>NW_024884697.1:30409813-30493451 GCF_019232065.1 Centrocercus urophasianus | reverse complement strand
TTATTTTATTTTATTTTATTTTATTTTATTTTATTTTATTTTATTTTTTCTTGGTTCATTTGGTTTGATTGTTTTTAGAATCAAATATCTTCTATCAAGATAATTCCCTGTATCACTTTCATTTATACTGAATATTTTTCAGTTACCATTTCAGGATAATTTTTTCTAAAGACTTCAAAAATCTAAGACATGAGACATCATCAAGGCAAATGGGATGAGTTTCTCAGTATCTCAGGCTATGCATATTGTCTGTGCTGGAGTTTACTACTCCTTCAGACATATCCATTCCTAAATCCAAGTGAGGAAAAGCACAGTCCATTTCCTGTTCTAACTAGCACAAGAGATGTAGTAGTCTGAAGCAATATTTCATAAAGCCATAGAAGAGATGTATTTAAACAAAGAAATTCCTATCTGCTGTGATACTCTCTGTACTTCAATAGCGTGACTTGCATTTCCATTCAGAGTGTTATTCGGAGTGTTTCCATTTTACAGTGACATCCTCAGAGAGCTGTGTTAGAAAGCAAACATCATTATAAGGGAAACTTCCCCTGAATTGGATTGACATAGTCTGAAGTATGCAGCAGGCAGACAGTTCTACACCACTGGGTGGAAGACCCAGCTCACACTTCTGCCTGAAGTAGACTCAATAGAGTATGCTAAAGCAGTGCAAATCATAAATACATATTTTAAATATGACATTCTAAAGAACGCTTCTGATAGATAGGACAGAATTTATCTTAAATGTCTTCCTAGTTTTCTAATATGTCTTGTATCCTTACATCCTATTTTTAAGCTTCATAAAGCCCTTCTTTATCAAAAATATTTGTAAGACATAGTAGTTACGGGTAGCCTCTAAATGGCTTCTGTATTTTGGCTTTGGACAGATGGTGTTAACTGGAACTTATCCAGTCCTGGGATATTTTTGGACCCACAGTTGAAATAAACAGAAAACCTTTCTCCGTTTACTGCCCTTATCCACACACCGAGCCATGGCTCAGGAATTCTGCAGGTGCTCAGTAGAAATTTGCAGATATCTTCCAGGATGAAAAAAAGCAAACTCAGGATGACAGATTTGAATTTCTACGTGACTTGGTGATTTTACAGCAGTGAAGGCTGTAAATTACCAAGTAAATCTGTGTTCATTATACCACTGACTATACCACACCGATTGTACAGTAACAGTGGGATCCATGGTTTTAAGAAACTTTTTTCCTTTTATCTGAGAAGAATCTGACATATTGGTGATGACAAAGAGAAGCTTAGAGGTCTTTCATATAAAAAACCTTGATTTCCTTCAAACTGAATAAGTTTATTTTTAACATTTTTTTGTGCTTATCTTTGACTAGGGAACTAAAATACAAAGGCATTTTATCAGTAAGCTAAAAAAAAAACAAAAAATTTTCCACCCTAAGGCTCTATATATTAATTAGAGATGTTAAAGAAGTTGAAAACTGTATTTAATTAACAGTGGACTGAACACCATTATTTTGCCTTAGGTTTGCGCTCATCTGAATCTAATGTTTATATTTGTCTCCAAAATATATAATTTTATTCTGATATCTCCTGGAATCCTGCCCTAAAGAAGGTTTGAAGCATTTTGAAACGCAATGCTATCTGTTAGGCTGCTTTTAAATCAAGTGGGAGTTCCATCAGCCCTCAAAGTCTCTTTCAAAATTGATCTTGTTCTGAAAATTTCGTTATATATACAACCTTAAAGCTGACTGTAATGTCTTCACAGTCTTGAGAACTGGAGGAATTTCCTTTCTGCATTTGTGGATCTTTTTGTTTCCCATTGCCTCGTGTATGGGAACTGCATGGCCTGAACCTCTGACTGATCACCTGAGGCGAGCAATGAGTCACCCCTGGGAACACAGATTAAGGCAATTCTCCTGTGCTGCTGGAAGGAGTGGACTCTGGCTTCACCTCTCCTAGATCCATTTAAGACCAGTGGGGAAGGATCTCTTTCTGGAGAAACTCCTTTGGAGTTTTACAGTGAGCCTAGGGCAAGGGTAAGTACTGTTATTTATTCTTTTTTTGGTATAGTAACTGCTTAGCCAAACTCTTTTGTTTATTTCATAATTATAACATCTGTCTATTCATTGATTATGCACCTCTATACAGGGAAAACAAACAAAAACTTACAATGAAAGAGAACTTAGTATCAGTGGGAAAAAGTAGAATAGCAAGCAGTCTGTAGGAATAATAGCTGAAATGTTACCTCTGAACTTCTATTGTGGTGTTTAGAAATAATTCAAATACAACAAGGTTTTTAGATCTCTTTTGCTGTTGTGTTTTAGACCCTGGGAGCAAGCTTAAGTTATTGACAGGCCTGTGAGACACTGAAGGTCATTCCACAAATACAGTTTTATGTTTACACTCCCTTGTACAACTCAAATATATTCTGACTTGATCTTTAAAGTTAGATGTATTGAAGTGCTCATTTCTCATATGCAATTTATCCCATGTTCAAATTTCTCTTGCTGTTATTTAATGGAGATCCATATTTGCCTCGCAGATGGTATCCAAATCAGTGTTTTCATCTAAGGACTTTTTCTGAGTTCGTTATATGTATAACAAAATGAAGAAATAGAAAACTTCAGTGTTTTTTTTTTTTCTTTATTTAATACTCAATGGATTTTAAAAACATGTTCAAGTACACCCAAAAAGATGAATATAACACTGGGAGTACTTCTAGTTTTGTTTTATTGTTTACATTATAGTAGCACTTTAAGAGCTTCTACAACAATGTAGTAGTATCTGTATCTGTACCATCTGTAATAGTAAATTAATCTTCACAGAAGTATGAGAATAGGCACTGATGCACAGTCATTGCTGTTATTACCTTGTTAGTATGTGTTTGAGTATGGTTATCTCCAGAGGCATTGCACAGACGTTTCCTATACAAAGCCTGGGGGACAGAGCTGACCAAGTTAATCCCGAGAGGCAGTTTGGAGTCCTTTTCTTTTGAAGGATAAGAAGGTTTAGCCATCTGGATGTCAGTTGTACCATGCTGCTTATTCTCAGAACTAGAGAATGGTTCCTGGCTTGTTTCCTTTAATAATATAAATTGGTATGGACTTGTAGATTGGTGCAGCTAAAATAGATTGTACCTATCTGGAGAAGCTAAAGGTTCCTATGTGAAAGGAAAGCAATAAAAGGAGTCTCGGAAAACACCACTAAAATTCATGCCAGCACTGTAGGGTCCTGCTGCCTCCTATTGCCTGGACCTGGTAGTAATGTATGACAATGCTAGTTCTAATGGTGAGTTACTGGTGAGTTTAAGAAGTTATGCTTGCATCCTCTGGGTCCAGATTCACTTTCCATAACTGTTCTAAACAAATTGTTGTTACTGGAATTTGTTTCACCTTCTGTTTTTCATTTTCTACTCCTCCCCCCCCCCCCCCCTCCCCCCGACATTTGCCTAATAAAATGCATTGTGGAAATAAAAAGAAAAAAGCAAACAAATGAAAAACAAGACAGGACTCCTGGGTAATGAGTTATCTTTGTATCTAGTTTTATTTGTTGTTGCTTGTTTGTTTTTGCGGAAGTTTTATAACCTTTTCTTTGCCTGCTGGAGATAGTACAGCAGCTAAGATATGCTAATAGATCTCTGCTGTTGCGGAAGTCCTGCTGTCAGAAGGTTCCTGTCCTGTTGAATATTTTGTGCAATGGAGAGGGAAATGGAATGCAGTCTTATTTTTGCTACAGTGAATAATTCTCAAGCAGAGCACATAGGACAGTTCATAAAAAGATAAATTCAAGGTTTATATAAACTGTACTTCAAGATTTGTAGGAAAGGTCTGTTTAAAAGATACACATGCTCTGAATTCCCCTGTTGCACTGGCCTACTTATTTTTTTTTTTTTTCTGCTATTGTTTATATTTAGTTCATCTCTGAATACCCTAAGCAACAAATATACCATAAAGAATTTCCATGTGGATGACACCTTCTAAGAAAATACAATAAAAGTAAATAATTAATAAATGGATGAAACTAAAGTTTTTCTCAGTATTTTTTTGGGTTTTTTTGCTTCCTACTTATTTTCCAGTATTCCCATCACTGTTCTATTTCTTATAATTTTTGTACTATGTTTTCTATTATTTTTGTTATTTATTGTCCTTCCTTCACTGTCTCTTTGTACAATATAATATTTCTTTTTTTCTTATTTCTTTTCCTGGACTACCATAATAACTAATTTACTATAGTCATTCTTCTCTTGCTATTTTACCTTTGGTCTTGGTATGTATTATTCTGTCTTTATATTCTGCTTGGTATTTCTCTCTATCATTTTCCCCTTAGCTTTCTCTTTTCTCTTTTCCTGAAGCATTCACCTCCTTCTAATATATCCTGTCCTTTCGGTAATGACAGAATATTCATTCTTTAAGGATACATTGTAAGGCAGAGCTGTATCTCTAGGATATCTCTGGCTTGAATTTACTTTAATCTACTTACTGTGAGTAATGTGACACTATTTGAAGTTTAGACATGTTAGAACACATCTTGTTGATACAGTTCAGTTTCCAGGTAAATATTCTAGGACTACTTCCCATAATCTATTTTTCCACCCAGCTGATACTCAATGGGTGTACTTTTGTATATAGGATTCTGTGGCAGGTTTTTTCTGATTTTTGTGTTTTGTTTGTTTGTTTGTTTTGTTTTGAGGGTTTTTGTCTAGTTTTGTATTTCTACATTACATCAGTAAACAACAATTCTGTGTTTATAAAGCTTGCTATGCAGACTAGCAAAAGTACTCATAATGAGATGCAAATTCTTTGACCCTTCTATGGGTCTGTCTGACATGGGATTAGCTTCCTAGAAACTCACATGATAGTTCTTTATAACAGTTTGGCAGTTCATGCCCCATGCCATCATGCTTAACAAAATGGTACAGCAGTGGGTTTAGGGAGGTTAGCTATTTTTTTTTCTCAAGAACTGGGCATCAATCTACACATGGTAAGTGATAATTGATTGCCTTATCACCTGCATAATTCCTTTTTTCTTCTACTTTTACTCCAATTGCTTTTTGTTTTTTTAATCTTGACCCACAAGCTTTCTTGCTTTTATTTTCCCCTTCTCTCATCCTAGTGGATATGAAGGAGGGAAAAGAGAGAATAAATGTCAATGTATGACACTGGTGTATGCACAAGAGGGACGTGACAGGTAGAAGTTAAGTGGCTATAATCAGTGACTGAAGTAGTGTACAGAATGGCTGTTTTCTTAGTTGCCCAAATTTGCTTGTCGCGTTGGTTACTAAACATTTTGTTCCCTGTGTGAGCAGCTAAGGTTGAAAACAATCTCAAAAATCCTGGTTCTCAGGTTTATTTTGCAAGTTTAGAAGGGATTTAATTGCTTATTAATTGCCTATGAGCCAGAGAGAATGTATGATAAAGTAATTCCAGATGTAAATCAATCTCTGCTAGCTACATAGGCTATGCAGTTAGCTGTTGCAATTAGTCTTTCAAAATAGACTCATCTAGTAAACTAATACAAACTTCTTGAAGCATAGAGACAGATTAGTCATTTCAGTTGTGAATTTGATATGATATCACCCAGAGACATCTTGAAAGAAATGTAACAGACCTGTCCTCAATTGGCAGTGGTGAAATTTCCAGTAGTGTTAGCATGACTAGCAAATATATGACAGTCCTAAAACTGTATTAATAATGATTAACTTACTCTGTGCAAAAGGAACATTCTGATCTAGAACTTTATTAACAGACACTTTGATTATGGTGTTTGGGATAGAGAATACAGGACAGAGTTGGAGTGGAAAGAAAGAGAGCATTTGTTTCCTTCTGTGTATCTTGTATGTCAAGTCATTAAGTTTACTTCCTGTTTGGAATTCAAATATTGAGTCTTTGGCAGACTTCCAGATTAAAAATATAAATTCATAAAGGTGTGAGAATCCTTCTTTGTGTCTTTTTTTTTTTTTTTTTTTCTCAAAGATTGCTTCCTGAGGTTTTTCTTGTGATAAGACTGAATGATTTGTTGAGGAGGCAATTGATGGGTGTTGTGTGGCAATCAACATCACTGTGTGGACAATTTTACATCTTTGGAGCTGTTTGCCTTCGGAAAATAGTGCTCAGGACTGTTTACTGGCAGAAGATCTAGCCTGTGACCAAATAACTCCTGTTTGCTATGGAAGGCTGGGGGATGATGCCATTGTATCCTGTGAAGGCAAGATGCAAGTTGGTGCCTCCCTGCTTCCTCTTATCTGCTGGCAAGGCCAGGAAGATAAGAACAAAGGAGTTTCCTGCTGAGATCCCAGAGCCAGAAGCTGCCACTCCAAGGAGAACTGACTCAACCGCTTTGGATTTGAGCTGTCACACCAAAGACAGCTGACTCAACCACTTTGAAACTACTGAAAAGGGGCCGTCGTTTTCATCAATAGAACAACTCTGCCCGACGACCCACCACTACTGAGGATCAAAGACGGAACTACGAACCTCGCTGGATCCATGGTGGTGACTGTGTCCCTCTTGCTGCCTATAAAGACTCCTTGCTTCTTCTATCTTTTCTATTGCCCTCCTTCTCTTCCCCATTACCCTAATCATAATAGCGTCCGTCCTCCCCTTCCCCATTTCCCTGATTAAGATTTGTAATAAACTGGTCGGACCAACATTTGAACCGTTGCTTCTTAATCTCACGCAGGGTATATTGATAATAAGAGAACCTCCTCTCCCTCCTATAAATTGAAGTGAGACAAAAGGAAGAGCAAAAGAGGAGAGAAGGAAACAAACAAACAAACAAACAAACAAAAAAAAAAAACAGGTAGTACTTGAAATGACAAAGGAGAGAGGTTTTAGAAGACTTTACCTCTTAGCAAGGTAACATGAGAACACGAGCTTCCTTCAATAACAGATGGGATATGAGAAGTCATGTCAGCGTAGTTTTGTGATACGTTAGCACCCTGACCTCTTAACGGATAGGAAACTTGCCTTTGGTGTTTAAAGACCATTCCCTTCAAATTTGTTTTTAACGCCACTCATTTGCATAATTGTTTAACCTTGAATTCATAGGTTGCTTTTTCATGATGTGTAAATGTTAACCATTTATACATGTTGTCTGCCATTTGAAAGGAAAATCTTTCAACTATCAACTTCACCTAATGGCAGAGCAATTTTTATCTTCATTTATCAAACACCCTATGATCTCTTGTCCCTCACACTTTAATTAGACAGCTGTGAAGTATTGGTAAACACTAATTTAAGTATGAAGTCAAATAATGTGTGTTAACATAAAATTGCAAATTGCATCCCTGCAGGACAACTTGATAACCCCTCCCAAGAACTTTTACTCAGATATCAAATAAAACAAAAATAGTCAGCACTTCATGAATTTATATCACATTTTATGTCTTTCTATACATCACTCGATGTTTTGTTGTCTGCTGGTGCTTTTAGAGATTTCCCTTGTTGATAATGTTTTTGTGTTGCTACTAGGTCTAATTTGGCTTTCTGCTAAGCCTTTGAATTTTTTATAATAAAGTAATTTACAGATGCTAGTAGATAAATTAACACAGCAAATGCAGCTAAATTGCATAATCACACAGATTGATTTTGTGTTAGCCTTTGAGATGTATAGATACCTTGTGGCATCTCTGTCAAGAAAAAGCAGTGAAAGCAAAAACCTTTCAATTTCTCTGAAAAACAAGGAAAACATCTCACAGAATCAGAGAAAAATGCAGCCATTCGACTGAAATCCCAAATGGTTTATAAATGTTCAGTATATTGATATCATTCAATATTAGCGTTAACTGCCCCCTCACACTTGGGACGCACCAGAAAATACTCTTATAAAGCACGATTTAGATAACCAGCAGAGTGGGATTTGTTTTCTTTAGTATTGTCAATGATTTAGAAGACGAGAAAAAAAAAAATTAAAAGATCTGCAAAAGTCATTGAATTCTATGTTCAGAAGAGGCTTCTTGGAGGAAAAAAAACAAAAAATTGCAGCATCCCAGGATTAATGTGACTAGGTAAATACGTTCAGGAACACCTGCAGAATACAAAACAATATTTCCTGTGGTTAAAATAATTTCAGGTTGTGTGGAGAGAAGTGAATTTTTGTATGAAGTTTGGCTAGCATCTTATGAAGGAGCATTGTCATGCGCAGTATCACTTGTAATTACAGATTTGCTTGAGTATGTTCTGTGTGGCAGTAATAGGGATAGGTGTGTCAAGGATTTAAATGGGTGACTTTACAGATTTGTGGGTACCAAATCTAAGAGCTAACTGCAATGTCCTAAGCTTCTGGCTAAGGTACCAGGAACATGTTTAATTTCCACTGACATTACCCAGTTATCTGAAACTACATACATGAAAAATTATTCAGGTCTACAAAGAAAATAAATTTGCAGTAACATTATTATTATTATTATTATTATTATTATTATTTCTCAGCCAATTCCAAGGATTCTGGTTCCACTGGAATTACATGCACCTGAGCTCCCCTAGGTTGCCTCTGTCTTCCTACCAAGTGCATTTCCAGTGCACATTTCCTATCTGAAACCTAATTTAAAGAAACGGAGTTGATTTTTCTATTTAAATACTACTTCATACAAAAATTTTAAAGAATGTTATAGAGTCATGAACTAGTGCAAATAGCTAACAACAGAAAACCACCATTTCAGGTCTCATTAAGATTTGGATGCAGATATATGGTACTAGTCTGACTTAGACACTGAAACCTAACTGGCAGATTTGCTGCGAATTTGGCACATGTTTGAAAGAATTTCTGAGCTTGAACCTGCTTTGTGCAGGCATTTACACATAGAGCACAGGAAAATTTAACACTAAAGGAAACAAAACAGTTTATACAAAGGCAATATAAAAATATACGAATGTGTTAGGCAGTCAAATTTTTGTTAATCAATAAAAGACTACTTAAAAAAGAAAGTTACTTGTTTCTTTTTTTTACATTTACTGTATATAAAAATCAATTTATCTACTGCAATTAACTTTGCCAAAACAGTTGCAAAAAATACTGTCAGATTGCTGCTTTGCTGCAGGGAAATCCTGAAACAGAGGTGAACAAACAAAAGTAGAGAAAAGTGATGAAGCAAGGAAGAACCAGAATTTGAACAGCTGATTAAGTACGTTTTTGACAGAAGTAGATTGGGAAAATTAAATGAATAAAGGTTTTAAAAAGAGAAATTTTATCTGGCTTTTTATGTCTAGGAATTAACAGGGCTGAGCACATAGGACTAACTAACTTCTTTTGTAGGCACAGATCAGCAGGTAATCTCCTGAGAGTTATTTATCCCTTTTGTCTTGACCAGTTTTCTTAGTTTGGCATGAATTTCTTTCCATAGGGGTCTCTCTTTCTTGAGTGTACAAAGAGCTTGGATAGGTAAACTAAGATAGATAAGAAGAAAGCCAAGCTTAATGTTAAATTGCCCCTTGCACTCTTCACAAAGTGATACTCGCATGTATAATGAATTATGTAACTTTAAGTAGTCCCTTTGTGCTGGAATAGACTCATTTCCTTATCTTGAAAGAAATCACAGAATCACAGGGGTTAGAAGGTCCTCTGGATATCATACCGTCTAGTGCCCTTTCTAGAGCAACTTCCTTGATCAGTTTGCACAGTAAGGTGCTCAGGTGAGTAGGGCTGGAGACTGTGAATTCTGAGCAGCCTGTTCCAGTGTACTATCACCCTCAAAGTAAAGTTGTTCTTCCTTATATTTGCATGGAATGTGCATGTTCCTGCTTTCCAGTCTGCGCCTGTTGCCTCTTGTCCTCTTGGTAGGCACCACTGAAAAAAAGCCTGGCCCATCCACTTGTCACCTGCCTTTTATACAAGTGTCAATAAAATCCTCTTCTCAGTGTTCTGTTCTCCAAGTTGAACAGCCCCAGGTCTCTCAGCTGTTCCTCATAAGGGAGATGCTCCAAGTCCTTAATCATCTTTGTCACTCTCCACTGGTTTCTCTCTAGAATTTTCCTGTTTTTCACAGACTGGTGGGCCCAGAACCAGACACAGTATTCCAGATATGGCCTCATGTCTCGCTCCAATTTATAGGAGGGAGAGGAGGTTCTTTTATTATCGATATACCCGGCGTGAGATTAAGAAGCAACGGTTCAAATGTTGGTCCAACCAGTTTATTACAAATGTTAATTAGGGAAAATGGGGAAGGGGAGAACGGACACTATTATGAATTAGGGTAATGGGGGAAGGGAAGGAGGGCGATAGAAAAGACAGAAAAGAAAGAGCAAGGAGTCTTTATAGGAAGCAAGAGGGAGATAGTCACCACCATGGATCCAGCGAGGTTCGTAGTTCAGTCTTTGGTCTTCAGTAGCGGTGGGTCGTCAGGCAGAGTTGTCCTGTTGCCAACGACGACGACAACCATGGTGATGATGGCCCTTTTTCAATGCTTCAAAGTGGTTGAGTCAGCTATTTTTGGAGTGACAGCTCAAATCCAAAGTGGTCGAATCAGCTCTCCTTTGAGTGACAGATCAAACCCAAGGTGGTTGAGTCAGTTCTCCTTGTGGTGGCAGTTTCTGGCTCTGGGATCTCAGCAGGAACCTCCTTTCTTCTTATCTTTCTGGCCTTGCCAGCAGATAAGAGGAAGCAGGGAGGCACCAACTAGCATCTTGCCTCTGCAAGATACAATGGTATCATCCCCCAGCCTTCCATTCTTAGCTGGAGCGGTTTGGCCACAGGTCAGATCTTCCGCCAGTGAACACTGCTGAGCACTCTCTTCCGCTCTTCTATAGAGCAAGCAGCTCTGGGGGAAGGGGCTTGCAAATGTTCCCAAAGCGATATCGATTGTCACACAGTTAGCACCCATCAGTTGCCTCCTTGACAAGTCACTCCGAGTCTTATCACAAGAAAAACCTCAGGAAGCAAGCTTTGAGCCAAAAAAAAACTAAGAAGGATTCTCACACCTCATCAGCACAGAGTTGAGTGGGAGGAGCATCTCTTCCAACTTGCTGTCCAACTCTTTCTAATGCACCCTAGGATACCACTGACCTTCTTGGCCACAAGGGTACACTGCTGGCTCCTGGTCAACCTGTTGTCAGGCAGAGCATTTAGGTCTTCCTCTGCAGAGCTCTTTTCCAATGGATCAGCCCCTAGCCTGCATGCTTATGCATATTGATTATTCCTGCCCTGGTGTTGGACTTAGTTTGTAAATTCAGGCAGTTTTTTCTCTTATTTTTTTCCTCAGGAGTATTTTTCTCTTTGAATAATTAGTGAATATGCATTTGCAAAGAAAGCACATGAAGGGATATCACATAGATGTTATCTTATAATCTTACTAGTACCAGCAACAATCCAGGAAGATATTTGGAAAAGACGCTCAACTTAGAAATATTATATTCCAGAGGACAAATTATTTTTTGTAACATATTTAATGGCTTTTTAACCCATAGGAAAATAAAACTGTAAAGATTTGTTTACAATTAGTCTCTTATGTGTAAAGGAAACATTGGTAGAATTATTTAATATGCTCATTTGAAATAACTATTTTGTAAATTGAGGCCCATCTGGTATTGACTTTATTATACAATCTATTTGAAGCAAATTCTGTTCTGCACCTATTAATTATTATATGATTACTTGTGCTCCTATTATTTATTCCATATACTAAACATTTCTCTCAATACTGAAATAAACGCTTTATTATACAATTTAAAATTTTGCCAAGAGCTTTATTTTTTCTTTTTAAAAATCAGTAAATACTTTTTTTTTTCACTAACCTATTTAGTGTACTGCATCTACCCTTACATCTACAGTTTCTTCCAGTCAATAAATTTGGTAATGGCTCAGAGTGAAGAACATCTAGATAAATCAATTGCAGCGACTCCCATGCAACCTTACATTTTCCTTGGAGGCATCTTAGGAAAGAACTACCAGTTTCAATTTGGGTTATATGACAAAGTTTGATATTCACAGAATCATAGAATGGCTTGCATTGAAAAGGACCACAATGATCACCTAGTTTTAACCCCCGGCTATGTACAAGGTCACCAACCACTAGACCATGCTGCCCAGAGCCACTTCCACCCTGGCCTTGAATGCCTCCAGGGATGGGGCATCCACAACCTCCTTGGGCAATCTGTTCCACTGCCTCACTACTGTCTGTGTGGAAAAACTTCCTCCTGATATCTAACCTAAACCTCCCCTGTCACAGTTTAATACCGTTCCCCCTTGTCCTATCACTATCCACCCTCATAAACAGCTGTTCCACTTCCTGTTTATACCCTCCCTTCAAGTACTGGAAGGCCACAATGAAGTCTCCCTGGAACCTTCTCTAAGTGTGTCATGGTTTTATGATTTTTGGTCATCAGTATTCCACACCATAACATCATGTAATGCACTGGGGGTGGGGTTTGATATCTGACGAATGTTCGTCCGTCGGAGAAGAACTACATTTCCCCAGGAGGCTTTGCGGTCAGCAAGGGGATATAACTCCATGCAAGGTCACCTGAGCTTTCTTCTTCGCCTGCTCTTCGCTGTCTGCGCTTCGCTATCTGCGCTTCGCCACCTGCGTTTCGCCATCTGCACTTCGCCGTCTGTACTTCAGTCACTCAACTGGACTGCACTTCTCACCCCAGGATTGTGGTGAGGTCTATACAATTCAAACAGACTCTCTCTCTCTCTCTCTCTCTTTGTAGTTTACTAATACTATATTTAGTAAAATCATTTGTTCCACCTCAGATCAGTGCTGTTGTTTTTTTTCAAGTATTTTGGGGTCCCCTGCTTCCCCTTTCCCAGAGGCGCGGATCCGCAGATCCCTCCGCCCTGCTGGTCACGGAACTGGGCCGGACCAGCCCATAAACCGTTGACAAAGTGAAACAATCCCAATTCCCTTATCCTTTCCTTGTAATTACCACTATATGGGGCAAAAAAAGCCTCATTTTTGGCTAATTTTTTCAAGTCACAGAATCACCAAGGTTCGAAGAGACCTACCAGATCATCCAGTCCGACTGTCCACCTATCACCATTTGTTCTTATTAAATCATGTCTCTGTCTAGCTCCAATTTATAGGGGGGAGAGGAGGTTCTTTTAATATCTGCATACCCAGCATGAGATTAAGAAACAGTGGTTCAGATGTTGGTCCAACCAGTTTATTAAAAATCTTAATTAGGGAGATGGGGAAGGAGAGGACAGACACTATTATGAATTAGGGTAATGGGGAAGGGAAGGAGAGCAATAGAAAGGGAAAGAAGAAGCAAGGATTCTTCGTAGGCAGCAAGAGGGACATAGTCACTACTGTGAATCCAGCGTGGTTCATAGTTCAGTCTTTGATCTTCAGTAGTGGTGAGTTGTCAGGCACTGTTGTTCCGTTGAGGACGATGGTGACCACAGTGATGATGGCAACTTTTCAATGGTAGTACCAACTTATGAGTCCAAAGTGGTCGAGTCAGCTCTCTTTGGAGTGACAGCTTCTGGCTCTGGGATCTCAGCAGAAACTCCTTTGTTCCTGTCTTCCTGGCCTTGCCATCAGATAAGAGAGAGCAGAGAGGCACCAACTTGTATCTTGCCTTCACAGGATACAATGGCATCATCTCCCAGTCTCCCATAGCAAACAGGAGCTATTTGGTCACTGGTTAGATCTTCTGCCAGTAAACGGTCATGAGCTTTACCTTCCAAAGGTAAACTGCTCCAAGGAAATGCTTTCAAATGTAAAGTTGTCCATATAGTGATGCTGATTGCCGCACAGCAACACCCATCTCTCATTTCCTAGAGTCTTATCACAAGAAATAACTCAGAAAGCAAGCTTTGAGCCAGAAAACAAAGAAGGATTCATACAGTCCCTCAACACAATATACAAATGTTCCTTGAACACCTCCAGGGTCAGTGACTCTATCAACTCCTTGGACAGCCCATTCTAGTGCTTGACCACTCTTTCAGAAAAGTAGTATTTCCTGATGTCCAGCCTGAATCTCCCCTGGTGCAACTTGAGGCCATTCTCTCTTGTCCTATTGCTAGTCACATGAGAGAAGAGGCTGACTCCCAACTCACTACAACCTCCCTTCAGGAAATTAATGAAAGCGATAATGTCTCCCTTGAGCTTCCTCTTCTCCAGACTGAACTATCCCATCTCCATCAGTCACTCCTCATAAGGCCTGTGTTCCAAACCCCTCACCAGCTTCATTGGCCCTCTCTGGACAAGCTCAGGGCCTCGATGTCCTTTTAGAAGAGACTGCAGTATTTTCCAGCCTCGTGGAGGGATAGAACTTCATGATATCTAAAAGTTAATCTTCTGCAGTATGTTGGAGTAGGGATTAATCTCATTCTACTTTTGAAGTCCATGCTATTGACACTTATAGCTGAGCTAATTATCTGGGCTTGCTTTCTAGTCAATGTAGGAAAAAAAAATGTTGTGTGTAGGAAGTAATACATTTAAGACAGAAAAGATTTCTGTGATGTAACTGCCTATTTTTTTCATTGACTGTTAGGTCAAGTTTAAACATCTGTCTCAATCATTGTTCATTAAAAAATATACAGATGCTTTTAAAGAGAGAAATTTTACCTGCATCAAAAATCTCTATATTAGAATGTCAAAATACTTGAAATTTCTCATTACATATTTTATTAAAAATATATTTTTTCTGTAACTCTTAATGTAAACATATTTATAGAATTTCAGATAGGAAAGCTATGTCAGCTTTACATTGCTTGAGATCCATGTAACTCTTTGCTTCTTATTTCTTATTTGAATAAATGTGATGAATTTAAGCAATGATTCCCTTAATAAAAGATGATGATAAGAAACTTGACAATGAAAATCTTTTAAATTATGCTTCTTAAAAGGAGTTTGTCTTTCAGCCAGAGCAGTCCCACAAAAAATGTGACTACTACAACTAATATTTCTATACATTTCTCGTTTTTGTTTTTTTTTTCCCCTCCATTTGTTTAACATCTTGATAAACAAACAAAAAATCAATCAATCAATCAAACAAACAAACAAGCAAACAAAAGGTGAAAGATTAGTGGAATTTTAGGGTTTTAGTGGAATAATTTTAAGTGGAAACCTGCAGGGAAAACTTAGCTTTCAAAGAAGGCTGTTTGTGCTACATTATAGTATAGCTGATGTACTCACATTTTCTTGAAGTTACAGATACTTTCAATTTTTAATTTTCAGGACACGTGCATAATTGACATTACTTATTACTTGATTTTATTTCAGAAATTGTACGTTTTTAAAGTGACTGAATAAATAAATATTTTTTTCTCACAGATTACTGTAAATACAAAACATACTGTAAAGTAATACATCATACACAGTATTGTATCAAAAATATTGTATCACACTATAGCAGGCTACAAACTGCTTAAATTCGGATCAAGCACATACTGGAAAAAGAATAGAGAACAAGAAATTAATATATGTAAAAAACTGCATGTTTCTTCCTTGTACAAAACGTGACATCATAAAAGTATGTCCTTTTTTTTCTATAGATTTCATTTAATTCACAAAGAGAATGATGTCTGAGAAAGACTCAGATTTTAATTTTGCTTTTTGTCTTATGACAATCAACGTGACCTTTCATGCATGAAAGCAGCTTTGATTGTTTAGTCCACATAGGAAGTACACAGCTAGTTTTAAGAGTTGGTTGCTGTGTAGGCTTTATGAAAAAACAAGAAAAGAATACAAGAAAAGTTTAAGCAGAAGGCTGGATATTAAGAAAGCTAGAATAAGGGGAACATGAGTTGATTCAGTAGATGCTTGAAGAAGAGAGAAGAGAGTATAATTTAGTAGCGTTTTGCGGCATGTATAAGGAACATAGAAAAAGAAACTCAGAAAACAGCTTAATTTTCTTAATTTTCTCTGGATAACTTTTCTTTGAGCTTATGGAAATAGAAAATTTATTTCACAAAAAAAAAGGTTTTGAGTGGGGCTAGAGTTATCTTTTTATGGAGGTTTGTAAGTAATATCTAATGAGGAGTCTCTTCAGCAACCTATTTATCATATTCCCCTTCTCATTACTGAAGCCAGATTTTGATGCAAAATTCATGAAGTTAGAATAAAACAAACACCATTAAAGGGACATCAAGACAGAAGACATGTAATGGATCCTCTGTAAGCATACAGGAAATCTTACAAGTCTGAAAGATGACACCGTTTGGAATCCAGCTGTCCAGTCAAGGGAAGTGATTGTCTTGCTCTTCTCTGTGCTGGTGTAGTCTCACCTGAAGTGCAGTTTTGAGCATTGCAATATAAGAAGGACATAAAACTACTACGGTGTCTACAGGAGAGCAACAAAGACTGTGAAGTTTTTAGATGACAAGACATATGATGAGCAGCTGAAGTCCTTTGGTTTGTTCAGCCCAGAGAAGACTAAGAAGCAGCTTCATGGCATTCTATAGCTCCTCACAGGGAGTGGAGGGGCAGCACTGTGCTCTGGTGACAGTAACAGGATCCAAAGGAATGGCATGGAGCTGCATCAGGGAAGGGTTAGGTTGGGAATTAGGAAAATGCTCTTCACCAGTGGATGATTGAGCCCTGGAACAGCCTCCTCAGTGCAGTGCAGATGGCACTTAGCTGCTGGACTTCAAGATGCGTTTGGACAGATCTTTTGGAAATATGGTTTGTTCTGAGTTCTTTGTGGATCCAGAAGTTGGGCTGAGTGATCCTCGTAGGTCCCTTCCAACTCAGCGTATGATTCCTTGATTCTATGACTGTGCTTCAAAATTGGAGAAACAACTCCTACCTTTTGTATAACAAGAAGGAAAATGGAAATGAGATCTAGGGAACTGGATACAGGTGGAAAACATAGAGGCTAACAGTTGTAGGAAAGCACACAAAATACTTGTTCTACTCTTTATGAGACATTCATTTAAGACCATTTTTGAAAATGAAATGCAAAACTTACTGCCAACATTTGGGAAAAAAATGATACTAAATTAGCTGTGTTAAAAAACATATAGTTTTATGTACACCTACTAATTTAAATTACAGCAATGAAATTTTTGTATATAAATGTACACATCAAATATTTTATAATGTTGAAAAATTTGAAGACTTAGTAATGCAGTTTATTTCAGATGAGGTCAGAATTTAATCCCTGTAAAGTTGAAATGATTAATTACTGTTTAAAAAGTGATGCAGATCTTAGGATGAGAATACATACTGAAAGCATCAAGAGATATTATCCTTCCATGAAAATATATTAACATTCCAAGAGAGCTATAAGTTCACAGAGATCTTTTTATCTGTTTTGTAAATATCAGGATTGCATGGTTGACATTAACAAAAATCTTCTGCTTTACTTAACCAATCTGAAAAAATGTTTTGAACTAACTTTTAATGAAGTGGGTGCCATTGGTTTTCTATGTAGTTTTTAAGAAACTGTTTTGAGTCATCAGTGGATGAAAATGGAAAAACACTGTCAACAGAATTCAAAATAAACTTTTCTAATATAATGGAACGAACATAAGTAAGAATATTAAAAATATCAGAACTTATAATTTGTCTTTGATAGATTATTGGAGTCCAATAGTCTTTGACCAGTAGAGTATGACAATTGCAATATACAGTTGGGTCAAAATACAAATGTCATTCACAAGAATGGTCTTCATATATTCAGTGTCACAGTGTTGTGTGTCCCCAGTGACCAGGAAAGAATATGTGGATTAAATCCAGCTTGAGCTTTTTGCTCTCTTTAGAGCTCCTTATGTTGGTTCAATTTCTATATAGTGCTGGGCTGATCAACGTATATACATGCTGCTCTGTCTAGTTCAGGAAGATATACACGAACTTTTTATTAACTCAGGAAAAATTGTTTGCAAAGCCAGTAGATTCATTCCACTGTTAAAGTCATGTATTTAAAATAAAGGCCACCCCATTTTTATTGTTGTTGACTGAGGTCCAGTTTTCTCTAAAATAGCTCTGGTCACTTCCCATTCTATTCTGAATGGGATTGTTTTTCATGAGCACGTTGCTGTGTCCATTCTTTCTGTGACTTCTGTTGTAGGACTTTTTTGCTTGGCCACAAAAAAACGTTACCCTTGATCTTTTGGACAAGCAAGCAGTAATGAAATAAGACTTTAATTGCAAGAAATCTATTATAAGTGTCTCTGTAATACAGACAGGGATGTAACCTCCACCGTAAAATATAGAAATTAAGTAATAACTGGATGAAGACTTAAAAGCCAACAGCTAACTCGTATTTCCAAGTAGTTTGGATTTTTTTTTTTTCTTGACCTTTTACCCACTTTTTTTTTTTTTTTTATGATTATTGGGAATGTGCTATGAGTTTTTCATGTGTTTCAGAAGTTAGCTTTACTTTATTGTATTTTATTTGGTTGCAACAAAGAGGCTACCAACAGTGCTACGGTCTATTATAATTAACTGGTTAAACTATACAATTAAATCATATGTTACACTGCAATATCACTTTTATTTTTGAATTTTGTTCGCATCTTCTTCAGAGTTATGTTTTCTTATACAAACAACTCCTCCCTATGTATCTACAAAGCCAAAGCTACTGAGGAGAAAATTATTTATAAGCATAAAATTTCTTGCAAGCCACAAAGCTGCATACACAAGCAACTTGTGAAGAAGACAACTATGGAAGTAAATTTTCATCAGTGCAACGCCAACATAAATTAGAATGACTCAGAAGATCCTCTGTGGAATTATGCCAGATGTTCACCTGATTACCTGTGATCAGAACCGGCTCTTAAAAGACTTTAACAATAATGTTAAAAGGATATATCACCTACTGTAATACATGTCATATAAAATGTATAGCTTTAGCTGTACCCAGAGGAATAAAGAAAACACAGTCCTCAAAAATCATTTTGAAATACACTGCATACACTGTCTTTTTCATGAGTGGTTTTCTTTTCTTTCTTTTCTTCTCCTTCTTGTTTTTTTTTCATTATTTTTATGTTTTTTTTGTTGTTGTTGTTTGTTTTTTGTGTGTGTGTGTGTGTGTGTATGTATCTGCCTTGCAAAGCTATGTTTTACAGCTGTATTGATTTCTAATCTGTTGCTGATTATTTTCACAGGAAGGAATCAACTATATTATTATAGAACTGTATAAAAATATCAGTGCTTTTTCACTAAAAAAAAACAAATGTTCTTCATGATTTCAGCCATGTGTATGAAATATATGTACGTAAAAAATGTATCACTGGAATTTAGTGATATGACCACAGAGTTTGGTAGCAGAATTCTTCACACATACCTCTATAACTATTAAATTATTTTCATTACCATGTAAAGTATCCAATAAGAATGTGACTTTCCAGAGTAAGAAATGGACTTTTTTCCTTCCTCCCGGAGTTTTCATGCCCAGGTTAAGTGTATTCACCTTATCAGCTTGTAATAGGGAATATGTATATATAGCAAACTTCATAGTTTGGTATGAGTTGATAGAAATTCTGTGCTCATTATAATCTGAGAATGTAAGACATAGTGGAAAGAAGAGACCTCAAGATGAACATTTTTTCCAGTGACCTTGCTCTCACATGTAAAAATTCCTATTAAGTTAAACTGTGCTTAACTGCATTTTCCTGGTATTAGTTGATAATTTCCAACCTTTTTGCTGACAATCCCCTTAACCCTTATCTCCCGTATCAGTTTTATCCTTTTTATAAAATGTCAGTAATATGGCATGACAGATGATGCTAGGGCTACCAACCTGCTCAGAATATCAGTAACTACAAAAATCATATCCAATTAAGGTAACAATGGCTCTCAGGCTCTTGCAAGAATACAAGATGAAGTCTAAAAATAAGCAAGCACTATTCTAACCCAATGTCTGTCCTTCTGCCTGAATAGATTACATTTTATGAATAGCTGGTGTGTAAACAAGAAAAAGGAATACTTAAATTATTTCAGTCTGCTGGAATTGGTGGAATGAGGACTTGTAGAATGGACTTCAAGTCATCTCATATGAAATGTACGCCATTTAATATTGAAAGGCGTTTTTATTTCTCTATGATGTGACTGAATTTTCATGCAAGTTCTTGTAAAAAATTCTATTCCAGGATCTTGATTATTAATAAATTATTAATTATTATTAATAAAAGAAGTGAAGAAATTGCAATATTTTTATTTCAGTTTGTCCAAGAAAAGCCATTCCAATTATATACTTAAATACTTTAAATAATTTTGCTATTTTGCACTGAATAAAAACAAATTCTAAAGGAGCAATCTGATCATAGGGTGAGAAAAAGACTACGGGGGTTGGTGTCTACTTTGCTTGCTCATTATTTTGCAGTGTGTTGCTGTATAAAGAGTGCTGTTCAACTAGACAGAAGTTTGCTTGTTTATATTAGGTGGCAGTTGCTGCCTATGTTTTTTTTTTATTATTTTTTTAAAGTTTTGATGGAAGATATTCACTTCTTTAGAGGTAAAAAACACATGGAAAAAAAACTTTCTGAAAGCAGAACAGCACAGAGAGAATAAGAGAGGAAAAAATGTTATTGAGAAAGAATACTACAGAAGACCATGACTCATTTTGTATGCATGGTCAGGCCTCATAGGTAGCAGCAAAAAGAGGTTTCCTAGGGTTTCCAGATGGGATTATGAAGCTGATCATAAAATAAAGAAACAAAACATGATGGTTGAGATTCAAATTAAAAGGAAGTTACTCTATTCTAAAAGTTTTTGCAGATAACTTTTCTTTTAAATTTCATCAGCCAATGAGGTGTCCAAGGCCAGGTTGGATGGGGCCCTGGGCAGCCTGGTCTGGTATTAAATGGGGAGGTTGGTGGCCCTGTCTGTAGCAGGGGGGTCAAAGATTCATGATCCTTGAGATTCCTTCCAACATGGGCCATTCTGTGATTCTGTGATTCTGCAATCATTTTCTCATTTTGTGGTCACAACATAAATATGTTGCAGAAACTTAAAACCCTTTCATGTTTTTCAGATATGACCACTTTAAATAAAAGGAACAGATGGATCAGAACTCTTGGCAAATCATAATTTTCTCTTCAAAGGTCAATGCCAGCTTTTCAGCCAGGGTCAACCAAATGCACCGAAAAGCAGAAAATTATGGTACAGCAGTCTGCAAGCTGCTTCTAATTTCCAAGATTACAGACTTTGGCATTGCTTTCTCCAAGGTGGCTTCAAGAGCTAGGCAGTGAGGAGAAATAACTTCCATATTCCCTTCTGAGGGTAATCATGTATAGAAACCAGAACCAATAGATAGAAAACTGAAAGCTGATCAAAATTAGTAAGATAAAATCAAGTTCTCTATTTCAAAGCTGTATTACGCCTCAAAGTTATGGGAACGTTGTCACTAACTTATAGCAAAGTTTTACCAACTTTCAGTGCAGATTTATTTCATATTAAACCTTTGGATTCTATTAAGTCTATTTTATGCTTTGGCTTTCTATTTTTGCTCAGTGATAAGTGATACTGGAATTTTCTTGCTATTAGGGTTTTCTATTTTTTATTTATTTTATTCTATTCCATTTTTGTATCATGAAACTTTGTTTTTAACAAACCATATTTAACAAATAGCAACCCCTTACACACACTTCTCTGTACTTACTCACCAAACTTACTCCATCTGCAACACTGTTTTGCTATTAGTATTTTGATGATAATATAAGTACATTTTGAAAACTATAAACTAACAATAAATTTCCTGTACCCTGTTCTTGGGCATAATGGTTTCAGGATACATAATGTCTATGACTGTGAAACTGAACTCAACAATATGAACACAGCCTTCAGAGCAAAGCTTTCTCACACTGGCAGGCACTAGCTGCATGGGCATACTTTTGATTTCTCCTTCTCCTGTTAATATATCTGGTTATGGGCCTGTCTTCTCACACATTACTCTGCTCAAATATTTCAAAGAATGCATTTGTTCAGAGGCGTGTTCAAGAATAAATGTTTCATCAGTAAGATATGTCAGTATTTTGAGAGTATGTTGTTGGACTGAAGTAGACATCTAGCAGTGAATCCATAGGTCTTCAGAAATTTCTTGTCCTGAGTGTTTGTAAAGGAAGTTTGTATAAAACAAATGAGTCTGTTTCTTCTGTCTTACAAAATTGAGATAAAATGTTGGATATACAGCGTAACATACAGTTACAGTGATTTGGTCATCTACATATCCTTCACACATTTAATTTCCCATACAAATTCATTGATCTGACAGAAACAAGAAGTCAATTTCTCAAAATTTCACAAAGCATATATTTTTACTTCATACAGTGGTAAGCATAAGCCTACCCTAGATGTAAATTAACAGTGAATGAACCTTTCAAATTTTTCATGGTACTTTCATCTGGGAAAAACTATCGTCTTAATAATGTTGCAAATTGAAGTAGAAATATTATGCATGCTATACTTGTACTGAATACTTCATTTCACAGAATCACAGAATTTCAGGGATTGGAAGGGACCTCAAGAGATCAATGAGTCCAATTCCCCTGCTAAAGAAGGCACCTGACTGTACAGGTAGGTGTCCAGATGGGGCTTGAGTACCTATCTCCACAGAAGGGACTACACAATCTCTCTGGACAATCTGTTACAGTGCTCCATCACCCTTACAATAAATAAGTTCTTCTCCATGTTTCTATGGATCTTTCTATGTTCAAGTTTTAGACCATCACTCCTTGCCCTGCCGCTATGCACCACAGACAAGATCCTGGCTTCATTCATTTGCCTCCCACCTCCCTTTAGATATTTACAAACATTAATCGGATTTCCTCTCAGTCTTCTTTTCCACAGGCTGAACAGACCCAAGTTACTCATTATTTCCTCATACTGGAGGTGTTCCAGGTATGTTATCACCTTTATGGTCTTCCATAGGACTTCTTCCAGGAGATTTGTGTGTGTGTTTTTTTTTTTAACTGAGAAGACCAGAATTTGACCAGTCTGTTCAGGACTTGTTGAATGGTAATACAGTCTTCTGGAGTATCATCCACTCCTCCCAGCACTGCATCATCAGCAAACTTGCTGAGGGTGGTCTCTATCCCTTCAGCCAGGTTGATGATGAAGATGACGAACATCTTTATTTTCCTTTTTCAAAAGAATCCCCTGTTGTCAGGTACAACATACATACATATTTTATTACAGTAACTATTCAACATAAGTCTTTAAAATTATAACATTTAATATATAAAGTATTTCAAAAATTGCTTTCCAAAATAACTTAATACTTGATACTGCAGTAGCTTGTTGGTAGAAGGAAATGCACTGGGGAAAATTGTGACCCAACTGATTTTGGTACTGGGCCTCTGCTCCTCCCTGGTTTTCATGCTCACCCATGGGCATAATGCCCTTCCACTGCAAAACAGTCAAGCACAAAATATGCCTCCACCTGTCTTGGTACAAAAGTGCGGATATCATTAGTGGAGGTAATAAAACTTAAAGGTATTTCAGGAAATACAGCTGCAGTGCATATTATAACAGCAGTTAAAAGTAGAATTTTCCAAAAGTTAGGAGGATATACAAACCAGTGAAAGGCAAAAACTAGTTTACTATTTTTTTTTTAGATGATATATATATACGGTTGGTGCCTCTCACACATAAGTTCTCATAAACTCTGTAATGATTCTCTCTTGTATGTGTAAATCCTCTTTAAATTTCTTTCCGAGTACATAAAATATCCTAAAAATTTAGAAAGAAAGAAAAAAATTCCTATCATTCGTAACAGGCTCATGAAACACAGCACAGTTCCCATCAACATTTATGAAATCAATGCAGATACAACAATCGTTCTGTCATCCTACTTGTCTTTGTCATGTTTAAAACTGAGTTAATTATTTTTTGTCCTCCTCTCTGATGAATCGGACACAAAGATAATTCTAAAATATACCCAACTTCCAAAATACCAGGCCAGAATGTGTGAAGAGCTGTTTTCTCAGAAGGAATGAATATGCTTTCTAATATTTAATCGCTTGCCTCAATCTGTATCTGTGAATGTTTAGAAGACTATAATTATTTTAATTACTTTACTGAAAATCTGTCATGATCTACTTTGTCGCATTAGTCACTTGGCCTAGGATCCACATAATTATCCATTCTCCTCATATTTGTGAAAATATGGTTGATGTCTTCTTCATTAGACTAAAAAAGAGAAATTATCATAAAAACATGCATATTTGATTTTGCTTGGTTTTGGAAATGAATAAATGAATGTGGGTATACTCAAAGAATCAAAGACTTTTCACTGTTCAATCAAATGTAAAAGACGAAAGTAAGAAATGAAAATCAGGAAGGGGATAAAACTGTGTTTAATCTTGAACTATCAGGCTTCTGAAAATTGTGAAATTCAAAACATGGTTAGACAACATTGTTGAATTGCATCTTTATTATTTGAGAGTCTGTAATATTTGCTGTTGTTTTTTTTTTCTCCTCTAACTTTACAAGCTCTGGAAGATTTGTTAATCAACACTTTGATTCAAATACATGTTAATATAATTTGAGGGTGATGTTAACCCAGCCTGAGACTAAAGTATATGCAGATTCTAATCCCAAAGTATTCAATCAAATAATTCCCAAATATGTACTTGTAAATATGAATTAGTAGTCCACAGCTAGATACCACACAAAGTTATCTAAATCCTCAATATTTTGACAATTCTGTCATGAATCATTATTCATCTATAAAGTTAGATGAGACAAGTATTCGTGGTTTATTACACACTCCTTATTATACTGCAGTTTAAAATGCTCTGAAATACAGAGAAGGAAAGAAATTTGGTGGCCAGCCCATCTCTAATTACAAGTAATATGTATAATTTAAGAAACCAAAATCTGAAAAGTGCATAGACTGCATCACGTCTGTGGTTAATCTGGTACACTTGCATTCAATTCCAAGGACTTGTGAGGCCAGTATTTCTATTGTTTTAGCATAGAGAATAAGAACAACTGGCATTTTTACTCAGTTGATGACTACAAATATATTTAAAGTGTTATGGTTGCAAGGAAACTTGTTTTTTCTAGTAAAATACAGGTGGAGGTGAAAAAAAAGCAAAAGTTAATGGGAGAAGCTATTGGATTTGCTGCAGGTCATGGATATTACTTGATTAGGGATGGAAGGGGAGATAACATACAAAAAAGGTTGTGAGTGAAGTATAGTACATAAAGTGTTACAGAGCTGAAAGTTACTTTATCCAGGTGCGAAAAAGAGTCATCATGGAGAAGCTAGTTTTCTGTATTTCTGTTTTCATGGAAGTACTTTAGTATGATCTGAACTGAGGCTATAAAGAAGAGTAGCAAATATGTTGGACAACCATCTCTGAATGACAACAGAGCAAACAGTAGTTACAATCATAATTGGTTCAAATGCAAGTATTTTTTGTACAAATAGTCCCTGTGAGCAAAAAATCAGGAAAGAGTGGCAGGAGAGCTGTGTGGATCAGCAAGGAGCTCGTGCACAAACTCAAAGGAAAGAAGAAGGTCCATGAAATGTGAAAAAAGGTTCTGACCACTTGGGAAGAATATAGAGATGTTGTCAGGCTTGGAGAATGGGGAAGGTACCTAAAAACTGGAGGATAGCCAATGTCCCTCCAATCTTCAAAAAGTGCAAGAAGGAAGATCTAAGTAATTACAGGCCAGTCAGCCTCACCTCTGTCCTTGGAAAGGTGATGGAACAGCTTGTGCTGGATGTCATCTCCAGGCAACTGGAAGGAGGTTATCAGGAGTAGTCAGCATGGGTTCACCAGGGGGAGGTCATGCTTAACCAACCTGGTAGCCTTCTATGATGTTGTTACTGGCTGGGTGGATGAGGGGAGAGCAGTGGATGTAGTCTACCTTGATTTCAGCAAGGCATTTGATACTGTCCCCCATGACATCCTTATAACAAAGCTGAGGAAGTGTGGGATAGATGAGTGGACAGTGAGGTGGGTTGAAAACTGGCTGACTGGCAGAGCGCAGAGGGTCATCGTTGGTGCTGCAGAGTCTGGCTGGAGATCTGTAACCAGCAGTGCTCCTCAGGGGTCTGTACTGGGTCTGGTCTTGTTCAACATCTTCATCAGTGATCTTGATGAGGGGATAGTGGCCACCCTCCTCAAGTTTTTTAAGATGTTTAACTGCAATAAATATATCTCTGAAAATATCACACGAAAAAATAGAGAGAATGAATGACTTTATGGGATTTTTACATTTGATACTTACTCAGGTAGTTATCAGAATGCGACTGTAGCAGGAAAAGAAGATAGTAATTCTCAAATCCTGCTTTATGAATGACATAGGGGGGAAAAAGAGATCACACCAATACCACGATGTGATTGAATTCCCTTTTAGAAGTGTCTTATTGTATTGTTAAAATCCAAATCTTCCAGGAGCTGGGGCAATAGAAAGCATGTGGGTGGTTTTGCATGCCTTTTGAATGGCACAAATGAGTATGTCGACAGAAGGACTAATTAATGCTCAGAAACATTTCAAAGTAAATAACTAGATGCTCTGACAACCTGTAAAGATTTTGCTTGTGAAAGGAATTGCAGTATGAGAAGAAAAGATAAAACAGCTAGTATTTCAGTGCTTGAGATATTATATGGGTAGTTCTATGAGCTGAAAGGTATGAAATCACTTTCCAGTTTCAGTTTGTCTTACAATGAATAATGTAGTAAAACTCGGGATATTTTCTTGAATCTTTTTCTTATCCAATTTTCAGAAAAAGCGAATTGAAAGATGTTATTATTATACCTACCACTTGTCAAAGACACTGAGGATATAAGAAGTACAGAGTTGTCAGAGTTTATACAAAGAAGAACGTTACCTCCTTAAACATCAGTTTGCAGTTCTAAGCAGAAAGTAGAAGCTTTCACTCAATAATAAAAATATCTTTAAATTTATTATTGCTATATTAGTTAACTGTGATTATACACAGTTTATAATAATCCTTTAATTTCATTTGAGCCTCTCCTGTTTACCATGGAAGCTTTCTTCAATTGACTCACTATATACTCATCAGGTGCATTTAAGATACCATGTGATCATGATACCTGGCTACTTCCAATTAAAAATGCTAAAAAATAATATTAAATATGATAATAATCAAAGTATGCTTTTTTGTATAACTCACAAACTTTGATTATATTAAGTTTAGGAACACTAAAAATGCTGCTTATATACACATTTTACAAATGTGTTGATGTATGGCTGTTGTGGCTTAACCTGGCAGGCAGCTCAGTACCACACATCTGTTCACTCACCTCAATGTGGGATGAGAGAGAGAACTGGAAACAAAATAGAACTTACAGATTGAGGCGAATGCTATTTACTAAGACAGAAAAGAAAAATAGTAACAAAAATATAATGAAATCACTTTCTCTCTACATATATCTCCTCTCCATTGTGCAATTATTTATCACCTATCAGTTGATACCCAGCTAACAATACAGGTGCCCACTGGCAAGCACCCAACAGCAACTCATTTCATCAGCCATTTCTTTGGGAAAGCATCGTGAGACAAACTCTCTAGAAGGACAGCTTAATTATCCATTCAGAAATAAATTGTTTTCAGAGATTGTAAGGAAAATTTTGACTGGAATATATTTCATTATGAATAGGTGAAATATTCATTGATTCAAAAATTACATTAGAAAATAAATTCCTGTCCAAATTTTGAAGGACTTCAAACACAAAACATTTTGAAACACAAAATGCAACCAACATTTCAAAGTTATCTTAAGATTGCAATTGTCTCTGTAGTATTTACAATTTATAAACAATGTAAAACTAACTTTCCATGTGCTTGATTTATCCAGCAGATAAAACTATGTGGAGGAACTGAGTAAGACAAAATGGATGCATGCACTTAAAATGCATTGATAACTTTAACATAATGGAAGAGGCAAAGATATAGTGACAACTTAAAAATAAATTTAGAGAATCTCATGGTGTGTTCCAAGATAATAATGTAATAAAGCGCATCGTTTACAAGTTAGAAATTCACTTTGCTGAAGATCCGCTTTATCTTCTGTGAAGCAACTACAGAAGATCCTCTAGGTATCAACTCACAGCATTTCTGAGACGTGGCACTTTAATTACTTCAAGGCTCGTCACAGAATAGCTGAACAAGAAGAACTGAGCATTACCCTTAATTACTTAACAGTTAGTTGGCTATGGATTTTCATTCTAGAAAACAAAAGTAGCACTGAATCTAATGTAATGAAATGCCAAATCATGTAAGTTTTGGTTACCACATACAAACTCATTGTTCTCACTTTTAAGACCTGGTACTTAAGACTTGGTACATAAGAAGGGTTTCAACTGCTTGAACATTTCAGAACTGACTTTATTTCATTCTGCTTTATGATTAAAATTACTCAAAGCCTGTAGTTTGGCTGGGTAAAGTCTGATAATAGCAAAGAGAAGAAGAAAGCACTACTGTGTGAAGAAGTCTTTTCAGGTGGTTAGTAAGTTAAGAGAGCAGTGAACTGAACTGGAAAAGATAACAGTGATAATTGCAGTGCTGAAGCTGAAGTTTTCTGAATGTCTCATTATTATGGCTTGCCAGAAGCAGAAAGGAACATTTAAGTCATAAGGGACTGTCCCAGAAGATTTACTAGCTATGACAGGTTACCTTAAAGAGAAGAGTCTGCCTTCTTACCACGAATCAAAGTCAGAAAAATAAAAGCATTTAGGATCACTTACTCGTTTAAACTATCTTTGTTCCTTGTCAATTTGAATACATAGCGCAAAGAGAAAGAGAAATATGTTTATGATACAGCTCAGGCAAAGCATGTAGATCTTTGTCTCCATCCATAGGAATATAAATGGTTAGGTTGAACTTGGGTTTTTTTTTGTTTGTTCTTTTTTTGTTGTTTTTTGTTTGTTTGTTTGTTTGTTTTTTAAAGAGTGAAAAACATTAAAATATTCTGTATTTGACAGTTTTGAATTACACACTGTGATTTTTAAATACACTGAATTAATGTCAAGAAATGCATGACATCATTGGCATCTTCTGAGGCATCTTCTAACATCATAAAAATTCTTTACTTTTGAAAGGCTTACCAGTTCCTATCTATAATTCTTTCAGAGCAACATGGTTCCTCAATATGCAACAGGATTTGTTATATTACACCTAACTCCTACTATACACCTGCAACTGTCTTCTTCAGCTAATTCAATTTTTTTGTTGTTGTTCTTGTTTTCATTTGCTTGGTTGGTTTTGTTTTGTTTTATTTTTTCTCTGTTGTTTTTAAATTATATATAACTGTTGCACGAGAAAGATTTGTTTCACATAGGTTTCTGCATTAAATCTGCATTGCATACTAGTGTACTAGTACTTTAGTTCGTAAAATTCAAAAGAAGTCTAAATGGTTCTGTTCGTAAATGCTATTTTCATTAATGTAATAGTGCCCTCTATGTTCCAGAGATTGCACTAAGGGTAATAGCATTTTTAGCAAAATCAACCTAACTCACTTTTTTATTTCAATTCCTTCTTAACAGAGGGAAAAATAACCATCTTTTGAATTAGTCTTTTTTTAATACTATCAAATTCCATAAAAAACAAAAAAATCATTTTTTTATCATAAAGAAATTAAATGGAATTTTAGAATATGAAACAGTAATCAAATTGCTAAAATTCAGTCACATACTATTTTCACATTTAAAAAAAGAGCAAAACCAGAATTCTTTCTTTTGTGGGAAAATGGCTGTACAAATATTTTTTCAAACTCTGCAATTAATATTTGATGGTCTCATAAATAATAGCATATTTGCTTTAAGCAGATTGTAACCACTGAGTTATAGGTTTAATGTGCACAGAAAAACATTCTGGAGGTTTCAGAGTAAAAGGGAAACATATATAAATTACGAGGCACTGAGATATATCTACCCTCACATACACTAAATATGCTATACGGGTGGTCAGATTATGTTGAGATACTTCTAAGAGAAAAATGGGAAAGATTTCTACATATTATGTACAAAATTTTGAAAAACATGTTGTAACACAAAGGAATCCTGATTCTTACAGAATCATAGAATCATAGAAACATTTAAGTTGGAAGGGAACCTGAAATGTCATCTACTCCAACTCATCTGCAATGAACAGAAACACCTACAGCTAGATCAGGTTGCTCAGAGCTCCATTCAGTGTGACCCTGGTGATGGGGAATGTTCAAAGACTTCTGCAAATCCTTATGAATAGCACTATTTCAGTGCTGTAGTCAGGATATTCTCATTACTCATAGAAGATTTCTTCAAACTGCATATGATTACAGAAAAGCAAGATGTTAGTGACACGTTATGCATATCTGCTCAATTTGAAACGATCACTTCCCCAGAAATCTCAGTTTGCTTTTCATAACAGTTGAGAGAAATAAGCTTTCATTTAAATATGCCCATGGCCTTTCATTCGTAGAATGATGATGCTTGGTGTGGTAATTCCTGTATATTGACAGCAACACACTTTTCTTAATCATTTCTGCTTTCTTTCTCTACTCCTTCCTTACTCTTAAATCTCATGTGTCTAGAAGACCTTGATTTTGTTGCCTGCCGTGTTCTCTGTATTAGCACCAGGTCACTTTGCACTATTTCCATTTCCCTTTCATTCTGAAGCCAAGAACATCTGTTTTTCTCTTCTTTTCTATGCATCTGCACATAAAATAAAGGCTGGTGTCAGGCAATATAGATAAAATAAATAAATGTCTTTACTTTTCAAATTCTTAGATTATGCACACACCTTGAATTAGAGAGAGCTCCTTATACTAACTTAGTTAATAATAGAGAGAAAGCTTGTGATATGGAAGTGTTTTTCAAGGAGGTAAAGTAACAACTAGAGTTTAATAAAAAAGACAAACATGGAAACCACTGTAATTCAAGACACATATGAGACGCTGAAGTTAAATTAATCATCTTGATGACAAAGGTTGAGAAGTACTGTGATGTTTGCTCACTGCTGTAACAACTTGGAATCTCATTCAGTTACTGTTCTACTCTTTTTCCTCCATTAACTTAATCCCAGTGTTATACCTTACTAAAACATTTATCTTTTTGGAAGAAGAGGGTTCAAAAATGCAGGATCTGTGCATTAGATTTGAGAAGATATTTTTAATTGTCTGTATAGTTCACTGTTTTTTTTAGCATAGTGATTCATTTTATCTACTTAGAAAACTGATTGATGTAATTCTGAAAGTTTACGTTGGCAAGCTATTTTTTCTTATGTTATACCACTGCAGGAATCCAAATGAACTTGAAAATAGGATGGAATCCTCTCTTCAATTCATCCTAATTGCAAAGGGATAGAAGAGATGTCTGGTACATTGGTCAAGGTATACTCTTTTCCTTGATCAAAATTAGAGGAAATGTACTTGCAAGACTGATTAGAACTACAAGGCGTTTTTAAAAATCACAGGTAATAATTCATCAGAACAGTTGAAAGGTAGATTACATCAGAATATATAGGCAAATCCAGAATTTATATATGTTGGAAGTATTTTTATGTAGAAAATATTATTTGTGTTTTGTTTTTTGTTTTTTGTTTTTTGTTTGTTTTTTTCCCCATGAAGGGAAAAGAAGAAAAGCCTGGATATAAATTGTCATCTCGGTCTCTACCTTCAAGCATGTATGGCTGAAAACAAGTTATTATGGAGCTATAATGATAGATTACTTTCCAGTGTGTAAGAAGACTACCTAAGCATGATTTCTAATGCCTCCTTAATGAAGAGACTTGTCTTTGCTGAAGTCAGGCTAGAGCAATCTGAAGTTGAGAGAAGTTTTAAGAAGATTTCCAGGCTATTAATTTTCATTGTTTAATAAATCTAGGAAGAGGGCACAGTATAGTATTGTAAAGTTATATATGTTGAATGGATCAAGAACTGTTGAGCTGACATCTTAAAAATAAGTCATCAGTGGCTAATCATGTCTGTACAGGAAAATGGCATTCCACAGGGAGCAGTGCAATTCTCAGTGACATATAATAAGGAAATAATTTTCTTATCACCAACAATAAAATGTGTGGAAGGAATAAAATTTATCACAATAATAAATACAAACAAGAATGTAGATGCCACACAGACTTATCTGAGTAGTTTGATAAAATAATCATATTCAAATGAAATATTTCAAATACTTTCAGATAAAAAGCCATTACGTTGGGAAGTGAGTCTACAACTGCAAAATAAGATATTTTTTTTTCCTGAAATTGAAAAGTTCTGTGAATTATAGTGGTAAGATAGGCAGTTATCAGAACTGTAGATTTAAGAAGAAATCTTCTTTTTGGAGAAGGAGCAGAAAAGTTAATAAGAGCACATAGCTGATTTTACCATTGCTGGGATCATTATCTGGATATTCCATTCTAGTACATGGATTTTTTAAAAGAGGGACAAAAAGGAAAGTTCGCATAGAAAAGAAAATTGATTACAGCATGTAAGTATATTCAGAGAAAAAAAAGTATATATGCATATATATATATATAAAGTACTACAGAGATCTTTTATTTAGTGAAAGACGTATAAAGAATCAGTAGCTGGAAATTGAAACTTGATATTCACACTGGAAATAAGGTGTGCATTTTTATCAATTATGGGAGAAAATCTATCAGTGTTACTGACAGATTTTCACATCCCTTGATAGCTTCAAATCAAGACTGTACGATTTTCTAAAAGCCTATTACATTCTCACATAGTGAAAAAGAAGAAAAAAGTTTTTCTGCTTAGTTTAAAGCATCTAAGTAAATTTTTAGGACAAGAGAGCTTCAGGGAGACAAATAAAAACTTCCTTCATATTATTAGCAGACATCTTGTAATTAAATTAAATTCCATCTCACATTGAAATTGATAAATTTCCCTTGATGTTATCAAATATAGACTGAAGACATGTCGTTGCAAACTAGCTCTTTAGATGTTCAGCTCACGTATGTTGCTTCTGCAACATCTGCAGAATGTTACACCATTCTCAAGAAAAATAGTTTCTTCCTTGTCTTAATCTGATGTCTGAGTTTTAAGTAATACCTTGCTGTTCTTCCAACTCATCATCCCACCCAGCTCACCAGGATTATCTTGCACCCTAATCATTGATTTCTGGTTGCATTCAGTCTCAAATTTCCTTAATCTTCATGTTTTTCCCACTAGTAGCATTGAAAAGAATTTCAAGTTTCAAATTTTTCTTATGGAAAAAGTTTTTGATACATTCTGATCTCAACAGGTCTCAAAGATTTAAATTTTTATGCACTCTATCGTTTAATGTGATGAGTTTCAATAAAGTTAAATCTGGGTCCTGCACTTTGGCCGCAACAACCCCAGGCAACGCTACAGACTTGGAGCGGAGTGGATGGAAGACTGTGTAGAGGAAATGGACCTGGGGGTATTGATTGATGCACGGCTGAACATGAGCCAGCAGTGTGCCCAGGTGGCCAAAAAGGCCAATGGCATCCTGGCTTGCATCAAAAGTGGTGTTGTCAGCAAGAAAGGGAAGTGACTGTCCTCCTGTACTCGGCTCTCGTGAGGCTGCCCCTTGAGTACTGTGTCCAGTTTTTTGGGCCCTCACTTCAAGAAAGTCACTGAGGGCCTTGGAGTGGGTTCAAAGAAGGGTGACAAGGCTGGTGAGGGGTCTAGAGCACAGGCCTTAAGAGGAGGGGCTGAAGAAGCTGGGATTGTTCAGTCTGGAGAAGAGGAGGCTCAGGGGAAACCTTATTGCTCTCTATAACTTCCTGAAGGGAGGTTGTAGTGAGCTGGGGGTCGGCCTCTTCTCTCATGTAACTAGTGATAGTACCAAAGAGGGAATGGCTTTAAGCTGCACCAGGGAAGATTCCTGCTGGACATATGGAAATACTACTTTTCTGAAAGAGTGGTCAAGCACTGGAATGGGCTGCCCAGGGAGGTGGTGGAGTCACTGACCCTGGAGGTGTTCAAGGAACGTTTGTATATTGTGTTGAGGGATATGGTTTAGTGAGTACAATTGGTGCTAGGTGGATGGTTGGGCTGGATGATCTTGTAGGTTCCAACCTTTGTCATTCTGTGATTCTGTGATTCAAACAGACGGATTTGTCTGTTTTTGCAGTGTATTAGTATTCATGTTCATGCAATTTATAGTAGTAAATATATAGTATTTTTTTACAGAAATAAACAACCACAATGACAAAACAAAAACAAATAAATGAAAACCACAGAGAAGGAAAGGATTAGTTGAAGGTCACTCAGTAGAAAAGGATTTTGAGTCCTAGTCTAATACTGTTGTCAGTTATTCATGCTGTTTTTGAATACACTTAGTTTCATTTTATTTTCATGTTTATTTTCACTATTGACATGTACACTTACAGTGTGTTTCTCCCCAGCAGATCTTCCTGCTGAAGAAACTGCCTGGCAGACATTGCATCCTGCCATCTCTTTTGGCACTGTGTATTGCTGTCAGTTGTTCCTAGGGTGCCCACAGTAAATCAATCCTGTATTTCTCCCAATACCAGATTACAAAGAATGAATATTTAAAAAAATAATAATCTAATGAAATGACTCTCATGAAATGTATATAAAAAAGTATATTGAATAGGAACACAACCTATATCAATTTAAGTATTACTGAAGCTCTACGCAAAAACATTTAGTAGACTATTCCTGCAGTTAGAAGCTGCGGGATAATGTGACTTTTCTCCTGTCAGTTTTAATGTGATCTCCACTGTTCTTTACTGTGATTTGCTTTATGATAATATCTACGTGAAGATAGAACAGATGGAAGCTTGGGGTATTGTAAAAATGTATAGAACATTTGTGAAGTGTAACCTACCAAGTAACCAATTCTTTGGTTATTTATTTGTCAATACTTTTCTTCAAATAATCTTTCTCTCCATTCTGGCTGGAGAAAGGGAAACAAAAAATAAAAAGAAGAAATAAAAAGCCTTACAAATTTTCTAGGCAGTCACAGTAGCTCATGTGTTTAAATGTTATCTATTAAATTATAAAGATGATTTTTTTTTTTTTTTTTCCTGTTGCAGATGGTGTAGTGAATGAGAACACAGAAGAGAACCAAAAGCTATGAAAGAATTTCATTGATTTGATCACTTCTGTTTTTTCCACAGGTACCAGGGAGGAAATTTTTTTTTTTTCTTTTTTTTCAGAAACATTAATTATTTATATTTGGGTAACCATTCATCAGTTTTCATGTATTTTGAATGAAAGTGGATAGATATCTCTAAAATAAAGTTTCAGGGGCAATTGCAATCCAAATTAGTGCTATGTTTTAAAAGAATGTAGCAAAGTGATTAGGTTGCTACTTTGGTTTGTAAGAGAGTAAGTCATTTGTCTAACATTAGGTCTCAAGTAGCAGCTTAAATGCCCCAGGATATCCATCAGATTTGTATGTTCAAAGCATCCTCAAGAAGGGGCTCTCTGGAGGACAGATAGAATGAATGAATATGCAGGAGAAAAGCATGAAAAAAAATTCTCATGAATTTCTGACCTAGATCAGTTAGTCTAACAGAGTACACATTTTTTTTACACTTTAGACATAGCTAGTCTCCTATTTGCAAAATCATGAAGATGGCCAGCAAGAGAGATTCATTTCAGAGCAGTCTGGTAAAGAGAGATATACGTTGGTTATTCCAAAATTAATGCCTCCTATTTACTTCCATGAAAGCTACAACAAAGAACACAATAACACTGTTTGATAGAGCTACAAAATATCAGTTTTCAATATAATCACCACTGTTAGCTATTCATTTCCAACACTGATGAACAAGAGACTGCATGTAGCACTTTAAACATCTATACCAGGGGAGATGACCAAATGTCACTGCCTCACTGTGCTCACATCTGTTTGGTCTCCATAAAACTTCAGCAAACATTGAAGAATGTCAATGGGTGCCATTTTTCTTGCATGGAGGAATTCAATCACGTAACTTTGCTTCATAAGCACTTCCATGTCAGATGTCATTTTGTCAGACTGCTCCTCTGCCGCCATCTCTCACAAGGCAACAAAATGTAACAGAATATTGGTGAGATGGTTTAAAATTTTTTAATTATATTACCAATATTCACTTCTGTCACTGTGGGCAAAAATAGTAAAATAGGAGACATTACTTTCAGGGACACCCAGGTACACGCATCACAAACATTACAACTAGCAAGCAAGTAACTTGAAACTCTATTTTTCACAGCCCGAATAATTCTACCAATGACTCTCCAGCACCCCAAAATTTCTCTTTGTATTTTATCCCTGTAATTGCAAAAGGTTTTGATTTAATCCTAACGACAAACAGAAATGGTATTTAAACCCTTGGAAATTTTATTGCACTGGAAAAACTGTTTACTCATCTACTCAAAATCAAAAAGCCTTTTGCTACTTAGTAAGTACAAATGACAATAAATAAATAAATAAATAAATGTATACATGGTGCATATTAAAAGACATATTAATGAAACTAAGTCATCTACTGGTTTATTTTATAGGCCTTGATAGTATCAAGTCTACTTTTAGGTAACACTATGATAACGTGTAAGGAAGAAACCACACAAAGCCACAAAGCTATAGTTATTGACACCTGTGGTAATGGTATGAGTATCTTGGAAATGTTTTTGCACTCAGTTTCTACAGTAATACAGTTCCTGCTCTCAGTAAGGTACAGTCTCATATATAGTTCAGAACAGTAATGGAAAAGTAGCTTTGTAGACTGGGCAGAGTTCTGTGCTGCTATCGAAAAATATCAACATACATTGCTCTTTCTTATGTTCTGCATGTGCAAATTCATATTGCAATGGCAGCTTCTAAACGGCCATATCATGAGCACTGCCTCAGTACTGGTACATTTTTCTTTCCTCTGCAGAAAGAACATGCCCCTGCATAAAACTTGCTCTGGTCAACTTCTATCATAATTTACATTGTCTCAATATTGTCTCGTAGCATCCAGCGTGATGACAGCTACTTCAGCAGTAACCTTATTTCAGTCTGTCTGTAAATATGTTAACTTGTGTTATTTTTGTGTCAGGATTCATTTTGGTATTTATTGCCATATTTCTAACATTTCATCTTTTTGTTTTATCTCTGTTTCTGTTGTGCTCAATATTTCTTTCCTTGTAATGCCAGAAAGAATAATAGTGAATACATTCTTTGTTCTTTCAGATAATTAAAGATTGCAAGTAAAAAAAAAGAAAAAAGAAAAAAAAAAGCAAAAGCAAAACAAATAAACAAACAAACAAAAAATCACAGAGGTTTCTTGTTTCTTCTAGTGAAAGTCTTCCAGGAAATTCATTTTCACAATTCTTCATCAGCCTTCTTCAGAAAGTATTAAGTCGAATGAAAGTACTTAAGAATTGTTATCTAAGTAAATATCAGATATTTTGCAACATTTACTCCCTATAGGTCGTATCTGCCTACTCATGACAATCATACTATAATGTAAAAATTATCGTATTTTATCAGCGGAAGATGTAATAGTAACAGAATGTAAGCACATCAAATACATGTTCTGATTTTAAATATTGCACTGTAAATTTACCTAGTTACATAAAGATATAATAAAGTTACAATATTTTTATTGCCATATGCAGCGCTATTACTGCCACAAAAAGAATTATTTTCAGCTTGGATGCTTTTAATCTGCTGATGAATTTTCCAGATTGTGCAAACAATGCATTCTTACACATTTATTTGCAGTTTTGTAATCTAAAGACATAAATCACTACAAACATGCACACAAACATGTAGAGATACACACAAATGTTGGAATGTGCTTGAAAGTGTTTTCTACAGCTACACATGTGAATGCATGCACAAATTTAGATATAATGTATTTGTTTTTATATGAATATTACTGCTTTGTTTGTATACCACACATAGTTGGATATTTATTTAAGAAATTTTGCTCACTTCTACATCTGCATGCAGACTGTGATTAAGCTGCTATTTTCACACATTTTATGTTGTGTTCCAGCAGGAAGTTGCACTAATTCCCAGCATTGCTACTCAAAATCTGTCTTGTTATCTTTCTCGTATGCACAACACACAATTGTGAATACAAACTTTAACTGCATAAACTTTCCCTAGTTCTTAGCACTGTTGAATTTCAAAACAATTTCATTATGCCTTTAGAAAAATAATAGAAGTCACTAAATTCCCCCCTAATTTATATGCCTTTTGAGATTATATGCAATTATATGAGGAAAAAAACCCTCTGATCAAGTTCATTATCAATTATGGAGTTTATCTCAGTGGAAGGAAAGGGTTTTATTTCAAGATAAATAAAAAAAGAAAAGCTTGTGCCACACAGGGCTGGCCTTGCTTCTAATTATTCTACAAGAAACTACAGACAGTAAGGTTAAAAGATGAAGAGAGTTCCCAGCAGAGCAAATGCATCTTCATTTCTAATTGTCATATACCATTAGAACTAAATGACGTGAATGCAAGAATAACGTGGATTTCTTTAGGTAGATATGTAGTCTGTGGAGGAGCATTCAGCAATACTCTATAGAGACCAAATTAGCATTGCTTGAAAGTTTCAGGCTCTGAAAATTCAAACTTTTTGTATACTAAACACACAATGCATATCAAAACCTACTAGTCCTGTTAGCATGATATGTGTGCAGAAATACATAAGTACAACAGAGAGCAGAGGAAAGGGTACAGTTGTATAAATAAATGAACTCAGAAGCTGATAGGCAAGTGATGCTAGTAGTTTCAATCACATAGGCATAGAGAATTTTATTTGAAGTGACGAATTATTTATAGGATGAAATTGATAATAAAACATGAAAGCATAAATATTACTAATGTAAGTAATTTCTGGAGTATCTATTACAAATAAAAATTCACATTATTGAATAGCAGTACTTCCATATATTGAATACATAAAATATCACAATTCTCAAATTATTTGCTGCATGATTTTGAATTACACTAGCCGTAGCTTAAATAATTAATGTAGAATTTTAATGAATGCTAATTACATCATATTACAATCATGATAAGTGACAAGTACACTTAACAGGTGAGATTTGAGATTCTTAGAGGCAGGAGAAAAACAGAAAATACTTTGTGTCATAAAATAAGTGTTGATCTCTAGCTACCTCATCTCTAAATATCTCCACCTTTCACTATTGCTTATCTTAGATGGCTTCCACTTATCCAGTGATTTACTCAGTTTTGCACAAGATGAAAACTCTAGTTGACAGCAGAATATCCAGTAAGTTGAGTCAGTAAGTATTTGTGTTAAGAAAACTTTGGAGTCAAGAAATGTAATATTATCTTCTTTTAACAAAAATCACAGAATCATAGAATCACAAGGTTGGAAAGGACCTACAAGATCTTCTAGTCCAGCCGTCCTCCCATTACCACTGCTACCACAAGCACTAAACCACATCTCGCAGTTCCTCATCCAGATGCCTCTTGAGCACTGCCGGGGACGGTGACTCCACCACCTCCCTGGGCAGCCATTCCAGTGCCTGACCACTCTCTGAGAGAAAAAGATCTTCCTTATGTCCAACCTAAACCTCCTCTGGTACAACTTGTGGCCATTTTCTCAGATCCTGTTTGTTGCCTGGGAGAAGAGGCTAAATCCCTTCTAATCATAACCTCCCTTCAGGAAGTTGTAGTTGCAATGAGGTCTCCCGTGAGCCTCCTCTTCTCCACAGTAAACAATCCCAGCTTCCTCAGCCACTCCTCATAAGACTTGTGCTCCAGACCCCTCACCAGTTTCATTGCCTTTCTCTGGACATGTTCCAGAGCCTCAAAGATGATATAGCATGACCATGGAATCCAAATGTGGGTGATCCAAATGGGGCAGTGAGAGAGAGTATCAGAGAAAACCAAATCACTGTTCATTTGTGGAGTCTCCTCCATATAGTATCCAAAGACTCTCTGTTCTTTAGCCAACTGTCGTTAATTCTATAAATTAAAAAAAGTTGAGAAAGTCAGGCAATAGCACTGAAATTGGAGTTGAGGTGTGAAAGACACACATTCACACATTATCAACATAGAATAAATAGGAAGAAGAGTTAGCAAAGAGAGGTTAATAACAGTTTATTTTACTATTTGAAGAATAAGTCTATTTGTTATATTCAAATATATATTTACTTTTCAGATTCTTATTCAATATCTTCTCAAAAATCAAGCCAAATAATCAGAGGAAATGCAGAGTACAGGAATGAACATAAGCAAATACTTAGTAGTGATGATGTCTAACCACAGAGTAGTACTTACACTTGAGTAGTCCTTACACAGAGTTAAGTTTGAAAGTTATTTTATAAATGTAAAATACTTTAAAATCTTGCTGTATGTATTTAATTCCTAACTACTTACCTATCCTGCATTATACATACCAAAACAAAGATCGGAATTAACTTGCACATTAATAATTTACTAATTTACTAGTGATTTACCATTCTGTTAATGTAGACCCAATCCAGGTACTGTTAAAGTAAGAATGAAAACCTAGTTATTTTAATGGATCCCACTTCCCAGGTAATAAGGAGAAGTTTCACCTATTTAAACTCATAAAATACATTTTCATGGGTAGCAAAAATTTCTAAACAACATTCTGTCAGTAAAATGAAGATTTCATAATTAATTCCCATGTTCTTATTTGCATCATTCCCTCCTTTGTAGGGAATGATTATCCGTTACAGGGTTTGGAGGATTTCTTACTGAGCCAATTCTATATATCAGCCTGGGAAAAATCTGATAAGCTTCAACAGATCTACAATTTTCTTATCATTTTTGCTGAGCTACTGAAATGAAGTAACTCGCAAAAGCTAAACATCAAGGTGAGTAAGGACTGTTCAGACAAGACAGGAGAAAAATGAGATAGAGAACTCTCTCTTTTTTATGATCTGCCAAGTTCTCTCCAGCTAAAGAAAACACTTCTGTAGGCACACTTTACTGCTACTAATGCTCTGATGCAAGAGCTGGATGAAGTGTTCTTGTTCTGTCTTTCTATCCTGTCAGTGGTGTTGATTCAGAGACTTGTGCCCATGCTGTGGATTAGATCTGGTAAGAAAAAGTTATGGTTAGCAATGATAAATCTGATATGCATTCTTTAGCTGGTATACATATACATAAATACCACAACATAAATGACATGGCCATTTGGTACAAACAAATGTTTCCAGATTTACTAAATACATGAGTGATACAAGCAGACATTTTGTCCGTCCTTCTGCAGGCAGCAGTAAACCAACATACAAACATGAACGAAAAATAGCCAGTTAATTCAACAGCAATGCAATCATGAAATCATCTGTGCCTCACAGATGGATATGAAGGTACATAAACCTAAAATTAACAGTGGAAGAAACATGGATTAGATGTTTTTTACTAATACGGTGAATTTGACTAACTGGACAGCAGTACAGACATCAGATTTAACATAGAGAAAGTACAATATTGGAGAATTGGAGAAAGCTAAAGTTCTGCAGAAGAGGGAAAGAAATATTCTGGTTTAATGTGGTCACATGTCATTGTGGTTTGCACTTATCTGTTTTTCTAGGTCTAAGTTTCCTTGCAGCCATCTACAGGTTCTTATTATTGCTTCTTCTCTGTCCTGACTTCCATGCAGGATTTACCATCACTCTGACATTTTGGCACTCCTGCAGCCAAGATAGATTCAGAGTTCTCTGTCTTAGGAAATATCTTGTTTTAAAACCCATTAACTTAACCTTTCTCACTTGCTATTTTGACATGATCAGTTTTGCTGAGAAACTTAAAGGAGTGAAAATTGCTTGTGTGGTGCAATGGAATAGTCACACGAGGAAGTAATCCTTTCATCTGTTTGCAAAACACACATCTGCATGCATGCTTTTGGATTAACGCAGAAGCAGTAGTGGCTACCGTTCTACAAAAGCAACTCTGTAACTCTGTTTTGGTACGTGTTTGAAGCAAAGAACATTATTCCTCCCTGGCAATCCTGAGTGATTTTATTTGGACTGAAAACCAGCAAACTGGGTACCAAGGTTTTTAGATTCATGAATGCTGAGTAATAACGCTGCTGTGGTTGCTATCTAAACTGACAAGCAACTGAAACATGTACCAATATATACTAGTGCAGATATTCATCGATGCAGCAGATGGAAAAGAGAGTGGCAATTTTTATCCAGAGTAAGAAAGGATGGATTAACATAAAAAGCCTGGTTTACTCTGCTGGAAGGCTGAAATTCTATGCTTCTGTGGTTGTACAGTGCAGGGTTTTTTGTTTATTTATTTATTTATTTATTTATTTATTGTCATAAAACCATAAGGCTGAAAGAGACCTCAGGATTTTTAGTTCATCTCCATTTCAGGTAAACTTATCTGTACCTAGATTGCATTTACCTAATCAGGTATTCTAGAACTCACTAGATGGAAATTCCCTGAAATCTCCACAGTGTTTTCTGATTTGATCATTCCTTATTGTTAGGAAAGAGGAGATAACTTTTGGAGAAAAAGGGAGGAGAGAGAAAATCATGGAATCATAGTATAATTTGAGTTGGAAGGGACCTTTAAAGATCGTCTAGTCCAACTCCCCTGCAATGAACAGGGACACCTACAATTAGATTTGATTGCTCAGAGCCTGACCTTGAATGTCATCTGGGATGGGCAACCACTGCCTATTGGGGCAACATGTGCCAGTTCCTCATCACACTCATTGTAAAGGACCTTTTCCTTAGATCCAACCTAAATCTACCTTTTGTAAGTTTGAAACCATATCCCCTTGTCCTTATCACCACAGACTCTGCAAAGAATCTGTCCTACTCCTTCCTGTAGCTCCCCTTTAGATACCGAAAGGCCGCTATCAGGTTACTTTGGAGCCTTCTCTTCTCCAGGCTGAACAGCCCCAGAACTCTCAGCCTGTCTTTTTAGGATAGGTATTCTATCTCTTGGGCCATTTTTTGTGGCCTTCCTCTGGTTGTGCTCCAACATATCTATGTCTCTCTTGTATTGAGGACTCCACTGGACCCAATACTCCTGATGAAGCCTCACCAGCACAAAGTAGAGGGGCAGGATCACCTCCCTTGACCTGCTGGCTTCTTTTGATGCAGTCTAGAACACAGTTGGCTTTCTGGGCTGCAAAGGCTCACTGCTAGTGCATGTCCAGCTTGCCCTACATCAGTACCCCTAGGTCCTTTTCAGCAGGGCTGTGTTCAATTTTTTCATCCCCCAGCTTTGATTGGCGGTGGAGCTTGCCTGGACACAGAGGCAAGATCTTGCATTTGGATTTATTGAATCTCGTGAGGTTCACCTGGACCCACTGCTCAGGCCTATCTAGGTCTCTCTGAATGGCATCCCATCCCTCTAGTGTGTTAGCCTCACCCCACATCTTGGTAAACTTGCAGACTTTCAGCAAACTTGCTGAGAGTTCACTCAAGCTCACTGTTGATGTCATAGATCAAGACATAAGAGTATCAGTCAACACTGATCCCCAGGGGATGCCACTCATGAACGGTCTCCAGCCAGACACAGAGCCACTGACTACCACTCTCTGGATTCAGTCCTACATCCAGTTCTTCATCCATTGAACAGTTCACTCATCAAATCCATATTTTTCCAATTTGGACAGAAGAATATTGTGGAGTACCATGTCAAAGGCCTTAACTGAAGTCCAGATTGATGACATTAGTGTCTCTTCCTTGTCCATTGAGACAATTACATCATCATTGAAGGACACAAGATTGGTTGAGCAGGATTTGCCCTTGGTGAAGCCATGTTGGTTCTCCCACATCACCTCGTTGTCTTCCATGTGCTTTAGCATAGATTTTGGGAGTATCTACTCCATGATCTTTCCTGGTACAGAGGTGAGACTATCTGATAGGATGGTAGTTTCTGGGAGCATTGTTTTTATCCTTCTGAAAAATGCGTGTGATGTTGCCTTTTTTCCAGTCACCAGAGACTTCTCTTGACTGCCATGACTTTTCAAATATCATCGGGAGTGACTTGGCAACTACCTCAGCCAGCTCCCTCAGGAAACTGGGATGCATCTCATTGGGACTCATAGATTTGTGGATGTTCATATTCCTCAGGTGGTCACAAACCTGCTCTTTGTTTACAGCTGGAGGGACATTCCTTGTCCAATCCCTTCCTACCAAACCAATTGTTTGAGGTCTGTGTGATGAGCAGTTATCAGAGAAGACCAAGGCAAAAAAAAGTAGTTGAGCGTTCTCATCTGTTGTTACCTGTGCTAATTTTAGCTCTTCTTTGTCACTTTGCCAAGAGATTGAGGACAACTAGAAAGAAAGGTTTTATTTCACTCATGTTTTCACTCATTCAACTGTTGTCATTAAATCTTTGATAATGATAAAGTGATAAATCAAATAGTGGCTCAGCTACAGAAGGTGTTAGGCTATATAGGAGAAGTTTCTGTCTGATTAATAAATGTAATTCAGATATTTAATTATTTTTCTTTTCTGTAGAAATCCAATAAATCTTCCTTTTGTTCACTCAGAAATTAACAGAATTTCAGCTGCAAAAGCAATGTTCTTTCATGATGTTCAGAGAAAAATTTGTGGCCTCAAATGTGGCAGAATAATACATTTAAATCTAAAGGTATAAAAATTAGCAATATTTGTAACTACACCAAAATCTCATTATTTCAAAGATCTTACTAATATTTAGAAATTTGTTTTGGATGAAAAGAATTATGTTATCATGTTTTATCAAACAACTGACAGCATTCATCTTGAGTATGATTCAACTGGATTCATTGAACTTCTCATGTCAAATCCTCATGAATCAAGGTCAATTAATGTACCTTTCCTCTATCCTCCACCAAAGCAGTAATCAAGAGACTGAAAAGAATTTGAATTTATTTTTCATCAGAGATGATTACTGAGCCCCATATAAATTTTTCTTCGTTTACGTGGGGTTTTTTCTATTTGCTTGCAATTTCTTCAACATTCAGACTCCAATTTCAATTAAAAATCATGCAAGTAATTGCATAATTTAAAAAAATCCACAAGTTGTTTTATTTGCTTCAATATGACAAAACTAAATTTTAAAGCTTAAGGAATGAGAAATGAAAATATTATTCTCTAGATAATTATATTAAAAATAAAAATCTCAGAAGTTAGATACAACAATTAAAATAATAACTAAACAAAATCTTAAACAGCAGAGCCCATGATCTTCAATTACAATTCACTAAAATTTGCCGACAGGCAGTGCAGATGTCTACAGTAAACGTATTTGGGCGATCCAAGTTGAAGGAGGGAAGATTTAGGTTGGATGTTAGGGGGAAGTTCTTTACAAGGAGAGTGGTTAGGCCCTGGAACGGGCTGCCCAGGGAGGTTGTGGATGCCCCGTCCTTGGACGTGTTCAAGGCCAGGTTGGACGGGGTCCTGGGCAACCTGATCTGAATGCGTATGTTTGGTGGCCCTGCTAGGCAGGGGGGTTGGAACTACATGATCCTTGAGGTCCCTTCCAACCTGGGTGATTCTGTGATTCTGTGATTCTGTGATAAAACCAGAAAGAAATGTAGATAGGTCTTTTTTTTTTTTTTTTTTTTTTTCAAAATTTAGTCAGTTGAGTCTAAGAAGGTGCTACTTTGCCTGCATTCAAAAAAATATATATATATCTGGAAAATAACGAGTAATTTTGGCAATAAGTCATTATAGCGGCAGGAAATAACACACCAGATGTTAAGTGTTCCAAGTTCTATAATCTTTAGCAAAAATAGTCTCTGATCTTGTTCTATATTCGCAGAGTACATATTAGTGTTTTTCAGATTATGTCTTACAGATTTGTGACTTTTGCCAAATGCACTTCCTTCCTTCACAGCTCATAGTGCACATGAAGCATTATAAATACGAGACTCCCAAAGCCTTTTGTGCTTTTAGTATGTCATTTATTTATTAACTGAAAAAGGATCATCTTCATATTCTACTTTCTGGGGTAATATTTTTTGACAATACTTCTTTCTTAATGCATGAAAAGCAAATGTGGCCTAGTTCCAGACCCTGGAATTTAGTGAGAGGGTCTGATGAATGGAAGACTTCCTTTTAGTCAGGGAAGAGGCAGTCCGAGAGCACCTCGGCAACACCAATTGCCTAGTTCATAAATCCAGGGGACCCGATGGGAAGAATCCATGGGTGCTGAGGGAGCTGACAGAAGCAACTGCTGAACCGCTCTCTACCATCTTTGAGAGGTCTTGGAGTATGGGGAAGGTGCCTAAAAACTAGAGGATAGCCAATGTCCCTCCAATCTTCAAAAAGTGCAAGAAAGATCTAGGTAATTACAGGCCAGTCAGCCTCACCTCTGTCCTTGGAAAGGTGATGGAGCAGCTTGTGCTGGATGCCATCTCCAGGCAACTGGAAGAAAAGGAGGTTATTGGGAGTCGTCAGTATGGATTCACAAGGGAGAGGTCATGCTTGACTAACCTGGGCTGGGTGGATGGGGGGAGAGCAGTGGATGTAGTCTACCTTGATTTCAGCAAGGCATTTGATACTGTTTCCCATGACATCCTTGTAACAAAGCTGAGGAAGTGTGGGATAGATGAGTGGACAGTGAGGTGGGTTGAGAACTGGCTGACTGGCAGACCACAAATTGTCGTTGGTGGCAGTACAGAGTCCGGTTGGAGACCTGTAACCAGAGGTGTTTCTCAGGAGTCGGTGCTGGGTTCATTCTTGTTTAACATCTTCATCAACGATCTTGATGAGGGGATACTGGCCACCCTCAGCAAGTTTGCTGATGTTAGGAAGTTGGGGGATTGGCTGACATGCCTGAAGGCTGTGCTGCCATTCAGCGAGACCTAGACAGGCTGGAGAGCTGAGCAGAAAAAAACCAGATGAGGTTTAACAAAAGCAAGTGTAGAGTCTTGCATCTAGGGAGGAGTAATTGCATGCACCAGTACAGGTTGGGGGATGACCTGCTGGAGAGGAGCTCTGTGGAGAGGGACCTGGGTGTCCTGATTCATGACAGGTTGGCCATGAGCCAGCAGCGTGCCCTCGTGACCAAAAAGGCCAATGGCATTCTAGGGTGCATTAAAAGAAGCATGTCCAGCAGGTCGAGGGAGGTGATCCTCCCCCTCTACTCTGCCCTGGTAGGGCCTCATCTGGAGAACTGCGTCCAGTTCTGGGCTACCCAGTACAAAAAAGACAGGGATCTCTTGGAAAGAGTCCAGCGGAGGGCCACAAAGATGGTGAAGGGCCTGGAGCATCTCCCCTATGAAGAAAGGCTGAGTGAACTGGGTCTGTTTAGCCTTGAGAAAAGAAGACTAAGAGGGGACCTGATCCAGGTCTGTAAATATCTAAGGTGTGGGGGGCAGAGTGTCAAGGCCGGACTCTTTTCAGCAGTGTGTGGAGACAGGACAAGGGGAAATGGCCAAAAACTGCAGCATAGGAAGTTCTACACAAATGTTCACAAGAACTTCTTTACAGTGAGGTGACAGAGCACTGGAACAGGCTGCCCAGGGAGGTTGTGGAGTCTCCTTCTCTGGAGATGTTCAAGACCCACCTGGACACCTACTTGTGTGACCTTGTGTTGGAAACCTGCTTAGGAAGGGGGGTTGGACTCGATGATCTCTGGAGGTCCCTTCCAACCCCTACCGTTCTGTAATTCTGTGGTTCTGTGATTCCCCAGAAGCATTGCAGAAATGTATGGTTTAATTATTTGATCTTAAATAAAACTAAGTGGGGAAGAAAAGAGACAAAATATCATTTTGAAATTTGATCAAATGCTACATTTTGAATTAAAACAAACCTCACACTTGAAATAAAACAATTTGAGGATGCTGTTCACTGTCTGTATGATTTTTGCTTTGTTATAGAAGAAAGAAATAATTTAATTTTGCATTAGAAACAACATTGCCAGCAGGTCAAGGGAGATAAACTTTCCCTCTGCTCAGCACTGGTAGGGCCACTCCAGAAGTGCTGAACTCAGTTCTGGACTCCCCCATTTAACAGATACACAGGGCTATTGTAGAAAATCTAGTGGAAGGCCATGATGATGATGAAGGGACAGGAGCACCTCTCCTATGAGGAGAAGCTGAGAGATCTGGGAGTATTCAAACTGGAGGAGAAAGCTCAGAGGGTCTTATCAATTTGTATAAATACATGACAGGAGGGTGCAAAGAAGATAGAACCAAGCTCTTTTCAGTGATGTCCTGTACCAGGGCAGGAGGCAATGAGCACAAACTGGAATGAAGGAGGTTAACTTTGAAGATCAGGAAGCACTTCTGTCTGTGTGGATGGAGAGTACTAGCATGGGCTGCCTAGGTAGAAGGAGCTCTCTATGCTGGAGATACTCAAAAGTCATCTTGAGCAACCTGCTCTAGGTGCCTCTACTGGAGCAGAGGCATTAGAGTAGGGGGACTCCAGAAGTCCCTTCCATCCTCAACTATTTTATGCTTCTATGATTCTGTTATTTTTTTTTTTATATCTTAGGCTACAATCTTGAGGTAAAACAATAAATCAATAAGAGATGAAAATTGGCTTCTTGGAGTAGCATTGTGTTAGGATAAAAACTGATTTTTGAGTTCAACAACCAGTTTTGATTGGTCAATCACCCTGCTAAGGCATGTTATCAAGAATGTAACTTATATTATTTCCAGAGCTTAGATTTAAAAATAAAAAAAATCAGACCATTATATGACAAATATATTTAACATAGAAATCACAATTTCTCAAGGCCAATAATGCAGAGGAATGGAAAATTGCATCATCAAAGACCAGCAGAAGAAAGAATTTCCTCAAATCCTGAAGTGCCCTTGAAGATCTGCTTTACTACTCTCTAGACTGAAGAGACAAAAACCATTACATCGTGGGAGGCAATGGAGTTGACTAAGCTGTATAACACCAAGTGTAGCCAGAAAAGGTGATGAGTGGTAGTACGAGGGGATTCTCTTCCAAGAGGTGCAATTTGTGCATTTGTCAACCATGCTCTTGTGTCAGAGATATCAAGAGGCTACCATGCCTTGCACAGGCTCTTTACAAGAGATACGCAGGAAAGAAGAAGAGGAAAGGTAGCCCTCCACGTTAAGGAAGGATATGTACTGATCATAGTTATGGTGATGAAAGTTTCAAGTGTCTATGGGCAAGAATCAGGGGAGGGAGCAAGGGAGATGTTGTAGTAGAAGTATGTTATAGACTGCCTAACCAGGATAAATAAGAAGACAAAATATTCTGTAAGTGTTTTGGAGTAGAGCCACAGCTGTTAGCATTCATTCTCATCGGAGACATCGACTTCCCAGACATCTGCTGGAAATACAAAAAAATAGAGAAGGATAAAAGTAGATTACTGGAATGCATGGAGGATAACTTCCATATGCAAGTGGTAAGGGAAACAACCAAGAAGATGCCTCGAGCTACCTTTTGTGTATTAACAGTAAAGGCCTTGTGGGTGATGTGTTTATAAGAGGCTATCTCTGAAACAGTGATCATGGCATAACAGTGTTCTTGTTCCTTGGGGAATTAAGGAGGATGGTTAGCAGAACTTCTACTTTGGATTTTCATAGGGCTAATTTAGGTCTGTTTAGAGATCTGCCTGAAGGAGTTCTTTGGCAGGTATTTCTGAAGTGCAAGAATGAAATCTTGAAGGTATAGGAGCAGGTTTTCCCTATGTCTCAAAAGATGAGGCAGGGGAAGACCAGACTGGCTGAACAGAGGGCTTTTTTTAGAATCCAATGGAAAAAATAAGACAGTTGGATGAAGAGGCTGGCAGACAAGGAGAACTTCAAAGATGTTGTGAGGTTATGTAGAAAGGCAGTGAGAAGGGTCAAAATCCAGGCAGAACTCAACTTGGCCAGTACAAGACAAAGAAAATAAAGCATTTTTATAACAAAGAAAAGGAGAAGGAAGGAAGGAGAATCCAAATTCTTTATTGGAAGTGGGGAGAAATATAGTGACAAAAGACGAGGAAAAGGCTCTTAATGCTTTCTTTGCCTCATTAGTAAAAATAATTTTTCTCAGATTACTGTTCCCACTGAGCCTGAAGGAGGCTAGGAGCAGAATGAAACCCTAATTAACCTGATCTATCTCTATGACAAGATGACCCACTTAAGGGATGAGGGAAAGGCTGTGGATATTGTTTACTTGGAATTCAACAAAGCATTCATTACAGTTTCCAAAAGTTTTCTCCTGGAGAAATAGGCTGCTCATGGCTTGGGTGGTTATATTGTTCACTGGGTAAAATATCCACTAGATAGTCTTAAGGGTCATTGTGAGTGGACTTAAATCCTTTTGGCGGCCAGTTGTAAGTTGTGTCCCCCAAGGTTCAGTACTGTGGCCAATTTTACTTAATGAATTTACCAATAGTATCGAAGAGAGGACCAAGTGCACACTCAGTAAGTCTGCAGAGAACACCAGAAGGATCTGGATAGGCCAGAAGTTGAGATGGAAGGAAACGAATCCTGTTTCTATAAGGTAAGAGAAGATATGAAGAGTGCAACTGTATCTTAGAGTTCTATTTTAAACATTTTTCAGAGGAGAAGGTTAAAACAGAGTGCGTGATACAGCATATTCTGACTTGAAACTATAAACAGATAACTACAACTAACCTTTTCCACTAAGAACAATAGGGTAATTAAATGATACCCAGAAATTTGAGATAGAATTGCTGCGACTCTTTGACTAAACATTGCATTAGATTTTAGGAAGACATATAGATACATATACATACAGTGTATATGCACATAGTTAATCCTGAAAGTGATATCTCCTCTTTATTTCCATGGAAGCCACTGTAGATGCAAAGATCAAAATGATGCTATTTGATAGAACAGATTCTCAAGCTACAAAGCATTATTATTCAGTCAACACCATTATCTGATTTGCATGGATGTGGTGATCCAGATGCTCTTAATTTTGTGGTATGACAGTGATACGTGGGCATCCAGAACATGGCTTCTCATTTATGTCTCTGTCCACTGCTGAAATGCACTACCCATCACCTCACTGTGTTCATATCCACTTCTAAATGTTTAGCAAGCATTGATGATTGTCAGTGGATGCTTTTTTTCCACATGGAGGAATTCCATTCCACACTGTTGCTGTATACACACTTCTATGTCAGATGCCATATTGTCAGACTGCCTCTCTGCTGCCACTGGTGGTGTGGCAAAATGTAACAGAATATTGATGGGAAGGTTCAGGCTCTCCTGCCATATCAGCAACATTCTCCTCTGATATTGTAGGCCAACATAATAAAATAGGAGGCATCACTTTCAGGGTAGCCCTCCTGAATGTTTGTATATGTTTGTTCTTCTTTGTTCGAACATATACACTCATCTCCATGTGACAGACTAGCAGTGAAAAAAAAATTTCCTATGTGCAAGAAGATTGGAACAGATGATCCAAGAAGTCTTTTCCAGTTCTATCTGATGGGTGATTCTATGATTAGATGCAAAAATATAAATAAAAAGTGCATGTTGGATGAGTTGTTTATGCAAAATCCAGGCTCAGAAGTCATTAGCATATTCACAGCACTGATTTGAGCAGACTACAGTAAATTGCCTTTTTTTTTTTAATAGTCCACATATATTCCAGTGAAAAATGACACAGAAATTATATCGCATTGACAACATCAAGAGAAACCTGTCCAAAGCAAAAATAAACATGATTGTTTGGAGGGGAAAAATCTCTTCTCCCTGAATCATTCTCAAAGTAAACAAGAAAAATAAAATATATACATGAAATTGAGAGAAGAGAGGATAATATCACATCAGTACGAATCATATAATAAAAATAGTTCTGTGTCTGTATCAGGGAAATACATTAGTAATATGTTTGTTTAACTTAACAGTAAGGTCATTATAAGAAGATTAACCATTTTTTTCAATTCTATATGTATATTTTTTAAATTCATAACATATAAGGACTATATGTGTACATACACTATCTTTTACACTATCTTTATTATATTTTTATGTGACAAAGACTGAACATTTATGAATATTTAATACTTGATAAATAGGATAAATAGCCCCTGTGTGTGACAAAGCCAGTCTCTGTTGTGGTTTAACCTGGCAGGTGGTTAAATGCCACACAGTTGTTTTCTCACTCCCCTCATCTTTTCAGTAGAATGGAGGAGAGAATTAAAAAAAAATAATATATAGAATTTGTGGGCTGACATAAAAACATTTACTAAGACAGTGAAAAGGAAAAGGATAACAATTATGACATATACATATATATATGTATATAACAAATGATGCACAAGCAATTACTTGCCAGCCCCTAATCTATTTCCACCTAGCCCCCTAAGCAGAGGAAGAGACATGAATTTCCATTCCCTTCAAAACTCCTTCCCCATGATGTCATATGGTATGCAATATTCTTTTTGGCCAGTTTAAGTCAGCTGTCCTAGTTCTGTTTCCTCCCAGCTCCTTGGGCCCTTCACTGTGAGTTGTCTTGGCTCTGTAGAACAGTTCTTAGCAGTAACTACAATCATCAGTGTGTTATCAACATTGCTTTTTTTTTCCTAGAACCAAAACCATAACATCATAGTGGAACTCTGAAGACAACAGTTCCATCCCAGGTGAAACTAAGACAGCCTGCAAACATCCTGCCCTAAGATGTTTAGGCGTGGAGTCCACATTTCAAAACAAGTTGAGAATTCCAGCAAATTCCAGTCTTTCCTATGTGTGTCAAGTTTCATCCTGCCCGAAGTCAGAATTTGTTTCTGAATAGAGTGGAGCATTTTCCATTATGTTGTTATGCAGAAGACTGACCAAAAATTCTCCATTTGCAGATGCAGCTGGCAGGTTCTGAAAATACAGTATCACAGTGGATAAAATTTACATGAAGCTGTCCAAATTATAATATTCACTAAGTCTTTTTTTTTTTTTTTTTTTTTTTTTTTTTTTTTTTCCCACAAAAAAAAACTGCATTTTTTTGTAAATCTGGAAATTTTTAATCAAAAATGTAGATTGAAATCTGATAGATGTAAGCATACTGCATTTAATATATAGGTTGGTAGTAGAGCTAAACTGAAGCAGTATAATTAGTCTCAAAGAAGGCATTACAGATAAACAGTAAACTTGAATTGATTTCAGTTATTCCAATATAATATAAAATAAAATCAGAAGCATTTAAAGCATCAAAATAAAAATGGCTAAAATTAGCACAGTAGTTCTACTTACTTCCATATTTTAACACTGTACTATTCTTAAATTAGAAAGTGGCAGCTTTTCCTGTGCCTGTTTACAAGAGTGCTTGGAAATTTTTTTGGACTTTATCTATAAAACACCGGTAAGAGGAATACATTGTTACCCAGATTGATTTTTAAAAGTAGACAGGTTCACGGAAAAGAGGATATTCTGATATTCTGTTCATATTTATTATTAACAGATTTCATTAAAGATTTATGTTTTAAGCTGCAGTTGTACAGAATGATTTAATACTCTGCTCAAATAACACTGTTCTTGATCAACTTACTTTATCACATTTGAAAAACTAAAATTAAAATTATGAGTTTATTTTTTCTTTATCTGTAAGCCTGTGAGCACCTGTTTCTCAAGGGAAGTCTCCACAATCTTTTGCTAGTTCTAGCTTGTGGAGAAGAATTGCACATCCCACATTTTGTTTAAACAGAGAAGTTTACTGAACCCCAAAAGGTGAAATTTTACATGAAAGACAGACGCCTACAGTAAAAAATGGAGTGAATAGAATGGGGAAAAGATAAAAAAGACGATAAAACACTGTAATTACTTTTATCAGGAAATCAAAGTAGCACATTATTTTTCTTTATTCTTTTCATCCTAAGTAATACAATTTATAATTGTTTAGCTAGAAGGCTTACTTCAAAGATTAGTGGCTTATGACTGCTGTTCTAACAAGAACTTATCACCCAATTTCTTTGCTTAAAATACAACAGCTACATTGAGAAAGAATGAATGATATTTATCAAGCCTTGCTAAGTTTCTATTAGTTCACAAAGCTGTAAATGTAACTGAAGCTAAAATGAAAAATCACTATTCCTTGGAAAAAAAAAAAAAAAAAGAGTAGCACTAAACAAAACATTTAGTTACTTAAATATATAATTAATAAGTGGTTCCAAATTCCTCTAATGAGCCATCCAAAGCATTACCAAGGAAAGATCTGAAGGCATATGAGCTTCTGTAAGAACATTGAGCTTTTGCAAGTCATAACACAGAAAACATTAATATGATCTAAACAATACAGCAAGTAAGAGAAATAGCAACTTCATTCTTCTGTCACTGCTAACTATGATACACAGAGTATTTGATACTGATTCTGTACGATGGCACAATTACATATCACGGCAAAAGGTAACTTTTATTCATTTTATTTTATTTCACAAATATGTACTCAAATCACTAAACTTCAACATCCCTGGGCTTAGAAGGAGAAACCAGTGCTGCTGGTGTGTGGAAGTGCAAATTCCAGGTGATCTGTGCCAGCCGTTTAATAGCACTGCTAAACATCAATGAACTGCAAGCAGCACATAGTATTCATAATTAATATTTTTAATTAACTACCATGATTAATGAGCTGAATGTAGATCTGGTTTTAATATTTTGGAAACAGATACAAGTTCCACTGCAAACTGTAATTCTATGACACTGAGTAAGTTCTTGACAGAGGCAGGACCAGCAGACCTTGTTGTTCAACCTAGTCAAACTCTGGTTTTAAGGCTACACTCTGAGGAAGATTTTCAAAGTTAAACCATTCTCTCAAAGAATTTTCTTTTTTTTTTTTATTTTGCTGTGAATTGAAAATAGTTATAATTTGCAGAAAGATTGTAGCTTCCATCACATTTGGCACACGGTATCTGGAAAGATGCAGCAAACATTCAGGGTTTTTTTCAAAGAAAGAAAGAAATTTCTGCTTTTTTCAAGGAGAATAAACATTAGCAGACAGGAAATCTGAGGCAAGATTAAATGCCCAAGACCTCAGGCTGGAGCACAGAGCTTCCAGTTTAGGATTTGTAAGATTTATGGCTTCAAATTAAACTTGTCAGATTCAGTGAATTTTCAAGTGAGAAACATGGGAATGATATTAAATGCATGGAACAGAATACTTCTCAGTAAACAAGGAAATATTTGCATCTCGAAGGGCTTAAGTGCAATTCTAACAGTAAAATTAAGATGTATTTTGTTTAACACAGGGTACAACAGAGGGTTTTGTATGAGAATGTTAAAAAATATTGAATTAAATTGAGACTTGCTATAAAGTTTCACTTCCTGTTAATGGATTTCTAGAATGTGATACTTACAGAAGAAAGTGCATCTATAATGACTAAAAAAGCTTTAAGAACACATTTTGTTAGCACCAAATAAAATGGAGATTATTTAAATATTTTAATAGAAGTACACAAAATATCATGTCAGCAACAAACATGAGAAATTAAAATAGAATGACAGTATTTCAGTCGATAAAAATTGCCAAGGAGAAAAAGCATTGCTGTAAAATTATGAGAGGCTGATTCATCGCTGTTAAGTCAAATCAGCTGAGAAAAAAAAAAGCACTTCTGTGTATGTCTACCTGAGTGTGATCATTTGCACTTTTCTGCCTCATCAGTGCATGGAGTTTATGCAAAGGCTAATCATAAGGTTTTAATAGTTGGTTTAAATCCTTAGTCAGGGGAAATCTGGTGGGTGATGGTAAAATTTTACATTGTTTCAACAAGTACTGGTTCCAAAAACTCTTCCATCTATTCGAGGTTATTTTCCAGAGATATAATCTTACTTCTATATAGTGGTCTTTTAAGAATTCCTAACTTTGTCAGCTGTGTTGAGATTGCTTTAACACCAAAATTTCACTAGATTTACATACAGCGTTTCTGCTTCTAACATTGTGACACTTGGCCTGTTTGTCCTGTAAGAAGTTGATGACTTTGACCTTCCTGAAAAAAAATAGAACAGCAAGTTCATTTGATTGTTGCTTTTGCTTCTTCCTCATCTTGTTTTATTTTTTTGTCTTTATAACGGTTCTGTTGTTTTGTTTTTTTTCTGTTTATTTGTTTTTGTGCTTGTTTTCACTTTTGTTTTTGTTCTAATTTAATTGGAAATATTACTCATTCTTATTTCATTATTGGTCTAAATCTTGTAAATATGAGAATCTCAGCTTTCAAAAAATTAAAAAAAATGAAACGTAAAAGATATCAGAACTTTGAGATTGTAAGGAAAAAGCTTTAAAGTACAAAAATTTAAACTTCAAGTAGAAAACACAAGAACAGAATGTGTTCCTTGACAAATAATCTTGATTATATCTCTATTATATTGTTGTTACACAATGAATATCTCCTCATTGCAATTAGTTATATCTTTGTTACAATTTTTATCATGTGGGGAAGAAGGAGAGCCAATTAGTAATCATGGAACATTTGGACAGTATCAAATTTGTGCTCTGAAAGAATATGTCAAATTACATTTTTCTATTTTGGTGAATGTCATTAATTTGTACTAATCTACATCTCTGTCAGCTAGATAGAGGAAGATAGGTCTCATCTAGAGTACTGCATTCCAGGCTGGAGACCCCAGAACAAGAAAGACATGAGAATGTTGGAGCCAGTCTAGAGGAGAGGCATGAAGATGAATAGAGGGCTGGAGTACCTCTCTTATGAAGAAAGACTGAGGAAATTGGACTCTTTCAGCCTGGAGAAGAGAAGGCTTCAATGACATTGCACTGCAGTCTTCCAGTACTTAATCAGAGCTTATAAATAGGAGGAAGACAAAGTTTTCATACAGGCAGATAGTAGTATAACAAGGGAAAAGGATTTAAAACTAAAAGAGGGAAGATTTAGATTACGTATTCTGAGAAAGTACCCCACCTGGAGTATTGCTTCCAGGTCTAGAGTATGAAACACAAGAAGGACATAGAGGTGTTGGAGCAGATCCAGAGGAGGGCCAGAAAGATATTTAGAGGGCTGGAGCACCTTCCCTGTGCAGACAGGTTGAGCTCTGCAGCCTGGAGAAGAGAAGGCTCGGAGGAGAACTCACTAGTGGCCTCCCAGATCTTGAAAGGGGCCTTGAAGGTATCCTGGGGAGGGACTTTTCACAAGGGAATGCAGTGACAAGACAGAGGGAAATGGTTTCAAACTGGAAGAGGAGAGATTCTGATTAGATATCAGGAAGAATTTTGCCATGAGGACGGTGAGACACTGGATCTGATTGTCCAGTAAGGTTGTGGATGCTCCACTCAAGAAGCATTCAAGGCCAGGATGGATCAGGCTCTGAGCAACCTGGCGTAGAAGGAGATATCCCTGCTATAGCAGGGGGTTGGAACTAGATGACCTTAAAGGTGCGTTCCAACTCAAACCTTTCTATGATTCTGTGGTTCTGTTATTCTGTGATTCTATGTTTCTATGATTCTAAGATCCAGATTGGAAGTTGGGGAGAGAAAGATGCTTGGCTACATTGGATTTGTAGTAATGTTGGTTAGACCCGAGTATGAAAAAGAAAGTAGAGGCCTAATGTGTATAAGATTTAATTCACTGTGCTGCTGCATCATTACTCTTTATATGAGAAATTGCTTGAAAAACTGAATTTTAAATTTTTATGTTCTCAATTATAATATGACTCATCATAAATACAGTGTATTTCTATGCATGTATGCTTTTTTTTTTACTATGCTGTCTCGCTCCAATTTATAGGAGGGAGAGGAGGTTCTTTTATTATCTATATACCCGGCATGAGATTAAGAAGCAACGGTTCAAATGTTGGTCCGACCAGTTTATTACTAATCTTAATCGGGGAAATGGGGAAAGGGAGGACGGACACTATTATGAATTAGGGTAATGGGGAAGGGAAGGAGGGCGATAGAAAAGATAGAAAAGAAGAAGCAAGGAGTCTTTATAGGAAGCAAGAGGGACATAGTCACCACCATGGATCCAGCGGGTTCATAGTTCAGTCTTTGATCTTCAGTAGTGGTGGGTCGTCAGGCAGAGTTGTTCTGTTGACAACGACGACGAGAAGCACGACGAGGACCATGGCGATGATGGCCCCTTTTCAATGCTTTCAGAGTGGTCGAGTCAGCTGTCTTTGGAGTGACAGCTCAAATCCAAAGTGGTTGAGTCAGCTCTCCTTTGAGTGGCAGCTACTGGCTCTGGGATCTCAGCAGAAACTCCTTTGTTCCCATTTTCCGGGCCTTGCCAGCAGATAAGAGGGAGCAGGGATGCCCATCTGCATCCTGTTTCTCACAGAACATGATGGTATGTTCCCCAATTTTCCCACAAGTAGCTGGAGCTGCTTTGTCACAGGCCAGATCTTCCGCCAGTAAACACTCCTGAGCACTCTCATCCGCTCTTCTACAGAGCAAGCAGCTCTGGGGGAAGGGGCTTTCAAATGTTCCCAAAGCGATATCGATTGTCACACAGTTAGCACCCATTAGTTGCCTCCTCAACAAATCACTCAGAGTCTTATCACAAGAAATACCTTAGGAAGCAAGCTTTGAGCCAAAAAACAAAGAAGGATTCTCACACTATGCACAAGGTCCTTCTGTTATTATTATCTAATTTAGAGAGTGCAGACATGCATATTTTGAAACAAAATTTACCTTCTGATGGAAAGGTTATTGTCAGAACACAAATAATGATAGGCTTTAAGTATTCTAATAGCTGAACACTACTAGCAAGAAGCCTCTTCATTTTTTGGAGGTGAGGCTTTTTTGTATTTGGAAAAGCAACCAATTACCTAAAACATTTGGAGTCGAAATTGTTTAGGTAACTTTAGATAGTATTTTTAGATAATATTATCTAAGTAATAAGGAAGATTTTGTAATATTTTCAGCAGAAGAATAACTAAAACAGACAGCAATACCAGATAAGTAAGAATATTTTATTCACCATTAAATTTGCAGATATTTTATCTGTCTTAAATGTATCAAGGATTATTTTTTGGTGTTTTCTTTTTCATCCTTATACATTTGTTTCACCCAATGCTATTTTCATCTTTTTTTTTTTTTTTTCACTTCATTTTTATCTTTATAACAATCCTACAATGGCTTTCCCCTCAGCTCCAGAGTGTGGCTGCATAAAATGCATAATCAATTACTAAGTAGACATCTCCTTTAGGAATATATTGACTACAAAATTCACAGATACCTAGGAGATTTTTTTAAAAATTCTTTGAAGCTCTTACAAGTCAGTAGCAGATTAGATACCAATAATGAATTTTGAAAATACAAGATTCTCTCTTCATCAAGGTGAATCAAGAGAATATAGTAAAGTAACAATACCATCAAAAGTAATTTGTGGATAGGTGCGTTTCCCTCAACTCCTTTCTCCCTGTTCCCTGGAAACATATTTTTCCAGCTTCTGTGTTTATTTGACTTCTTTCACTTTGAAAAATAAATAGATATGTTCCAATCAACTATTAATATAACTTCTCTTTGTAAAGCTCTAATAGAATTTTTCATCTTTTGTACAGCTTTCCCATCAGAAGCAATAACATCATACTGTCATGATTTATATGAATGATGTAAAATAAGGATGGTTTATTTTTCATTTTCACACTATCTTCTCCTGTGGAGGATCTCAGATCATAACATGGATATTTATACTAATATGGTCATAATATAATAAGTGTAAGGCAGCTCTGAATATATAACTTCAAATTTAATAATATGCAACATGTAATTCAGTTGCAACAATTCATTCTTCAAAAAAAGAAATATTTTAGAATCTTTGAGAAATCTTGAGAAAATAAGGATGCTTCTTTAAACTGAATTCCATCACTGAAGAATTGTTAATGGAATTACACGTAATAATTAGAGGGAAAGGATGTAGTTTTAAACTGACACTTTTTTTTTTTTAATTTTTCCTTTATCCAACCAAATCAGCTTTTGGCTGATGGAAAGGTAGAATTTGTACATGCATAACTGATATGAAAGTACTGAAATTCAGGAATAGAAGACAGGAGTACGAGTGCTTTTGTTTCCAGATTGGCAGACTGTGAACTTCATGAAATGTTATAAAAAGCTCTTCTCACTTATGAATAAATTATAGCTGAGCAAGGACATTGTTTAGAACTTGGGCAAACTTTACTGTATGAAAAGACTAAGGAGATAAAAGTTATTATTCTAAATTATTTTGGAAAAATAATGCACTTCACATTGCTGGCATTTTTGTGGATCTACTTAATGCTTTGTGAGTTATTATACTTTCATTATTATTTGTATGTCCATAATAGTATAAATATCCATGTTATGTTATAATTTAAGCTACTCCACCATGAGAAAAAAATGTGAAAATGTTAAAAAAGGAGACTTGTTTCATACTATTCATAAAATTAATGTGTGGAAGTTAGCTGTTCACTTTATCCTCTCAAAAAATAAGGTTTATATTTCTAACACTTGCTAAGACTGTGAACTAAATTTGATATTTATGTATAATAAACTGTGTGAGTACTGCAGATAATAATGAATGTAATATACCCATTATTGATATTTGCCTATGCAGTTCCATTTCAGAAACTGAAGTATTTGATGGAATAGAAGACAGTGCATAAGCGACATATACTTTATTTGTATAAGAGAAATTTTAAGCTCTACAATACTGTGAACAATTAATGATATTAAGTAATGAAAAAAGAGAGAGCACAGAAACTCAAGAGCAGCCAAATTGATATACAGAGTATATGGGTAAGTGTTCTTTCTGGATCTAGCTTAATATAGATGACTGTGAGCAAGAAAATAGGATTACTTTTTTGAAGTAAGTAGGAAGCAGAAAAGTGAAAAATGAAAGCATGCTTCCCCACTTTGAAATAGAAGTAGAAAATGGTAAGTCTTAAAAACAGTAGTAATAAAACTTGAGAATGTGAGCATAAAAGAAATATCAGAGACTGTGAAATTTGATGAACATGAACTAGATTTTTTTTCTTCCTTCAAAGGCAACACTAATCCTGAAAGGTTAAAAGAATATGAATATGAAACACCAGTGTGAAAGAAAGTCTTAAAAATACATTGCTGTCATGCTGTTTTCTCAGTAATATGTGCACTTTCTCACTAGGTGAAACAAGTATCTCAGCAGAGGCCAGATTCCCACTGCTCGTGTTGAACAGCAGAACGAACGGGACAAACTGTGAAGTGTGAAATAAGTAGCTTCTCAGAAGGAGCAGTGGTGTTGGATGAGGTAAATAAAACATGATGACACTTGTCTAGACAACCACTGGTGCTGAATTAATTGCAAATGACAATCTCAGAATGCATTGTTGCATTATCTAAACAGTATCTCATCGTGCTTACCCTCATGAGTGTTGCCTTTTGCATCTGCTGTGATACTGATTGCAGCAGTTCTGCATCTGTGGTATTATAGTAGCATGAAAGCAGAGACTTATTGTCTGTTCTGACATAATATTCCTCTGAGGAAACCTGGAATTAAACAGAAGTATTAGGAGCAGTCTCTTTGTGAAAGATTTTATTTACATAATCAGGTCAGCAATTTTTAATCAGTAAGGATAAGCATAAAATACTTATATGACATTCTCACAGGTACATTCATAAACAAAAGTGTCCCTGAGACCATTTTAAGATTGGTAATCTGATAAGTGGTAGAGGAAGGAAGGAGTTTGTTAGAGAGGAGGAAGACCAAAAATTCACAGAGTATCTGAAAAATATGATATCACAAATGGCATTACTCCTCCAAATATTTATTGATCTGGATCACCACAGGAGGAAAGGGATTTATATCCCTCATATATTTTGAATAAAAGGAAATGTCATACCTTTATTTTTCCCTATGCTTTTGCTGGGTAAGGATGGTGGCAGTAATCAATTCCCAGACTTGTATGTTCCTATTATAAAGTACTACCATTTTCCCTACATGTGGCCACTTTCTATCTTCTTAAGTTCAGAAATGATGAATTTAGAGACATCTTCTGTGGGACATTCAGTGGACAGAGTTTTCCACCAGAAATAAGATTCCTAGAAGTAATGATTATTTTGCTTCATCCTTCCTCCTTCCTGACCCAGTTTTTTATTAGTCTTACTGAAAGCCATTTCACCATTTTAACAATTGAATAAGGAAAGCAACTTGGCCATGTAAATTCACAGTAATATTGAACATCTTCTTGGCCCATGTGAAATTTAAATGTCTTTCTAGAAGAAAATTGTTTTTAACATTCATTTCTAGTATTCATTTTTGCATTCACTGACTGGTTTATTTGTAGATGTAATAAAAATCTAAGGAAACAAAATACTTAATCACAAAACAAAACAAAACAAAAAAAAAAATCATTTCCACTAAAGAATAATATTTTATTACAATGGAGATTAAATGTACAAGATAGAACATTTTTACAAAAGGTATAATTTAAATGATATGGATCAAATATATTCCTAAAATCATTGTTCATGGAGAAGTTAAACAAAAAAGAGGTTACATTTTCTGAATAAATTATTCACTGCAAATGATTCATCCAAATCCCTCTACATTAAGTCTCCTAATTTTTCCAGGATGTGTGACAAATTCTCAGATCATTCAAGTTGTGTTACTGAGTGTAACTGTAAAGCCTCCAGATACATACTGCTGATGTGGAAAGAGAAGTAAATACTCACAGAGGCTGCCATATCTAAATGCAATCACAGTTCTCATTGAGACTAGCTAAGCTCTTTAAAAGAATGTTAATCAGTGCTCTTCAGACAGATCATCTTGCTGTAGGCAAGGAACAGTGACTTGTAGTGTTTACAGTCTCTGAAAACATCATTTTAAAAAGAATAATTTGTAGATGAAATTGAAAGTACATTACATTGAAAACATTTTCTAAAAAATTTACTTTTTAAAAAATCTGTCATATTTTATTCACATAAGTAGCAATTATGAGTTCTCAGACTGAAAAATTACTACCAGCAGTATTAAGCATAGCCAGAACATTTCCTACAAATCAGAAATAATCAACTCCATAATGGACATAACCTCTCTTATGTAGTCTTCTGAGATATGCTGTATATCACAAACTGTACTGAAGAAGCTGCTCAGAATCCATCAAGGTACAGATTTGATCAAGCTATTGAACATAAAAGTTCAAGATATTTAGAAAACCTTGGGAATACAATAAATATTTCAACTTTTTGTGATGTGGTATATGTGTGTTGTCTTATTTGAAGGTGAAAATATTTTGGTGCAGCATAAGGTTGCTGAATTGCATCTATGAAGACTGTTGACACAGATGTAATTCAATTTAACAGTAGGCATAGATATGTCAGGAATGTTTTTTATTGCAAGTAAACAGGCTTTTTTGCAAGCATTTAACAAACTTGAAATTGTCTTAGGCAGGGGCAGAAAGAAGTGATGAGTGGATTTTAACAAATTTTGGAATATAATGCTTTCTATTTGTTTACCGTTGAATATCTTTGATAGCACACACTGCATTATATTCCTTTATCATCATTTCCTTGGCAAACAAAAGTTTGCATCTTTCCCTTAAATTCTTAATTTTTTGTTTTTATCAAATGAAATTTATACTCATTTGTAACAATTAAGAACATACATATTTTTATGGAATTGGTCCTAAATTTCAACACATAACATATATCTGAAGTCCCTTTGGTTTTGTGTTTAAAATAGCCTGCCCAGGGCGATAATGCCCAGATCATTGATGTTGCAACATAAACCTAATCATAAACCAAACCTGTATAGTAATGACCATCCTATACATATTTGTCCTCCTCTAGGTTTATACAGGGTTCTTCCTAACTTTGAAAGTGCCTTTATTTGTGTTTTACAGTTATGACAAGGGTAATCAGATAATTTAATTCTTACTAAATCCACTTTTAGAAGAAAATGTGGAACTTCAAATATAGCTTGTAGTATGTCTTTATTTATACATACATTTATATAGTAGTAACAACGTACTCTTAGCTCTTGCAGAGCTGATGTTGGGTGTCATACATTTTTCCCTCTGAGACTTCTAGTAGAGAAAAAAGTGAGAATTTTAAAAAGTCAAAGCCTTTTGAATTCTAGCAGCCTGATGTAGAGCATCAAATAAATGAGGAAAACATTCTGTAACAACAATGTTTTGTCTTCCATTAAATTTGTATTTCAAATAAAATTTATAAACAAATCAAAATACAGAAACACCCGTAAAACCCATTAACAAAAGAAATGTAAAACAGGCTCAGAAGAGAAAACAGTGCAGAAAAGAATTATGAAACCTGACCTTATCTGTCGATGCAATATATCCCTTTTTGAAAAACTGTATTATTTTTCACGAGAATTAAATAAAATCTTAGCATGGTTGTATAGACAGTGTCTTTACGTGGATGAGTAAGAGGCAAGAATAGAATTTAGAAAATTATGTAAATTTCCTGGAGATATTTTAAGGATGGATGGCCATTTCAGAATAAAAACAAATCTCCATTTAGACAAAAGCACATCTGCTCTGAAACATTCTCTCTTGAGAATACAACTCTTGTTAGAAATTTTAAAAGCTCTCGGTTAAATTTATCTTGAATTCTAATGACCTACGAATATCTTCACAACCATATTTTGACATAACTTTTGAATGTGTATTTTGTTTCTCTTACCTCCAGTTCTGACCAGAAGTTAAACAGAAGCATGAGGGTGCTTTGGGAAATATCCTCTCACCATTATCACCAGACATAGTTATAAGACCACATATTCTAATTCAGCTGAGCAACCCACCTTCCAAGTACTGCTATTGTAAATAGTCACTGTTTATCTGCATGCAGAGCATGGTAAAGACATTAAAAATAATATTTTAGTGACTGGAACTTTCCCAGAGTAATCACTATCTCAGCGTTAAATAGGCATCTAGCATTTTGTGACCTAGAGAAATAAGAATCTGTTGTAGTTTAGTTGATGTTAGTACAAGAGGCAAGGGATTTCCTGGCTTCTTTTCTTCCTCTCCCCCTTTTCGAGGAAATGAAATAGAAACAAAACAATTGTGATAGGGAGAGATGATTAATTTACTACCAGTGGTAGAAGAGTATATGATAATACGATATAAAAGAGAGTTATGGGTAATAAAACAAACAAATCTGATAGAAAGTATTTCCAACCGTGCAGCTCATTGCAATGCCCAGAAAAGGAAGACAGTTCTCTCTCATCAGCTGGAATATAAAATCGGGTGGGGAGTTGTCTCGCTCCAATTTATAGGAGGGAGAGGAGGTTCTTTTATTATCTGTATACCCGGCATGAGATTAAGAAGCAACGGTTCAAATGTTGGTCCGACCAGTTTATTACTAATCTTAATTGGGGAAACAGGGAAGGGGAGGACGGACACTATTATGAATTAGGGTAATGGGGAAGGGAAGGAGGGCGATAGAAAAGATAGAAAAGATAGAAAAGAAGAAGCAAGGAGTCTTTATAGGAAGCAAGAGGGACATAGTCAGCACCACAGATCCAGCGAGGTTCGTAGTTCTGTCTTTGATCCTCAGTAGTGGTGGGTCATCGGGCAGAGTTGTTCTGTTGACGACGACGACGACGAACGATGACCATGGTAATGATAGCCCCTTTTCAATGCTTCAAAGTGGTTGAGTCAGCTGTCTTTGGAGTGACAGCTCAAATCCAAAGTAGTTGAGTCAGTTCTCCTTGCGGTGGCAGCTTCTGGCTCTGGGATCTCAGCAGGAACCTCCTTAGTTCTTATCTTTCTGGCCTTGCCAGCAGATAAGAGGGAGCAGGGAGGCACCAACTTGTATCTTGCCTTCGCAGGATACAATGGTATCATCCCCCAGCCTCCCATACTAAGCTAGAGTGGTTTAGTCACAGGCCAGATCTTCCATCAGTGAACACTCTGAGCACTCTCTTCCGCTCTTCTACAGAGCAAACAGTTCTGGGGGAAGGGACTTTCAAATGTTCCCAAAGCAATATCGATTGTCACACAGTTAGCACACATCACTTGCCTCCTTGACAAGTCACTCAGAGTCTTATCACAAGAAAAACCTCAGGAAGCAAGCTTTGAGCCAAAAAACAAAGAAGGATTCTCACAGGAGTACAGGAGACTTCTGGGAATTGTAGTATGTCTTTTCACAGACATACTACTCTTCTCAAAGAGCTGGAATCCACATGAGAATAGCTGAGGGTGCCAGGAGATAAGAATCTGAATGTGCAATTCCCTGGTACTGTGTTCCAGTACAAACAGTGTGCCGCATGATGTCATGATATGGAGTGTCAATATAAACAGGACAGAATCACAAAGATCAGGCTTGTAACACAGCATAAACATGTTTTTGTGTTCTGAATAATACATCAGCTCCAAAATGGAATTGGCATTGGGCAAGAATCAACATTGTTCTTCATGGAATCATAAAGTGGCTTGGTTTGGAAGGGACCCCAAAGATTCCAAACACATCCTCCCCTGACCACAGGCTAAGCCACAAACCTCCAGATCTGACACAAGACCAGGATGCCCGGGGCCCATCCAACTGGTCTTGAACACCTTCAGGGACAACAATCAGAGAGGAGAACTAGTGAGTGAGGCCCAAAAGGTAAGGCTGAGAATGGGCCTGCAGCACCTCACAGCATTGTGAATCAGGAGAAATGCACACATCAAAGAAGACACTAAGTCTCTTGCAGAATAAAAAAAAAAAAGATATTTTCACAAATTTCATTAGACAAACCCTATACAGTGCAAGCACGTATGTACTAATGAACTTCTAAGAATTATTTTTTTTTTAATTAGTATTTTTTGTTTATTTTTTTGCTTTTGTCAGTAGGTGGAGAAAAATTTCTGCAGGTTAAGATGAACAATAATGTTTTTTCTTCAGTGGAACAGTGTAGAGATAAATCCTATTTCAGTTTATTGGCCTTCTTCGTAATGCTGTGTACTCATTTTAGCTGAACAAGGGTGGGAGTATTGGGTGAAGGAATCTCTCTCATTTATAATAATATTGTTGAGGAATTTTGCTGCCAAATATAAAACAATATTTATTTTTGCTATCCTTATTTTAAATTTACTGATTATCAGGCTGATTATCTCTCCTGACCTCAGCCCTGACTGCTTGACAAAGTCAGCAATAATTATGCTTTGCAAAATGTGCTAAGAGCCAAATAAGTCAGTATAAAAATATATTTACTCAACAAAAATATAAAAAAAGAAATCCCTAAAAATTAAAACATTGCAAAACTCTGTTGCAGTATTTTATCTATATAACTGAAGTGGTTCAGATCCTTGATAGCTATTCTGGAGCTTCTAAAAACTCAATGTTCTGCCAATCAGTCAGTTTTCAGTCCTCACTGTCAATCCTCTTCTTCTATACTTCCTAAGCTTACCTTGGATGTTATGGGAGAGTGTCAAAAGCCCTGTGACATCCAGAATAAGCTGCTCCATCACCTTCTCAGGGATGGAGGTGCTGCTGACTGGCCAGCAGTTTCCCAAGTTCTCCTTCTTGCCCTTTTAGAAGACTGGAGTGACATTAGCTTTCCTCAAGTCTCCAGGAACCTCTCCCATTCTCCATGACGTTTCAAAGATGATAGAGAGTGTCTCGGCAGTGAATTCTGCCAGTTCCCTTTGCACTCATGGGTGCATCTTACTGAGTCCCATGAAATTGTATGCATCACATTTGCCTTAGATGATCTCTAACCAGATCCTCCTCGACCAAGGGAATGTCTTCCTTTACCCAGACTCTCTTATCTCCAAGGTCTGAGATTGCCAAAGGGTTCTTAGTAAAAAAAAGGCTGAAGCAAAGAAGGTGCTCAGAAACTCAGATTTCTCAGAGTCCTTTGTTAACAGGACACTCACCTCATTCAGCAAAATATCCCCATTTTCCCTGGTTTTTCTTTTGCTACTGACAAATTTAAAGAAGTCTTTCTTACTATCCTTGACTTCCTTCACCAGAATTAAGGTCTTTGCCTTCCTTGTGGCACCCCCGCATGCACTGGCAGTGTTCCTATATTCCTCATTAACTTTGTCCTTCTGATTAGGCAGCCTGTAGTAAGTTCCCACAGTGATGTCGTCTATATTACTCAGCCCCTTAATTTTCACCCATAAGCTCACCACTCATTCATGATTCATCCCTATGCAGAGCTTGATACATATTCCCACTCTTAAGCCAAATATCTGGCTCTTTGTTATCCATGTTTTGAAAATACGTCATGTGAAAAACACGTGTGTACCGCTATCTGTCATCTCTCTGGTTTTGATGGCAATTGCAAGTGAGCATTATGATTTAAAGTGACTTTGTACACACTCAGTAATCAATAGCACAGTCTTGGGTGCCTTATAAGTGTTTTACTGTATAGGCTGCTGCTAAGGGAACTTTTGGAAAGGAAAATTTTGAATCTTACTTCTAGAGTACTCAATATGCTTGAATATTAGAAAAAGGGTATATGATATTCCAGTGCTTTGTGATAAGATACTTTGCCCTTTAAATGCATAAAGAATGATAAAAAGAGCTAGCACTGGAAAGTGAATTTAATCTACAAAAGTATAGTATTCTTCTTTGTGTTGTGTCAGTTGTTTTTCTTTATTGTGCAAAAGAGGGAGAGGAGGCCAAGTGGCTGCTTGTTTTGTTGTGGTTTTGTTTGCTTGTTTTTCCCACAGAACAGATAAATACCCTGACTGGGCTGCAGTACATTCCTGTAAACCACGCTGGCTCTTTGGTCTCAATGCACCACTTTAGCTGTCAAGATTGCTTAAAATGCTCAGTACCAAAAATTGTTTGTGCTTCAGCAGTACTGCCACAAACAAAGCACTGTCTGCAAGGCAGAAGCTATTTCAGGTTTCTAAATGACAACAGTCTCAATTGCATTACACACTGAGGAAGTAAAAATGTGGGCTGAGCACTGGCGGGTTTATCCCCTGACTCTCATGGCAGCAGAGTAGTTTCAACACCTTCAGAATCGAATCCACACACAGTTCAATAACTATTGGTTTGACTAAGAAAATTACAGACCATACAGGTATTTAATATTCTGTTTTACTAAACAGGATCCCAGCATGTGGTAACTGGCATTCACATGCTTAAGAAAGGAAACTAAGAAGCTTCAGTAATGCTTCACAAATGCTGTTCACAGCCAGGGCTGAGCTACTGCTCTAATTCCACTTCTCCCAACTGAAATCATTCCAGGACTTCACCTTAAACTATCTGACACTTGAGAGACAAAGCAAGAGGAGATCAATTTGCCTGGAACTATGATGTCTAATTAAAACACCGTATGTGCTGAGAGACTTGTCACAGTTTGTTAAACCACTGAAGGAGTTGGTGGCATTAACTTCTTTTTACAGGAAAATCCTGCTTTAGTTGAAGCCTATTAGAGTGTTTTTCACAGAAAAATTCATTTCAATTTTAAAACTGGAAATCCTGTTATCCTCTATATGTGTGTTGTGTTCTCTAAATTTATATACACCTGTTAGTAAATCTCTTTTACTCTTTGACAACACTGTTAATAATTTATTTCATTTCCTGCTTCTAATATATCTAATCTGGGTGCAATTTTACTCCCTTGAAAAGTTCCTAGCATGGCTTTTCAGATTCCTAGTCTTTTTTTATACCAGGAAGAAAATGTCACTTATCTTCTCCTATGTAATATACAGATCTGTCTGAAATGAGTAATTTTTGAAATTTGTCCTGATTGTGTGGAATCCAAGGCATTTTAATATACTGAACTGGTAGTCCAAATGACATATATATTTGGTAATTTTGCCTAGCCTTACTACATTATACTTCTTCTTCAAAAGAAATATCATGTAATTCTAGGAACACCATTCATAAAACCTGACATCATAATATTTCATGGGGAGAAATACCATATTTTATTTACATTCTGAGTATCAGACTGAGATTGTTAGTCAATTATGATGGTTCTGTTTCTCCACTATATTAATAAATGTTAAAAGGTGAAAAGGACATAAACTAATTTTGCAAATTACTTTTACATTCACTTAGGATATCGGGATTAATGGGAATAAATGGATGTCAATTGATGAAAGATTCAACATGAGTCAACAATGTGTGCTTGTAGCCCAGGAGACCAACAGCATTCTGGTTTGCATCAAGGGAATTGTGACCAGTGGGTCGAGGGAGGTGATTCTGCCTCTCTTCTTGCGAGACCCCACCTAGAGTACAATGTCCAGTTCTAGAGCCCCCATCACAAGAAAGACATGGAGTTGTTGGAGCAGGTCCAGAGGAGGGACAGGAAGATGTTTAGAGGGCTGAAGCACCTCCGCTATGCGTACGGGTTGGGCTCTGCAGCCTGGAGAAGAGAAGGCTCGGAGGAGAACTTATAGCAGCCTCCCAGTACTTCAAGGGGGCCTACAGGAAAGCTGGAGAGGGACTTTTTATAAGAACAGGAAGCAACAAGACAAAGGGAAATGGTTTTAAACTGGAAGAGGGTGGATTTAGAGTAGGCATTATCAGGAAGACATTGTTTCTGGTAAGGTTGGTGAGACTGGAGCAGGTTGCCCAGTGAAGTTGTGGATGCTCCACTCAAGAAGCATTCAAGGCCAGGCTGGATGGGGCTTTGAGCAACCTGGTTTAGAGGGAGGTGTCCCTGCCTATAGCAGAGGGTTGGAACTAGATGATCTTAAGGGTCCGTTCCAACTCAAACATTCTATAATTCTGTGAAGACGTTTTTTAAGCTTTGAGAACAAGACATTGGGCTCAAGAGATTTAGGTGACTTATGCCCAAATGTAGTTGTTAATGCTAATTGAGATGATGAAGGAAACTTATGACATTCCCATGTACTTGACTGGTACCAAGAAAAGGTCTATGGGAAACATGTCCTGTCAGACTGAAAATTGGATAGATGATGGTATATTCTATGGCAGTTCAGAAAGAAAAAAAAAAGGAAAAAAAAGAAAATATTAATTTTTAGTATATTTCTAAATATGTTTATTATGCTATATTTGGTTTTATTGTTTCCTTACAAATGCTCCTAACCCCATCATGGACCAGTTAAAGGCCAACCAGGGGATCAGGCCCAGTCAGCATGGGTTTATGAATGGCATATCTTGTCTGACAAACCTGATTTCATTCTATGATAAAGTGATCCGCTTGCTGAATGAGGGGAAGGCTGCTGATGTGGTCTACCTGGACTTCAGTAAAGCCTTTGACAATGTCCCCCCCAGCATTCTCATGGAGAAGTTGCCTGCCCATGTTTTGGATGGGCAAATGCTCTGCTGGATGAAACACTGGCTGGATGGCTGGGCCCAAAGAGCTGTGGTCAAAGGAGTTAAATCCGGTTGGCGGCCAGTCACAAGTGGTGCCCCTCAGGATTCGGTAGTGCGGCTGCTTTTATTTAACATCTTTATTAACCATCTTGATGAGGGGATTGAGCGTACCCTCAGTAAGTTTGCAAAAGACACCAAGTTGAGAGGGATTGTTGATCTGCCTGAGGGCAGAAAGGCACTACAGAGGGACCTGGATAGACTGGATCGATGGGCCAAGGTTAACTGCATGAGTGTCAATAGGGCCAAGTGTCGAGTCCTGCATTTTAGTCATAACAGCCCCAGGCAGCCCTACAGACTTGGAGAAGAGTGACTGGAAATCTGTCTGATGGAAAGGGATCTTGGTGTACTGATGGACAGTCAGCTGAATACGAGCCAGCAGTGTGCCCAGGTGGCGAAGAAGGCCAGTGGCATCCTGGCTTGTATCAGGAATGATGTGGTGAGCAGGACTACGGAAGTCATCTTGCCCCTGTACTTGGCACTGGTGAGGCCTCACCTTGAGTACTATGCTCAGTGCAGAAAGGACATTGAGGTGCTGGAGCAGGTCCAAAGAAGGGCATCAAGTCTTGTGAAGGACTTGGAGAATATGCCCTATGAGGAGAGACTTAAGGAACTGGGGTTGTTCAGTCTGGAGAAAAGAGGCTGAAGGGAGACCTTGTTGTTCTCTTCCAATATCTGAAAGGTGCTGACAGTGAGAGCGGTGTTGGTCTCTTCTCACTGGTGACAGATGACAGGACGAGGGGAAATGGCCTCAAGTTGCACCAGGGTAAGTTTAGGCTGGATATCAGGAAACACTTATAGAAAGGGTTGTTAAGCACTGGAATAGGCTCCCCAGGGAGGATGTTGAGTAACCATCCCTGGTTGTGTTTAAAAACTGTTTGGATGTGGTGCTCAGGGACATGATTTAACGGAGGGTGAATTAGGGTAGTATGGTTAGGTTGTGGTTGGACTCTATGGTCTTAAAGCTCTTTTCCAACCTGAGTGAATCTATGATTCTATTAAAATACAACAAGAAGAGCATGGAAGTCCAATAGTTCTTTACTGCATATATATTTTCAGTAAGTAACTACCTTATTACAGTAACGGGCAATAAATTCATTCAATTAAAAATTTCAAATAATAATAGAACGAGAATCATAATCTCTATATTCCTCCTATTTTTTGAAAACGCTCTCTTGATTAGCTTACAATAAAATCTCATGGAATTTTTAAGTTCTCATGGAAGTTTATGTTTGTTTTGTGACATTCAGAATACATTCTACACCAAATATAAAAAAATTAGTGATGGAATGGATTGGCTGTGGGGTCGTTCATCTTATCCAAGATCAGGTGCATTTGCGCTATTCCTGAAAGATATTTGTAAATCATTCCTACTGAGAGACATTCTACTGTTTAATACCTGTTTCTGTTCTTACTTATGTATATCGGTATGCAGTCATTCTGAATATTTCTTCTGTAATACGCACTTATCATTATTTTTCTATCACTGATTGCATTATCCAAATAATTACCAAAAATATACTGATCCAAGCCATGGAAAATAAAATCCTTATTCAATATATACTTTAATTAAAATGGTAAAAAATTATTATCTGATCCATTGGATTTTGTCCTCACACCACAGTTCTTCCACATGGGCTGTTGTTTTTTACCTTCATCAGCAAAAGAGCATTTGCAACTCCACTGAAATCTTTAGGTGTGTGATGGTATTAGATGTTTATTTCTTTTATTTTTTCTTTCCACAAGTACAGAGAGAAATCTTATTTCTTGTCAGAAGTGCTCTGCATTTTTTGAGGAAAAAATATTTTCGAAACTGGCTTTGTCTTTTATTTTTTTAATTGAATTTCAGTAATTACAAATATTTAGATTGATTCTTCTGCTAGTTTTGCCTGGGAACTGAGATTAATGTGATTATTGTGCAACTGTAATTTTTACTCCTTTCAGAAGTTTGGAACCATTTTATTTCCCTTAATTATCCAAAGGTTTTCAAAATGCTCAATAAAAATTACAACATCGCTTCAGCCAGTTCACAAAACATTTAAGAATAAATTCAGAATAAATTCAAGAATAAATAAAGACCAGCCATTTCAATTATAATAATATGCTTAATAGTCTCACTTACCTAATCTATTCATACATGAGCTATTCGAGGCTGACACATTTCCCCCGTTGTTTTGTATTGATTATATGTTCTTACTACTCACTGGCTAGCTGACTGATGAAAATTAAGCAATAAATTACTAAAAGAGTGTGTCTTCCTGGCACCATCTGCCAGGAATTTTTGTTTCTTTCTAGTACCAAAACTTATATTTTATTCTCAGAATTTCTTGGAAGAGCCTTCAGCTTACTTCCGTGAGTCCTTACCTGACTCAGATATCTTGCAAAGATGCTTGTTTTTGAAATGCCAAGAACTCTTGGCATTTCAAGATCACTGTCGTGATCTGCTTCTCATATTCTCGTGATATGGAAGTTTCTCTTTATCAGTGAGAATCAAATTTAGAAGATAGTAGTTGTTTTTCCCACATTCTATACCCAAAACTAGTCATCTGTTAATGTCAATTATAATTGTGAAGTTATTCATGATGGGAACAGTTAAACACAGATGGCATGCAATAGGATCTTCCTGGAGATTTCATTTGTTAGCAACTTCTCATAATTGTCATAAATTTCCATTTCTTAAATTAAATAGTACATTTCAGAGTTAGTCTGATGATTTTTATGTTCTCTGCTTCTGAAGGAATTATTATGATTATTATGATTAATTAATTTACGTGAGTGAAAAGGGAATAACAGCAACCTGGTGTTGCACTTACTCAGTGTGTGATATTTAATATGGCAAAGTTACTTACTTTTCCTTAAAAAACAGATTTCTAAATGCTTGATAGAAATATAATATCAAGTCTTACCAGGTGCTTATACGTACCCAAGATTTTGGCTTACCATCACTCAGATACAGGATTTCTCAACAGCAGTTGAGAGACTCTCAAGACAGTCAGTGCCACAGAAGCTTATAGTACAGTGTTAAAGATATGTGAGTTTGTTCTTTTTCTACTTCTGTGTTATCAATTAATACATATTACTGTTACCTCAGAGAATTTATGTTCAGCATCAGTTAGTACTTAATAAGTATATATCTTACAGTTGCCTGTAATGTGACATATGCTGCAATAATTTTGATCTCGAGTTTTGATCTAAAAATGCAGTGATCTAGATTGCCATCAGCTAATTCTCAATGTATAACTGAAAAATTTATTTTGCCTAAGTAATTCTTTTGTTAAGCACCCATTCCAAATCAAATTAAGAACTAAACAGCATAAAAATTGAGTCATTAAGAGTGACTCTTTTAAAATAATAATGTCAATTTATTTAACATTTAATACATAGGACTTCTTATTTCCACTATCATGATTACTCTGTTGAAAAATATGTACAGACAATAAAATGACACGTAGTTATATATCCTTTTTCCATCTGGATTGTCACAAGTTCATGAGGCCAGATGGGATCAACCTGAGTATATTGAGGGAGCTGGTGGAAGTGATTACCAATGCACTTTCTGTTATTTATCAGTAATTCTGGTCAATCAGATAGGTCCCAGATGACTGGAGACTTGCCATTTTATCCACCAGGAAGGTTGGAAGGAGGACCTAAAGAACTACTGGCCTGTCAGCCTGAGCTTGGTATTGAAGAAAAATCGTGAAGCAGATGGGAGATTGGAGGATGATACCATTGTATACTGTAAAGGCAAGATACAAGTTGGTGCCTCCATGCTCCCTCTTATCTGCTGGCAAGGCCCGTAAGATGGGAACAAAAGGAGTTACTGCTGAGATACAAAAGCCAGAAGATGTCACTCCAAAAGGAGCTGACTCAACCACTTTGGACTTATAAATAAGTTTGCAATGCCTTTGGAAAGTATCACTGTCGTCACCACTGTCAACTGAACAACAGCCCCCTACGACCCATCATTACTGAAGACAGACCGTGCTGGACCCATGATGGTGGCTATCTCCCTTTTGATTCCTACAAAGCACTCCTTGCTTTTATTTCCTATCTTTTCTATCGCCCACCTCCCCTTCCCCATCTCCCTGATTGATTAAGATTCGTAATAAACTAGTTGGACGAACATTTGAAACGTTGTTTCTCAATCTCATGTTGGGTATACATATATCAAAGAATTTCCTCTCCCTCCTATAAATTGGAGTGAGACAAGCACTGATGTGTACTGTTGTACTGATGTGTACTGAGTATTGTGTACAGTTTTGGGCCCCAAGAAAGACAAAGAGACCATGGAGTGTGTCCAAAGAAAGACAATGAAGATGTGAAGGGTCTGGAACAAAAGCCTTTTGGGGGCTGGCTGAGGAAACTGAGATTGTTCAGTCTGAAGGAGGCTCGGGGAGACCTTATCATTCTCTATAACTATCCAAATGGAGGCTGTAATGAGGTTGGTGTCAGCACAGGTTGGATATTAGGAAAAGTTTCTTCTCAGAAAAAGTGTTTCTCAGGAAAGTAAAGGCGTCAACCCTGAATATTTCTTAAAAAAATGGTTATGTGTGTCACTGGGTGATCTGGTTTAGTGGGCATGGGTGGTGATGGGTTGACAGTTGGACTAGATGATCTTAGATGCCTTTTCCAACCTTATTAATTCTATATTTCTGTGAACTGAAATCTTTCTTCTGCCCTTACCTGAGTTCTGAAAATACTGCAATTAGGAACTCTTGAAAAGAATACAGTATAGGCAAAACAGTCCTTTAGATACCTAGAAGTAGTTTTCAGCATGGGTAGCAGATAACATGAATACTGCCAATGCAATTAAAAGCTGTTTTTACTAAAGAGAATGAGTGACAATTACTTTTCTGCATTCTCTATGGAAGTATTATTTTTCAGTGCTTTTTCTGCTTAAACTGATGTCTCTGTTTATCGCATAATTCTTAGTTTTCAAAATGCATCATGAAGATTCATGTAAATACTGATAAGGTAGATGAATTGTCTTTCAAGCACTTTTTGGATACAACTTCTATCATAGGTCCCTATGTCTCCACTGCAGAAGAAAATGATATTGAAAGAAGAAGAGTCCATTTAAGCTTTCTATTAAAAATAGAAAGGTTCTCTCATAAATTGCATTGGAAAATTGTCACTGAGCTCTATAGTTATGTCTCTGAAATTCTCATCTTCAACACAATTAAACTCATTCATCTAATTCCAATACATCACTCATTTTAATAGCAGTCCTCAAACCATGTAATAATATTCTCAAGAACTTTTTTTCACAGTTACTTTGGACTGATAGATATTTGTTTCTTTTTTTTTAAGATAACATACTGCAGTAAAAACTTCTTTTGGCAGCAGACAGTAAGTATCCTAGCAGTAAATAAATTGAAGTCACAGCAAGAAAAATCATGACACTGACAATTTTGTAAAGTGCTTTTTTTCTTTTTATTCTTTTTTTATTCTTTTTTTTTTTTTTAATAATAATAAAAAATTGTGCAGACAGGTTTTCATTCTAAGATTTCTTTACTGAGTTAGGTCAACACTTACAGCTATTTTATAGGATGCTGTGGTAGACATCTGTTGCAATGTTCAGTGGTATAACTGAAGAGAAAATTCATGGGTTATCCTGCCTGATTTTAAGTTTTCCTTTAGTGGTTAGTTCTTACATATAGAGAAATGCCTCCTTATAGTTCACCTTGTGGTCTTCAGCTGTTCCTGGAATGCAAATAGGAAGCACTTGGCCAATATAAAAGAGGAAATTATGAAATTTGAATGTCATCATTAATAATGTTACATAAAAAGGTATTTTGATATTGTGTTTTGTTTGCAGGCATGAGTTTTGTTCAGTTATTATTACAATGTCATTAACCTGTAATTAGTTATGATTTCATTAACCAACTCCTTCATAATTTTCCAAATTGACGCAAGTTAAAAACAAATGTAATAGAATAAATCCTCCATTTTCTCATTAAATCAATATAGAATTCAGTGACCTTGTTGCAGATAACATTCTACACATCTTAAACAATATTTCATTGTTGGTGAGGTCTACTGTCATGATTGTTTGTTAGTGTTTGATGAAAGAAAGTTCCTCTATCAATAGTTAGCTTCATTCATAAATTTTCATGCTAATTCAAAACAGTGAAAGAAAATGTATTTGAAACAAGTTAAAAACTACTGGCTTAAAAGTGTTACACCTAAAAGGTCTGAAATCTTAGGTCTTCCTTAAATTCTTTAATAAAGGTGTATTCATAAATTCACACTTGCGTTCTTTCAAGAATTTTAGTTTCTTTTCCTATAGCATTCATATACATACTCAAAGGTATTTATTTATTTATTTAGGACATGGCCAAGATAACTGATGCAGAAATAGAAGGCATTGTAGGTCTATCAGCTCTGGAAATAACAGGAAATAGCCTGGAAATAACAACCCTGAAAACTACCTTACATTGTAGTTCTCTTTACTTCTCCCTCAGACTAGGGCAATAGCAGTCACATAAGACTAACTAATTCTGACTTGAAGATGGATTTGAAAAATTCACTGTTTGTGAACACTGGTGATTCTCCACAGTTGTGTTATCTCCTGAGGATGCTCCTGGAGCTGTCAGACTCATCGCCTGCCAAGTTTGGTTCTGTTTTATTAGCCTGATGCATTGCCTGATGACAATCTCCAGCTCCATGTGTCTGAATTCTATCTTTCAACACTCTGCTTCAGGCCTGTGGTTTCTAACTTCCCATCAGGTGCTGTCATTTTCCAGTAGTCAGCTGTAGAGAGGTACTGCACGATTACTTAGCAAGGTACAGTTCCTGTTTACATTAGTACAGCCTTCACTAGCTATAATGTTGACTCAGCCTTTTGATAGAGTTTTATTAGGTAACATATAAAAGTGAAATGTATAAATAAAAGCCTAATCTGGAATGAAGCCAAGAGACAACAGTAGGGATTTGTCCCAAATAAATTTTAGCAATGAGCTTAAATATTTTTACAATAAATAAATGTCTAGTTCTTGCATTGACTAATTTTCTGTCTCCAGAGGTGGATATTACAGCCTAGTGTTGTATAGTGCAACTCATATAATTCACTTAAATTAAGAGAAAGGAAACTATTTAGATTTTTTTAAAAAATGAAAAAATATTGCATCTCAATGTGTTCTGAGATCACTTATTATTTCTGATTGTTTATTTTGATAGGTATTCTAGGAATTCATAACTTACTTGTAAGTGTAGACAAAAAAAGTTTGCGAAGACTCTAAGTTCTGTGTAATATGGTTTCACAGTGACACTTTTCAAGAGATCTTCCTTTTTTACAGAGCAATGGCTTCATTTTACAGCTAGTAATTAATTTGCAAAAGATATTAACTATTGTCTAATTTTGTTTGTTTCCAAAAGCTAAAATTTCAACTCTGAAGTGAAAGATTATAGGATGGCTAGAATTTTACTCCTATTTAATTACAATTGTTTTCTTGTTCTCTTAGTTATCTGATAAGGGAGTAGATGTGTACAAAAATACAAACGAATTCAGTATCACAGATTTACCAGTAACTGGCAATTAAACCCAGTGTCTAAATGAAGACCCCAGGTGAAGTTCACCAAGAGAGTGGTAATTCAACACCTGTCTTGCCTTGAAGATTAAAATTTAGTGAATAAAATTTATCTCTTCTTCAGCTACAACAAGTTTTTAATATGGATATGTTTTATTCCATACCCTGTTCATTCAAGAAAACATCATCATCTTTCGGATAATATTTTACCAGCCATGGTGGCAATCTGTATATCAGACTAGATGGGAGTTTGTTCTGATCTCTGGCTCCATTCATTTATGGCTGGTTCAGCCCGGTTCCATGCCTAGTGGGGTGGAGGGATTTCACAAAATCCACGCCTCCGGAAAAGGGAAACAAGGGACCCCAAAATAATTAAAAATAGTGGCAACAATCTGAGGAGAAACAAACTAATTTACTAAATATAGTATTGGAATGCCAGATAACATACCATAATACAATATAATTGGAATTGAAGTTAATAAATCAAACATAATGAGAGAGAGAATGTCTGAAAGGTGGATAGACGTCACCATAACACTGAGGTGAGATGCGCAATCCAGTTGAGCAGCAGGGAGATGAAGAAGAGCAGACAAAGAAGAGCATATCAGGTGACCTTGACAGGAGTTCTATCTCCTCTCAGACCACAAAGCCCCCTGGGGAATGTAGTTCTTCTTCTCTTCCAGACAGGTACCCAGAACTTGAGCATTAACAGTTAAACTCCCAGTGCATTACATGATGTTATGACGTGGAATACCGAAAACCAAAAATCGAAAAACCATGACATGACTCCACCACCTCCCTGAGCAGCCCAATCCAGTGCCTGATCACTCTTTCAGAAAAATAGTATTTCCTGATGTCCAGCCTGAATCTCCCCTGGTGCAACTTAAGACTTCCCTCTAGTCCTATCACTAGTTACATGAGAGAAGAGGCTGACCCCCAGTTCACTACCACCTCCTTTCAGGTAATTAAGGAGTGCAATAAGGTCTCCCGTGAGCTTCCTCTTCTCCTGATTGAACTATCTCAGTTCCTTCAGTCACTCCTCATAAGGCCTGTGCTCCAGACCCCTCACCAGCTTCACTGCCCTTCTCTGGACATGCTCTGGGGCTTTGAAGTCTTTCTTGCAGCGAAGGTCCCAAAACTGGACCCTACTCGAAGTGTGGCCTCACCAGTGCTGAGTACAAAGGAACAATTACTTCCCTGCTCCTGCTAGCAACACTATTTCTGATATAAGCTACAATGTTACTGGCCTTCTTGGCCACCTGGGCACACTGCTGGCTCATGTTCAGACAAGTACTGGTCAATACCTCCATGTCCATTTCCTCTATACAGTCTTTCAGCCACTCTGCCCCAAGCCTGTAACATTGCCAGTGTTTACCGTGGCCAAGTGACCTGGTACTTGATCTTATTGAATCTCAACCCATTGTCTTCAGCTCAGAGATCCAGCCTGTCCAGATCCCTCTGTAGAGTCTCACCAACCCCAGGCAGATCAACGCTTCTGGCCAAATTGTGTCATCTGCAAACCTACTGAGAATGCACTCAATGTCATCACCCAGGTCATCAGTAAAGATATTGAAGAGGACAGGCCTCAGTACCAACCTCAGGGGAACATTGCTCGTGACCAGTTGCCAGCTGGATTTAAATCCATTTGCTACCACTATCTGGGCCCGGCCCTCCAGCCAGTCTTTTCTGGAAAACCCAAAAGATGAACTAATTATTATCTGGATCTCACTGATAAATATAATGTTAGTCACTGCTGAAAAGTTTAACTCTGCATTTTGCATTTGTTAAAGCTAAATGTTTTTAACTGCTTTCCATAAGTATTGCTGAAATCAGAGCTGTGGTGTTGACCCAGATTTGGGAATTCAGCTTTAAATTAATGTTATTTTCAGTAGAGTATAAAGCCTACCACTCCTGCATATTGATGTTTTGCATGTGCTCGTTCTGAAATAAAGAAACAAATTTTACTCATCTGCCTTGTGCTTACGTGGTATATGTATACACAAATGTATTGTGAGGAAATGGACTAATGAAAATTAGTTGTTCAGTACTTTTTACCTATATATTGCTGAATCCCCAATAAAAAGTAGTAGAAAACAAGAATGACAAAAATCAATGTACTGTCTACTGAGATTGCTCAGTATATATTCTCTGAAAGTGGAATATTTGGAATATTGATGCCCTACTAACCACCAAAAAGAAATCACTGTAAATACCTTCTGTTCTATTTCTGGAGGACACATCTCAAAAAAATGAGGGTGGATGCACTCGCCATAAATCACTGAAGTGAACATGAGGAATCAAAATGAGATATTAACTTCCCTGTTAGGGATAAACATAACTCTTAAATCAAATATCTACCACTCTTAGCTGTCAGGGATCAGCTAACTCTTTCTGAAACTTGATTGTTTTGTAAGGGAATATTTACAATTTAATAGCACACAATAATTGGAGTCATAACTGTATTTAGAGGATGAATTATAATATGCAGAGATCTACAGTAGAAGATGTTGAAAAGAATAAATCCAATAAGAAACTTGTGGATTTTAATATGAAAATTACAAAAAATTACATCAAAATACTGAATTTATTTATTTACCAAGTAGTAAAGCTGATGCTGTTTTTGTAAAACATTAGAAGATATGCCAAATGATAGAAAAATTTCTATTAATCACTTTGCATTTATGGGGAAATAAATATTTCATAGCTATAGGATAATATAGTATAGGATATTGTTTAATTTTTATTTAATTAGGATTTAACAACTATATAGTTATTCTGTTTTCTTAAACATAATTAACTTTTTTTCAAAAAGGCATCATTTCATTATTCCTTGAAGCTATAAGAATATCTTCCCCCTCACAGAATACATCTATTTACATTCAGGATTGCATGAATTGGCACATTCTAATGTTTTTCACAGTTACTCAGAATTTCGAGATAAAAAAAGACAAGTCCTTACTGCTGGAGATAAAAGATGTCTATCAGCTAAAAACTTGAAAGATCTGAAATTTAAAAAGGGAGCATGAGCTATGTAAATCATATAAAAATAATATAAATAAATTTTTGCAATTGCTCTTGCAAGTGAGATTTCAGAAAGTACTGACTAAAAACATTCATGTCATTTTGAAGTTCTGCCTCTATAATTAGGTTTCTATGGATAGCTGCCGGTGATCAACCAATTTGCAAGAGTGTAGTTGTGCTGAGAACAATTCTTTTAGCGTGTTGTTCTTTGTCTATTTTTTTTTTTTTTTTTTTTTAATATATTTAGGGAAAGGCAGAAATTCATGGCTTCCTTTCTCATACTAAAGAAGTCTCTTCAACCTAATCAAGAGTGAGAAAAATGTATTCTTTCCAATCATCAGTCATTTATGAAAGCAGTCTTTCAATTATTCTGATTTTTCAGCTTAGAAATTAGTCTCTAGTACTACAGAATATATTAATTCTCCTGGCACCTGAATGCTTTTTGATTTCATTCTCTTTGTTGTGAGTGAAATACCAATTTTCTGTTAGAAAAATCTGATATAAGGATCCCCGCGTATTATTTTTTTACTGATAATACATAATTACATATATTTTATTTCTCTTATATTTATTAGATTACTATTATTATTTTTAATTTTGAATAGTCTGATAGACTCTCTCTTGCCAGTGGTCTGCTAGTTTTAAAATTTATAAGTATTGTGTCCCAGTTCTTAGTACTTTTCGGAGCTGAATGACATTACCTTTAAAATTGTTGTAAAACTTTTATTTTTTTTTATGCTAAATAATAAAATATAAGTTGTCTAAAAATATTAGAGTTCAACAGCTGTAGACTGACATATGTTTTTTGTTTCTGTTTAACCTAAGACGTACCTACTTAAAGAATGAAGTTTATTTTAAGCTATGAGATCATTTTGTTCAATTCTTACAGAGGAAAAAAAAAAAAATGTAGCAGAAGGAGGATTGATTGAGATTTTCCTTTTTTTCTTTGTGAGGAAAGTAGTAATCATCAGTAGTTAATGTTAGCTAGGCAATGCCACTATCCCTTAGCTGTTTTTTTCACCTTCCACAGCTAGTAGAGTAAACTCCACTGATCACTATGAAAGAAAGCAAAAGACAAGCTAGATTCTGAAAAAGAAAATGGGAAAATCAACAGTGAGTGAATCTCTTAGGATTTTCAGTCAGAAATATCTGTGGTTTAAAAAATGCCAATTCAAGAAATATTAGGATCTGCAAACATCAAATCACTGTTTCAGAAAAGAGAACTTGAAAGAAGAGATTTAATTGCATCCATCTCCTTAGTGTCTCTAAAAGCAATTCTAACTTTTGTCTGAAGAGGAGTGGTCACTATGTACTTCTGCATTGATTGACTTCTTCAAACACTATCTTCTATCTTCACTAAATCTCCTATGAAAAGCAATAAAAATTAAAACAGCATATATTGAGTGTGTTTTCTGAAACTCTTCCAAATCATCATCAAGAAATTATTCATATTATTATTGATGGCATTTCTTTTTCAATTCAAAACTTAATTGCTTTCAGTTTGCTCACTCTTCTGATTGCTTTAGTCTAGTTTTCATGGTATTCTTCAAACATGGACTAGATAGTCACCCTAAATTCCTTTATTCTCCTCAAAGGAGCGATTAACATTGTGTCTGATCTCCATTAAAAGTCAGTAATAAGATGTGGATATTAATTCTTTTTCTATTTTTGTAAAATTTAAAACTAATGTTAATGTATTTTTTTAAATAATGAAAAACCTCAAAGCCTGGAAAGGAGTGGCCCCACACACAAACAGGGGATGGTACTTTAACTGAAATTGTAACCTCCATCCTCAAACCTCCCAAAAATATTGTGAGTCCAATGTTCTACTTAAAGAACATACTTCTTAAGAAGGACATAATATACGATCGGCAGCCATTTTCTGGTCTATACATGGATTGAATAAGGTCTAACTTGACCAATGGGGAAGAAGAAGGTGGATGTTTGGTTTTGATTCCAGTGAGGATTTGTTTGTATCCTTTTGTATCGTATAAATGATTGTACTTTTGTCCCTATTCTGAATTTTGGAAACAAACGAATAAAAGGCTACACTCTTACCTTCCTTTTTTTTTTTTTTGCAATGGGTAGTTGCAACCTAAAACCAAAATCTGAATATCTCTTTTTCATACCTTCAGTGAGGAAAGTGGGATTTTCAGACAGTTCGAACTCTCTCAGTAATATGTGTCTTCTCAGAGGCACTGGCTAAACACTATTGAAATAAGAGCTTTGGGAAAAAAAGTTGTATAGTCCTATATGCAAGTGAAAAAGAAAAAAAGGGGAAGTGGAAGGGGAAGGGGAAG
>NW_024884697.1:30323899-30409556 GCF_019232065.1 Centrocercus urophasianus | reverse complement strand
AAGGGAAGGGAAGGGAAGGGAAGGGAAGGGAAGGGAAGGGAAGGGAAGGGAAGGGAAAATTGACAATACATTTCAACAGATTGAGAGTTGTGGGAATACAAGAAAAACTGTTCAGAGCAGAAGCTGTGGAGCAAGATAAACAGCGTGAAAACCAAGGACACCTCTAGAAGAAGAAAGAATGTCTTACGGCTCTGATTGGATAAACACCTGTGTAAACAGTTGAAGAGTGTTTTGTAGAATGCTCTGTTGACGTGTAAAAGTGGATGGGAAAGTTGTAGGGGTGGATGGCAAAGTTAAAAAAAGTAAACCTGTGAAGGTATGTATTGATTTTGAGAGAACTTGTAATAAACGATTTAGATCATTCACATCCGAGTTCATGCATCAGATGTTGCAGAGAGTCAAGGCAGACTCTCTTCAATAAAAACTTGTCAGTTTACTTTGAAAAAGAACTGGTGTTTTTAAACTTATTTGCCCTGTGTCTTGAGATAAGACTCCAAACCCAAGGAGCTGTTCACTATCATACATGCACAAAAATCTTATACATCGTATAAATGTTTTGTGTAATATAAAGAGCTGCAGGTTTTACCTCTTGATGAACCATCATGTCTAGAACAATGATTAGCTGACTGAGTTTCATACATATATTAAAAGTTTATTTGATCTGTTTCTTGCAACTTTAAATAACACATCAGATCCGATTCATAATGAATCAAATTCATAAAGTAGATCACCAGAATTTCAAAGTTGCATTTACAATCTTTGTAGCATTAAAGTACTTTTGAGGATAACAAGAAGGAGATTCCACATCCTCTCTCGACAACTTGTTCCACAGTTCCACCACCTGCACAGCACAGAAGTGCTTGCTTTCTCATGCTCACATGGAACCTTCTGTAAGAAATTATTCTTTTACATCATTGTCTCATAGCTTGCTGGGGACACAGATGAACAAATGCAAGCAAGTCCTGGGAAAGGGTTGAGAAATCCTTTGTCTGAGGGACACAGCTGGACAAGGCCATGGGCAACAAGGGAGATAAGCTGCAGATTAATGGCCAGGAAATAGTCTTTTGTGTGGGCTTATCTCAAGGAAGATGGCCATTTCAGGAGGTGCTGCACATGACTCTTACTCAAGCACCCAGGAATGCCATGCTGCCAGAAGAAGAAGGATAAAAAGGGGACCTGTAACAATCAGGTTAGGTTTTCTGACAACAGATTCCTCATGAAGAAGAAGAGGTTTCTGATATGAGAAGCCTCACAACCTGCTTCTCTCCCTCCTGACTCCGTATTTTTGATATTTTCCTTTCAAGTATTTACACACATTGACCATCCATGAAATGACATCCACGTGTAAGGCTTCAGTTTAGGAAAAGACTTTGCAACAGTGAAAATTGTTTTGTTTTTGTTGTTTGTTTGTTTTTAATGTACTACAATCTCATAAATCATGCAGAACATACTAGTGATGAACACACCATTATCTGAAGTTATCAAGTTAGAATCAGATTTCTAGAAGATGATTTTTGTCATATACAACTTGCAGAAATTTGTGCAGAAATAAGTGCTTTTGCATTTTCCACTTCTGTTATATAAGGGCTTCTAAGGTCAAAAGCTTGAGCATACTAATATGTTACCTTGATTTGTGGCAAATTTAAGTGCTCAGAGGCTTTTCTTTATCACATTCTAAATTTTAAAATTATTTCTTTCAAGTGGAAGATTCCTGAGAGAAGGGGATACCATATTAAAAACAGAAACAAAAACAGCGACAAATGTCAACAGTAAATTTGGTCTTATTTGTAGTTAGTGAATGCTATTTTAGAAGTAATTAAAAAAAAATTATGGTTTCAGAAGAGAGATGTAAATATTTTTACTCTGAATATTTAAAAAAAATATTATGAGTAGTCTGTAGCAGTCTGCTAATCTAGAGATTGTGCTGAGTGGATAATTATACAATTGGGAATACGTCAGCATTAAGATTCCAAATCAGATAAATAACCTGAAAAGGTTTATTTGAATGTTATGGATTTTTAAGAAGTAATATATCATTTCTCCATGAGAATGTGTGTTGGGCTTTTTCTCTTGTATTTTATATTAAGTTGTCCTCTGACATTTTATTTTGCTGTTTTAAATTCTTACAACTTTGAAAAAAGAAACACTTTTTGTGTTCTTGTCAGTTAAACAGTTCATCTTCGGAATACAGCAAATTATTATATACTTAACAGTGGATTTTTAATGCACTCATGAAAAATAAAGGGAACTGATGTAAAATCAAACAACCCTTTGAACAAATAAAATAATAAGCAGAGCTCAGCTCATTCCTGGAAGAGCCTTTAAGCACTGTCATGTCAGATATTGGAGAACAGAGCACATTTACCTTCAGGAAAGACATTTTTAAATTCATTTCAGTCATTGTTCATAATTGAGTTTAACAGCTGAAAATCCTTCAATTGACCTCCTGTCTATCTTTGTTTCTTCTTCTGACACAATTTCTCAGAAAATAAGTCTATCCAAGCAATCTAGAATGACAGGAACAATACTCATACGTACACATAAACATACATAAGAACAGAAAAACACTACAAGCTGTAGATATATATTGTACTTGTGCATTTATAGAGAAACGTATGTCACATACATGCATATAGCACTGTTACTCAATATATGTATGTATACTTTGTTGTTAAATATATCTAAAAATATATATTTATATGTTTCTACCAACCCCCTACACAAATACAAAACTAAAAAAAAATAATCCCATCTGTCTTCAAAGTGCTGGAACTGATGCAGGTAAATGACAGAAATTGCTTAAATTTCTTCTTTTTCCGTACAACAGAAAAGCTCAAATCCACATGGTATAAACAGATCACATATGGAAACTAATTAAAACCCTGTCAAAGTGAGCTTGTCATCTTCAACTGAAGTAAGTGAATAAGAAAATAGAACAACACTGTTACAAAAATTGGCACAAAATGTTGCTTTTATTTTGAAAATATCTTGAGAGAATTTAGAAGCTGAAATACTAGATTTTTGAAAATATTATTTTAAAACAAGTATATTTTATCACTCCCCACTACGTTTTCCATATTTGGAACTAAGAGAGGGAGTTTGGAATCTTGCACATGGGGGGAATAATCCCATGTACTAGTACAGGTTCTCTAAAGAGAAGGACCAGGGTATCCTGGTGGACGACAGGTTTCCTGTGAACCAATAGTGTGCACTTGTGGCCAAGAAGGCCAGTGGTATCCTGGGGTGCATTAAAAACAACTTGGGCAGCAGGTTGAGGGAGGCGACCCTCCCCATTTACTCTGTCCTGGAGAGGCCACATCTGGAGTACTGTGCCCAGATCTGGGCTCCTCCATTCAAAAATACAGGGATCTTCTAGAAAAAGTCTGGTGGAGGGTGAAAAGATGATTAAGGGCATGGAGCATCTGTCGTACCAGGAAAGACTAAGAGACTTGGGATTCTTCAGTATGGAGAAGAGAAGGCTGAGAAGTGATTTCATAAGTGCTTGTAAATATCTGAAGTGCAGGAGCCAGGTCGATGTGGGTGGTCTCTTTTCAGTGGTGTAGCAATTGAATAAGAAGCAACAGGCTGAAACTGGTACACACAAAATTCCATGCTAACACAAGAGGGCACTGGAACAGGCTGCTCGGAGAGGTCATGGAGTCTCCTCTGGAGATACTCAAGACTCATTTGGATGCCTACCTGTGAAACTACTGTAGGGAACCTCTTTCAGCAGGGGGTTTGGACGCGATGGTCTGTAGAACTCCCTTCCAACTCCTCCAATTCTGTTATTCTGAGTTTCTGATACTGCTGGAAGGCCAGTAATACTGACCCAAAACTTTGACAAAAGTACAAAGAATGATCTAATTATCTAAATGAGTGATAGTCTGTAATTTTACTTCACACAAAGGAGTTTATCATATTTATCTTGCTTTAGACAATTCATTTAAAATGTTGCGTTATCAGCTACCAAATTATTCAGTTCCATCTTAGTCCCTGTCCTCTCAGGACACCTTGGTCTTCTCTGTGGCTGTACATAGAAATCTGCTCCTTGTGATGCTTGGAATTTGGCTTTAGCTTTTGCTTTTGATTGCAGGATTTCTTAATTTCCCATTAGTGTTTTAGATGTGCCTTGTACTTACTTATACTAGAAAATATATACAAGAGTATGGAAGGTACAGTCATTCACTCTTGCCAATGGGTATTTATATAATATATATATATTAAATACTAGAATCCATTAACATATCTATCTTGGCTACACCAGATAAAAGAAACAAAAAAAAATATATATATGATTAATTATCTTCTACAGCCTGATCTCAGTTTGGATATCTTCCACTACAATGATTGTAAATCCTGCTATGTTGTAAGATTTCTCAGATTCAGGCTCTGTTTAGTAGTCATGTTGAAGCAGGACCAGAATAAATCATTCCAGATTCCCTAAGCCAACAGATATCATTAGATTTGAAGTTACAAGCATAGACAGATGTCCTAAGACTGCAGTACAGATCCATCTGTAATCAGTGAAAATGAAGGGGAAAAATTACAGTTGTACTTCTACACTGAATATTGATCAAACCCCAAACTACAAGTTAAACGGCCAAGGCACTTTTGTCCCCTTCATTTGAGAAGCTCTTATTTGTTTTTGTACAGGGGTTCTAGACCTCGATTTGCATATGGCATTCCATGTGAAACATTAATTTTGGAGAATTAATTAGAAATCTAGATATCATGGAAGGCAGCCATTCAGTACAACTTTCACACTCAAACTATGAGAAGGGGAGGAACAAGATATAATTGTTTCTTTTCACTGTGTCTCAGAGTGGCCAGCAGAAAAAATTCAACAGTTGTCTGCTTTTTACCTTCTAGAAAATTCTGTAAGAAGTAAAAGTTCAGGTAGCTGTGCATTTCCTGTTCTAGCAATAATGGGAGAACTGGAAGACTTGCTAAGTCTGTTCTTCAATGTTTGTTTTTAAATTTGGTTGCAAAAAAAAAGCTAGAAGCATAGATGTATTTGTGATCAAATGCAGATTTTGTCTTTCGGTATATAATTTCAATGTCTTGAATTTTGTCCAATTACCATTCCTGATTTTTCAGGCTGTTTCATTGGAGCCTTTCTATGACAGTTTCCTCACATCTTTTGCTGTCATCCAAAATCAATCGAATTACAGAGATGGTATTTGTAATCTATATTTTGATTTGATTATTATGAAAACTAACTCTTACAATGACTCTCAGAAATGACAGGCAAGCTAGGATACATGCAGAAAGTTGTTAAACAAAACATAATTGGAAACAGTGAATTTGAATTTCTATACATTTCTTTTATTTTGTTCTATCTGATTTGTTGCCCTCATTTATGGTATCAGACAAACATAAGCATAATATTTCATTCTCTCTTCCTAAGTTATTCCAGCTAAGCTATTGCTTCAATCACATTTTAAGAAAGCTTTAGAAAGCAGACCTTCAAATCTTCTTAGCAGTATAGATAATTTATATAACACATTTCACTTACTGAATTTATGATGCTTTATTCTTTTGTTGCTCTGAGTATATCTGTCCAGTAATGATGTACTGCACTCAGTGGATCAATTAAAAAACTCTAAATCATTATAATAATATTAATATTATAATGAAAGTAAGTAGCAAAGAATTATTTCTATTCTCTGGAAAAGAAATCAAACTGTTTCATCACAAATATTAAAATAATGTAATACTGCTGCCTATAGGAATTCATGCTAGCAAATGTCAGTTCTCTAGTGTTTCTGAAAAATAATAATAACAGTAAAATGAAACATGACTCTATGGATTCACTTATAAATCCGAAGAATACTACCAATAGCTCTTGTATTTTTTGTGTTATTTTTAATACTAGAAACGGATGTTGATTCTGGAGACGTGATCCTACAGTGGGAAAATTCATCAAGCATGAAAGAAAAAATTTAACTTTGTTGCTCTTCCTTTACAGATGTGTATTGTTATTTTTTCTTTAGTTATAATGATTTTTTTTCAGGTAGTTTCCCTAAATCTTAGCAAGCATCAATGAATGTGAATAGGTGCCATTTTTTATGCACTGAAGAATTCAATGGCCCATCTTTGCTTCATATGCACATCCATGTCAGACACCATTCTGTCAGACTGCCTCACTGCTTCCAACTGTTACACAGTGACAAAATGTAATGGAATATTGGCAGGAAGGTTCAGTCTCTACTGCCATGCCACCAACGCTGTAGGCCAAACCATGACTCTGCCACTGTGGGAAACAGACTAAAATAGGAGATTTACTTTTGGAGCAGAACTTGTAGAATATATCAAATTAATGGTAGGCCTGATTATACAGATTTTACAGGTTGATGATTGCTTTGGTTTATATTTCACAAGCAGCTAAGCATTGCAGAACTGTTCACTCACTCCCCCAAAAAAAAGAGAACTGGAAACAAAATAGAATTTGTGGGTTGAGAAAAAGGTTATTTACTAAGACAGACAAGGAAGACACAAACAAAAGTGCAAGTATAACTAAATGCATTGATATATATGTATATATATATATATATAAATGTATTTAAAATACAATTTTGTTTGCTCATCGATGACCAAAACATAAGAGTGCTAGTTGCACTATCTCAACTGAAATGAGGACAATTGTATTGCTGAAGGATGAAATATATTGCAAAGAAAGTACTCAATGCATTTTCTGACACTAGTTTGGAACTCTCAGTTTACACAAAAATTACAGTTTTGGAAATACCAAGGAACTTAGATACAGAACTGAACAGTTTCAGTGTTTTTTAGAGTGATTCATGAGCGTGTATACTTACTGCTTTTACAAACAGCTGTTTGACCATTAGCTGAAGAATTTAAATCAGTGGTTCATAATTTCCCTACAGGGACATTTAATAGATATTCTTATGTCTCATGCAGCTTGACAAAGTGAAATTCATCTCTTACCTCAAATTACCTGCTTCCTCTATTTATACTATTAACAAATCTCAAGCAGACCAGACAGGAAAGTAGATACTAAATGCAGCTCTGAAAGCACTAGGATGTTTTTTGATTTTTTTTTTTTATTTTTTTTATTTTTATTTTTTTGTTTTCACCCTCTTGCTAAGAGTAGACATTTGAAAATATTGTGGTATCGCTGTAGGAGAAGGATTAAGCAGAGTTGATGTTAAGCAAAGGCTTCTGTCAGTTTTTGGAAGAGGTAAACAGACAAGCATGAAGAAAGTACCAAGAGGAGCTGCACACAAAATATGCATACCAAGAAGAAGAAAAAATTACAGTGGAAGGAAAAAATTCTGATTCACCCAAATACATATATGACAGCCTAATTTCCTTGAATAATTCTTCCTGCTTTGTGTGTTGCTACTTAAGAATGCAGTGGCCAATCATTACTATCCCTCTACTGAACTGGAAGAGCAATATCATTGGCAGTCCTGACTCCTACGTACAGCACATTTTCACAATGTTTATGTATTAGGTAGTTATACAAAAATTCCAATGCACCAAGATTATCTTGCTAGACAGTGTACCAAATCACTCATCTCAGAACAAAATTTCAACCTTAGCTTAATCTGATATAGAACTTGAAGATAGATCAGGTAATGTCTGCTCAAATCTCATCAACTTGTCACATTATTTGCCTAATCAACGTCCTCTGACATCAAAAATAACATGGAACGTTCTATTCTGAATATTCCCTTAATTTTAATTTCCCTTTATTGTGTATTAAATACACATACAAACACATGTATGTACCCCTCCCCTACACCCCCACAATACACACACACACGCACACACACACACATATCTGAGGGCTTCTGCCACTTCTAAGGACTTTGGTTTGAAGAAATATTTGGATGGCGGTTATGTTCTATTCATCATATCCCTATGAAATATCTCTCAGTCTTGTTTTTGATAACATCGTCTGTTTTGTCCTACATGTTTCTGGCCAAAATTTAAACCTGAGAAAATTTCATTCTCAAATGGTCTAAGGATGAACGAAGTACTATGCCACAAGACACTCAGCATGAAAGTGGGAAATAAAAAGACCTCCCTTTCAGCTCCTGTTTAGAATTTTTACAAGCGTAAATTTATTTTAATCTGTTCTCAAGTCTTTAAGTGTCAATAAAACCTGTTCACTTTTTTTTAATTTTGAAATAATATATATATTTAGATTAGAATATATATGTAACCTCTTTTTAGTTATTCTTCTTCACAGCATAGAGAGAGAATAGAACTGCATTATTTTAAGAGTTTCTACTATGTTTTTACACAAATAGTGGGTGTTGTTTCTGATCCAGAAGTGAATAGTGATTAGCGTAGAATTAAGTACTTCAAGATCCATTTTCTAAGATACTGCTTCATTCATTAATGAATAAATAAAAAGCTCTGATTTTACTGCAATATGTATTCTGATATATATATCTATCCTTACATATTTTTTTCATAAGTATATATCTATAATATAAGGATATATATATATGTAAAGAGAGAATTATATATATTTATGTACTACTAAAGGAAAATACTGAAATAGAAATTGTAGTATTTTGATAAGATAATGAATGAAATTTATGTAGGTCTGCTGCAATTTAATCAAACTATGCGTTCTATTCTCTGATAGAAATGCTTTGAGCTAATCTTGCAGCCTGACATATCCCAGATTCCCTGTATATTATCTGTTGGGGTAGCTATTACTTTTGCTTTGTGGTTTGCTGGTATTTCTGGGACAATATAGACTTTTCTGATACTATGAAAAGATTGTTCTTCCATTCTTATGTGCCAAAGTTCTGCAGAAGATAATAATGTCTATTTTTCTTTCTCAGCTGAAGACTTTTAGGAAATACATTTCTAGAATCTGTTAGTAGATTATATTATACACTTATGGTGTGTAATGTATGCAGTGAATGATAAGTTGTGGTTGTGAAATACTCCCATTTCAGATTTTACAGATAATTTAAATTGTTGATTCCATCAGAGAAGTGAATTTAAATTGATTCAATTGATTCGTAAGCCTTTATGCACATTACATATTTTTTCAAATGTCTCTTTAGACTACTTACAGAAAAGAAAATAGAGGGAGGTCTATCTTGTTAATATTACAAAGTCAATACTTGAATCATAAAATGATTAAATGGAACTGATTCTTTTATTTTTATTTTTTCCAACTCATGGATCACTAGAATGAGCTGCTTAATTCAAGTCTGGAAATATTAGGATATACAGTTCCTGGCAAATCCATTTCCAGAACTAGTCTTTTTAAATAAGTTATCCATATTTCATATTAAATGGTTTGATTAAAAAATAAACAAATAAACAAGGTAGATACAGGGGCAAGTAAGACAATCCTTAGCAAGCATATTATCCCTAAACATTTTCATCATCAGTTTTCCACACTACCTCCCAACTTAAGCATCAGTATTGACTACTGAATATCAGAAACAGGAGCCTCAGAGAAAATACAGAATAGATCAATTTTCCAAGGAGAATTTACTTCTTCTGTGTTATCAAATATTCAGCTTACCCTTGTAGGAGCATTAAAGCTGAAGCAAAATATATAACCTCTGAAAAGGCAATCTGTTAGTTCTTTTGCTTTTGATTTTAAAATATAGAAGAGAAGAAAATATTCAGTTTTCAGCAGGGCAACTAATACTGGTTTCTTCACTGAGATTTCTTCATTTCTTTAGAATTTAATAAGTGGTCTTGAGGGGAGGGCTTAAGAAATATATGTCTACTCTAAAATGTAGACAATATGTAATATTGTTGATATTTCTAATGTTCCTCATGGTTGGTAGTTCAATCTTGGCATTTCTGACATCAGTGAGATCAGAATTTCAGCATTGAGTTATTTTATATATATGTGTGTGTCTATATTTTATATATATGTATATATATTTGAAGTTCTTCTCATACCTATGCTGAAATACTGTAAGTTATAAGACTTGACTGAGTAAATATTTAAAAATTAGCATAGCTGAACATTTATCTGAAACTTTACAAAAATTATTATGTTTATTAATAAATCTTTTTAGTCTTATCATCAGTATTTTAAAAAATCTTCTATGAGTACACAAATTTTGTGATTTTTCTGATACTATTTCTCCAGGGATTTTCTGGTGTTTATTTTTGAGAGGAGGGGGGAGTATGCTTGAATTTATATGCTTATTCAATAATATTGCTAGAACACATGTACAGAATAACAGCCACGCATTATTTAAAATCCTTCTCTTAACAACTGATGACAGTTGAACATGACAATTTTGAAGATGCTTATTTGTTAAGATTTCACAATAATCACTTTTTGGACTTTTTTCAAAACTGGTAAATAATAGTTTGAGGCAGCTCAAAACCAGTTTTTTATTCTATTATATGAGAAAATTCCTCCCCAAACCATCTGGGTTGGCAGGTGTTCATCATCAGATATAGGTTGCTATGAAACAAGAGATTGCTTATGCTAATTAGTCACGTAGCAAGCAACTCTGATTTTGCTCATTTGAAGCAAATGCACTTGCTAAAGGATATTATCAATACCTGTGAAGCTCAGGATTTAAAACTCAAGTCAAGGATGTGAGAAAGTGATGATTTTATCACTAAAAAAGGCCTGCAGAGTAAGGCCTCTGATGTGGCTATTCATACACATGAAGCTCTAAGGTTTGTCCAGGCCTCTCTGACCCATGAATATCTACATTATATGGATGTATTACTTTTTACCATCTTTAGATAGTCCCAAGATTGACTCATTTATTCAGTTTAACAGAAATTTGCGGTGTTTCTCTGATTTGGAGTCACTGTATTGTATAACTTTGCTCTTGTGAATTTTCCTAAAGTTGCAAGGTGTATGACTGGAGAAGTCAACCTGGTTTAGTATTAAATGGGGAGGCTGGTGATCCTGCCTGTGACAGGGGGGTTGGAGATGCATGATCCTTGAGGTCCCTTCAAACCTGGGCCATTCTATGATTCTATGATTCCATGATTCTATGAAAGTAGGAACAAAGTATAAAATTCAAACTGTTTGAAATTTGCTTAATTTCAAATGCATTCAAACAATATATTCTCCATGCCACCTAAACCTGGTAGCACTCTGAGGAAAAGATTACAATCTTTGCTCGCAAATTTCTCAACCCATTTGTTCCCAATAGTCTTCTTCATATGATGATCTAATCAATTGGTGTCTAACCTTTTGGCTTGTCTGGGCAGCACTGAGCAAAGAAGAATCATTTTGGGCTGCGCATACACAGGTCTCACCAAAAGCAATGCCTCTTATTTATTTCCATGAAAACTACAACAGTTACAAAGAGCATAATTAAATTTGATAGAGCAAATTATCAGCTACAAAACATTGTTTTCAACAGAGTCATCAGCATTAGTTATGCATTTTCTTCAGTGACGATAAGAGGTTGCACATTTGTAAAAGTCTGGACCAGTGTCACCACAGCTGAAATGCACCATCCACCACCTCGCTGTGCTCCTATCAGAGTTTGGTCTCAATAAATCTTCTGAAAGCATTGATGAGCCCACTGAAATTCATTTTTTTTCCACATAGAGGAATTCTGCGACACACCTTTGCTTCATACACACTTCCATGTAAAATGCCACTCTGTCAGACAGCACCTCTACCACAATCTGTTGCACAGCAACAAAATTTAATGGAATATTGTCAGAATGGTTCAGTCTCTACTACCATACTGCCAACAAACACCTGGACACCTTGGACATTATGGTCCAAGGTAATAAAATGGCAGGTGTTACATCTTGAGCAGCCATTGTAAAATCTATGTTTATATATATAAATAATATAAAATTATTTTATTTTTAATATTTTTCATTAAAACATTAAAAAAGAGAGCAACAAAAGCATAAAACTAGTGAGATATTTGATCTTGTTTTTCTAAAACCAACATATCAATCTTGTTCAATGACAGTGCTTGCAATAATGTGTCCAGTTTCCAGATTCTCAACACAAGAACATTGAGCTATTGATGAACAGACTAAAAGTCTATCAGCTAGACTGACTGCTGGGCTGTGACTGTTTCCACAGCTGACATTTCACATGAGTGTGGATTGCAGTCTGTATTCCATGTATGGTGTTGGAGGAGTAAGTGTGCACCTGCAAGATTCTTCCCAACATGAAGCTCGCAGCATGTGCTGCCCACTGGAAGGCTAAGGAAGCTAAGGAAACTGCCCCACCACTCCCCTCACATGTGACAGTACCAAAAATTCCTGTGTCTGGTACTCACACAAGTCACCTCAGATTCCAAGCTCTGTCTTTCCTGGATTTGGGCTGAGCCTCTGTGCTGTTTCAGGCAGCCTAGAAGCACACTTCTGCTGCCTTCATAAAGAGAGCACTGTCCTTACCTTGCATCAGAGCAGGGTAAGTAACAATGACACATTTCCAATAATATTTGAGAATTTCAGTGCCAGAGGACATTTCCCTTGGACCTTCTTTGCTATCCTATGACACCCTGATGATTTGTCAATGATGCAGAAGGCCTAAGTTACAAATCTGGCCCGTGCCATGCATATAAATCACATTGCTCTGAGTGCTTTGTTTCAAAGAATGCTGACAGAATTTAGAAATGTTCTTAAAAAAAAAAAAAAAAAAAAAAAGTCTCAAACACATGCAAAGTCCTATTAAATTACGTCCCTTAAATTAATGTCTAACTGGAAAGTTCTTAGTGCTTATGGTTCACAACTCCTGACAATTAATATATATATTTTTAAATAAATTAGTGAAATTCTGTTGGTAAGATAATTAGTCAACTGCCTTTCATTACAGTGTTATTTCAGCCTTTTATTAGCTTGGATTTTTATAAGTAAAATGAGCATGATAATTACTTATTTTCTAGCTACCTGATGTACTGAACACTTATATCTGGCATACCTCAGCAATTAGCATAATGTCCAAATGTAATGGGTTTGCTGGTACTGCATCTGAGCTCCATTTCTGGTACTCACGAAATTTGCTAAAAGAAATAAACCAAGCATGGTTTATAAAAGCAGAAGTTTATTGTCAGCAGGATGTATGATAGCTTGAACCTTTCTTTGTTTCAGCTGTACATTATTTCCCAATAATTTTATACTCCCCTGGGTAAACAGGTAAACAACTGAGCAATGTTTTGAGGAGAAGATTGTTATGTACATGTAAAAAACAGAGTGCATACTACTAACAAGGACTTCATTATTGGTCTATGTGATGCACATGGACTATGCGAATAATCATTAGGATGACTGCATAAAATCCTTTGAACTGTCTTCTACTCTCTGGAGTAAATTTTCCCAAAGAAAACTCTTCAGCTGCTCAGATGTGAAGTAGGGAGAACAGCTTTTCTTTGTGAGAATAAACACATCTGGAAGACAGAGCAATGGGATAGATGTGTGGAACATTGCTGACAGCTCAAACAAACTTCAGTCCTTTTTCATGACACAAAGATATAAATTCTGGAGCAAGGTGAACATGAGATAAGATCCTCTCAAAATACTTTCTTAGACTGCAAGAGTTTTGCTTTTCCATCTTTGAACTCATTGAAATTACAAAGCATTTGAGAAAAACAAGCAAACAAAAATCCTCAAGCCCTCTGCCCCTCATTCTGGAAAAAAAATCTGCTGCTGTTTTCTTTAGATGAAAGAAAGACTGAGAGGAGTTCTCTGCAAGTAAGTAATAAGCGAGCACTCCACAATAACTACACTTTACAAGACTCAAAGCCAGATAACAAGATGAGGAACCCTCTACAAAGTGATAATAGATACATTGTTCATGATAATACCAGCAATAACAGCAAGTTGCATTTTACAATAATGTATCTTCTTGTACAGATGATAGCGTTTGAACTCCTCCGTGCTCCTCTTTCTTGCTATGAAAAATGAACAGTAAACAGTAATGAGAGCTTTTGCCTGACATCTCAATTCTCTGTTTGAATGATGCCACTTTTAGGTAAAGAAAGCTTCAAAAGCCTGCCCTTACCAAATGAAATAAAAACAGTATGAGTTCAGGTGTTTGTACTTAGAATCCTTGTTGAATTTGTGGCAGCATTAGTGTACACACGCACAAATATATACTAAAAAAATATAGAACAGCAACAACAATAACAGTAACAAATCATCTGATTTCATTTATTTATTGCTTTGGATGGATTTCTGTGCTGAAACATGCTAGTCAAGCCTTCTTGTAGTGTATAATTTACTGTGGCTGATCTCTTGTATAAAAGCAGAGGAAAATACATACCAGATCTTACTGTTATTAATCACTCTTCTAAAAGAGCTGGCAGTAGTCACAGACAGCAGTTGGAGCCATGATCTCGTTACAAGATCAACTCCTCAGTGAGGACAAGTTCAAGGCAAACAGAGGTGAGGAGTTTGTGCTGATTCCATAGGTATGATTCAGCTGATGTGACTGCCTTGGCATCAAATGGAACAGCTTTGGCACCAGGATGAGAGTATGGACCAAAACATTGCAGATGTTTTAGGAACTGAAGTAATTAAATAACTCAAGACTGTAGTCTATGCAAATATACCAAGTTGCACAAAGCTGGAATTTGATGGATAATGCAATGGACTAATGGAAAATTAAACATAGTACTTCCAAGAATATGTAGCATCTGTCTTCTGTTACCCTCTAGCAAATGTGGATCTAATCCCTGGACTGAGATGTCCAAAGGTGTCAAAATGGAAAATCAGAAGCATCAGATAGCTAAGTAGTAAACGTCAAGAAGTTTCGGGGAGAGAAAAATCTGAACTCCATCCCTCAGATTACAGACTTCCAGTTAGCAAAGTGCTTCCCATGCCACTTATACCTAGGAGATGGACATGAATTTGAATATTTTCACGCACTAGCAGTTCACTTCATTTCCTAGTAGATCACCAGAAGCAATCCTCATTAGTTGCTCATATGCTGACAACAGCAGTTCTGAATACTTTTCTTTCCTCCCTACACGACATATGGAGTCTCTCACTCTAAAAGCAAACTCTCAGAGCCCTCTCTGAGAAATTGTAACAAGATTTGACTACTGACTCTGGCTCTGATCTGTTTTATGAGAATATAAAGTCTTACTTAAATTTCATTTTCACAGATTCTTTTTTTTTTTTTTTTTTTCTTTTAAGTTAATAGAAAACTTAGCAATTAATTTAGTACGTGTTTAACAGAGAAAGAGTAACTTAATGTTGACTTAAAAGAAGTCTATAAAACTAAATTGCTTTTTATTCACAGACCTTTCAGCCCAGGGAGGGGCAAGCTCCCTTACCTACCAATTTGCTGGATTATATTTTTTATTATTATCATTTATTTTATGTTCATCAAATGTCTTATCATAATTCTGTTTCCAAATTTTAGTCAGATTTTAGTCAAAAAAGATGCTTGTTTTCAGATATTTAAATCTGCGAGATCAGTTCAGATCTTGCTAAATCTAAAAAGGTCTGCTCTCTTTTTTCTTTTTTTTCTTTCTTCCCTAGAATATAAACCTACATTTTGTTATGGAATGAAACATGAATTAAATTAATTTAATATCTGCCTAGTTTTAGAGGTTTCTGATGATGGAAGTAAAAAAATTCTATAGGAATATTATAAAAGATTATGATATCCTGATTATTCTCATGGGCTTAAAATTGTGAGAGTGTCCACAAAATATTGTAATAAGTAAATAAAATAAGCTGCTCCTTTCTGAAGTCCTTTCTGAAGTCATACTAAAAAAAAAAAAAAATACTTTTGGTATACTGTGTATTGCATGAACAAGAGTCAGCATCTTTTACCTTTGGAATGCATTATGAAATGTATGAGATGTTCGCTGGATGCAAAGTCTCCAGAGAGGTGCATTAGGAGTTGAATCTTTGATTAATGATGAATTTTAGCCTTCGTCTGCCTAATTTTATGGATACACGCCAGTACTACAACTTTCTATTGAAATGAACAGGAAAACTTTGACCTCATCTTTTTGATTCTTTTTTTCCCTCTATATTTTCATTTGAACACAGAAAAATGATCATAAATATGGACACTCATAATTGGCTAATATAAATGAATTCATGTGTGGGTTTTCTTATTACATGGTAAAGAAACACTTTAAATATAGAGAAAAAATATGTTATTCAGTTTTTGTTTTTTTTTTTAAACCCTATTATCTGCACCTGGAGGTAAATCTGGATTTTGTAAGTTTAACTTATTTCCAGTTTAGAAAGTTCATAAACATGTTTAGAAAGTTTAGAAATCAGTTTAAGTTTAGAAATTCATAAACATGACAGATAAAGGCTGTCTCTGTGGACCATAGTTGGTCTACGTGCATGAAAACACCATTATGAAAGGTACTCACCTCACTCCAGTGTATTTAATAATAAAAAATATTATTATTAATAAGAAATAATAAATCCTTTAGAAAGAAAAATCTGGTACAAATATATAATTTTCATTCTTATTTTTTCATACTTAGTCACTGTTCATACAATCACAAATATATATGACTTGATCAAAATCAAGCTGATTTTCATTCTTAGGTTAAACAATTTGTAAGTAAGGAAATCTTCTAACTAATTTTCCATCAAAATTTTGTTTAAAAAAGTTGAATTTCCATCACAAGTATACAGCTATTTTCAAAGTCCTTAGTATAGAGTAAGGCTTCTTTTCTCATTTTAAAAGCCATCAGAATTATCATCCCTCAGGTAGGAGCAGATTGAAAAAGTTTCTTGATAGAGAGTATATAGAATACATTGCCTTGTATTAAAAATCTTAAATGTTTTCCATTATATCAAGTGCAATTTCCTTCTCCAATTCCTAGGAGGCTTGGAAGAAGATAAATTTTAGAGTCTTGTCAAGCTACTATTTCTCAACCAAGTAACTGCTAATTTGACTTCTGAGCTACAGCTCACAGCAATTTTTATCTTTGGTGTAGTCTATATCTCTTAAAGTTCCAATTCAAAGTATGAAGTCACATTTAATCACATATAATCAAGAAATTATGAAGGAAAAGAAAAAAAGGTGAAGCACTTTGCTACTATGACTTATAATGTCAGTGAGTTTACTACTCATGGAAATCATAATTTTTTACTACTCATGAAATAAAACTGGATTTCAATATATCTGTCAATACACGCTTCCACAGTAGAAGCAGTGCTGAAGACATTCACAAGCCTTTGTCTTCAGCAGCATATGTGAATCAACACTGGGATGTACAGTAAGAGGTTAACAGTCACAAATGTCTTCTCAGGGTATTTTGATGTAGTTGCGAGGAATGATTACTTTTCACTTACTAATCAAAACAAGCATATGAACAAAGGCTACTGAGATCAAATAAAATATATTGACTGACGGTATCATTAGCCACCAACATTACACATATTTGGATTTGAAGAATCTATTTCTGCTTTGAAAATTGGAGAGTTTTATAGTGAAATATTTAAATCAACTGAGTTAGAGCACTCTTACATCCTTCAACGACTGACAAATTTACTCTGGAAGAAGTTTGACATTCATAGTTCTGTGTGACAAAAGGAAAGTACTTTTTACCTTTGTGGGATTTCACTCATTGTATATTTGTGACAGTACTGCCTGGTCATTATGTAGATCTGATAAAAAATGTGCAAGACATAAATTGAAAATAAAAACAATTTCTGAAGTTGTTGGGGCTTTTTTTGTTTGTTTGTTTGTTTTTGTTTTTTTTTTCTTCTCAGTGGAGATTTTTTTGCTCCCTTTTATTTTAAGTTCTGAATGATTTTTATTTTTTTTTAATATCATGATTTTTTATGATATATATATAAAACATAAATATTCAAAAAAAATCAAAAATAAATATTTATTTTTGTTCAGTAGCAGACAATTATTCATAATTTTCCAAACTTCAGAACCAGATACTTTGCTCTTTACTAAAAAGACTATTTAAAAGAGGTTTTTAGGGGATAAAAGGTTTTCCTTTCCTTAGCTATTTAGAGCTCTGACAAACAAAAGTGGATCAACAGATATGGAATTACGCTGGTAATTGTTTCTCAACACAAAAATAAGAAGCACCACTAACACTTTTTCTTATTTTTCTTGTCTGTTTAAAGTATGTGGTGACACAGTTTTCTTCCATGAGAGGGACTTGAGAACCACCTGCACCTAATGCTGATCATCATCATAAAGAAGTGGCCTTTGTCAGATTAGAAAAGTTGTCACCTCTCCCAAAAATGTAATTCTGAGTGTTGAGGTTGACAAGTGTGGCAGTCCCATGTCTGTAATGCCAACAGAGGATGTGATGAGTCTGAGTGATGATTGTGCAGTCATGTGACACTATCCCAAACTGAGCAAGACTAGTTGGAGAGAAAAGTAGGTGGCCTTCTGGTCACAGTAACTGTCCATTGGAGTAAATGAGGGTAAATTGGGGTCCAGGGTGCTGGAGTCAGTACAGAAAGCCTTGGAGAGGATTCAGTCCCATCTGCAGGATGGGCTATGTGTCAGCCCTCTTATCAGGATATGCATACCCTCTGACTCACAAGACAAGAAACAGTTTGTCAAATGTCACTGGCACAGTGTCTGTGACTCAAGAGTTTTGGAATACACCTTTGATTCGTCTATGTTAATGTTACTCAACAAAATAGAAATTTACTGAAACAGGGAGCTTTGCATTTTAGATTTGAACCTACATTACAAAATTTTAAGTGGCAGGTTCTTGCTGTATTTAATTTTATAAAGTGATTCCCGACTATTTGATGGTTTGTTAATTAAGGGAAAATCTTGATTTAGACTGAGTGACTCTGGGAAGGACTAGATTCAGATAAATCTAAATAGGAAGCTTTTCAAAGATTATGGGAAATTGGAAAATAAAAGATGATGGAAAAGTGAGAAATCACTGTGTTCTATGTCATCTCTGGTCTCAGAGGCATTCACAGCCTGACTGGATAAAGCCCTGAGCGAGCTGCTGTGGGATGTACAGTATAGAAAACAGCATGTCACCAGTACATAAGGAATCTTGCTGCAAGAAGTCACAATGGAAACATTCTCCATAATTATTTTGGAATATAAAAAATCAGAACTGGAGGGTTACTGACCACACAGTGCTGCAATGACCACACATTTACTGCAATGTATTGTGTACAGTTCACTGAGAGACTGGATGACCAGAGACATGCTGTAGGCTGAGAAAACGGAAGACAGCCTTAAATCTGAAAATACTCAGGTGGCTGCATAAAGGGTTGTTCTAGTATATTAACTTAGGCTTTGATGAGCTTTAAATATGAATTTTTTTGAGTGGGTACATTTTGTTGTACTTGGTGTCGTACTTGACTTTTCAAATTATTTTAGAAGATGTAAAGTCTGGATTTTGTACAGGAGGACATGAATCACTCTTTAATGGCTTAAATCTAAATTTTTATTCTCCTCTTTTCAATTCAAAGCTGCAGAGTCTTGAAGTCTGAGAAGTCCAAGGATGTATTTCATTTCTTTTGTTGAAGTATGGATTTCATGAAGAGAGCAGCAAGTGTGCTTTTTGACATTAAGCGACTTCGATTACGAGGATGTTTCGGGGCCAATTCTTTAATCTTCTGAAAAGATTCTCTTGATGACTCAGATTATAAGGATAGATCTCATTTACTGATCAGTTCAAGCAGACTCAATTTCTGGTACTATATAATCTTTCTAACAGAAGAATTTAAGGAGATGAAATATAAAATAGTTAATTATGAATATAGAGAAACTGCCTGAATTAAATGAGGATTGTTCCCTATGAGCAGGAAAGCTTTAAAAGTTGAAATATGAAACATTTTTTTAATAATCAATCTTTTAAAATTGAAGTGAATCAAATGGAAATTCACCTGAAAGTTACATGGAGAACTCCACAGGATGTGTATGCTCAGTACTGCAAATTCCTATGGACCTTTACACATATATGCTAAGAAAAATGAAAGTGTAAAAATATAAAAGCGGTATTAAGCAGTGGGATTTCAACACTGCCTGAAAAATTACCCAACTTTTTCTATATACCAACTTTCATTAAATGTAGAAGAGATTAAGTAAATATTTCCTAGAAAAGTCTGCATTTAGATGATTTTCTTTTCTTTTTCTGGGAAGCAAGGAGTATTTACAAGGTATAGAAACAAGGTAACATGTATTTTATATGTATATATCTGTAGACATGTAAGTGATCACCTTGAACATTACTTAAGTGAAAGGTTTCTAGGTTTTTTTTTTTTTTTTTTTTTTTTTTTTTTTGGTGGGTTTTCTTGCATAAGTCACTACAAATCTATTGTGAAAATCCCAAATGCTGCATTCTAGTTAAGGAATTCATATGTATATATTCATTTAGAGAACACATTGAGAGACAAAACAATACACTGGGAAATCCTCTGTGAAGGGAAATGTGCTAAGCAGAAAAAGGCCCAGTACCTATACCCTTTCATCCACCTTTCATGGCAGATGCTATTCACATTTTGTTGGGAAAGTTGAGCCTTTCCCCTTCTGGCACAGACTGGGAAGCATATCTGAACTTGTGAAGTTGAGGGAAAGATGTAATGGGAGAAGAACACCTTGTAAAAATCCTGCAGCTCTTGACCTTATCTTCAACAGATATTGACAAAACGAAGCTGTGTATCAATACATTAACTACAGCTCAAGAGAGCAGTCTGCTGTATGAACTTTCCCTTGCTCCAAATCCTCTACAGGTCTACAAGGCTGTATAGTGTTATCCTGTTAATACAATTTAGGGGAAAACAGCTGGACTTACAGATGCTTGTTTTTGCAGTAGAAAAGAGGAAATGGTAACTGCAAGCAAGACACTTTCATACAGACTAGATATTGTACTGAAACTGTGGTACTCAGTTTATATTTTCAACTTCACAAAGTGTTATATATATATTATATAATCTATTAACACTATTACAAATATGCATGTAATCTCTTACGCTAACAAACTTGACAGAAATAAGGAGCTGAACAGAGAGGAAGATTTGCTTTTAACTCAATATGTGGATTTGAATATTCAGAACTATGAAGTAATTTATATCCTGGAGATGTTAGAAAGTGAATAGCTGTTTCAGTAGTCTTTTTATCAGTGATGCTAGCAACCTCATGCCGATAACAGGGGAAGTGTTTCTTCAGCTGCTACAAAGGTGAGAAAGAAAGAGTATGTGCTTCATACTGTACATTAAAATAATAGTAATCACTGACATTACACCTTGAATACATAGGTCTTACTTTGCTTTGCGAAGATTTACAGACTTCATTTGTATTCCTAGAAATGTAGGGTAATACACCTGAAAATAATAAGAAAACTTCCCAGAACAGCCCATCAGACAGGTAAAAAATGAAATTCTAGTTATCTTGCATTTTTTATTTTTTATTTTTTATTTATTCTGTGATCCTATTTTGAACAGATAACTTTCCAAATACACAAGTTATTCCATAAAGACTGTATCAAAAAAAAATAATTGGAGGATTTATAGGAGTTGGAGAAAGACTCCTGACTGAGCAAATTCTGATTCTTCTTATATTGGATATTTTTCTCAAAGTCCTTCAATCCAATCGAGATCCCTCCATCATGGGATAGCTTATGATTTTCACAGCCATGTTTAGTTGATGAAAATATTATCTGAAAATATACTTTTCCACAGGGTGTCTGAATTTTTTTGGTAGAGATGGAAGTCTCGTAAGGAAAAGTTGCATGAAGTGAAAAAATCTATTCAGAAAGCTTTCAGATTGCATCCATGTGAAGTTCCTAGGGTCTTTCCCAAAATCTATTTTAAAGAGAATTCCCTAAATTTAAAAACTGTAAGTTTTTCCACTGGAATATAACCATGCACATTGAAGTTCTTGACTAACAGAGAAAAAACCACCCCAGCTGTTCAGCCTAAAAGTTTCCTGGTTGTACTTTGTTTAGTTTTGGGGCACACAGAGGAAGAATTTGGAATATGTTCAAAACAGATAATCCTTGAAATAACTTCTAGTGAGCTGAGCTTGTGAACTGAGCACCTTGAAGAGAGCACGGTATTGTGTAGTCATTTTTTGGCATTGTAGATTCTTAGCTGTAAGCTGGAGAAAGTGCAAAAAAACTAGAGACAAGCAATTTTCACCTCAGGCTCTCCTGGTAGCTTTCTGATCTGCACTTAGAGGAAGGTGACAGAAGGGTCATCAGGGAAGCTTCCCAGTGACTTTCTTCTGTAAACAGAAAACACACTGCTGAGACTGATGACACAGATACGGGAGTAAGTTATGAACTGATATACAAAATGGACCTTATAAACAGTTTCAAACTTGTTCACCTTGCTGTTGATTCCCTGCAGCAACTACCAAATTTCAAACAGTCCACAGGCTAAAAACTCATGTTATTTTCAAATTCCTGAAGGCTGTGAAGCACTTTATACTTTTCAGAACCTGCAACTATGTGCTTCTGTTAACAGCCCTCTGCCTGCTGCACTGAATCTTCAGGTTACTGTGGCTGTTGTTAAAGCAGAGTTTAGGAATTAGTTTTTGGTATCTTTTTTGCTTGATCTCAGAATTGAGAGCATTAAGAGACACTGTTAACATATGAGAAGTATTCTGGTAGAATGATCAACTGTTTTGGAAAATAATTGCTACTTTGGGGCACTATTTCCCTTATTTATTTCTGATACTTCTATATCTAGACTGTAATTCCACATTTTTGAACTTGAAGACAGGAAGCTAAATATTAATTGTGTGAGGTCGTCATTTTGAATCAACTCAGACTATTCCTTTAATACAACAAACCAAGTGTCCATTTAAATACAAAAAAGCAGATTGTGGATTTTATTAATATCCCAAAATAAAATGTTTTGTTTGCAATATACATCAGCCAAGTAGAAAGAAGGAGATCATCACTGCCAGCCTAATTTTTTTCAGTCTTTCAAAACTGATGAATACTGCATCATTTCAAACCAGTGCATTTCCTACAATATTATCCAAACACAATTCTGTAAGGTTTTTTGCTTAAAGGATAACAGAACATTATTTCATTGGTGCTCTTTACCTCTGCTTTTTTTTTTTTTTTTTTTTTTTTTTTTTTTTAATATTATTTTTGCTGTTGGAAGAGTTGGAGAGCAGATGCTAGAGTGCCTCCATGTAAAACGGAACAAAAGATTACCAGTCTCCATGGCAGAAAAAATTACATGGAAGAGAAGACAGCAAATCACTCACTAATCCCCAACAGCTTTAGAAGAGGAAATCATGCATTCATTCATGTCAGACAGAAGAAAGAAGTGAATCTGTCTGTCTATATAAATCAATAATGTGATCATTTATGGATCCTGTTGTTTAATAAATGGTGTCCAAGTCTACTTTTATTTCCATTCAGAAGGTCCAAAACAGAATTGAGAACATTTGTTTTCTAATTAAGGCAAAAAAGCAGTTCTTTTCTGAAGGAAAAGAAAAAAAATAAATTCAATCTCAACCATTTTTTCCTCAATTATCCAGTTCAACAATTGAACTGAATAATTACACTGCCTAACTATTACTCATCTATCATTCAGGCAAAACTGGAATTGCAGTTATTAATCAAAGTATATTATGATGGTTGGCAAAACGAATCACTGCTCCTCCAAAATAAACTTTTTGTCAGTGAAAGCCGATGCATGTGACACTTCAGAAAATGTTGCAATTTCTTTTATGCTCCTATGGCTTTAGATTTTTCAATTACCATTTCTGAAGATACTTATTTTGAGGAAAATATGACTACATAAAGTGTAAGGATTTCTTAACCAGGTTTGCAAGACAAGTCTTTCAATTCCTAGCTGGTTTCAATTTCTTTTAGCAGAAAGTTTTTAAAGTTTCAAGATGTTTGAATAACTCACACTTTTAAAATACTTCTTATGGTGTTGTACTCTGGATTTCAAATACAATTTAAATTATTTTATTAAATATAGACTTTTTGTAGGATCCCACAAATGTTGGTGAGAACAATAAAAGGTAGATTGCGTTAATGAACTGTTGTCTGAATTAAATTAAGAAATAAGAAAACTTGTATTAGAAAGTTGCTTGTTTCAGTTCACAGACATTCAAGACCTATATATAGTTAGAATCATAGAATCACAGAATCACCAAGGTTGGAAAAGACCTGAAAGATCACCCAGTCCAACCGTTCACCTATTCCCAATAGCTCCTACTAAACCATGTCCCTCAACACAACATCCAGTCTTTCCTTGAACACCCCCAGGGTCGGTGACTCCACCACCTCCCTGGGCAGTCCGTTCCAGTTGGTATAGATGGCATCAGAGATTTCTGAAATCACAGCAAATCTACAATAATTTTACATAGAAAATAAAACTCTCATGTGATTCTTTGCAGTTGTAAGATTTCTAGGAGGAATCTATATGCATACAATTAAATTAAGGAAAGAAAATAAGCATATCTAAAGAGAGAAACTTCATAGATTTGTGAGAAAACAAAACCTTGTAAGATGCTGCTGGATAGGATTGCAGATGAGTGAAAAGTGTGCTGTGACAGTCAAGAAAGCCAGCTTTACCCTGTGCATCAGACCCAGCTCTGCTAGCTGGTCAAGGGAAGAGATTATTCTGCTTCGTGCTGTGCTGGTGAAGCCTCACCTCAAGCACTGCCCGCAGCTTTGCATGCTGTAGTATAAAAATCAGATCTAAATCAGAGTCTCCAAAGGAGGGCTACAATGATGATGAAGGGTCTAGAGGGCAGGACACAGGAGCACAGCTTAGGTCCCTGGGTTTGCTCAGCTCAGATCATTGGAGCTGAGGAGGGACCTCATGGTAGCTGCAGCTCCTCACAGGGAACAGAGGGGCAGTGCTGAACTCTGCTCTCTGTGATAGAACAGCATGGAGCTGTGTCAGGTGAGGGGCAGATGGGAGGTTACAGAAAGGGTGTGCACCAGAGGATGCTCGGGCCCTGGAACAGGCTGCCCAGGGCAGTGGGCATGGCATTGAGCTACGGGAGGTCAAGAAGGTCTTAGGACAATGCTCTCAGATATATAGTTTGAATTTTTTGTTGGGCTTGTGTGGAGCCAGGGGTTGGGTATGATGACTCTTGCAGGTCCCTTCCAATGCAGGGTATCCTATCATTCAGTGATTCAATTATTCTGATACTTGAAAGTATTCAAGTGAAAACTGAAGATTTCAGTCCATTACTTATATACTTAATTGAATAATATTTTAGCATGGCGTTTACATTCAGGGAGGCAACATATGTTTTCCATGCAAGAGATAACAATGTCTTTGATCAAAGTTAAATATCATATTTGCATCAAAAACAAACTGGAAAGAGCAGTATTGGACCCAGTGCATTGTACAAAGAACAGTTTTACCACTAAGCATTTTTCAATTTAATTTTAATCTTTGTTTGGTCTATGCCTCAAAATAGATTATTTATGTATATTACATATATTCAAATATGCAAATATTACTATGGGCTTGAATCTAAACAGAATCTAAATATAGCTGAATCAATGTTTCCATGTCAAGAAATTAGTGATAAAATTACATGAAAATAAATGTTGCAGTTATTAGAAATCTGAAAATAAAAGTCTTTATTTTCATAAAAGTTATGTTTTGTATTCAACAGTTCAATTAAGAAATGGTACACCCTTGTTTTCTAGTAGCTTGTTGTGCTTGTTTATAAAGGCGCATAGATAGCATGAAAATGATGTTAATCAATTGTTTCTGATTTCAAATACCCAATCAAATTACATACATATAAAAGATTTAACCGAGGCTAGCAACAGTAGCCTTAAGTCAAGTGACAAGTAAGTAGGATCTGGACACACTTGGAAAGAAGTGAATGAATAGAGTTCTCTATATCCACTATTTTAATTTGTATGGATATATTCCTCTTCTGTACAAAAATGAGTACTAGTAATGAATGGTTTTGTGTATACATGGAATACAGAAAAACTTCCCAATCAGGATAATTGAGAAAAGTCCTGGCTGTCCAGAAGTTTTTTGAGCAATTTATGAAAGTTAGTTGTAATGATGGTGTGGTTAGGGATAGGAAGGAGCTGATAACACATTTACTGCCATTACTACTTTTTTTGCACTAGAAACCTTTCAGTTCTGTATCTGTATGCAGATGTAAGAGATTCTGAGGTCTTAGCTAAATCTGAATAGTTAATCTATGCATATATCTGCATATCTCAACATTTTAAAATTAAAAATAATGTTCTACTAAAGAATGAAAAACTTAAAAAGCATTTACATACTTTCAGAAATTTTACATGGAAATTTTATTTCTTTCTTTTTCTTTTTTCTTTTTTTTTGATTATTTATCGTACATATTTTTCTTTGTAATTTTCCATAAATATACATGGACAAACTGGACATATTAGACACTAGTACAGGCCTGGAAGAGAAGTTAATGAGCAGAAATGCATTTTAAATACAATGTAATGCAGTGCATAAGCATTTTACAGGATTAATATACATTATGAACAATGAATTTTATCAGGTCAAAAAAGCATTTGGCATCTAGAAAGAAAATGTTGTCATCCACCCAGATCTCTTTGGAACATAAATAGCACCTCTAGCTAATAATTGATTGTCAAAACAAAACCAAACAAAAAGTTTAGCCAATATATTCAAGTAAAAACCATACAGTATTGCAAAATACAAAAAGGAAGAAAAAAAAAGTGTTAGCCAGCAACAGTGACAACTATATGTTGAATTATTGCATAGGAATACCAAGTTCTATTAGCAGACTGAAGACATGGTGAACTTTCCAAGTAAGCCAGAATTGGAAAATACATCTATCTCACAGATCAGGAAGGGTATTTATATAAGTGCTTCATGTACCACTCTGAAAAATTTCTCAAAAAAAAAAAAAAAAAAAAAAAAAAAAAAAAATTAAGGTAGACCTTCCTAAGAGTCAGAGACAAGTGTAGGCATTTCACAGACTTGCCAACCTGCAGACAGAATAAAAATAATATGTGGAAAATGTACAAAACATTGCCAATGTTTTTATAATTTAATGTTCTGGAGAATTCCCCACAATAATTTAATTGGAATAATGTTTGCAGAGCTTCAGTTTTCTCATTTTCCATAGTTTTTACAACAAAATCTTGTCTATCAATACCTTATATGATCTTTTAATACATATTACAGTGTTGAAAAATCAGTCTACATTTCACAGTCTACTCAGAGATCACACAGATAATATTTTTACAGCAAGAACAACCAGCCAACCACTCCACCCTCAGTGGAGAAGTTCTAGTCTAATAATGAAAAATCTCCCTTCTCAGTGAATTTAGCTCAACTTTTAATTGAGTTGTGCTTGAAATATCAGTGTTATGAAATAATGAAGTTTTCTGAAGGAATTTCTGATATAAATAAAACCACCAGAAACTGAAAAATAATACTTTAACACTGTAAAAAATCTCTACACTGTTCTTTTATTTGAATAAAAACTGAAGTTTTTTATCTGCTTACAAGTGTGTGTCATTTAATAGGCACAATATGCAACTTACTCTAAAACATTATATATATTTTATATATACAAAAGTATATATAATATATATAAATTAGAGTTCCATATATAAGGGAATACATATACATGCACATACATAAATACAGATATATATTCCCTTATATATATATTTATATGTACACTTCCAAAAGACACAAATCACTGTCTAAAAAAAAAAAATAAAAATGAAGATTATAAACTGCTGACAGAAGGCTTGAAAGCAAACAGATATTCTCTTTAGGAGTTAAACAGGTTTGTTCGGATATTTATTTAAATATATCCTCTCTATTTATAATTTACATTCAGAAGGTTTTTTTCTTTGTTTTTGCTTTTTGTTTTTGCTTATTTACATAGACAAAAATAATACATATTGTGCGTTAATTTAGGGACTGATTCACTATGCATATTATGCAGGCATAGCTAAATTTGCCAGTTGCAATAAATCCTGCATTTGTTGTGTTTTATCTGACATTCCTGAGATTTGATATGGAGAAAGTAAGGCTGAAGCCTCCACTGAAGCCATGTCACTTCCAAAGTCTGATAAAGCTTGTCTGATTGTTTACGTTGACTTCAGTGGACTCTGTGGACTGTTCTAGAAGGCAAGAATGGTTTGTAGACTAAACAGAAGAGTATATTTGATGAAACAATTTTCTCTTTTTTTTTTTTTCCAAGACCAACAACCATTATTTCTTGTCCCCAGTGGAGTATTTTGTGACCAGCTTCCCAGCTGTCTCCACAAAAGAGAAAGAAAGCTAAAATTCTGTATTCAATTCTTTTCCCTCCCCTTCCTTCCTTCCTTCCTTCCTTCCTTCCTTCCTTCCTTCCTTCCTTCCTTCCTTCCTTCCTTCCTTCCTTTTTCTCTCTCCTTTTCTTTTCTTTTCTTTTCTTTTCTTTTCTTTTCTTTTCTTTTCTTTTCTTTTCTTTTCTTTTCTTTTCTTTTCTTTTCTTTTCTTTTCTTTTCTTATGAAGAATGCAAAATATTCTGCAACTTTTTTTGTAACACTTCGTAGGTACTAATGTCCTAACATTTCCATTTAGTTTCTTCCTTTAATTCATAAATAGAAAGAAATACAAAAAGGCAGCATCTCACAGAAAGGGCAGTAGACTTTGGGTGTTCAAATGACACATCAATTTTTTTACACCAGTTCAGTGATGCAAAAAATATACCAGTATGGCTTTAGTCTTCAGATTTACTAAAAATATTGAAAAGGAATACAGTCCAGTCATCAGTATGCAGTGCTCTGAAATATTACTATGAACTACTTCAAATATTTTGGAGACTGTCTAATAATCTGTGCAAGTTTAAACACTATGCTTTTTGTTAGCTGTATTCTTCCAGGGTCATGCAAGTCTCCTAACTGTAACTGAGAGGTAGATGACAGAGAAAAAAAAATTGAATTGCAAAATAATAACATGAAATGATGTTGAAATTATATAGCAATACTTATGCAAATTGTGATTTAAAAGATGCCTATACATGCAAATGCTTTAAATATATATGCACAAACATCAGAAAAGTGCCAACTTCCCCCCTCCCCCCAAAGTAAACCAGAGAGCCTTGTTAAAATTGATGTCATCTCTGATAATAAATATTTTCTAAAAATCCCTTTATATTCCTCAGTAGGAGTAAAAAAATAATTATCTATAGAGAAACTAACAAAAATTGCCTTGATTGACTTTTATTAAAGGCAAAATTGTCAGTATCCATTGCAGCAAGTTAATCTAGCCAACCGTATCCTGGGTTACATTAAGAGAAGCATGACCAGCAGATAGAGTAAGGTGGTTCTACCCCTCTGGTCTGCTCTCATGAGACCCCACCTGGAGTACTGTGTCCAGTTCTGGGGCTCTCAACACAAGAATGACATGGAGCTGTTGGAGCAGGTCCAGAGGAGGGCCACGAAAATGATCAGAGGGCTAGAATACCTCCACTATGAGGACAGGCTGAGAGAGCTGAGGCTCTTCAGCCTGCAGAAGAGAAGGTTCTGGGGAGATGCTATAGTGGCCTTCCAACACTTGAAGGGAGCCCGCAGGAAAGCCGGGAAGGGACTTCTTTATTAGTTCATGTAGCAACAGGATGAGGGGAAATGGATTTAAACTGGAAGAGAGTAGATTTAGACTATATATTATCAGGAAGAAATTTTTTATTGCGAGGGTGGTGAGACACTGGAATAAGTTGCTCAGAGAGGTTGTGGATGCTCCCTCCCTGGAGACGTTCGGGGCCAGGCTGGATGAGGTTTTAAGCAATCTGGTCTAGTGGGAGGTGTCCCTGCCTATAGCAGGGGGATTGAAACTAGATGATCTTAAATGGTCCTTCCAACCCAAACCATTCTATGATTCTATGATTCTAAAAAAGTGGGCTTGTTTAGTAAATCCTGATGGCTAAATACTACCTGGCTGTGTGTTATATCCGTAGTTTATTATATAAGTGGATAACACCTTACCTCCCCACAACCATCTAAACTAGCAAGTGAAAAAAAAATTATTTCGGCATTTGAGGGAAGACAATGACAGCAAGTATTTAATAAGAGATTCCATGCCGTATCTAAGTTTTTTGTGCAACATCAGAATGGAAAACTGTGAGTCAGAAGAACCTTCAAGTTGAATAAGAAGGGAAATAAAGTTACAAAAATAGTTAATAGGGATGCATCTCTAATGGGAAATAAAATCAATATGATTTCTGTATGGATAAAACTAGGCAAGATGAATCCTACTCCTTGAGGGAGTATATGATGCATTGCTACTTCATAGAATCTTTATGGATGGTTGTACCAAAAAAAAAAACCAAAAATAATAATTAAAACTCACTGTTTACCCGCAGAGCTTGTGACTCTTCATAGACTTCTCTGGCTTAAGTTTTGAACAGTTATGTACACACTGACAAACTTTTTTTTTTTTTTTTTTTTTTTTTAAGTACAGTGGATGTTGCTATACAAAAATGCCATAAAAATTAACGTGAACGTTGAGTCACAAAGCCAGGGAAATTGTTGCCATTAACTTCAACAGCAAGGATAGCTGAACTTACTCTCATAAGGAAAATATCATTAGAAAACTGAAGAAAATAATAATAATCTATTTGAAGACAACTTTTTCCAACCCTGTCAAAACAGTTCACAAATCACCTTCTTGAAACATAAGTACTGCACTTTGACTACAGGATTTCGAACCTGAGGGAGATACAAAACTGGCAACAGCTGCAAGCACAGTTCAGTGGTGAGAAGTGGCAAGGGTGAACATTTGTTCTTGAAGAAGTACTAAGAATTATTAGTGAGAAGGCTTTCTCTGGAGTTGAAAAGGGAAAAACAGAAGAATCGTCCTGCTACTAGAGAATTATAATGTCAAAAAACACTAAAGAGATAGAAGTATCTGGATAAGTACTCTGAATCTATCTGAAATCTAACCTTGATGTTAAATAGGAAACATATGATTGGTGGAGGCTGATTATTCTCTTTCCTACTAATTTTAAGATTTTGGCATTATTTGATTAATTGAATATAAACAACATGATAATCTGACTTAGAAATATTATAGCAGAGAGATAAAGAGGATGAAATATATATCAGATTAAGGCTAACTCAGGATTTGCTTACACTGACTGACAGACTACAGACTTCGTCGTGTGTAAGAGGTGCCCGTGTACATCTTAAAATTTGAGAGTACATTACATGACTGTGTACAGCAAAGGTATCTCTTAATCTTGACCCTGCAGTGGTCTATAGTGAAGGCTGACCAAAGTAACTAAAATAAAGCAGGGGGACATAAATAAATGATATATACATGGGTCTCATTCTAAAAGCAGAATGGTAAGGAATTTATTTGCAGTAATGATTTCAGCTCAGCGCAAGTAAGAATGATATTCCGGGTTTTATAGGCAAGTTATATTCATTTCACTACTTTAATGCTCATAGAATTGACTGAAGGCAGTTTATTATTAATATTAAAATAAGAACTACATATTAAAATTCCACCTTAGGACTCTTATTTGGAAGACTTTTTCATTTCTGGCTTTTTTTTTTTTTTTTTTTTTTTTGCATAGATATGGCTCCAATCTTCTTCATTACGCTTTGCATTCAAAATTCCATAACACTCAGTAATATCAAGTGCATTCTGATTTGCTGTTCTAGTAATAGTTGTTGCCAGTTTTAAGAAGAAAAAATGAGAAGAATGTAAAGAAATGCTTCTCTAGATTCAGTTCACATCTTATGTTGTTTCTGTTGTCTGATACATCATTTTACCTCATTATGTGATTAAAAGCTGTACATTGGTGAATGGTGGTAAAGCACCTCTTTGATTCCTACTACTGACATCATTGACTGGAGATGAAAGATCAGGAGTCCTGTAGAGAATATACAGAAATATCGATTTCCTCTGAGATAGTAACATCAGTGTTGCTATTGTAGGTGTGTCTATGGCTCAAAGAAACTTGTTTTTCCCTTATTTCCTATGCCATGTTTTATTGCATTCTGCAGTCCTTTACAGAACAGGTGAGCTGCCTGTATGATTCCCAAGAGCCTCTTACTTGAGTCCTAAAGGTCAATATCTATTTTTAATGGGCTTAAATCAAAAGTTGATACTTGCTGTCTTTTACCCTGCATTTTTAATCATGCTATTTTGTGGTTTTGTTCTTGTTCTTTTTTTTTTTTTTTTTTCGTTTTGGTTTATTGGGTTTATGTTTGTTTGTTTGCTTGTTTTGCAGAGATAATAAACACACAAATTTTTGCCTCTGTCATTTTTGTTCTACCTATGTACTCAACTCTTTTCAAATAATCTCTGCCTTTGACACTTGCTGTCAAGAGCAAAGTGGTGCTCCTGATGACTACTCTTTAGCTGATGTTTCAGTTCATCCTTTGTAGTCCAGCATTATTACTGATATTCCTAACTGTATGACAGCTTGCCAATTATGAAACTCTACATCTCGTGACATGTGGGACATTTTCAGACTGGACCCTGGAACTCCCCATGTATGTCCATGCATCCATAACCAGAGTAATGCTTTCATCTCATAGGGTGTTGTCTGGATTACATTTTGAAAGAAGGTATAATGTATTTATGTCTCTGAACTGCAACTTTATGGGGATTATATCACTTTCCTTTAGACAGTTCACTGCTCAAATCTGAGCATATAACCCTTATTTTCTTCTGAAACTCTGAAATACACATTATTTTATTGCTGAAGTACCTACAAGACTTGTAGAAGCTGTCTGAATTTCCTGCGCTTAATTAGGTAAAAAGAAGATGCAAATTTCTGTACCATCTTGCTAGTGGATTCATGATGTTTCTTCTCCAAAACAGTGCTAATGAAAAGTTCAGCGTTACTCTGGAAGTACGTAGCAAATAAGATGATAATCCTGCAAGACAGAGGCAAGCAGTATCTTTTTTTGTCTTTTTTAAATAGTGAAAATAAGCAAATTGAATGCTGCTCTTAAGAAACTGGCATTTCCACTTGCTAGTTTCTGTAATTGTATTTCTTTTGTTATTGGCACTTCAAATCGCATTTAACATATCTGTCTGTCCAGAGTATTTACAGCTATACGACATGTATTTGAGGACTAAAGAAAAATAACATACTTTTTCCTGAATTGAATGTACACGTACAAATGTTCTATGAATCAGACCCTTAATTTTCACAACTTCTGTGGCATATATATGAAATTCTGCAAAATGAAGTTCCTCAACTATGAATAGAACAGAAATATTTTCATCTAAAACCTTCAGAACCTTGCACTTTTCAATTTCAAGTGCAATGCTAAATCTTTTTTTTATTAATAATTTTTATTTTATTTTATTTTGTTTTTACCTAAAGGAACAATTGTGCGTATTTCAATTGATGTGTCTATGTGAAACAAGACCAAATATCCTGCACAAAAAATGATACACTAATACAAAGCTCCCAGATTTGTACTGACAATATACTTTGCAGCATTTTTGATTAAACCAATAACATGAAATAGAAGTAGCTTTTCACTAAATACACGGGAAGGGGAGATGAGAACTGGTATGAAGTTGCCTGCCCTCAAGGACCTGAAGTTAGACCTTACATCTTGTCATCAACCAGTTAACGACTTGCCAATTAACTCAAGCATCCACGCTGATGTCATTGCCATGAAGCAAGTGAACAAACTGATTTCCACTTTTGTTAGCAGTATGAATTCTAGTTTAGAATACTTTCATTTAGCTTATTTTGAATTAGTGAGGTCTGAATGTACTTGTGTCCAAATGCGTCTGTTGAAGTATAACATAGCCACCTACTACAGGAGGAAACAACCTCTGCTGTTTATTGCATTTTATAAATTGTGCCCACCAATTGTGTGTCTTCCAACCTGAACTTCTACATTCCTACTGAAATTTTTTACATAGATATAATGAATATTTTGATCTAGTGGGCATATAAATGAGAAAAAAAGTTTTCATTGTGCTTCATTCGGGTAATTTTGAAACAAATCTTTGAGCTCGTTTTTTTTTTTTTTTTTTTTTTATATTAGTAGTAAATACAGTTTGGGCACATTAATTCAACAGACATTAACAGTACTCTATTAAAGAACACAAAATATCTCCCCATATAACAGCAACAGACGCTTTTGCATTATATGTATTTTTGAAACAAAACTTTGTCATGTGAAGGCTTTACACCTAGTTTTCTTGACTCTTCACTGTCCAGAGTCATAGTTTGGATGGGCTTATTTATGGAACCACTACCTCTGTAACTTCAATTTTGTATCACTGAAATAAATAAACAGTAGATTGTAATTTAACTCGGAGTCTTGACATGGGGCAAAAATCTGTTCCCATCCAATATTGTAACTGATCATTATTAACACAAAACCTGGCTTGTGTCTTGAAGGCATATTTCAAATGGAAGTCATAAGTGTTGTCTTCTGGGCTACATAGCAGATTAAATATTGGTTTCTCTTTCTGAAGGATCTTCAAGAGTTTTGTCAGCTCTGCTAGCAGCATCTTCATTCTCGTTGTTTGTTAGTGGTTCTGCCTCCTTCAAGTCAGTGTTCTTCTGTGCTTTCTGTTTCTCATCTTCTAACTTTTTTTCTTTTGCCAATAGCCTGTAGTTAATAGCATTGCCAATGAACAACCAGATGCTGGCCACAATCACAATCACTCCACAGACAAAATACATGTATTGATATTCACCAGTAACATCCACTAACCAACCTGAAATAGAAAAACAAAAGGAGAGAAAAGTATGTTTAGAATAGAACACCTAATACAATCTAAATATTTCTTCAGGAGAAGCATCTATATATGACCTGTTTTCAAAGCTGGAGCAGAAAAGTGTTTCCAACACATTCAAATTGTCTAAAATATATAGTGGGCCTCTAATAAAACATGCGTTGATTAAACTAGCAATTGTCACTGGAATCACTGACAATGATAAAATATTGAAGAACAAAGTAAGAAAAGCTTAATGAATAATGACAGACAGTTTCCAGTTCTTTCATTTTCTTTCATTGTCGTATTATTTTATTCAGCTCCTGATTTTGCTTTTTATTGTTTTTGAGTGACTGCCTGACACTCATGGAGGCTGTACACAGACAATAGCATGAGAAGGAATGTGCCTTCTTAGACTGCTGTCACTGTGCACCAACTGCTTGTTTTTCATTTTTATTTTCCTGTGACTGGTGAAAGAAATAGAAAGGCTTATTTCTTCAGCCATCATCCTTAACTGTTGATTTTTGAACTCAGAAGCCTGTACCTAAGAATTATACTCAAAATTCTAAGATTAGTTCGGACATGACAACTACAACATTCTTCCATTTTACGAGCCATTCTTTCTGATTTTTTTCAACTCCCTAATCAACATTTGTACTTATCCAAGCATTCAGCTTTGAACACAGCTACACTATCACTGAAATTCAAAAGATAATCTGCACAGTAAGTACTTACTTAGATGCTTCTATTGGGTTGTACCCAATGCCCTAATTTACCTGAGACACATTTACAAGCCATCAAACTATTTTAGTCTTTTCTTTACTTCACAAGCCTAGCATTAGAAAAAACTCAAGTAGTGCTGCAAGTGTATAATTAACTTATTATTGTATATAGTACAATTTACCACTTTTTATTCATAAGCAGTCTCACAAAATTGATTAAAAATGAGATTCTGCACTAACATTACTTCAGCACAGTATTTAAAAGAACAAGAACTAGTCAAAACTGGAATTTAGATTTTTCATGTGTTCATCCCCTCTGTTGTCTCTGTTTAACAAGCACAGTCAATTACCATCGTTATAGCACAAATACTTGTGGTTATAGCACTATACACAGCCTTTCAAAACTTGTGCAAACCTGACAAATTAAAAAATAAATACTCATATATGCCATTGCACCACTGATATTAAATTTAAAATTTTTGGATATTGATATTGATTTCAGGGCCTGGCTGAAAAAGGTAGACTCTATCAGTCACAGATGGCTCCCCACACTAGGAGGCACAGAAAGAGTCTGTGTGAGTTGTACGTTTTGTTCTGCCATTACCAAAATGAACTCATATGATAAAAGATGAGGCAAATATGGAATATCTTGAGGTCTGTTAAAACATACTTGTACAATTATTATTGTAATGAAATGAGTTGAACAGTTCTGGCTTATTTAAAATTTCATAAAGGAATGCTTTTTTCATACAAATATTGATGGCAATCCTAAAAAAACTTGGACATGTACTTTTAGGCACATATAGTCTAGCTGACTTTTGTGACACTGCTTATTTGGGTATAGTGTATGTTCACAGAGCTAGGAGTCTTTGCATTTCTATATTGTTGGGCTTACAGTACAAGACACACACACACAATTAATATATATTTTTCAACAAGATTTGGGTATCTACTTTTTTTAGAGAAACTTCTGTAAGACTCTTTTCATCATTTTTGCTACCTGATTCCCAAAAGTTACAAATATAGCCTAAGCTATATCAACTAGTCTGCTTTTTATCTCCCCTTACGTTGAAAAGAGAAGTTAGTAACACTAACAACTTTCAGTCCAGGTAGGATGATTCATACAGTGAAATGTCTGAAACCTATCTAATGCCTACAGAAACAGGCTGAACAATTGGCTGAGTGTGGAGGTGTGGTGTGACATTCACACGAGGGCACAGTGCCATGCAACACCATGCTGGAGTGCTGCCTGAGCTGCTAAGCCTGACTTTGTCCATTCCAGCACCTCTCTGCCGGTTTGTTTTATCTAGATATGCAAATTGTCTCCATTTAGAGAAATTAAGATTGTCATTTTAAATGTAAGAAAGTGTTCCTTCAGCTGTGATGAAGTTGGAGAAACTACAAGTCACTCTGTAAAATCTTCAAAAACTGACCAGTGGATCAGATGAATTCAAGGGAGTAAGAATTGTTCTGGTGAAGAGCAAAGTGGAACTGAATATATTATATATTAAGGCAGCAAACTTAGCTCTAAGTACTACCAGGGAATCATACATTATCTGAATTTAAGGGCTAGTCAAGATACATTAATAATCTATCTACTGCAAATACATTCCACGAATGCCTTTACATTTTCATGCAGATATGAAACTGTGAATTGCAAAGACAATAGGTGCAATGCAGTGCTTCTACATTGCATTCCTAATCACAGAGAAAACATGACATAACATTAAGTACAATTATTTTATTAATTCATTAGTAAACTGCAAGATCATACCTGGAAAAAAAAAAAAAAAGGAATAAAAGAGATTCTTACCTCCTAGAGGAGGGCCTATGAGCACAGGGCAGCATTCCACGATGGTGACCAGTCCAACTGCACTGGAAAATCTGGCAGCACCAACGAGGTCCATCAGAGTCTCAAAAAGTACACTGCTAACCATTCCAAATGCAAACCCAAAAAATACAGCATATATCACCAAGCCAGTGTAATTTGTTGCCAGAGGACACAAGATATGACAGACTCCATTGTAGAAGACAGCAAAACTAAAAAAGTACTGGATCTTTGGACGGATAAATTTAGAGTTTGCTACAAGTCCCATTGAAGGCCTAGCAAACATATCTACAAAGGCTAAAATGGATAGCAAAAAAGCAGCAGAATATTCATCAATTCCCTTGTGTTTGGCATAAGGAGCCAAAAAAACTATTGGAGCAAAGAAACCAATAAACATAATAACATTTCCTGACAAATAGATCAGAAACCCTCTGTGTTTGAAGAGGGATAAGTCTAGGTATTTATTAATAGTTTGCCAAAATGACTTCTTGTTGTTTTTGTGCAGGCTAGAATCTCCTGTGCCTTTTTCAACATCTTTTTTCACAGGAGGGACTGGTTTTGGTCCAACAGGCCTCATAAGTGACCCAGCCACACAGCAGTTCAAAAGTAGTCCTCCCAGAATGAGAAAGCTTCCTTTCCAACCAAATGCATTAAAAAGGAATTGATTGAGAGGTGCCAATGTGCTCAGAAACACTGGACTTCCAGCCATGGCCAATCCATTAGCAATGGGACGCTTCTTATAGAAATACTTGCCGATCATTGTTAAGGCAGGCTGTAAATTGAATGCCAAACCCAGACCTAAAATACAAATACAAATAGTACAAAGCATTATTGCATAGCATGAACTGCAGAACATACACTATACTGTAGCCAAGTTTTTTTTAATATTACCAATATCTAATCTAGTGATTTTGAATGAAAATGAAAACCACCTAGAATGAGAGTGAAATACAGCTTCACGCCTTGCTGTCTCTCTTCAAGTCAGCAGTAAGTCATGGTGGTATTCTGTCATTTCCGCCTGTAGCATTTTAATATAAACCCAAATTCCTTGTTGTGTTTCAGCAATGATAGAGACAGTGGAATGACACAGGAATTATGGTATCAGCACCATGATTCTATTTTTTATTTAGTAAGCCATAATACAATTCTCTCTTGGCTCATTTTACAAAGGTTAGTAAATGGCAACTCAGTTACAATGAAAATAGGATGAACTTAAACAAATCTCCTCTCATTTTATTTCCAGTCCTATTTAAGATTGAAATTGTTTATAAAAGTGGAAATTAAAAGGTATAATTATTTTGGAGCACATTCAGCTCTACAACCTCGGGTATGGAAGTCCCCACTTGTTGCAGAAGAGGAGGAAAAGTATGGAGATAGTCCACACATTCACACGAGAATATGAGTTCCTCCTCTTGGCCTTCTGTCCATATTAAGACATCTCTGTAATAAAGGCTAAGTAGCTATTCATCTGTTTGGTGGCATTCATTTTATTAGAGATACTTTTGGTAAATAACTAATTTACTGGCTTTACAGCTACCTCATTTTCTTAGGAAATATTCAGGCTTTTAATGACACAGGAAAAATTTTGTTTAAATTTTGACTTGGATTTTACACAGAAAGCTTTACAATTGAAACCTATCATACTTTCTATGGGAGAAAACCTACAGAAAGCTGGGATTAGGTTCTGCATTTTCACTATAATTCTGTTACTCTCTGCCACCCTGCTTGATGTGTAACCTGATTGAAAGCTAAAACAATGAACGTGAAATGCTACACAAATTACTGTAATAAATGCTGTCAATTTTTATACCATAATTACAGTGCAGCATGGAAGAGTACATATATACAGCATTTATTGAATAAAATTCTCAGCTGTTCCTTAAATATTCTATGAAATAATTTAACATCATAGTGGCTAATTTAAAGAATTAAAACATTTACATGGCTGAAATGAACTGATATTGTTTCCTTCTTGTTTAGCATGTGCAATGCCTTGCATGCTGTTTTCTCTCAGTAACGGGTTGCTGGTACAGCAGTACTAGAAATAATATAGTATTACATTTTAGAGAGCACTCTTACCTCCAACAACACCAATACATATATATAGCTCCAGAACGCTATTGCAGAAAGAGGAAGCAATCATGCCAAATGAACACAGAATACCCCCTGCTATCATCACTGGTCGGCTACCATATTTATTCACCAGAATGCTGCTTATGGGACCTGTTGGAAGAAAGAAAAAGTATTAGCAGATAGAAGGTAACTCTATCATACATGTCTTCTTCAAGATATGTTGGAATGCCTTAGTATTCCATCCAGGAGAATGTTTAGCTGTTTCTATACTGATTTGTCAGACAAACACTCTGTTTGCAGACACATGAGCCTGAATGTGGATATACTATCTCCATGACAATATAAATATTGATTTATCATGGAGATGGATCACAAAATTAAAGACATCAGACAAGCAAGAAGGATTGTTACAGTTCACAAGTAATCAATACTGAGATCAGACAGTGGAAGTTTTGAAAGTGCAAGAGCTGGAGAATTTCATGTATGAGACAGATATCAAAACCCTGCTTAACAGAGCAGGAAAAATATCCAGGCAAGCAAACCAACAACTGATCTTGTTGATACTGTAGCACATCAGTATGTCTTGGACACTGACTTAAGCCTACACATAGACACTGTCACATCAGAATGTACATTTCTGGCCCCCAGTCACCATTTTCCCTTACCTGATTCAGAGAGGCAGTTAATGGGCAATAGGATGATTACAGGTTGTCTGGAAAAATCTAAAATGTGGTTTAGCATAAAGATTTTGAAACTTTAAAAATATTACTACAAGTCGATTTCTCAGTTTCAACTGCAGTTCAGTTTATGGTATAATTATGTCCACACTAAACAAACAGCTAGTATGCAATTTAGCATGACATGCATTATATGTTTCTTAAACGACCATGACTAGAATACATGGCATGCTACATATCAAGATTAAGAGGTTGTCAAAGCTCTTTAGGCAAAACTGCACACCGTCTGATTGCACTATATTTGGCCCAAACCATTATGAATTGCATTGCTTTTGCAATAACTAAACTTACTCAATTAAAAAAAAAAAAAACCACCAGTATTAAAAAGCAATAAATTTTAAATACAAAACAGGCACTTGGCATAAAGCGGAATGCCAAGCACTGCACCTGATTTCATTGCAAAACTCTTTTAAGTCTCTCGCTCTGAATATCAGAAGGAGTAAATGTCAGAATTTTCATGATGCAAAAAAAACCCTAAATTCCATTAAATTTAAGACTGTATATTTCATGTGTATACTGTTATTTTGGACTCCACTGTTTGAATTACTCTAAATGTATTAAATGAGTATTCTGAACATACTGTAAATGGTAAATACCTACAACAAAAATACTTTGCATATGCTGAATGACCACATTTTAGCTTACTTCCTTAAGGAAACAAATATTTACCATAGTATTGCTCTGTGCCTGCTCACCTTTTCTAACAGCTTGTGAATCCAAAGGTCAGCTTGAAGTTAATTTGATGACAAATATGTCAAGTTGACTGACTGAATATTTAGGGCTCTAATTTACCACAAGATTTCAGTGATGCTTGGATCTTACAATCTGTATTTAAGAAACAGCTTGGGGCCCAAACAGCCCAGGGAAATTTCTGGCAATAAAAGGAGCTCCTTGTCCAGGCAGCCCAGGCATTAGCAAATGTGCTCAATTCTGTATGAGTGATGGAATGGACCTAAAAAAAACTTTTTTTCCCAGGAAGCTGAGCAGTGGAAGATAGGTGGTGGAATATAGGAGAAACATTATTGCTATTTTACTGGTAAGGTAAAGGGTAATCAAAGTGAAGGTGCTAGGGCTCATCTTGCAGATGAACAAAACAGGACAGAGGACTCTGCTGGCTCTGCTGCTCACTGATTAATCACAAAAGTGGACTGAAACCTCCAGGCTTAAAAACTCAATAATAGAATGGCCCACCAAATATAAACCAGCCCAGAGATTTAATTAGTTTAAATCACACATGAAACACTAAACCATTTAGCAGACATTTTACATTGTGAGATAATCAGCGCTTTTTTATTTACACTTGAGGGGAATCCATGCAGAACCTTGGTGAGGTGAGGTTTCCCTTTTGAGGACATAAGCAGAAGGCATGAGACATGAAGGATGGATAACGTATGCTCAAACCACTTCTAAATATATCATGTGTACCTCTCTTGTCTTAGTAAACTTGTGCACTCATAACTACAGTGATATGTAATTTCAATCACAAATCTGAACAATCAGTAGTTAGGGTCGTGTCTGGATTAGAAAGAAAGCCCTTTTAAAATACATGAACAATATATTTTCTTAGGTTAAAGTAAAAGCAAACAGACAAACAAAAAACCCACAACTTTAACTCAAAGTAAAAAGTTTAATTCCAATATCAAGTAATATTTATATTATTAAAAAATAATATTAAGATATTTTTCTAAAAGAAAAAGGCTTAAGGGTTCTCATTGCTAAACACAACAATGGCATCTCGCTTCAAACACCAAAAAAAGGATATTTTAATATTTTCAAGTTATTTTTCTTATTATGAAATAGGAGTATTTCTATAAATTGGACCACATGAAAAATCATGTAATATTTGTTAATTTCCCCAAAATTATGTCAGCAATAAATGCCGACTATGCTGTAATCATATTAGAATGTTCCTTTCATCATCCTTGGGGGAGGAGGGAGGGAGGAAGGGGAAGAACTACAAAAGAAGCATTTTGGACAATATTTGGTCAAAGTATTTACAGACGTATTAATGACAGGCAGCATCTTGAGTTGTACCCGTATGTAAGAACTTAAGAAATTATCTAGATAGCAAAAGACCTGATAGCAATCTGTTTCTTTTCACAGTCTTTTTCATTAAACAAAGACTGTGAAAAGCCAAGATACATGTGAGACAGTGTGAAGATGATGAATTAAATGCACACATAGCAGACTATCAAATGTTGGAGAGAAATAGATTGAAAATTTTTGTTGTGCAATATTGCTGCATTGCTAACTTAATTCAAATAAAACTATGGATCAACATTGCACAGTGTTGACATTTTCCAACTATAACCATGGGAAAAGTCATGCTCTACAGTAGCATTTACTGTAAAAGAATCTGAACCATAGTATCCATGTTCTTTGATATTGTTCCATCAAACCTTCCTTCCTTCTACATGACAGGATAATACGTCAGATTCTTATTTGTTTAGTTGTCTGGGGAAGATGTTTGCTTTTGGAAGTTTTCTTTTAGGGAATGGGAAATAACTCATTTTCACACCACAATACTTTCAGGGACGTAGCTTTGCAAACAGTTCAGAAAAAAGAAAACTGTATCTCTATGGATCTTAACTATGGCAGCTGGGCCAGGACTTAAGGACTTACAGCTTTTGTGATCAAAGAATGCAATGTCATCCTCACCTACAATGTGCGTTAGCTCAAAGTCAAGTATGCATGTATCAGTTTAGACAGGTAGTGGGCAAAGACACCAGAGAAAAGACAAAGATACCTGGTATATCAGAACTTTCAAATGACCTAAATTTGGACTGCATAAATTAAAAATTCTTTTAAAATTTATATTATCTTTGAGGTGTTTTGCTCAAGTAATGAAGTGCATTTACTGCCAAAACTTGATATCACTACTTTTTTTTTTTTTTTTTTTTTTTTTTTTTTTTTTAATTCTAGCATTTTAATTTAGTATTTGTGCATTTGAGAAATACAAAACTTTCTATCAGAGACTAAGTTAGTTCAAGACACCTCCATTAGTATCCAGAAGAAACCCTCCCAATCTGTTGAGTAGGTTAAATATGCTCTTGTGACATCTGTGTATATACTTGGTTTCTGAGTCTCATAAAATGATGCATATCATATCTCAGTGTATATGAGTCCACATAAATTCCAGCTGTTTGTTTGTCTGAAATCATACTTTTTATAGCCCTGCATCAATCTAATTTTACATTTAACAGTTTCTGCAAATAAGCAATGCTCACATGCCAGCAGAAGGGACCTAAATTCCATGCTTTTCTATTTTGTTTTTTTTGGGGGGAGGTTGTTGTTTTTGTTTTTGGGTTTTTTTTTTGAGAAGCAATATTAAGCTGTTTAAGTCACGTATCACTGCCAAAATCATGCATATTAATGCACTAAAGGACTGCTGGATCTGTGAGTCTATTTTCCTGAAGCCTGAAATAACTACCTAGCAGATGTTAACTCAGGAAGCCCACAAGAATATTAAGCCTGATCTCTCCCTTAGTACCTACAAACCATCAGCCACAAAAGACTATACACTCCCTGAGATAAATTTAAGGCCATGACCATAATATACTAATAGTCTCCTGGCTGTATTTTTGTTTTATATCTGTCTAAGGTAATCTCCAGACATCGAGGAGTAAGATAGCGGCAGTAACTGTGTCACTGAAGAACAGACTCGGGAAGGGTTACACAGCAGGGCACAAATGTTTTAAAGGAAGACAAGGGAAAGAAAGAAGCTTTTCATGTTCATCATACATTGAGGAAAAGATTGCAATAGCTTGTTAGCTATATGTTTGGGAGCTGTTAATGATGTTTTATACAAAGCCTATAATCACTTATAAGCACTTATTTTGACAGCTAAGCAGAACATTCACTTGACCAGTTGTATGCAAAAAATGTGAGGACAAGACTGCTTTGACTGGCCTTCAGTCCTCTTACAGACCTCTTAGTAGAAATACACTGTTTAGAAATGAAATACATTATTTCTTATAATAACAATAGTAGCAATAAGCTATGTTTTCCTCTCACTTCCAAGTTCAGTGTTTCAACCACTGTTTAAATCTCCCTTCTTCAGTTAAGCTCTGCTGTTGTTAAAGAAAGATAATAAAAAAAACTAGGTAACTGAATAATAAGTAGATTTAAAAAGCAGATGTTAGAAGAAACAACCACTTTTTTCCCTTTAAAAGATACCCATGTGCTAATATTGTTTAAACAGAACTCAAACAATAAAATGCTGGGGTTTTTACAGCAGTGTACTGCTGGATATTTTTGTGGAAATGAACACAGCTCAAACTACAGACTATAAATTTAATAGCTTCTGTCTCATTGTCAGAGATACACACACAGTCATGCACATACCTATGTATTTATTTGCTTTTTCCAGTCCTAAAAAAATGTACTTCAAAAAATTATCTGACTCTGGAGACAATGCAACAACTTCACATCTAATATCTCCGAAAGCTTAAAGGATGCAAACCAGATGATAACAGTATTTCCATTTCATGATACCCAAAGGTTATAGTACAGGAAGATCTGTTTGAAGGCCACCAAAAAGCATAAGGGAAGATTTACTTGGCATAAAATCTATATCTTTTTCAGCTCTCTGGTAAAGTAACATTTATCAGTCCAAATGTATTAGGTACACTCCATTAATTTATAAGAGAAAGAGAGTCTAGGTCACAGAATTCTTGCTGCCTTCTCTCTTTTTCATCTTTTATTTTATTTTATTTTATTTTATTATTTTCTTCTCTTAACATCAGCTATATTTTCGGTCTGGCTGTATTTTATCTGTGTGTCTGACAAGGCAGAAAATACAAAGGATCTCCAAGAACTAAAATGAGGATAATCTACTTGCTAATACTGATATCATTCTGACTTTTTTTTTTTTTTTTTTTTTCTTTCCACTTTTAGGAGTTGATTTGTTTTGTTTGGCAGTCACCAGTATTTTCCTACAGCGAAGCCTTACTTTTCATTTTAAAACGACTCCTCCAACCACAAGTGCTTTCTGCAAGTAGTTAGTATTACTGTTGGAATGTCACATTAGTTATTCAGAGAGTAAGCAAATCAAAATTCATTTCTGACAGTACTGAAAATCATGAAGGCTGAAAATGTCTTAAAAATATTTTGTTTTTCTCAACCAGGATTAACTAAAAATATTGAGTATACTGGGACATTCTTATCTCTAGTCCAAAATCTTCCATTAAATACTATCATATACCAATAAAATACTATCAACGTTCTTGGATGAGCGTTTAGAGGGGGTTGGAGTAGATGGTGAAAAAGAAAGCACCTATGAATTTGAGAACATTAAAATGTCAGGCAACATTTTATTACAGAATTCTTTATCATGTCTGCAGGATGGTAACACATGCAAGAAATAGCAACCAAAAAGAAGCGGTTAAGACTGAATCAGGGCAGCTGAACTTGAGTTAAGATTGTGCAACAGTTCAAGGACTGCATGCCAGGATGCAAGCAGCCAACAGCTCAACCATCCACCAGTGCACTGAGCTTTTCTCATCTTTTCCTCATCTCAAACTACGTTTCCTTTTTTTTTTTTTTTTGTCTTGCATGCTTTTGTACATTAGTTGTGGTATTGAGGTGTACGGATCTATGGATCACACAATTTGGAAAACTGATCTCCAAGTCGGCAAACTACTGTATAAATATTAATTTTGAGAAGTTGGAAAACTGTTCAGTTTTAATCAAAGTGTAGTGGTGCTGGTTATTATTTCAATGGATACACATTTTTGTTTGATATTAAGTATCTCTTGTATGCTCTGCTATAGAACTTTCTTTCACAAAAGCCTGTCATGAAAGAGTCAATCACAAAGCAGAAGATTTGAAGATGATTTATGGCATTTCTTTAGAAACTAGCAATAAGAAACCTTACGATACTTAATCAGAAATGAGTGTGATACTATGAACTGCTGAACACTCAGCCACTATCACTAACATTTCTGGTCACTTACTACTTTCAAATAAAAAAGCATGCTGTCTCAAAATTAACTGGACACTGTGGCCTATATGCTTTTGTCATGCGAACAGCTGCAAATAGAATCAACACCATGACATTGGAATATCAAATCGTCTTCTAAAAAATTAAATGTGTTTGTTTTGTTTTGTTTTGTCAGAAAACTGATGCAAACAGCTTGTAACTTAAACAGCAAGTGTAATGTAGTGCATCAGTATTAACATTAGACAATTCAATTGCAAATGCAAGGCTCTTGGAAGACATAATGAAAATGTCCTGGAGAAGAAAAGATCATGAAATTTTCTATTATAGTATTTAAAAGTAATCAACTTCAATCTTCGGGAGCTCATGAACTTTTGTGAAGCTAAAGTTAAGACAGTCTTTTCAGACTTAGAAATGTGTTTGGAGATTTCACCTAAATAATGTTACATGCACACAGAACTCATATGACAAAAGGTTACTTCTTTAAATAAAAAAAAAAAAAAAACAAAAAAAAAAACACAAGGATTTATTCATTTTTCTGCTCAAAAATACGTGAGACAAAAACCAGGTAAATATTAATAAATATAATTCTCTACAGTGGATAGTTTACATGAAGATACTAATAATAAGCTTCATTAAATTTCTATCCTTTCAAGGTTTCAGCAGGAATTTCAGGATGTATAACTTCAAGTACAGAAATGCTCCAATGAACATATTTAATGGTTTTCTTGGAGACATCTTGTCTGTGAAGTATTATTCATTCATCTCAGGGTGCTCCTTCTTCCTCTGTGGATTCTTATAGATGAAGGACTTAGTTTAATTTGATAGTAGCTGTGTGCTTGTACAAGAAGCAGCATTACTTATCTGAAGAGATCAAAACAAGCTCCACCTATCTTTTTTTGTCTACTCACAGGAAACAAAGGAAAATTAATACTAATGTGAAATTAAAGAATAACTTACAGCTATGCAGAATTTCTAGTACTATTTCAAAGATAATCCTTCTAAACAAACAAAAACTAAAAAAAAAAAAAAAAAACCCTATGCCCATACAGAGACAACAATAACAAAATGGGAAGCCGTATTTACATAGAAATATCAATTAAGATATGAAGAAAGAAATATAAACACTCATTTTTCCTCATTTGGTTGTGAGATTTCAAATGATACAAATGGACTGTTTCTACCTGGGGTAACAGAGAGTATTCATCCCATTTATACTTATAAAGTACTTATAAAAGTACTTACTTTTTACCTGAAAACTTCTGAGTGTATCAGTGAGACAAAAGAATTTGAAAATTAATAACTAAATGTCTGTATGCAGAAGACTTGTGTCTTGTCAATGCAGATCACAATTTTGGGAGGAAAAACTTTCCTTACAACTTGTTGCTTCTGTGAACTGAACTGTCAGTCAAGCTCTGTATATTCTGCTACTACAAAGCGATTTTCATCATTGTTGCAGTTCAGAAAATGAAAAGACAGCAGTTGCATTATACTACTGCTGCAGCTACAATTATAGCAATTTGAAAATAAATCCATGTTCTTAATTTCAGAGCTACTCATTGAAAAAGAAAATAAACAGTTCTTGCTAATATTTAAATTCTTCATGGATATTTTCCTAAACTATGCTATTAACTTACAAATATATAGTCATAAATATTTCCCTTGATTTTTTCTTTCTGCTCCTGAACAACAATACTTTTCCCTCTCTGCATCTGTATGTACACGAGCAAAATATTCACAAATGTTCATTACTCATCACTTTCTATTTATTATATCCTATTATGATTCATGATTTCTTGTATACCTTAAAAAACACTACTTTTCCTAGAAAAAAACAAAACATCAGTTAAGATTAATATTGCTATTTGGATTTCTCTGTCTTCTTCAAACTGCCTGTTGTAGTAGTGTTCATATAACATCCTATTTTTACATTGCACATCATACTACAGCTTTGTTTTGTTTGCTTGTTTGTTTGTTTTCCAGAAAAATATTAAGTCTAACCCAACTTAGAAATGACTCCTTATAAGTTATTGCAGACAATAATACATTACTTCAGGAAAAGCACAACATACATGCTTCCTCTTCCTTGGTCTTTCTTTATCATATTCCTTTCACAACTCAATTTTTAACTGTATAATTAAACTTCAAATTGAAAATATTCAATCTACCATTTATGATGCTTTTCTGGACCACTTACTGTGAATTATGGATCATGAGTCAATCATTAAATGTCATCTACATATTCGGAATATAAGTACTGAGAAGTATAAATCTGGATGTATTCATAACTGGGAGTCCTGAGAACTCATCGTATTTATATTGTCAGATCATTTCCAAATGCATTTGTTGTCTAACACACATCTCACACTATGCATATGATGTATTAAAAAAATCTTTCTAAAATAATCATTTGCATTATAATTGCATTCTTAAAAATATCTGATAAAATGCATGTGGTGACTTTCAGGAGTTACAACTGACAATTTCAGAAGCTCCTCAACAGCCTCCTTGACAAGTAAGCTAACTCATGTATGAAGAACTGTATCTGAATAATATTTAGTTCACAAAGTATGGAGAGAAAGGTGAAGAGCAAGATATTGTTGTTCAGAGATATTCTACAAGGTGTGAACTGAGCACTTCCACTAGGGTTTGGCACCCAAGATATTTGAAGTGTAAATGGGGCAGATGCTGGTATATGAAAGGTTATCATTCCATGAGTAGAATTTGCATATTTCCCAGTATTTTGCAAAAGGGGAATCTGAGCAACCAGGGCAATTGGGAGTGGGGGAGATACATAATGACATTCAGCCATCAATTTAAAGTGAGCATCCTTGGGATGTTGTTTTCCTTGTTTGGTTGGTTTTCTGTTTTCAGATAAACAAAAAAACTATGGTAGAGACAACTCAGTGAATAATTCCAGAATTTTGGAAGTGTTTCAGAGGTTCAAATTAGAACTTTTTCCAATTTATTTACAATTTAGGCACCCCCAAATTTTTTTAATAGGAATATTTAGGAAAATATTCACCAGTGAATAAGTAACTTAAGAGTGAGTTCTAATCATTACTCTCCTAGTCCTTTTTTCTTTCAGTTCTTTTAATGTTTTAAAGCAAAATATATATGCTTGAGAATAGCATTCTATTTGATAGTGAAAGTGAAATCACATACATATATATTTTATCCATACATATGAGAAGATGTCACTTTATCTTTCCATATTCCAGTATCTACCTTACATATTATTTTTTTCATTAGACTTGAGTTTGTCATCAGATTGACACTTTGAGATTTCCTTCTACAATAAGAGCTTTGTACGTTGGGTCTTTGAAATCTTTAGACATTTTCCATATATAGTAGTCACCTGCCATTTCTTTTGTGGACTTCAGAACATGCTCATTCCACAGACTCCAATCAGTTAAAGCATGATGGCTTTCCTCAACAAGAAGGAAAGTATGCTTTCTCAATAAAAAGAAAATGTCATAAAATTTGAATAGGTAAGATGAGTAGTAGTCATGAAAAAATGAGTAAATGAAACCTGGGACTTAATAAGTGGAAAACTAAGATATCACCAGGGAGCCAGGCGAAGTTATCTGCTGCATTTGTTTTTTGCCTGGACTATAAAGGAATCATGCCCTTCTGTTGTGGCATCAGAGATTATATCCCCATGGACAAGGTCTTCTTGAAAAAGGTGGAGGTGAAAGGGAGTCTATACCAATTTTGCATAAGGAATATCTGAGCTCTCCTGTAGGCAGCAACAAGAAGTAGCTTGATCACTCAGGACCATCTTATTGCACTTGAAGATAATAATCATGCAGCTTTTGAAACAGGTATATTTTCTTACTTGGTGTGAGATAACAACCTAGCAGTGCCAGAAACTTTATTTTCTACCAAGTAACATAAAGCAGCTTAGTTCTAATGATTGTAATGCATCATAAATTCTAAATAAATCAGTGGCCATTAAAATATAGGCTTCTTATGATTTGTATTATAGATGCTGTTTAGATATCATGCATTCCTGGAGTCACCTTGCATCTAAGGAGTTATGCTAATATTTTTCAGCCAGAACATATTAAAATGATCCAGTGAAATACATCTGCCTCTGCAAGGATTTAATGTATGTGCTGGTGAGGAGAATATTACTTAGGTTTCCTAATAAATGAATTATTATCTTCCTGCAGGAGGAACTAAGTTTGTCTAATCAATTTTAATACATCTTGCTTAAAAACTATTGGTTAGAAAGTTGAATGATCTAGGCAATATGCATATCTGAACACTCTGTCAGGTAAATTTTTTATAACATATGGAGAAGTGATCAAGAAGAAATTGTTCATGATACGAATTTGTTCGTGTCTTAATCGCACTTGCCACTTCAGATATGTTCCTCTGAGCACAGAGTCACATGCTGTGTGCTTAAGTTACTGTTGTGCTTGAGCAGGTGAATACAAAAAGCTTCTGAATCAGAATGGCAATGGATTATACATCCTTGCACATTCTTTGTACAGATATAAATTCACTGTGTGAAAGACAAAAAAAAAATCACTCCTAGGTATATTCTTTTTGTGACTTGCTATTTTATTGTAAAGGACTGATAACAAATCAGAACCAGCATTGTATGAAATGTTCTTATGCTTTAACATGTTTTATTCCTAAACTGAAATAAAAGTTTAAAATCTCAGAATTTTTGGTTGAGTCAAAACTCTTGAAGTACATTATTCTGAAATATTGCAAACTTCTACTATGGTACAAATAAACAAATTAGAAATAAAGCTATCCAGTAGTGCAATTCCTACTCTTTAGCTTTATGGAATAATAATAAAAAAAACCATTTTATTTCAGATCACACAGTACTATTTTACATTTCTAAATGTTATTAAATCATTTTTAAAATGCTGCAGATCCACAGTCTTTCAACTGGAGCTCAGTGGAAGATGAGCTGCTGAATTATGTTGGTCATTATTGTAAATACAGTCATGAAACACACAATGGATCTTGCTCTGAGATAAATTCCCATTTCATTGTGAAATATGTAGTCTTTCTGGGTGTACAGTTCACAGAAAGGAGGGATTTCTACATAAATATATAAACACACATTTATATGCTGACTTTCATTAAGCAAGAGAGAATTACAACTCTGAACTTGATTGGTTCTTCGGCATTTAAATTTAAGCACATATTGCCCATACTTGGAGCAGAGTTCCGAGCACTTCTTTCGCATATCTCTGATAACAGCCTGACATTGTTAGTGAAACATGTCAATTGCCAGTATCTGTATCAATGGATTTGTTTTAGGTTTTCCTTTTCAACTTTATTTTTTTCAAGTGTCACTATCCAAACTACAATTCTAGAATATTTGTCAATAAGTTCAATTAAGATTTGCACATTTTCACATATGTAGCACACAATCTATCTATAATGTATCTATTTACTGATTTCAGTCCTTTTATTTTACTGTATTTTGCTGGATAGATGTTCAGGCATGCTAGCTAATTAATTTTTATTCATCATAAGTAATGATGCCATGCTGCTTGTGTACAGCTTTAAAACTTTATGCTCCTTAATTAAATGTTTCATGGTAACAGTTATAGTGTCTTCGTTTCTTATGGATTAAACAGTTCCTGCAAAGAGAGTATTTATGTAGAAGATCCAAAAGTAAAACCTCTTGTACTTAGCTTATTTACTTTCTGCTTTGGAAATTTCAAGTATTCTAATTAGACAAATAACAACAGCTTCAGCTACTTAATTAGACACACTCAAAGCTTAGCAGTAATACAATAAAAATACATCAATTCTGCTGTTCAGGTATATGCCAACAATTCAAATGATTTAAAACATAACTGTTCTTGAAGTTTTTCTGAGTGAAATTTGACATCCAAGGACACAAGATGACTCCATCTTCTAGGGAAGGCCAAATAGGACACTTGCCTTCTTGAATTATGCCTACTCTGAAAGCCACTGCAAGGAGTCCTTGAAAGTTCTGACACTAAGCCACTCCTCTGAATAAGTTATATTTTACTCTGTTGAATAACAAGATAAAATGTAGGCTACAGCAGTAAATCTAGACAGCAGCATATGCTGGACAGCAAAGCTTACTGCTGTAAAAGAAAAAAAAAGGAATCACAAATAATTCGTGTTCATGGAAAAGCAAAGGCATCCTACAAAGACGAGCAAGCTAAGCAAGACTTCCAGCATGACAGGTTTGGTACTGTCAGTTGATACCAACAGGGAAGTGTTTAGGGATCTTGCCTCAAATAAACTGGAATGTATTGAACTTCGAGACCATTCACAGAACAGACGAAGACATAAAAAGATCAATAGATTTCTATCAGCTTATAATCAGCTATAATTACAAAACAAACTCTGCCTATTATTAAACATATAACTTATTCCCCTAGATGTGTTATCTTTATTTAGTTAATGATGGAAGCAAGTGAATTAGGGATATGAGGAAAGATTTGACATTTACAAGACAATAATTTTAAGATTACCAAGTTATCAAAACTAGTACAACTGAAACTGTTATTGAAATTCTGAGGCACTACAACCTACACAACATTCAAGAGATATAGAAAGACTAAGAATATTAATTAAATCTCTATCAGAACAAGCCCCAAATCACAACCTGTTCCAGTGCCTCATCATACTTATTGTAAAAACTTCTTCCTTATATCCCATCTAAATCTCTCCACTTGTACTGTGAAACCATTTGCCCTTGTCCCATCACAACTGACTCTGCTGAAGAGTCTGTCCCCTTCTTTCTTATAGGCTCCCTTTAGATACTGAAAGGCCCCTCTCAGGTCTTCCCAGAGCCTTTTCCAGAAATAATAGCCGCAGCTTTATCAGCTGGGTGTTCCATCCCTTGGGTCATTTTTGTGGCTCTCCTCTGGATGTGCTCCAACATGTCCATGTCTCTTCTGTACTGAGTACTCCACACGCAGACAAAGCACTACAGGTGAGATTACACCAGCACAGAGTAGAGAGGCAGGACCACATCCATTTGTACCCACTTTATTTTTGCATTATTTTTGGTGATGCTGTGCTCCTTACATTCCCCAACTTGTACAGATAATGGGGGTTGCCACAACCCATGTGCAAGACCTTATACTTGGCCTTCTTGAACATCACAAGGTTCACCTTGGCCCAGTGATCAAGCCTAAGCCTTTCTGAATCACATCCCCTTCCTGAGGAGTGTCGAGTGCACCAAACAGCTTGATGTCATCCATAAACTTGCTGAGGATACACTTGAACCTACTGTCAACCATCGATACAGAAGATATAATCTCTAGCTACTACTGTTAAAAAGCTTTAATGGTATCACTATTTCCTTCCAGAATTTTCTGAGAGTCAAAGCACTTAATGAAAAGTGTTTCAAAACAATATAAATAGAAAATAAAGCAGGGCACAGTCAGTGTAAAACCTGCCTGTGTGAAAGTGCTGCAGGAAGTGTTTGAACTGGATGAGTAAATGAACAACCTATTTCTCAATACAGTCTCCTATTCTAATTACAATCTCCATATTTAAACGTGCCATTATGTTGTCTCATCATAGTTCTTATTCATCTAAACAAAAGTCAGGTAAAATTGCACTGGAAATGCTTAAATTTCTTAAGAATTAAATAAAGATGCTAAAATCTGTGAAAAATAAGGGTAATTTTTTTTTCTTGTACACATTCCTGAAACGCTTATTGGCTATGAAAACTTTAGTTGTTCTGTACTCTTTGATATGGGTGATCTTAACAGTAATCTTAAAAATCTCAACAGTAATATTAATAACTAATCTTAAAAGTAATAGCAATCTTAAAAATCTAGATAAAAAAGCTCTGGTTGATCAAAAACCTCTTCATATGGTATATATGTTTATCTATGTGTATCAGATCTCTGCAAAAATCTTCAAAACTGGCTAATGAATTAAATGACAATTAAAAACAACCTCATTCTTTGATTTCTGTAGTTACTCTGGCAGGAGAATAAACCTGCCACTAAGTCTTCTATTAACAAATACGTATCTACATACCGTTAGGAATCACAATAAAAATATCAGCTGTAGTCAATTGATACTGCTTTATAATATCTTATAAATATCACAGTTCAGGTCTGTTTCCCTTGACTATACCCTTTCAAAATAAACAAGGGAATAGTTCTTAGACGTTCCAAAACAATGGACCAGTAAAATTCTATAATAAGTTCTTTGTAAAGTGCCAGGTTTATTATTTCATTTGAAGTGCTGATGTGATTACAATGGTATACACAGCATGAGTAGATAGACTTTTCCTTCCCCATAATACTTCTCTGGGATCTGCTTAAATATCTCATGATTCCCAGTTGTGCTACACCATTGTTTCATTACCTTTGAATTATGTGACACACATCACAAATGCAACCATTGTATTATCCAGTGATATGAAAAACTATATGGGAACTAATCCAACATTATTAGTGTACAGAAAAAAAGCATTCCTTCATCAAAGTTTTGCAAGCTCAACGAACATATCAAAGGCCTAAGTTTTAAATTAAACAAATCCACATTTCTGTCCCTTAGAAAATGTACTTTATGATGTATGCTATTTATTAATTTGTTTTGTTCTGTTTTTGACCCATTATTTTAAATAAAGTGGGAGATAATAAAGGATTTTCTTCAGGAATAAAAAAAAAAACTGTCATGATCGATTAATTTATCTACAGAAACGAAGATCAATGTTGCCTGCTTGTATATAAATGAAAATTGTTTTCATTAAATGCTTGAGTTAGTTTAATCAAAGTTAAGGCAAATATTCCTATGATAATCATTACTAATAACCTATGTTTCAGACACTGAAAATGCTAAGTAGAAGTACAGTGGCAATTCTTTGTCATGTTGATATCCTTCTGACAATTATTCAAAAGACCAAAAAAATTATTTTTCTAAGTGTACTTAACTCTGAGACTGTCTCTGAATGGCAAGACTGAGAGCTGGCTAGAATGACTGGCTAGAATGACAAATCTGTTCCAAAAAGAAAAAAAAAGGTATGAAACCATCTAAAACATTATCATCCTTCTTCCCAAGTCCAATTTCAGGGGTGTTTTATTGTAGAAACAGAGAACCTCTCTGCATTTAAAACACAGGTTACTACAACAGAACACTTTCCTAAAAGGTAGTTTTACTAAAACTCAAAGACTTATAAAAGTGAAATGTAGCTGTACTACTTTATCAAAGCCTTTATCTGGCCATCTTAGCATTCGGGTATTCTTTTAAAAACAGAACAACTGTATATTTGTAATATTTTGTTATACTTGGTATTTCTTTCTAGAACTTATCTCTGTTAGTAAGGCTCAAAATGTTTTTTTTCTTGTGTCTCCTCATTACGCCTTCTTTTCTTTACGTGAGTCTCAAATTAACTTGACATAGACACTTTACATGCATTTTAGGCTAAATGTAAAGTATTCCCTCATGCCCATGAGGCATTTGGAAAGTTGATAAGTTCTGCTTTCAAGGACACTCTAAATGAGGTTATTAAAATTCAATGCTTTTCATATTCTGATGGAGAAAAATGTTTGTCCCTTACAACAAAGGACATAGGTCAATTTAAGAAAGCTTCTCAGTCTCCTTATCCACGGCCATGGAATACCTTGTGCCAGTATTTGTAAATGTAAAATAAGAAAATGTTACCAGGGAGGAAGAAAAGTATAGGAGACTAGGTTCTATCCAAAAGTAAAAATCCATAACCATCTGTTGTTTGTGTTGCATGCATTTTGCAACTGTCATCTCCACTGTTCACGTCATTCCATCTTCACAGCAATATCACTGAAACACCCACTGAGATAAAATCACAAATATTTTGAACATACCATATGATATTTTATTTTCCAAATTAATATTCAACAAAGTCACATTGAGCACTTGTTTTTAGTTTACTTTTGCGTTGTCACCTGAAAAATCTTTTGAGTTTGCAACTACATGATGGTTAAGCTCAAACTTGAATAATGAAAGAAACATAGAAAAAAAAAAAAAAAAAAAAGAAGAAAAACAGAGAGAAGAGAGGGTCTCTTTTCTTGGAGATATCCAAGCCCTTCCTGGATGCTCACTTGTGTGACCTACTGTAGGGAATTGGCTTTAGCAGAGAAGTTGGAGTTGATGGTATCTAGAGGTCACTTCTAACTCCTATAATTCTGCAATTCTGTGTCTCTGTGAATCAATTACATGTTGTATTTTTTTAACTGTAAGCATGTTTTCAAAAATGGCAATGGTAACTACTTAAACTCTGCTTGACTACTCAATCTACTTGAAGCATTTTTCTTGGAGAATGGTCTCAAAATGCTTTTAAAATTATTATTTGGTTAAGTTATCTGGAAGTTAAATGGACATTTATTTTTTGAACTTCAGAACAGCACGATAATCCCACATTTCACAGTTTGGAAGAATTAGAAGTTTTCAAGCTTATCTCTATAACCTAGTGTCACATCTAAAAAGCTTTTTTTGAAAATAGAAACAACAACAACCAAAGTGAAATTTGCTCTTGGCTAAATGACAAGAAAAAGAGTTAAAGTCAATTAAGTAACCTGCTTTTTCCAGTTTTTAGACTTCCACAAGGATGTCTAAAACCCAAGGTCAGCTGTGTCTGAAATCAACATATCTGTCACATGGCTCTAACAACCACCACTAAGGTTTCTCATCAAATCTATACTGAAAACAACAAATACATATATTTTTCTCTAGACAAATAGAGCTCTAATAAAATTTCTAATCACTTTTAGCTGTGCTGTGCAAAGTAGAAAAATGGAAATTTTGAAAAAGAGAAGAATGAACGGTGAGAATCTGAGGTAAAGCATATTTGGATTTTTGGGTCTTCAATTCCTTAATATCTGTGTGCATCAGAGCAAACATATGACTCTTCAAGTATGTACACACAGTTGATATATTAAAGAAAACACACATGCATACATATTATATATATATATATATATATGCTTTCATATGTGTACACAAACACAATATGTCCTGTCAGGATAGCTCCACTAATTCCATCTTACCCCAAATTCAGCCCTCCTGTAGTAGAAGTGTGGTCATCCCAGTCACAGTCCCTTGTGTGTAGGAGTCCATCACATAGCTATCACCACTAATTTAATACAATTGACAGTCTCTGCTCAAGAGAGGCAGAAGAAGGAGTTGCCATGGAGACTGAACTATTGCCCTTCTCCAGAGGATACTTCTTTCAAGCACAGGCTGAACCACAGAGGCCATCTATTACATGTAACCTTGATCGTATTACAGGATCTTGCATTTTGGGAAGGCTTTTTAGTAAGCTCTAATAAACATCCCGGAGACGAGAGTTAGGAGGAAAAGAGCGTGTTTGAGAAAAAATAAATAAATAAACCCAACAAGAACTCACGGAACTGCTTATTATCTTAGATTGAGAGGGGGAAAGAATTTCATATTGACTAGATTTATCAGATTTGTCACCTCTGCTTAGTGCTTTCCTAACAGAGTGAATGCTGTGCTTGACCTATTTGCAGGAATTAACCAGGACTGCAAGAGACCATATGGATTGCCAGATGGTCTGCTATAATTTAATGCCATTTATTCTAAGTATGAAGTAAGTGATAAACATAATTAACATTCTTTTAGTTCCTTACTGGATGCCATTTATTAGTTTATTAGTATTCGTGTTTTGTTTTTTGTTTTTTGTTTTTTTTTTTTCTAAAGCATTGAAAGGTAAGTTAATACCTTGTTATTGAAACACAGAAGCCAGCTAATTACAGCAAGAGGCTGGAGCCTCTAAAGCAAAGAGTGTCAGCACAGACTCTTAACTTATTCACTGACCCCACTGTGATGATTAATAGGTTGAATGCTAAGCTCTAATGAGAATGACAGATCTTAGATGTTTTCAAGTTACCTTAATTAATAGTATGATGAAGAGAGTGTTCACGCAGACATATCATACTTCATAGTAAACACTACACACTGTACTTATGGTCTTCATGTCTTTCACATTACAGCACATCAAATGCTAAGGAATAAAACCACCTTCAGGCAGTAAAAACAATGGAGTGATTTCCTTCAGAAGTGTTTTTCCTGATTGCTATTTCATATTCTGCCAGATATTGTCTGAATGCTCTATTTTTTAGGAAGTGGTTCTAGAGAAGTTATGGCTTCAAAGAGTGTTTATACGCAGCAGAATCGTCATTTCAAAACCACAGTAAGATAAGTAATGCCTCCTATTAAATTCCATGGAATCTACAGCAAAGAACACAATAACACTGTTTGATAGAGCAAATTTTCAACTACAGAATACTGTTTGTCAATAGTCACCACCATTAGCTATGCCTTTTGGCCAGCAATCAACAAGCATGCCATGCTCATAAATTCTGCACCAGTGGAGGTGACCCACTGACACTGTTGCCACCGCTGAAACCTACCATCACTGCCTCACTGTGCTCACATCCATAGTTTAGTCTCCATATCTGCTCAGCAAGTGTCAATGCATGTCAATGAGTGCCTTTTTTTTCCATGTGGAGGAAGGAATTCAGTGACACATCTTTGCTTCACATGCACTTTCATGTCAGATGCCATTTTGTGAGCCCCTCTGCTGCCAAACCACCAACACCTGATATCATGGTCCAAAACAATATCTGATATCATGGGCCAAAACAATAAAATAGGGGCATTGCTTTCAGATCAGCCTATGTTCAAACATGACCATAGCTAAATGCCTTTCAGTTTGTGTCTGCACTATTAATAAAAGTTGAGTGAACTTTGAGATGATAGAAATGGCACAAATTAGTTGTTATTCAGAGATTAAAACAAACAAACAAACAAAAAAAACAAACAACAAACAACTGTGCTATAAAGTAAATCTGCCCTAATAAAATTTAGATAACATTAGAAAACACAGTGAACAAGACTTCAGTTCAGAAGTCACAGCATAAGGAAAATGGAAGCAGATTCCAATTCTTATCATCTGTGCACTCCCCTTCTTCCAGATGGATCCACACAGGGGCTTCCACAGTTACATCTGTGCGCTTTGCAGTGCAAGAGCATATGTATTTGTAAATACACAGCCTTCTGAAGAAAGTACTTTCAGAGGAAATCTGAATGAGACATTCTCTCCATTCCCACAGCACCATGCACACTGACTGCCTTTGGGCTGCTTGCAGAGTGCACGGTGCTAGTCAAGCATGCTTGCACACACAAAATGGCGTATTATCAGAGTGAAACACATTTTTAGGCTTGCAGTATTCATAACCACCAGTTATGATTTGAGAGTAACCTGGTCATAAGTCATAACATATAGCAAGGATATGTGTGCTCCTTTACTCCGCTCTTGAAGGCACTGAATCAAGTTACTTCTTCGCTTGGTGAATTGTTGCTGCTCCTATAAACTCCTTCAAATTCTCCCTATTAATAAATATAAGATCAAAACATCTGAAAAGCAAGTTTGCATTGATACTGGCACCACTTGCCAAATCAACTTTATTAGTTCTCTGTCTCTGCTACCGTTTTAAGAAAAAAAAACAACCATTATGTTTTCCATTCCATTAACTGAAAAATATTTAACTGAGGTGCTTCAGCTAATGCTATGCTGGCTGTAGACTCTTCTTTATAGTCAGAGGAGAAAAAAGGTACTTAAAGAGTGCAACTCAGCTAGTCTGAACTCTCTCCTATAGACACCTACCTCTTTTCCTTCACTGCTAAAGCAGCTATGGTCACTCAAATGTCAAGGCTTAGGTAGGTTGAAAGCAGTGATAAAAAAATACCATGGTAAAAACAGGACTTCGTGTATTCTTCACACAGTCGTTTGCTGGGATCTGATAATATCATACTTTATTACAGAAACCACTTCTGAAAAATACAGAAGTGCTGCTCTTCAGTGAATAAAGATAAAGTGCTATAGGCACAGCGTTCTCAGTTGCTATATACTTTATACTATATTCCTTTTCTATATAAACTTTTCAGTTTCTATACATACAGTTTCTATACATTTTTATACATATGTACATATTTTTTTATAATATATGTATTGAAGATTTCATAGTCCCATTATTAAACAGTCTGAGATGTTCCAAGTTATAACATTCAAAGAAAAAGCACCAGGTAAATTCTTAGGTAACTTGTAAAATCAGTTAGTAATTAACTGTAAGTGCTTTAAGATCATGTGGGCAGGTGAGCTGTGATATTTCAAATTTCACAAACATCTTACCTCCTGCATACATGACAGCCAACATTATTGATGATATCCAAGCTATCTCACTATATGATGTATGGAAGATTTCCTGTATTTCCTTGAAGAATACCGTGATGGCTTTGGGGAATGCATAGGAGAATCCAATGGAAATAAAGGCCCCAAAGACCACAACCCACCCCCAGCCTCCATCTGGAGGTGGGTACTGTGGTGCTCCTATTGCTGGTGGCATTTCTAGTCTCTGCCTCTTCTCCAATTAAGCTGAAAAAGAAGAGAAGAAACAAAGTTTCAGACATTTTTTCTTTCTTTAATATACTGCAGTATTCCACCATCATCTGCAGAATCCTCAAAGCAGAGACCAACTCCCAGTTTACATGCAAACACAGAATACAAAAACCTGTTTTCAGAAGCAAAAATCTGTTCTTTAAAAAAAAAAAAGAAAAAAGAAAAAAGAAAAAAGAAAAAAGAATATTTGAATATTTGAAATATCCCATTTAGTATGTGTAACTATGTCACTGAAATTGTGTTTGTAATTATTCATTTCTTGGAAAATGATGTGTTTGTGTAGGTAAATTTCCTTATCTCTTCGATCTACACTATGGACTTAGAATAGGTATGACAGAAAAAAAAAACAATATCGTATAGAAAGAAATGGAAAAAAGTTACAGTAAATAATTCCTAAATGCTGTTTTGTTAGCAACACTTGCAATTACTTTCGCAAAATCATCAGCAATTACAGTAATGAACAAGTGTGTAATAGAATGTTTATCATGTGCTCTCATTTTCCAGTCATTAATCATTGTTAATATTTCTCGCTTAACTCAAGATAACATTTTAAGAGTGTATTTTAAAGAAAGACTTCAAATTCCTTGTGTAGCCATAAAATAAACCCAAAAATTACAATGTCATATTGTACTGGTTTTAAAATTTTATTCTGCTTATTAGTAACTGCTGATATTACTTGCAGGGGCAAAGTCAATCTCGATGGTACTTTTTTTTTTTCTCTGTATTTACACATTTAAAGACATCAGAAAGTCTTTTACTAACAACTTCACAAACTTCCCACAGCTATTTTCTAATTTAAAGTTTACCATAATAGAAGGCATCAAAGTGGTTTTTGCAGAGGTTCCTAGAGGTGCAACAAAAAAAAAATAAAAAAAAAAAAAAAAAAAAAAAAAAAAAATCAGGGAGTTTAACAAATCATAGGTAATTCACTTAAAACTCCTAAGGCCTGAAATTAATTTTATATTTTTATTATCATCTTGATTATTTATTCCTATAGATATTAAATATTAGCATCTTGATATTATATTCCTGAAGAATATGTAGCAGCAAGAATTAATTTTGTAGTTCTGAGATATTTCCAATCTAAATCCTCTTTTTTACTGAACAAAGTTGGAGTCCACTTTGTTTTCATCTGTGTAATGCAACCTACACACACTGCATGTCCTGAACATTCCACCCTTTTCTATGTTCCTTACTTGGGCATTTGCATGACTTCTTACTCTTGAATGGTCTCCTAACAGACAGTACTGAAAGCTGTGGATCATAACAATACGTAAGTTTTTTTTATTATTATGATTACGATTACCAGTGAGTCTCCATGAGATTTATTCTGTGTTGCTTACATCATACCCCAATTTCTCACAGTGAACTGCATTAGCATTGGGAGTGATATGATTACTTTAACAAAACCAAAAAATGAGCTGTGTCAGCTTATATTAATTTCCAGTATAGTACCTAGAGTGCTGTCAGGGTAAATGCCACATACTAGCAAAGTGTTCCTTTACAAATTATCTATCATAAGGTCACCTTTGTGATAGAAACCTCTTTAATTCTGATTCTCTACTTCACTGCAGCTGGTTGTAGACATCACCTTCATACTGGCCAACCTCCAAAGGAGCTAAATCAACCACTAAAACACCTGGCTTCTATGCAAAGCTGCAATATCCCAGCTAATTTGTTTTCTGCATCATGTTATACAGATTTGCTGCTGACAGCAATAGAAATCTACTGCTCCACAGACTTTTTTTTTGTTTTGTTTTGTTTTGTTTTGTTAATATGCATGTCTAGAAAGAACCCCTGGCATGTACTTTGGTTCTGGTTACCCTGGTCTCAGCTTAATATTAGTCATGAATCAGAAGGAAAAACCTGGGTCTGCCACTAGAAGTTAGAAAAGTAGAGACAATTACAGTTGTTGAAATTTAATTTTGGCAAAGTAGTTAAACACCTGTTTACTGACTGAGGACCACTGGAAGGCAAAGTATCTCAAAAAGTCCATCATACACTAGGGCATGCATAGTAACTGATTGCCTCCACAGGAAAAAAATAAAAAAAGAAAAAGAAAACCACATAAATTGGCATGAAAATAAAAATCCCATTTCTATGACCTAACTGAATGGCTTGGAATAGCAGTTTTCTGTCCCAGAAATCTGTTGTACTGCTCATTAGAGAAAACTTTTAGTTATTTCCTGAAAAAAAAAGTTAACTATTATTTTCTTGCACTTCAAAATTTGAACGTATTTGTTTTTATATTTCATATTCATACAACAACACTTCTTTTATAAATTCTAGTAATATGGTGCAGCATGGAGGAATTGCTCCTCATAAAAATGGAAAGTGATAACCAATTTATTGAGACAGCATGCTTTTTCCTAAAAATAACATACCAGCGTTTGGCAAAATCACTACCAGTACATTGTTCAGAAGAACTCCAGTGGTGCCCAAGTGTTATAGCAATCCAGTGCAGTGCTGTAGGCCTGGGAAAGAGTGGCTAGAAAACTGTTTGGCAGAAAAGGACCTGGGAGCAGTGGTCAGCAGACAGCTGAATACAAGCCAGAAGTATGCCAAGGTGATGAAGGCCAGGAGAGTCCTGCTGTACATCAGAAATATGGTGGCCAGCAGGCAAGGGTTGCAGCTATCAATACAAACTGGGAGATGAAAAGTTGGAGCATAGCACCACCAGAAACAATACAAGGGTACTGGTGGGTGGCAAGCTGGATATGAGCCAGGAAGGTGCCCTTGCAACCCAGAAAGCCAATTATATCCTGAGCTGCATCAAAAGAAGCATGGTCAGCAGGTCAAGGGAGGTGATCCTCTCCCTCAGGTGTCAAGTATTATTTTGCAAGGAAACAGACACAAGTTGTGCCAGGAGAGGTTGAGATTGGGTACTGGGAAAAAATTATTCATGGAGAGGGTAGTCAAACATTAGAAAGGCATAATGTACGTGGCATTATGGGACTGGTTTAGTGGTGGATTTGGTGGATCGGACTGATGGTTGGACTTGAAGATCTTTTCCAACCTAGATAATAATGCGATTCTAAGGTATCAACTCTTTGGAAAAATCTCATTGTATTTGCCTTGTCAGGGTAGCAGCTCCTCTCTTTGAAAGCTTCGGAGTAAACTAAGAGGACATGAGGGAAAAGAGCAAAGGTGCAGTAGCTTTCCTATGCCTCCACCTATGCTTCAAAGCCCACTGCACTGCCAGCTCATAGCACTGCTACAGTGAATGACTGTCTGCTACCCTATGTCAGATGCTGCCCTGCCACAAAGAGGAGCCTGGATCATTATATCTTACACCTCCTGTATATTCCACAGAGTCAGTTAATAATAGCTTCCCTGATATTCCTTTATGATCATGATAGCCATTTTTAACTCACTTTAAATAGTAAAAAGAAAATACATAAGTAAATACATACATAGTTGCATAAAGAAAAGCAAAGTAATCATTTTGTCAGAAATATTAAGTCCAATGTCTGAAACATCCCATACTTTCTCAGGAACTAAAGCAGCTTCTTCCTGGAAAAATCTAATTTAATATCCACAAAACGGAACTTCTTCTAAAGCAGTCTAACACATTAATATCCTCAGCTCTTCCCTTAAGCTTAACTGGTAAGATTTTGATAGTATAAGACGTATACAGATGAGTGCGAAATCCATTAGCAACCAAAATGACAAAATGAAATAGCATTTTAGATGAGAAGGTACAAATTCTGATACAGGAAGAAAAAGAAGAGGGAGGACTGAAGCAATGATAAGGGAAAAGTCTTTCCAGAGCTCTCAGAGGTTATTAAAGGCTATGAAGGATATTAAGATATACGGAGTAGAAAAGGTAAAAACAGTCAACTGTGATGATGTGCATGTGAAGAACACAGTACCAAGGGAAAAAAAGAAAAAAGAAAAAAGAAAAAAAAAAAGCTACATTTGAGTAAATAAAGGTCACCAGCAGAACTGACATGCAGTCACACAAATTCCATTGTGTGTCAATGGCTCACCAGTTAGACTTCCTCATCCCCTTCCTTTTATAGGCAAGTGGTGGGTGAGGGATAGTCTGCATGAAGAAGCAGCAGTGCTACAGTGAGTGGAGCATGTCCCTGGGGAAGCCATCAGCCCTCTTCTCACTGTCAGGTATACAGAGGCTGCTCAGTCTTTCTATACCTTGAATTAGGCTGTGAACAAGGATTTTATCCTAAGCTTCTTCTAGTTCCTCTGTATAAATCCCTGTTATGTAAGCAGCAAACAAGAACATCTCTAACTTAAAGAGCTGTATGTGTCTACCTACTAAGAAATAGTAGAATGAGAGCAAAAGGATACATTTAAAACATATGATATTCAACACTGTTATTATATAGGTATCTCAGCACACTAGAATTTAATTGGGCAAATGAGAATAAGTTAATTAAAAGGAGAAACATGGAGGGAGAGGAAGGGAAGGAGAAAAGAAAGAAGGAAATGGAGAAAGGAGGAAGGAATGGCGAGAGAGAGAAAGAAACACACAAGAAAGCAAGCAGCAAGGTCAAACCACGAAGAAACATGACAGACAAATAATGTATCTTGATACCAAGTGCTGCAAACTTCAGTCAGTCACGATCAACCTGTTCAGACCAGGGCTTCATTAATATTCTGCAGTTGCCAGCACCAGCATCAGCTCTCAGTACAACAGCTTGTCACAGACTTCTGAGAAGGGGTTGTGCTGTTCTCATGCTTACAGAGACACAGATTTTACTGGGTATTTTAGTTTTGCTCTTCTGCACCATTAAAGTAACTGCTTCATTCTCCACTTGTGTTCTGTCTGCCATTTGTCCCAGAGGAAAAGAGATGGTATGTGAAAAATCTGTCCCTATTTTTTTGCACTATGGGAATATTTATCACATATGTAGGGCATTCCAGCTTCACATAGTAAGCCAGGGACTGCAAAGAGCCTTGCAAACTTCAGTTCACTCAGTTTCCTAATAGTCTAGTGAGGTAATTCAGAAGTTTCATTCACTTCCAGAATACAGTAGCAGGATAAATAACTTGACTGCATTTTACACCAAAATGGGTGGCAGAGCTGAGATGCAGACTAATGTCTAAGCAAACTGTCAATTAAGAATGAGATTTTTAAAGCTCATTACATAACAAATGCTAATTAATTGTACAGCTTGATACTTGAAGTGGAAGCATAGGTGGGGTACAGTCTTTGTTTTGTAGCTTTGGATAGTCAGCTGCTCTAAACCCTAATGAATATTAATGACACAGTTCTATTTAAAATCAATGACTTTGTGGTAGCATTAGCTAAGGAATGAGACATATAGGAATTACATTTATATAAAAGATCTCTGTTTGAAAGCTGGAAATAATTTTTTTTTTCTTATTTTTATCAGTAGCTCCAATTAATTCCAAGCAGGACAGTATTATAGGGTTATTGTTATACTAAATGATACTTCTTTGGCAATTTTCTATTATTCTTTAAGCAACATTCATTATTTGAAAAAAAAAATCTTTATTAGTTTCTTGAGATGGTTTTGCTCTGACTTGGGATTTTGTTGTGGGGAAAGGCAGGACATAGAAGGACTCTCAGTGAAGGGACCAAGAGAGACTGTCCTCTGCCCTTATTCTAACTTTAAGCTTTAAATAGGCAAAGTAACTACTAAGGAGCACTGGTAGCCAGCCTACTTATCTTCCTGGAAGAGGAAAATAGGCTGCATTTTGTCTGAATGCCCATATGCAGAGACTGAGGGCTACATGACAAATAAAACCAGAGTGTCTTACAGATACATTCAGAATTTGACTTTACTGCACTTTTTTTCCATTGGGGTCTAACCTGCAGGATAAAAACACTCTGTGAAGAACAAAACTGCTAAAATGCACCCAAATTATCAAGTATTTTAGAAAGCTGCTGTTTTTGTAAAGTTTCTCCAAAGTCCACAAATTGAAAGATGGTGTTTTCCAGATAGCAAAATGTAACAATAAGTACATTGTACTATAAATATAATAAACAATACTAATTTTTATTTATGAGGTTTATGTTAGGATTTATCTTTCTTTTTTTTTTATCTGGTCAAATCTTTTTTTAAAAAGAACCACTGGTCTTAATTTTAAAGCCTGTTTCACTTCAATCCTTAGTAGCACAATAACCAATAATGTTAAAATATATTACCACAGCTATTTTAAATATCAAGCTTTATCTTCTTAAAGAGAAAAAGACAAATTATTTTTTTCTCTCCAACATCAGACAAATTAGTAGTTCTAAACAGTCATATTTATGAAAGAAACATGCAGTAATTCAACCATCCATATTTTATAGTTAGAATCAATATTGTAACATATTTTTCATACCACTGAAGCAGTATCAACACTAGCATATGCCTGAAGGCAAAGTGGGAAAGTAATAGCCCCTCATACTTCCAAAGCACACATGGGAATAACTTTGTTCCAAATGCCTGGAAGGTTAGCAGAGGCAGGCTCTATGAAGAGAGGCAGAATTAAGGGAAAGTCACGTGCTGTAAATCAAAAATAAATGAACAATCCCAGTAACTCTCTTTCCTCGTAGGCTTTGGTGTTGCAATGGGCTGATTCCTAGTAACAGCATCACCTAAGCAGAAAATTGGATGGAGAAACAAAAACTGTTAACCAAGCACAATTACAAGCTGTGAGTTCCTGATGTTTGCAGGAATGATGAAAGGTCTAATCCAGACTGGAATAAAGGCACATCTTCTGTCTCAGTTTGAGGACTCAGTATAGGATTACTGAGACAGAAGGGAATGTTGTGTGTTAAGATGTTGCCCTGTGAAAAGCAAAAATGTGTTAAGTACCCTGACAGAGCGTAGTAAAAATCCCATTCACACCAGGGCTCTTGTTCATCCATGTTTAAACAAAGGCTGGGCTACTACTGCTAAATCACTAAAGAGGTTCTTACTGAACTGAGATACCCATCTGACAAAATTACACTGAAACTAATGTTAAATGATTGAGATCAGATTACGAGCACAACTAAGTCCTTAATGAGATAACAATGTAGTCTTGCTAATATTCATCATTCCTTGGAATTAACTTATTTATTTATTCATTTATTGTTGCTGTCAGATTCACATGGAGTACTATTATTAAAACTTCTAAAATCTGTTCTGCATTCACAGTTCCCACAATTCTGGGTCAAACTTCCATTCATTAGGCATTTGTTATTACCATTTTTGTCTGACTTTATGGGAAACCTAAATGACCACCTTATTCTGGATTACTAAATGGCTAGATGAATAAATTTAAGTGAAATGTATTCCAACCACAGTGATTGCAATTCTGTTTCAATTACTTCAAAAAAGCAGTCAATAAAATATCTAGCAAGGAGAAGTTGGCACCCCACCCAAATCGGAGTACACTGAAATGAAATGTTGAAGGCTAAATTGAAAATGCCAGTGATCCAGTCCAAAGACTTAATCAGCTTTAACAATAAGTTGATTGAGGCTGATGAAAAATTCGGCATAATTGAAAAAAAAAAGTCCTCAAACAAATCAACTTTTCAAAAACAAACAAACAAAACCCCAAAACTTTGTTGTTCCATTAAAGAAGTTTTAATAAGCTCAGCTAAACTCCTTCATTACAGCTCAAAGCATCAGCACTGAAAGAATATTGATCTGCTTATTCATTTATTTCTAACCATTCCTATCATCCTTTAAATTCTGTGAGTACTCCATCATATTTAACTATGATGGTTACCAGCCTAAAAACATGTTGTACGCATGTATTATTTTAACACTTCATAGACTGCTCTTGAGCCACAGGCTCAAAGCCCTCTGAGTACATGAGCACATTCATAGTCTTTACAATTCAAATAGAATTAAAGTTATAAAAAAGAATAACCAGAATAACAGCAATGGCTTCACATAAATCTAGAGCTATATGTTGGATAATATTTTAGAGTTCTGAAGTTTGGAGGGAAAAGAGTTAAATATTCATTTTTTTAATATTTTATAAATGGAAGACCTAAGGCTTCAAGTCAGTGTTAATGGAGTTATCTGTACTGCTCCTGCATATTACTTGAAATATAAATAGCACAGTTTTTGCAAAGCAACAGATTTTACATTATCAATAATAAAATATATTCATTTTAATATCATTCTACACTAAGCTGGAGAAAAAAATATTGATGATGGTAAGAAATAGCTTATTCTTAGTCTGAGCAACTAGCTAAAGTGTTCAGAATCAGAATTCATATTATTTTATTTAATTATATACTTCAGAAATTGCAATATTTTGTTCATTTATTGCTGAAGATAATACATCTATCAGTTTAATATTATGAAGATGCAATACACTCCAATTCAAATTGTGCTGCCATAAATTTCTCTAAATACTATCAAAGTTCATATGTCTCTTGATATTAGAATCCAAGCTGTTTGTCTTCTCCGCTTCAGTATCACAGTCCAGGGTATTTTCTGCATACATCCTACCCCTCACCCAAATCATGGCCTGAAAGTATGACCTTGAGCATATGGAGAAAATATTTTTCTTCAACATTCATGCAGCGCATGACTCCTATGGGTGGAAATAGTTACTAATGTTTCAGTCTCTGTGACAACTACTTTGATTATGTAATAGGAAGTAAACTGATCTGGATTCTGTTCCTAAGGACATATGACTGGGATCAAATAACTGTTCAAGGCTGGAAAGTATCACCAGACTGCAAAAGCTTATTGCAGGGTTCACACTTCTAGTATTCTCGCCAGCTTGGAAATTGTTATTGGCTTAAGAAATGTTTTCTATATTATAATTAAAATGGGAAAAGTTAGTAATGATGAGATGGAAGCTTTTAAAAGTGTGAACCACTAAAACTAAAGAATGATACATTAGTTAAGCCACAGTTAACTTGTGGAATGATATGCAAAATATGCTGGCAAGAAGAAAATGAGCAAAATCATAAAAACTCCCAATAAGGAAAATAGCCTTTGAAAGATATTATTGGAGAACTACTGAATCTTGGAAAAGACAGAATATTTTTTGTAGGTATTCAGTCTAACAGCCTCTCCAGAACTTGGATCACATAAGTAAGAAGCTATTCAGTTAAGGCAGATTTTCTAAAGCTTTATGGGAGCAGAGAAAGCAATCCATCTATTTGTATGAAACAAAATTAAAAACATGTGGGTAATTTAAACTGAAAAATCAAATTGATACAGCTGTGCCCATAAAAGCTTGATGTGTGAGCTCCTTCTGCGAGTAAAGATTAAAATGTGATTTCAAGCAGGCTACAACCAAAAGATAAATTAATTCAGAGATCATTCAAGAAGTACTAAAGCCTATTATATCAGTAGAAATAATGAAAATAAGTATTTTATCAATGTGCCTTAACAGAATTTAGCAGAGATGAAAAGTTCTATACATTTATTAAAAAATGATTTGAGAATTGAATCTGTGTGGGCTCATAAATCAAAGTGGAGGAGTTCTGAAAACGTCAACACTTTTTTTACAGACACAGTTTACCTGAGAGTGTTCCCTAGGTGGAAATATTAGTTACCATTTTATTCACCCTATGACCAGTGATTTCCAGGACTCTAAAAAAAGTAAAACTTGACAGCAAGGTACGCTCACTCCTACTGCACCCAGTTCCTCAGTTCTATGCAATAGATAAACAGGCTAACACGATGCCCATGCAGAGGGCATCCTTGAAGATGCTCTTGTTGTTTCTTAATACAGAAACCAGATTTTAATAGCACCCTGAGGGCTATACAGAGGAAAGTAACATCTCTAACTACCTAGCACTAAAGTAGACAGCAATGTCCAGCACAGTTAAGTTACTGCTCCTCTCATGCTGATATTTATGTTGTTATAAATATATATTTTTATTTCATTAGATGAGCAGACAACTGAGCAAAAGGGGAGGTATACATTTACATGGAACAGTATGGTATTATACAGAGGTACTCACACTGTATTTAATAGAAAAGCTTTCTTAGCTCAATATCCCATCTAGACAACTTAGTTATACTCAGGTATCATGGTACTGCACTACATAAAATAAGTGCATGTGTGGTGATTATTTGTCCAGTCTGGAACATGGTGATAAAAATTTATTTGAAGTATGTACCAAAACTAATATAATTTAGGCAATGATAATATTTAACATAAACAAATACAGGGAAGGAAGAAGCTGGAATTGTATTTGATTTCCATTGGAAGGAAGAGGATGTTTAATTACAAACTTACTATGTACTTTGTCCAAGTGTTAATGAGGTGACCTGCTGATATATATACAAAATAACTTTAAAGACCAAGACAATTTAATCTATTTCTAATGTGTACTCTGCCACCCGTTGTGAGAAATGGGACGTGAGGAGATCAAAAAACCTGTGTCTATTGTGTCTACTATGTAGGACACTTTCTAGCCCAGTACACGCTGTCCAAAATGTACATCATACAGCTGTACCTCCGACAGAGTAGTTCTACAATGCTGCACTTAAAACAGTCTTCGAATAATTTGCAGAAAGCTTTAGAATTCATCAAGAATCTAATTCAATCATATTGTTTATACTTGTATTATTTGCAGTTTTTTATTTTGTCTTTTACATTCTGCTCTCATTGAATGTCCAGAATATGTGTTTGAAGACTGCAGCTCTGCTATGGCACAGTGTCATAAAATTATTGATTGACACTTGCTTGATGAACTCAATAAGATGAGATGACCAACCACTGAAGGATGCTAGAGAAGTGCTATACAATCCTGAAACCTCTTCTTTCTTGTGCTGACATCAGGAATGAAGACTAGGAGTCCTCATTCAACTTCATTTCTCCCTTTTTTTCTTAATTTTCTATGTTTTTCCAGATTTAAATCTCTCATTATGTGCTTTCCACTGACTCCAGCATTATGTGTTTACCTTATACAGCACCCATACAGCAGCTTTGCAGCTTTTTTTTTTCCAGAATGTAAGCCACTTGATCAGAACCTATCAAGTACTTCCAAACATTAAGAAAAGTCATTTTCTTAATACAAAGCTATTTCTTAATAAAAATGGACAATTCAAAAGCAATACTGTTTGGGTTGCAAACCCAGTAAGCAGTCCTGCAAACAGGAGTTCTGCTACTCTGCTAGTTCTGATTTAGCTAGTAAATTATGCATTTTGGACAGAGGTTATGTATAGGAGTCAACATTGTTTCATTAGTCAAAAGCAACTCAATAAATTCAAAATTAGAAGCACTTTTGTTGATATAACCTATGCTCTAATAATATTAAAACTTATTCCATAGCCGTTCTTTGTCAAAACCAAACAAGTAATTAGACTCCAAAGTATAAGCTTTTTCATTTCTATATGGTTCATTTCTATATGGTCACTTTAGATAAGTCATCTCCTGTGACTTTTGGTAACACTGTAAAACACATTTCCCTCATCTTTATAGAGAATCTAGATTAGAATAATAGTAGCCCTCAAAATTTCTTTATAATAGCTGCAATAGAAGAAGCATAAAATGCATAAATATACAGCAAATGAGAAAAGAAACATAAAGTTATCTATGGCATTTGCATGATTCCAACTATCAAAAGGGTACAGTAAAAATATTCAGAGTAGTTCCAGTAAATCATATCTAGCTGAAAGTTTAATAAATCAAAACCAACAACACTGAACATCAAGGACAACATAGGACATCAACCTATTTGAGTGCCTCAGTCTATTGCAATGATCCTGTTGTCCCTTTCAGGATAGAAGTTTAACTAGATCAGAAGCAAAAAACTATGAGTTGTGTTTTTTGTCATTACAAACCGATATACACACACATTCTGTTGCCATCACATGATATATACTAAATACCAACTGTTACATATAAACAAGAGTTTAGCTAACTTTCTACATATAAAACTGATCATAAACTCTAAAAACATAGAATCATAGAATCATAGAATCACAAGGTTGGGAACGACCTACAAGATCATCTAGTCCAACCGTCTCCTCATCACCATTGCCACCACAAGCACTAAACCACATCATGCAGCACGTCATCTAGACACTTCTTGAGCACTGCCAGGAACGGTGACTCCACCACCTCCCTGGGCAGCCATTCCAGTGCCTGATCTCTCTCTGAGAGAAAAAGTTCTTCCTTATGTCTAATCTAAACCTCCTCTAATACAACTTGCAGCCATTACCCTGTGTCCTGCTTCTTGCCTGGGAGAAGACGCATCTTCACCATCTACATCTACAGCACACTTTGCATATCTTTTTATTTTGTCTTGGTAACAAGACAAAGAAGTGGTAGTGCAGATTTTTAAATCTGAAGGTTTCTCCTTCAGGAAGTACTATAATGCTGCGATTCATAGTCTATTATTATAATTCTCTGAAGTCCTCCTTCAATCTTCAAGACAATAACACTTTCCTTTGTAAACAAAGTATCTGTCTCTGGAGTATATATTTTTCTCTTAAAACCTTAAGCACATATCTTTGATTCATTTCTGCTGGTCTTAAACAATCATCTTACCTGTGCAGAAGAATGCATAGACTTATGCACACACTAACTATGCACTTCACATATGAAAAATACCATATTTTTAATTGTGATTTAGCTAGATCCTTCCTCAGTTGACAGCTGCAGATGAAACAACCACCCCATTCTGGGACGACTAGCTTCTCTTTTCATTCAGAGGTTCTTCGCTTAACATATTTTTCAGTATTTCACAGCTCTCTCAGTACATTACTGGATGTGCTGCCTAATATTTTTGAGGGAACATTAGACTGCTGTTAACTGGTTTGACTTAAGCCAAAAAACTTTGTTCTGTTTATTATTCCCTTTCCATAATATCTTGCATTTTTATATATTATATGGTGTTTGGGCTTTTGTTTTCCTTTATTTCCTTCAGTTTTGATTTAATTTCTAAGTTAGGTAAGGTGAGATTCATCTCACTGATCAACAAAATGTTTTTACTAAGAGATGGCAGTAGTGTAAAATGAACTCTGTTCTAATTAGCTCCAAATAAATTTGTATGGTTGTCACATGTGGAAAGAACATGGACTGGTTTTTGATCTACTGCCTAGCACAATTTACTCGTTCTAAAAATATACCTGTAAAAGGCTACACACATTTACTGTATCATGTAAACAATAAAGTGGATAATCTAATGGAAAAACATACCTAAGTTATATTTATGTACATCTCAGAAAATGGTGCTACATATGTAGGTGACTCTAGGTATGAAATGAAATTGGAAGACACAGAATATTTCACTTGTCCTTTGCAGGGAAATGTTTCATTTTCCTGTGAAGAACAGACCTGAATGCTGCAAAATGCAGTACTGATAAACTTCAGTATTGACCTTTAATTTACCAACACTGTGGGAAAGTGAACAGGGACTCAGTGACTCAATTCATCTGTATTGTTTTCCTGAGGAAATAATCAAGAGCACAAAAGGGTGAAGCAAATAGTGTTGCATTCATCATCAAAGTGTAAATAAAGCTGTGACTCATCTTCTTAACAAAATAAAATAGGACTTTTAGGAGAAGCATATGGAATGCTCTGGCATTTTTGACTTTTCCAGTTGGCTCCAGCTTCTTTCTGTTATGCATCAAACATGAAGTTGCTTTATAGGGTTAGCTGTATATATAGTGCAGATACATAACAAATACCTATTCTTACTACCTATGATTGCTAAGTACAATGTAGTAGCAAACTAACAAAAAGAACTGTTTAATTCTGCTTCAAAGAAAGGGAAATCTTTTCAAGCAAGCTCCTTAAATAACAATATTGTATTTTTTTTTTCATAAGCTGTTTCAGACATTATTAACAATAAAAAATAAATGAAAAAAAAAAAAAAAAGAATGCAAAAGTTTGCTATTGGAAGACTTTTATTTACATTAGTTGTTTCTCACGCACCAGATCTGGACATGCAGGTGGTGATTTCTGACAAATGGACTTCTATATATGTCCTGCAAACTTAAGCTCACAGAATTAATGGAGAAAAAAAGGCTTCCCCAAACTTTGGTTGGGTTTGATAACTAATAATGAGCTGGAAAACTGGTGCACCAATATGGTCCGAGAATAATAAAAGCTGAAACCTCTTTGAAATATATCAGGTGCTCTAATTTGTGAATATAAAATGAACAGATTGAAACTTTGCAAACAGAGCGCTTGATGCAGTTATAATGAACTTGTATTGCTATAGTGGCCAAATATTGCTATGGGTCGCTCCCAAGTAAGTGTTGTGAAAGACTTACTTTATCGAGAAATGACTATCCAAAATAGCATTATTGTGTGCATTCTAGGGTATTACATTTTAGAGAAAAAAAATGCTGCCTATAAATGACTTTGAATGTAATAACTGGTTACAGGTTTTCTAAGTGCTGAATCATCCATTTTAACTCTCCTTAAAGCTTTTATATCACTCAGTGAAATTCACTGTAACCTTGCTTCTGTATATAAAACATCTCCAAGGTTCATTATGGTAGGCAAATAGCTCAGTAAAACTAGTCAGGCATTATTTAGGTTTTGTTCTGTTTGTGTTGTTTTTTGTTTGTTTTTGTTTGTTTGTTTTTAATGCAACAAATGCACAATTGTTTACAGGTTAAAAAACTTTGAAACAAAAGGATTATAAATTACCCTTCTCTAAAAACCAAAGAAACTGAAATAAGACCGAGCAATGGCTACCTTTGTGAATAATGGCTACCTAATATTCCACAAAATCATTCAGATTCTGAAAACTTAAAAACACTCATGATGTTGTCATGAGCCAGAAAACAAGGTTATATTCGTGCCTCCTACATAACTACATGTAAGAAAAATATAACTTATATTTATGTACCTCATGTACGTGGTATAGTCCCAGCTCTTTGAAGATTGAAGATATCTTTGAAGATTGAAGATATCTGCATAGCTGTACCTCATTTTGGAAAAATGGTTTGTCTCTTAACAGAGAAGTTCATAGATTTATTTGCTCTAAAATCATAAATCATCATAAAGCATCATAAATACCTGCTTTGATGTGAAACAATATAATATTAATCCAACTTATACTGTCATGTAGTGACAAGATCATCATTAACTGCCAATAAAGTACTTGAAATAAAGTGCTTATTTAAGCAAAGCAAAGCAAAGACGGCTCTAGAGCATATTTGGACTGACATAAAATGGCTGCTGTTCAGATGGAGTCTCTGTCCTGCTCTGTTAGAAAGAAAGACTTACTTTATCAAGAAACCACTATCCAAAATAGCATTATTGTGTGCATTATAGAGTATTACATTTTAGAGAAAAAAAAAGCTGCCTGTAAATGACTTTGAATGTAATAACTAGTTACAGGTTTTCTATTTCTTCTGGATGACAATGTTGTCCAACCAGCTGACTGTGAAAAATATGCAGTCTTTATGAAATATTATGCTTATTTTGCAAATAGGTAGATGTAGCTAGGAAAGAGAACACAAAGCAGAAAGGTGCATTAAATCTTTGAAGGCATACATTAGTTCTCTCACTCTGAGATGTGCTTTCACACCAGTATGAGTTGATTGTATGTGTCAAGTTGACTGACACATTTAATTCCTTCTTTGAAATTTCTTGTTTTTACTTGGTTCCATTGTATTTATTTTTCCATCTTAATGACAATTTTACCATGATCTACATTTCCCTGACGAGTGTACCAATAATAATAAGTATACACCTGACTATCTTTTAGCTTCCTGCATAATTCTTCCAGTCAAGGCAATGACTTCAGGTGACCTGGACCCATTCTCCCATTCTGCATTAAATTCTTCCTGTAATTTGAAGAAATACTTACATGTCTCAATTCAGTAACGTGCTTGAGAATCTGCACAGATTTCTTATTATTTCAAATAAAACAATTATCCTTAAGACATTTGCAAATTGACTGCAGGTTAAATGTGTCTAACTGGTCTACAGTGAAAAGAGTAATTCCAGGTAAACCTAAACTTTACCTACCTCTAAAGCAGCAACTTCTCTAGCTCAAGCTAAATTTTATTTATAATTAATTTTCAGCAGCCAAAGAATATGAGATTATTTCCTCCAAAACAAATATATATATATATATATATATAAATATAATATAGAGCAGCAATGTTCTCCAGAAACGTCTCATAAGATGAAATCTCTTAAAACAGAAAAGATGACAGGTAGAATTTTTTTCTAGATAGAAAATTAATTTGGATGTTAGGTTCTGTTCTGATCCTTGCACAAGCAGCTCAAGGAATTGACAAGTTCACCTAACAGAGCCAACACTGTGACACCCTATTGACTAGATGTCAAACGTCAAATAGCCCTGACCCATCAAACAACCTCATGTTGTTTACTTAACAGACCAAAAGGCAGCATGACACCTAGCACAATCAAGACTGGACATTTCTGACCATGCTAAGCACAGAATTTTAGAACCCTGAAGCAACTAGGAATTTAAGGACTTTAAGTCATCCAGCAGCTGTTCGAGATTTTGATTACTAATGTTTATATATAAGCTTATACTTATTATCATGAAACTTTTATATAAAGCTTATGTACTAAGTTCCTACTTCTTTTCATATTTATTCTCTGAATTAAGGGATTATCATATCAAACCAAATACATTCCTACAAGACAAAAAGCAATGAAAACCAGTGACAATCATTTTCTAAGGATAAGAACAGTTATCAGTGAAAGTGTTTGTGTACGATCAGCTCTGTTATTTTTATTTGGTCCATTACAGAAATTCATTGATTCTACTGCTGTAGAATATTTTGTTTATTGGCTTCTTTCAGTCTTTAGAGACAGAATATGCATTCTTGATGTCAAGGTCTTTAACACTGCAATATTGTTGTCCTTGAAAACTACCTTTTTTGCAATCCAATGTCACAACCTATTTAATCTATCTGTATTTTTTAAGTGTTTACTGCCATGGCACAGTACTCTGAGTTATGTACAAATATTAAAATGCTACAGGCAGGCTACCTGCAGGTAGGCAGTGGCATCTGTGTATTTTGAGAGCTGCGACACCATGATTGTTTCTCTGAAACAATTCAGAGAAACAATCATAGCACACAGAAAATGACAAGGCACTGCACAAAACTTTCTGAAATCAGAGTGGTAGTGGGGTTGAACTCGATTTCAAAAAGCTTTTAACCCCTCCCCCCCCACTCCCCAGATTCTTGTGACTGCGTCAAAAGTTTGTTTATGCAACTAACTTTAAAAGTAAAATGATAAAAATAACAATATTCTTTTTAGCAGTTTAGATCATAGTTAGTAAAAACATACCAGACACTAAAAAAAAATCCTGAATTCAACAGGAGAAAGAATTTTTCTGAAATAATCTTTCTCTATTAAAAAGGAAAAAAAAAAAAAGAAAGAAAAAAAAAAAGAAACCAACAGACAAAAAGCAACAAAAACATTTTTAAATGCAACTTCCTTATTTGTCTAACACATATTCAAAATTTATGAATGCATTTATTTTGCAAATATTTCCCTTTCTCTTCACTGTAAACCTAACAAGTTCAGTGCCAATAATATTTTTAATTGAGAGTGAATGAAGCCTTGTATCATATTTAATTTGTTGATTATATGATAACAATAGTCTCTCCATGGTTCATCTTAGATTGTTTCTCTCTCCTTGGCAAAGACATGTATCATTTTATTATTCTGAATTTAACAAATTCCGTCTCTAGCAGGCCAAGTGAGAATCTAATTTCCAAGATCTTCTACTGGAAAAGTTTGAAATCTTGATTTTGAAAATGTGAAGTGATGATGTAGCAGTAACCTTCTCTTTTTGCTTGTTGCAAATGAAAATGTCAATCCTTGAAAGACACAGTACTCATCCCCAAATGTACAGATTTAATAGAAAAAGTCAACATTGGCTTTGCATTATATGTGACCTATATGAAATCCTAAATACAAGTCTGATAAATTCTGCACAAATAAAATAATTCTCTTTTGTTTGAGAGCTGCTCTGAAAATAGCATTTCCTATTCTATTTTTTGGCCCATGACATAAGAGGTGGATGTTGGTGTTGTGGTAGAAGAGGTTGAACCTTCCCACCAAAATCCCATTACATGTTGTTGCCGTGTGACAGATGGCAACAGAGGGGCAGTCTGACACAATGGCATCTGACATGGAAGTGTGTATGAAGAAAGGGTGTGTCAGTGAACTCCTCCATGCAGAAAAAATTGTACCCATTGACATTCATTGATGCTTGCTGAACATTTATGGAGACCAAACAGTGGATGTGAGATCACTGAGGCAGTGGGTGGTGTGTTTCAGCAGTGGTGACAAGAAAGACAAGACATGTTCCAGATAGCTAAGCAGCTTTTGACGAGCATGACATGCAGGCTCTTTTTCACCACTAGCAAAAATGCATAGCTAATGGTGGTAACTATGTTGAAAAATAGTGTTTTGAAGCTGAGAACTTGTACTTTCAAATATTGTAACTGTGCTCTTTGTGACTAATGTAGAGTGGAAATGAGAGGCATTACTATCAGAGCAACCTTTCTATTTTGCAGTATGAGAAAACAGTTATCAAAAGATAGAAGAAGAAGAGCAGAACAGACTATTTTTTGTGCCAGAGTAACTTTCTCACTCATTAAAATATATATATATATTTGCTATGAACAAAATACATTAATTCAAGGCAAAATAGAATGCCATGTATAATATTTTTTGAATCCTTGATTGTACATTTTCATCATTCATTTTATTTTCTGTATTGTCTCACTTATCTTATTTAAACCGTTTTTTACTTTTTCAATATTTCAGAAGCTATGCTCACACAGATATAGCAAGAAGATTCAGTTCAGATTTCAGATAAAATATTTGACAACACAGCACAAGGTCACCTTTTAGCCTAATGACTGGAGGTTTTGGTTCACCACCATTGACCCTGTTTGTACCATATTCTGTATTAAGTCATGCATGGAGTTGGGGAGAATTATGCAAGAAAATGTAGGCAGATCCGGTACAATCAACTCTCCCCTACCACTGGAATTTGCTTCCAGTCATGTTTTCAATTTCTTATTCCTGTTCTTTTCTAGTAAATCCAGTGGAAAAAAAAATCTGTATTTTCACACAAATTTTTCTTTTGCATTATATAGCACAGTCTCAAGCATTAAAAAAGAACAAACAAACAAACAAACAAACAACAACAACAAAAAAAAAAAAAACAAAAAAAAACAAAAACAAAAAAAAAAAACCACAACCTTATGGCTTACTATCACCCTGCTTGCTATCACCCTGCAGCACATTTTCCAATAGCTACTCTGACCTTATCTGACTGTCACTGAATACCACAGCATTTCTGGAGATCTGGCATGCCAAATAGCTTTCAACAGTGAAATCATACAACAGATTTTGGAAATGAGTTACATCTGGGCCAAGCTGCTGAGTGTTACAAAATACAAATCATCAACACAGAATTTCCTACATGCTTATAAGAAAATACAAGTTTCTATCTTCTTCAGCAGGTGAACTGATTAAGCAGCATTTTAAGAAGCAAATATAGCGTGATTTCTATTTTCTTTAGCTTGTGCCCTGTGGTGAGGCATCCAGCACACATCCAATTGTTTCTTTGGAATGATCACTTATTATTTCCTGTCATGTATTTTTTATCTATGAACAATCAAATCCTGAATCAAGTTAGAGAGGAAGGACAGGGAACTTACAACCAGACTCAGTGGATAAGGAATATCTTCCAGAAACTTTTTCCCCTCAACTTCAGAACTTTTTACAAATGGGGAGGTAGAGGGAAGGATGAAGAAAAAAGGACATCTATTATTGGAACTAAATTAAGTAAAAGTTTTCACAGACTTCTTTAAAGTTTCCAACAATCGAACGTGCATGAAACTATGGGGTTTAGTTTTCCCCAATATATCTGAGACAAAAGTCATATGAAAAGTTAATACTGGTGCCAGAGTAGTTGAAGAAAAAGAGACTGACTGAGATAGGTAAAAAAAAAATCACATCATTCTATAACCTTAGCAGTTAATTTTCCATTCATCCTCTCTCAGTCATGTCTGTCTTACTTGTGCATGCAATTTAAACAAACAAACAAACAACAACAACACAACACTCTTAACAGGTTAACTTTAAGCAAGGACTCAGAAATATTTTTAAACTGACCAACCATTTCATGAATTTCAGTGTCTGAGTAATCACTTATGTCACGACAAAGCAAAGATTCATTTTCAGAAAATGCAGAAATCTTATGCTGTGCTCGACAACTTAGTATGAGTAACATAGGAGTAATTCAGGGTGAAGGCAATAGGAACTCTGTTCTGTGTATGCAAGGTATTGAGCAAGTTTCTCATTGGGAAACCAACAAAATGCAATGTATTTTGAAAGCAAAATCACTTGCATTCGTACAGCTTCCACCTCATCAGATTCCAAATTTATAGGAGCTGTAGAATTAAAATAAACTTTTAACTTTGGATTGACTATCCAGACTTCAGATTACTGTTGCCTGTGCCTCTCATATTTCTGCCTGTGATTTTCTGAGAAAAAATATGAACATCTCTTTTGTATGACAAAGAAACAGTCAGTCTCAGACAACAGAGATGCAGGAGACCACAGTACAGACACAAAAGACATATCTGAGATTTCTGGACAATTGTCAAAAGTCCTAAAATTATTACCTGAAAATATTTCCAGATGAAAAACAATGATCTGCACATCGGGGTACAAATATCTGTTATATATAATAAATGAAGTCATAGCCTATAATTCAATTGCAAAGAAATACAAAGATTAATCCTTTGTCCGTTAATTTAATATTCTGGATAATATTTATATGTTTCATGTTATCATCTGCATTTTAACTTACACTTGGTAATCCCATTTCCCACCATTCATTCTTTTTTCACCAGTTTTTTTTCATACAAAAATCAAATAGCATTTGATTTTATTGATTTATAATATTTTTAATTCCTTACTTTTATTATTATTATTATTTATTGAATAGCTAGAACAATCTTATTTATAAATGAGTTTTAAATTCAGAGTTCAGTAAGTAGTCAAGCAGCAATGGAAACTATTTTCCATTGACACTTCAGATTCCTGTGACAAAAATTACGTTTTTCTAAAAATGTTACAAGGAAGTTTTAGCTTTACTAGCAATGACTGAGAACAATCAGTTAGCAATATAAAAAATGAAACAGACAATACTTCCACATCCTTCAAGGTTTACCCTGTCAAATTTTACAGCTCTGAGGACCAAACAGCTGAAGGAAAAATTCCCAGGGACTTGAACTAAGAGAATGAGTAATTCAAATTATTCAACTATAAATGTTATTCTTTTTCAAAATTGAAATTTTGATTCTGTGGAAATATGTGAAACTTCCTACCAATAACAAAAATGAAGAAGGGGATCAAACTATTTCATATCCAAGAGATTTATATGACACAACTAGCAAAATACAGGTAAGCAAGTCACATATATATAATACTTTATGAAATACAAGTCATAAGGCAACTAAAACACAATGACCAGCACTGGAAATTATGCCAAAAGGAAAAAAGCCAAACTCAAGCAAAACAAAACCAGTCTCAGTTTTACTCCATACACAGCCTCTTGGAAATAATCTTACATTTTTTTCAGGACTCAAACTATAAATTTCCCCTGCTACTATTTGACATGCTACTATGATCCATCAAAAATGACAAGGAAGTAAATTCATACTAACAGAGTAACTTGCTGAACTACCCGCAGCTGGCTGAATCTAGATAAACGAACTAAGTCATGCTGCACTATGTCAAAGCTCAAGTACAATTTTCCTACTTGCATGGTATGCCTGCTACAAATACAGCTTGAGGTTTCCAACAACAGACCTGCTGTTATTATGGCAACTGCACAGGGTAATAAAAGAAACCTCGTGAAAGTCACACATGACAAAAGTTGAGAGGAAAGCCTTGGTAAATGACTGCTTCCCAGAAATCGGAACTGTGATTATTCTTTCAAGTTCTTCTAAAACTATTTGGTAGTCTGTGAATTACATGAATTTCACAGACAAATGATTATCAGTACTACAGATATGCAGATGACACTAGATGCTGAAAAGAGAATTTTGTAAAGCAGGTCTTAGGCCATCAGAATCTATTGATTTTTGATTGTTATAACCTGGTGGCATCAATGTATTATTTGTAGCAGACTTCTTCTTCACTTTTAGGGTATAAGAAATAAATAAAGCTGCTTCTCTGTTCACAGAGATGTTAGGAACTCACAAAACAATGAAAGGTGGATGTGTCTTTGAAACATTTGTGAAATAAAATTGGATTTTATCCTGATGGTAGTTTAAATAAATTGGGTATTTCTGGTTACTAATATAAATTTGAAGAAGGACAAGAAATCACTGTGAAGAAAAGAAAAAAGCATGGGATTTTAACATATAAAATTCAGCATTTAAAAGAAATGCAGGAAATGTGTAAATTTTGGAGAAACATTAAAATAACGCAAAGCAATTTTTATAATCTGTAATGATGTAAGATATCTCCTCCGTTTCCGTGGTGACATGACTTCTGGAAATCCAGAATTTCTTAATGTTGGATAAATCTTTTCAGTTCTGAGTAGGCAGAATCACATTTGTACCATTTTACAGTGCAAAGATCAAGAAGTTGCCAAAAATGTGTAGGTAGGCACTTATGACTCATGCCACAAGTTCAGAAAAAATTCTGTTTTAGCTTCACTACACATGCAATACTCACAAAGCAATCCATGCTCTAGAAACATGTTCAGACATTATCTTCATAAGAAATGAGGAAAGAGCAGAAGTGCTCCTTCTTTCAAGAGCGCACCTCTCTAACCTGCCATTTTAGACTCTGAGATTATTTTTGAGAGGCCAAAATCTAGGTCACCAGTTTGAAATTACCCACAGAAGCATCAGCCAATGCTTTTTCCTCTGATACTCTGTACATGTGGTCATTAAGCCAGTATTGACTTTCGGCTGTCTCAAGTTTCATAGAAGAAGCCACCAACATACATGTCTTCACAGCACTAGCCAGACATTACATCCATCTTGCACCTGGATAAACACCTATTGCATGCTGACACAGAGAACATCTGAGACATGTACTATGTTGATGCCTAAGTGATGCAGATCTACCTTTACATCCCTAGCCCTCCATCAGGAACTGTAGATGCCTGCAACAAAATAATGTGCTCTGGGCCTCTAAAATGTACAAGATATCCCTTAATTTCTCTAATACCTGTGCACAGAAAGAAGGCCCTAGGTGATATACAGATAACTAGACAGAGTAAACTGGCAGATCTTACACTAGCTGCATTGTCATTTGATTGTGACAAATTTGGGGCTAAAGAACTAAAAATCATAACAAAGTCCAAAAAATTTCTACAGATAAACACTTTGGGAAGATGTCATCATCAGTGTTTAGAATCTCAATATCACTGTTTGCCATCTTGAGTTTCTTTTTTAAACATGAGAGATGCTACAAGGCTTCAGGAGTATCTTGGATGTAGATGAATGGGGAGAAAGGGGATGGGGAAAACAGAGGGATGAATGGATGAATACACGAGAGAAAAAAAAATTAATTGGTCTTCTTCATTACTCACAGAAAAGAAAAAATTTCAACTTGTGCACTCTTACAGTTAGCAGAGAAGAAGAGATGAGGAATTTATATTTAGCTAAAGAGCACCTCCCCTGTGAGACACAGAAATTCAAGCGTAAATGAATTTGAGGTTAACTTGTCCTTTAGCCACCTTGCTGTCTGAAGTGAAAAAAGATATCAATTGTTACACTTCAGTCTTTAGATTCAATGTTGTGACTTGGCTGATAGGAGAGCTGCAATAACCAATGAAGTCACTTTTTTGTAATTGATGTATTTAATTGTGATAATGCATAATGCATCTAGCTTTGAAGGGGTTTGCTTCTGTAATTTCTTTTCAAAACTTTCAGTTCAACTGTACAATACTCAGCACATCACCAGTCTTACAGTATGATTTGATTACACGCAGACCTAGCAGAATTTTATTGTTTACATCTGCTGCTTGAATTATAGTAACTTTTATTTTGGACCTAATTATATTTTCCCATATTAACACATCTCAAACTGCCTCAAACAGTCTGTTTAACCAGTGTTGCACAAGAATACTGGGTCCTTAAGCCTAAAATTATGTATATTTGCTTGCCATTTTCTTTTCTTACTGTTATCACACGAGTAATTCAGCTGTACTATGCAGCCAGATGTTACTACATACTGTTGATCTAATTCTAAATCCTTTTTGCCAAGTCAGAAATGAATACCATGGGATCATTTTGAACACATAAAGTACTTACTGTGGGACAGAAAACAATGTCTTTTCTGTGAAGGATGAAATACATCCCACAAGGCTTTTCAGTAGACAGTAATTAACTCTTCAGTATTTTCATACATCGTAGCAAGTCTTCCTTGTGAGTCAGAGATGAATTACTAAACAAAGAACATTAAGGTTTGCTTCAATGGTGCATTTCATACTTACTGATACAAATGAGTTTCCTAATAGCACATGAAGAGCGTTCATTACTAATAGAAAAATTCCTAATCTACAGAATTACCTTCCTTCCTATGTCTTTTCCTATTTCTGAGCTAAAAGTGAGTCATTTTGAATTTAAGATCAAGGACATAACAGTAATTTTATGAATTGTAATGAACTTAAAACTCAGTTCATAAACTCTAAGAATCACATCTTACTAAACAGACAGATAAAAAGCTAGATAGATAGATAGATAACCCAAGTCACTTAAGATATGGAAATAAACACTCCAGGGCACTTAAATGGTTTTTGTTTTTTTTTTTTTCATTTTGCTGGTCACTTAGTGATGGTCTACACATGACTAGTAAGTTAAAGTGTTCATAGTGTCAAACTTGGTTAAACCACTTCTTTTTTTTAATCGATTCTTGGTTTGTCACTAAGCAGAATTTCTTCTTTTTCCATCTTTCTTTATTTCACTATTCAATATATTTTTGAAGTGCCTGTTTTGAGGAGATGAGGGTGCATAAAAGGAAAAATTGCTTCTTCCTTTGTCTTCTGATTTGCAGAGGGTGTAATTTTGCCTTCACTGAAACAGATCTTTTCAAATGTTAATGATGTCAACTCTTGAATTGAATGGTTGTTATAAAACTATTTGGGGAAAAGGCTTTCTATTTCACAGTTTAACTTCTGTGCTTGAGTAGCTAATCTCAGGTCACCATGCTGATTCACCTTCTTATAACCTTATTTCAATTGTATCCAAAACCCAACGAACTAAAGGGTTTTCTGGCTGCCACTCATGGAGTCTTATCAATTTTGTTCACTCAGTTGAAATCATATTATCTTAATTACCTCCTTAGTCCTTTAACTTTCTACTGCATGTCTCAGGGTCCCACATTCACTTCTTGACTGACACAGTTCCCACAGCATGAAGGGACAAAACCAAAGTGTGTCAAAGAGACTTTTATCCCCATAGATGAACTGTTTTATTTTTGCTTTTCTGTCTCTCCTCCACCTAGCCCAC
>NW_024884697.1:30228251-30323889 GCF_019232065.1 Centrocercus urophasianus | reverse complement strand
TGAACTGTTTTATTTTTGCTTTTCTGTCTCTCCTCCACCTAGCCCACTCCACCTTGAGTGAGGCACCACCTTCCTGCTACAACAACCTCAAGATGAATTTGCATCAACCTGACAGTTGCAATGTAGATTAAGTTTTCCTTCTTGAGCCCTAACTCAGATGTCTTCTGGCAAGTGCCAGCCAACAGCATAGGCACGTGTGTGATAAACCTTCTAACTGTTTTCCTGGGAGCGCTTGCCACTCTGTGCCGCCTGCCAGGATAGGTTCTCTTCCAGCATCACCCTGACTGGCCAGGCTGCACCAGCATTTCCCCAGGTCTGCATTCCCAAGGAAGTGCAGGCTGCAAAACAAACAAAAAGAGCAAGCCAAAATTTTTACAACATATTATCAAATATATATATATTTTTTCACAAATACCTGAAGTTTACTGTCAATAAGAGCAAGAGTTTCAGCTTTAATGAATGTGGCAGCAGTGGAAGAGAACAGAAAAATGACGTAACGCCTTGTGCAAACACTTCTCAATTTCACAAAGAGGAGCTCCTTGTCACAGGACATGATGGACCATAATAGACATTTCCTTTTTTTCTTTTTTTTTTACAGACTACACATATCCAGTCAACTTCTTTTGGGAATGGTATATTGAGCTGATTGGGACATTAATTTGAGATTGTGTATCAGCTCTGACGTGCTTTGTCAGCTTTCATGTTCTTGCAAGGGACACAGACTATAAAACATGGTGTCAGACCAGTGAAACTAGCCAGATTGAAGAATTCTACAGATTGAAGAATTCTAGATTGCATGACCAATGCAATTATCAGAGTTTTAGAGAGTATTTCTCTTAATGACCTCTGCATGTATTTAAAATAATAACATATTACTAATTACTGACTAGTCCTGCTCCTTTGAGAAGGTTTCAAGGGAAAAAGTAATTACACCAAAATTAACAATAATTTGTTCCAGAAGATAAGTTATAAGAATTTCCTACATTTTAATTCTTCCTTTTCTGTGCATCTAAGGATAAAGTTTCTTCTTTTCTTTAATGATGAATTTTCAATGCAAATCCAGAAAGAGTGTACTTTCCTACAATGCACTTTGAACATCATCTGAAAGGTAGAAAAAATAGAGGAAAAAAAGTCCTATTCCTCAAACTGGCCTGCAGCCATGCCAGTGTTCCTTTTCTTAAGACAGGCACTAAAGAGGTGTGTTTTAAGCTTTTTATCCTTCTCCCACAGATCTAGATTTCAGAGGACACCTTGTGGACTGCAATATTTTGCAGCTACTCTCAGTGGTTTAAGTATTTCCTGAATAAATTGCAAAAATTAACTATTTTGAAAAAGAGAGTAATTATTATTATTAAATGCAGGAGTTAGTCTTTGGAGGCTAAGTAATAAGAAATTTATTGAGAGTAGGCAACAGCAAATTTAACTAAATCTAAAATAGTTTGCTACTAAGCACTGCAAAATAGTGGTTACCAGGAAAATACTAATTTCTTCAGAAAAAAATTCCCTATAAAAATGCTCAATAAACAATGCCATCATCTCTTCCAACAAGGGCTGTATTCATGCTGTATTCTTGCCTCAAGGAAAAGACTCCTTAGCTGTTGTGGGGCACAGACACAAGCTAATTATTCTTTCTGGACCAGAGCTAGAAAGCCAAACACACCCAGACACTGATTTCTGGACAAATGACTGCTAAGAAGACCATCTTCCCCTTTTCGTTTACCATTTGCAGCTCAACTGCATGATAGCTCGAGAGCATAAATACTGCTGTCAGGCTAATCTCAGGAAAAGGAGGGGGATGCACAGGATAGCTGGCCAGCAACAGATGGGATATGCTGTTTCATCTCATAGGTTGGTACAGCTCCTGTTGCAGGACATGCTATTCAGAAGGAATCCTAACTAATGCAGTATGGGTTTTCCAAAGAGGACCTGGCTTTAAATGATCACTGAGTCCTAGAATTTCTCCCTAAATTTCCTATTCACTCCTTAAATAGTTCCAGTCAGGCAAAGTTTAGATCCATTGTTTGTGCTGGAAATTAATCAATCAGATCTTGAAATGCCTTTTGGTTTAAGACAAGGTGAAAGCATACCATAGAATTCTCCCATTCTGTTAACAGGACTTGCTACATCTGGTTTAAGATTACTTGCTTTTAAGAAGAAAGTTCTTTGCTCTTCTAATCACAAGAAATGCAAAAAGGTCATCATCTATCCCAGTTACAACAAAGATGATTGCTTTCACTTCAGACTTCATAGTTATACTGGCTTTGACCGTCAACTGACTTCTGAAATAGTTAAGCTGCATTCAAATTAGACTGTTGTTATTGAAATTTACAATGAACAGAATTTATCTTTTATTCATTCTCAACTTTGTATAGACACCTAGGGTTTAATTTTGTTCTTTTGATACTTCAAATTAAATATTATTAGAAAACCAAAAAGCGAAACTCATTTGAAAACTCACAGAAGCAGAAATGAAGATACCAGTTCATCCTGACCCTCCAAGCAAAAAGAAATGAATAAATTAAACATCTATGTCTGTTCTCTTTATCAGGGTGAACTGTGGTTTCTTACTCCATGGAAACTCACTCTGACCCAATCAGTGATTGAATGCCAATTTAAAGAATCACCGCCTTGTCTTATTGCCTTAAAATGTAGATACTGTTTATTATGGAAGAAGTTACCTGTACAAGTCATATACACAATACTGGAGCACAGTAATCCTTCATAAAGACAGAATTACACCAAGGTTTAAATTACCAGACGCTGACATATACTAATGGAAAAGATGAGAATACATAACATGTAACAAGCAAGTCAAAAGGGACTGCAAAACAGGATTTGGCTGAGAAATATTGCTTTGTTGCATTACTGTCTGCAGCACTGAGTCTTTGTACAAAAAGTGTTATAACTTCACAGCGTATGACAAGACATCTTAAGCTCATATTTAGTAGATTTTAGAAATTTTATGTAACTGATCACATGCAGATCCACAAGTGTTCAGTGGGACATTTTTTCCTTTATGCTTTTTCCTCTCATCAAATGACTTTCATGTAAAAAAGATCTTTATCAATAGCAATGTATAAACAGTAAATTATTTTTAAACATACAAATAAAAAATTAGAAAACATTGCATAGTAGTCATTAAATGTTATTTCTGTTTTATTTATTTATTTATTTATTTATTTGTTAGTGAAGAATCAGTTTACACAAACATATATGCAGTCTGACCCTTTTGGTTCATGGGAATGCCTACTGATTTCAAAGGGACTCTGCCAAACAGAGATACATGTTTTACAGCATTTATCAAGAAATATTTAAGTTTTAGAACTAAAGGAGCAATTTTAGTGAGTGCTTACACAGTGTTACACATTTTCATCAGGAGTCCTGATAAAAAATTCCAGAATTTCACAATATAAGCTCTATAAGAAACTACTGAATATGAATAAAATCAATATTCAGACTAAATGTTTACAGATGGGAGCCTCTAAACAAATGCAGTGAGCTACAGTTAAGTTTACCTTACTTCCTTTGCTGATTAATCTATCTCATCACAAACCAGAACATAGCTCAAATAGAGAGGACTTAATTTATGGAACAAAATTTTGCCTTTTCTATCTCTTTTCTTTCTCTTCAAAGTCATAGTGCACCCTTTCTCTTTGTTTTGATCTTTCTACACTTCGAGGCCTTCAATTTACCCACTACCAGCTTACTAGCTACCAATTCACTGTTATTACTACTTAAATAGCTTAAATTGCTGCTCTAGTTTCTTCATATACCAGACATTATTGCTAGTTTTACACGCATATATTATGTAATATCCATGCAAATCACAATCCCCATATCAGAGTTCAAAGTGTAATATAAAATCACAAGTATAGATGAAATTACATAGTTTATAATTCTCGTACCTTATTTAATTGTGATATGTATGGTTCATAGCTTTTGTAGCAGTGTATATCACATACACTGACACTTTTATGATCAAGGAAAAGCATCTATGATGATTCACTGTTGCTAAACCTGCAATAGTAATTTGTTGCACTATAATGAATGTACAGAATTTTAAAGAGAATCATGATGATGGAGATAGTTGAGTGTTTTGCTAGCTTTCAGAATCTTCAGTACCATGAATCACATATGGCAATTTTATTTCAGATTGATGGTCATTTCCATTTGTCATCTGCACAAACTTGATTCCATCAGTGTTGTATTGTTTTGAATCACCAGATGGCATTTTCTCTGCTCTAAAGACTCACCATCTGAGTATGTAGGAGTTAGAACTGAAATTCTTTATAGAACTTGAGTACCTTACCAGAAAAACAAAACAAAACAAAAAAACCAATCGCATATCTCAATCTCCCTCTTTAGTTCAGAATATTCTTTCTCAAATGAGTTGATGTAGACAAGCTATGTCTACAGAAATGGAAAATCGGAAGAAACAAACACTTTAATCCACATGTATGTACTCCCTGGGGCCATTTTTTAGAGGCATTCTTTCTCATTTCCTAAAAAAGTTATATTTAAAGCTGCACTTGAATAAAGTAATATTGACAAATTGAAATAAAATGGTGTTGAAAAGTTTGTCTGCTTTTAAGCACCACTGTAATTTTGCTGCTTCTATTTTGGTTATCTTCTTCAAGTTATTTCTCTCCCTTTTTTTCCATGTGCAATCCACAGGAACAACAACAAAAAAAAATTAAGAGAAGTATGCAGTCAAGGCAAGAATTCTCAGTAAATTACAATCATGATTTATTCCCATCACATGGAATATCAGTGGAAATACCATAAAGTGACGTTTAAGATCAAGCAGTGATTGTTTTATGTCTGTAACTACATTGCACACATCTTTTTCATTCTTTTACTTCCTTTTGTTATGTGAGTTGATCACAGTACTTCCTTCTCCGTGAATTTTGGAAGAAAAGACAAACAGATTTTTATAGTGCTCCATTTCTTTACATCTTTTAATTGTTTAAGGGAACAGGGAGGGTTACTCGTAAATCAATTTTGTGTGATAATCTGAAAAAAAAAAAAAAAAAGCATTTGGGGAGGTAAATTAAAGCAGAAGTAATTATCATATTCAAATTTGGCTACGGTTGTGCATTGTATCATGCTTGCTCAAACATGACTCCTTTATGTAAGGATTCAGTGTTCCCTCTACCTTTATACTCTCTATATACAGAATACCTTTCTGTTATCTGCTTCTATTTTAACTAACAGCAAGTGGCTGATTTTACTCTGGAGATACACAATACTTCTGTTGTACATCAGGGTGGAACTATGTGAAGAAACACTTGAGTTCCACTGCCTGCTGAAAAAGAATTTTTTTCTAATCTTCTCAATATTTTCTTTTTTTCATTAACAGTTTATGTATAGTATTTCATGTAGATTTTACGAGAATTAGTGAAAAAATGCAAATAAGAAACATATTAAAAAGGTATAAAAATGCTCAGTGGAAGTGTGAAAACAGTAACAGTTGAGTAGTTTTGTCATTTTTGATTTTGTAGTTTGACCTACTTTGTCTTAATATGTGGTAAGCCATCAGAGTACTTCTGATATCATAAGAATCATGAACATGATTAAGAAAAACTATGATCTCTAAACCATTAACTCACTCTATTGAAATCAATGACCATTTTGAACTGTATTTTGAGCTCAGTAAGGACAGAATTAGACCTTAAGGCTGTAAACTCTGATAGCAGAGGTGACACAAAATCAGCACTAAAAATCACCAGGTTATCTCCATGAAATAAGCTCAATAAATATTTGTTTACAATGAGGTATAAACAGCCCCTGTAAAAATTTTTAGAAGTATTAACCACTGGCAAAATTTGGTTGGAAGTTGGAGGGAAGGAGGGACTTGCTGCATATGAAAAACAGAATTGGAAATTACTCTTGCATTTGTTTCAGTCAAAGGAATCTAATGATTTTAAAGTGCCTACAGCTAAAACCAGTCATAGCACATTGAGTTCTGAGGTTGCAAAAGACTGAAACAGAGCTACTTGTTTCAATGAAATATACTCCTACAGTGCTTGCTTTAAAAGCTGTCCATCATTCTTTATTATAAAAACCCCTGGTACGGCAGAAGAATCATGTAAGCATTCAGCAAGGTGGAATAGACTTCACTCCATTGCTTGCTTTCATGCAGAAGTATTATGCTTTTGCTGCCTTCCCAAATCTTTATGAAAATAAGATGTATATCATGCAGACTTGTCTTGTAAGTAAAATTGATATTGCATTTATAAATTGTGTGTTACTTCAGAACACATGAAATTAATTCCCCCTGTCACCTATGCCTACTGTCACAGAGATAATCTACTTTGCCTGTTGCCTTAGCCACATTCAGTTTGTCTTCAAATCTACTTCCTGCTCTCACTCATCTTTTCCCACATCAGCTGTGAGGTTCTTGAGCTTCCTCAAAGTTGTGCTTCTGCCAAACACTTTGCTTGTGCTCTTTATCACTGTCTTATCGTGCCCCTATTTCAATCCAAAACCAAATAACTTCCACCACATTCTTCACTCTAACATTTATATTCCATGTGCACCAATTCTACACTCTGACCTGAGCTTCACTGATACTCCCTTCTTTTTTAAGTTCCTTTTCACAAGTCTTATCTTTGAATTCTTAATTTTGTCAGAAATGTTGGCAAAATACAAGACAAAAAATGCCAATCAAATCTAAAAAGCCTGTCAAGAGTCAAGAGTATCACCATTTATTCACATTAATCCTTGCTAAAACTCTTCAGATATAGAAAAAGTGTAAGATTTCTTTTTGAAAGCATTTCACACTATTTTGTCAATATATACTACAAAATCATTAAAAAGCCAATAGCAAATATTGTGCAACTTGTGCTGGTGCATTGACTTATCTTGCATTTAATTAGTCAGCTAGTTTTGTATGGATTAACACAGTAATCTGAAACTATCTATTTACATTAAGCAAGGACAAAAGGAAATAGAAAAACAGCATATTACCTGTCAGGGAGCTGCTGTCCAAGACAATTATCTGAACTTGATAGATATAGAGCCTTTGTTCAGCTTGAACATTTAAAGACTCTTTGGAGACCCGATTGGATGCTGATCACACATGATGTTTGGATTGTTTATTGTATGTGACCAATTGCCAAATCAACAAGCATCTCAAATTGCTGAGGCAAGAGAGGTTATGGTGAAGCTCAAGGCTCAGAACGTGATCCCACAGAAGGTCATCCTTCATTTATGAACAGTGCATGGGGTTTCTTTCCGTTTCTTTGTCTGTCATACAGGACTTTTTTTTTTATCATTGCCTGTAGAAATGTATACACTCAAAAGAGCATTTAAATGCTACATATCTGGGACATCTGAACATAGTGTATGCCTAATACTACAGGAATTCAGCATTTATAGAGATGCTGGGTGTGAACTTGCCTTCTAAAATATTGAGCATTAATATGATTTTGTTCAACAAAATAAAATTTTACACAAAATGATCTGGCAATCACACGCAGAAGCCTAAAAGCGAAATGCAGACACTCAGTCCAGCTAGCAAGTTCCAGAAGTCTAATATTTTTTCTCATTTGAAGAAAATTGTCCAGCAATTAACCATGAACATGCAGTGAATGTAGACTTTTTCAGATTGTTCCAATTACAGACATAGTAAAATTCCATATTAGTCTATGTATGGTAAATAGAAAATTCTTTGAATTAATAAGCAGTGCTAGTTACTATATTAATCAAAAAGCTGTGTTTTTCTGACAATAATGTAGAATTCGCTTCAGAACTCCAGAATTTATTTTACATTATTTCTTTAACTATACAAAAATTCACCATTTTTGTGTAGGAAAAAGAATCTAATTATTTGCAATACTGATGATAAAATAAATGCATATATGTATAGAAGGCAAGTTGTACCTTAGATCAAATCATAATTTCCCTCAGGAATTCTGAGCAAAATGCACGTTATTTTTTTAACATCAGAACCCCTACCTTTTCAAAGGCAAAAAAGACATTAACTATACTGTTGGAGAAGCAAACTGTATGTGTTCTTACAGTTGTCATTTTTCACCAGCCTCATTTACCATACTTCCCTTGACCCAATAAAGGCTGGAAGGGATGAAACCGCATGACCAAATGAAATGGAAAAACATTCTGCCAACTCAGATTAAAACAACTGAAACTTCTCCCTGTCCACTGTGTAACTGATATTAAAGCCTTAATGGTCTTAGAAGTGCATTGTTCGGGAATATCAGACAGTCTCTGTGGCAGGTTTTTATGAGAAAATGGCTGTTGCTTCGCAGTCCAGCACTTGGAATGTTCACAGGGAAAGAAGCAATTCCCACAATTTTTTATTATTTATCTGGGAAAAAAGAAAAAAAAAAAAAAAAGGGATGCCAATGGTGATCAGCATTTAAAAAAGCTGTGACAATCTCTCACGGAAAGTGAGATGAATTTTAGAACTCCTATAAGCACACCCAGTGTGAGCACTGCTTGAAGAAAAATACCAACCTAATCATGAGAAAATATTATCATTTAATTGATCTCTGTACTGTCTAAAACTTTAATTTGAAGCTGAAATGGCTCCTTCAGGAAGGATGAAATATAGTGGAGATAATACGTAGCAGGAATAGGTGAGCCTCTGATGTAGAACTGCAGGGAGGGCTCTTTGCAAGGGGCGTCTGTCCCAGTACAACGACAGGAAGGGAACAAGTTTGCTGACATATGCACATAAGAAGAGCAAAAAAGGAAGTAAACACGGGTTGTTGAACTCTGACAGAGAGCATGCAGTAACAACAATAGCACGTTTCCTTTTATTGGGAAAAAATAGGAAGCGAGCTATTGTTTGTGCTGGGCACGCTCTGTTAGATTTTGACAACTTGTATGTAGTTGTGGGTGCAGCTTCTCACTTGTGTCAGCAAAGATGTTCCCCCCGCTGTGGCCTTCAGGAGAGGCCCTTCCTTTCACAGGCTCCTGTCCCACCCGGGGAGGGGAGGGGAAGATAGATCAGCTGTGGCCTCAAGATTTCTGCATCCACAAACAGCAACTGTAGAAAGAGGATAACAGCAGGATAGCAGAAACACCCTAGAAGGTGCATCCATAGTTGTCCTCTGGGGACAGTGCATGGAGTGAACACCAGCAAGCTCGGAACAGCTCTAACTGGGCATCATGGTAGTGGATCAGAGCCGGAGCGCGTCCACACAATTCAGATAGCAAACAGAAGAGCTTAAATCTGTGCCTAGACTGAGGCTAACTTTCTAAATACAGGGAACTGAGCATGAAGTAAAAGGTCAGAGCTCACATTAAAGTGCACTTCTGAGTGACAGAGCTAATTGGTGCAGGGCACGCAGGTGGCAGGCACCTGGCCTGCAGTTCACCATCAGCTTAAACTTCACAAAAATAAAGTTAATGCTGTTTTGGTCTATTGTCTACAAAAATTCAGACATACCAGGGGCTACTACCCAACTCAGTATACAAGACTAATCTACCAGCATATTTTGTGACCAATAGCAGCAGTAGATTTTTAAGTATAATACAGATCTAGCTCCCTGAGAACTTCTCTGAAATGGGTGCCTAGATGTAGCTTCTTTACAGCACATTGCTGCCCACTGATACGCAGGCACATGCTCATTAAATTTAACCACTGACTCCTGGAAAAGAGCCAGACACCAGAAACAGGCTGAGAATTTCTTCTCAGATCATAAGCTTAAACTGTAAAAATTGAGGTAGGTTCACAATAATCATTTACTTTGGATGATCACCAGAACTCCAGATCAGGTTTGCTACTCACTAATGTCTGTTCCAGCACATCTGCTTATTAACAGACACCTAAAAAATAATCTCTTTTGCATACAGCCAAGCGCCATATTTAACACCCAGAACAATTTGTCCTTTGATCACAGTCTAAGGATGTTTTCTTTCTTGAAAGAATGCTTTACATTAGCAGTGGCAACTGTTTTAAGCTAAACATTGGTTTAGAATTTGGTCACTGTTTTTTCTGTTGGCATGAATATTTTTTTTGGCTCATCATCTCAGATATTAGGGGAGAATCTCTGTATCTCCTGCCTCTCCTCCTACTATGTAATTTTAGCTTTTCACATTTTAGGAAATATTAAGGTTTGTGTAAAGCCTTCAGTGTATTCTTTGGTTTATAGACCATTTGTGATTCATTCTGATTTAAAGGAGGGATTCATCACAGCCATCTTTTGACACTGAGAGTACTGGCATCTACATGTGATTTCAGTATCTTGGTTCCATTTATTGTCAGTGGTCAGAAATAAACTTCTGAGATCTATATCACCTTTACACATGTCTGAATTACAGTTAAATGATCTCAAACATAAACGTGGCTATATCCATCCATTATATAACATAGACAGATAACTAGCTCAATTATACATATCTACGCTGCCAAGCTCTGCATTTGATCAGGTTAATCCACCTCTGTATGTCCAGAATGCATTTTCTCAGTATGGAATAGTACATTAATGACTCAGATGCCTCTTGCTGTTCAATCTAAAGTTTTATTTGAGTAGGAAGAGACTTTTCTTTTTGTCTATTTAACCCGAAATAAAATATGAAATTGAAAAATATATTTTCTGAATTCCAAAAAAATGGTTCTTGTGATCTTCCTTGAAAGAGATCCACAACTTAACAGCACAGTGTTGAAATCTGAAATTTTGCAATCTTTTCCTTATTGCTGTGAAAAATAAGCTCATTTTTGCTGAGCAACGAGTCTCTGAACAGCATGTGCTGCAATACTCATATTTTGTACAGGATTTTCTTTTGCTGTGTTTGTAAAACGTGTAACACTGAAATACTGTATTACTAACATTTTTGTGGCTATCATGGCAGTGTAGAGGAAAATTTATGGAAGATAAAGATAAACTATCTCATGCCTTATGTGCGTACCATAGGCAACTAATACTATCCATTTTGAAAGTAAATCTTCAAGTCTTATAAAATAAAGGCAAATCTCTTGCCATCGTTTTATAAAAAGAAAACAGTGGCAGATTTCATATGTGCAGTATTAATTCACTATTTACTCAACCAAATCATTGCATAAACCATCCAAACACCAATTAAAACTTGAAATGATGTTCAGTGCCTTACAGAACAATGCAGAGGGCAGCTTACCTTATGTAAAGACTGGACAGTTGCCCAGAGCTGCAGAATTGGAGATGCAGCATTTTCAGAGCCAATTTGTGACTGCACTAATTAAATTGCTAATAAGGCATTAATTCTTATAAGCTATAGACACTTTGTCTCGTATTTTTTTCTGGAACTTTCTGAGACCATACTTTGTAATAGCTGAATATGTAGCATTCTAAAAGTCTATAAAAAAGGAGTGGTATTAAAAATGATTTCTTACAAATGTTGGAGGATAGGCAGCAGAATATATTTTGCTCAAGGCAACAAAATAGCTAAGGCTGATCCTGATGATATAGTTAGGATATGTATCAGGGATGGCTTACTACTAACCAGGACAACAACTGTTCGCCAGATACGGTAACAAGACTTTTCAAATAAGCTCAAGGATTTCCTAGTATATCTATTTGCAGAAAAAAAAGTATAATATTCATTTAAAATTATTTTCCGTGAATTATGTAAAAGGCATTATCATTCAGGCCTGAATGATAATGTTGGCTTAGATAACTGCATATACGCAAGAGCTTGAGTAATAAGACATGTCATAAGGCATGACAGTGCTTATTAAAAACAAGTTTCAGTGTGTTAGGTATGAAGAACATGCAAATATGAAAGTTATATTGCACATCACATTGCCTAACACTGTGTGAACTTGCAACCTTTGGGGCTGGCTCGTTTGATTCTCCTGTAGGCACTCGTTGGCAGTGGCTAACATTAAGGACTCAAAGGAAAATAACACAAGGAATCATGAAGAGACAACAGTAAGAAGAGACTGACCTGATGTCCTTGGGCATTAAGATTTTTTATCTGCCTCCAAGGTGAGCGATGGGAAAGAGGCAGCAGTAACGTTTCCCTCTTGTTCACCATCCTTCAGAATGAGCCAGACACACTGGTGACTTACAAGCCGCAGCAAGCACAGATGACTGTGAGTGCCTGTGCACAAGCTGCGAATCTCAGGCTAAAGAAAAATATCAGTAGTTTCCTTCTTGCTATCTGTAATTTGGCACTGACTGCAATGGCAGTGCTGCAAAAACACATCCTTCCCACTAGTCTACCAGCCCTTCGCAGCAGTGCCTGCCTGCCCCTTGCTGATAGCCCTATGTCCACTCTGCCTCCCTAATCCACCAGCCTCTAAGGCTGCCAAGCTTACCCTCTCACTGTTACAGCTCAAACAGTTCAAACACACACCAGGATACAAAGTCCAAGGTAAGGAAAAACCTCACAGCTGATCTGAGGCTTGTTTGCCACAGGAGTTATGTTTCATGCTTCTCCAGTACCTCAATTTCCCCTCAGTCTTCCTCATTATCTTACATTTTGCTGTATGAACCATCACACACAAAAGAGTTATTATCTTTAAAATTATTATTATAGCTACAGATGACTGTAACTCTATGAAGGCAGAAGTAGCGGCTGTGGTTATCTGAACATAACTTAATGCCTTAAAGAAAGTCATATGAACCTAGTGGCTAACTTCCTTGGTTTAAAAAAAAAAAAAAAAAAAAAAAATCCACGAAAAAAACTGTAGCTCATGAAGGACAAAATATGCTCAAATCACTGCCATATGCCTACAAATTTTCTGTTTTACTTAGGTCAATTTTAATTCTGATACCAAATTCCTTCATTTCTCTTTCATGAATTTCTGTGTTCGCAGACAAGTAAAAAAATACATTTCTGTAGTCATATCAGATCACGTCTGTGAGATCTATTCTGTAGAAATAAGTGTGTGTGATGAAACTCAGTGAGTTTTAGAAAAGAAAGGGAGTTCTCCAGAGGAGACAGGATGCTGTGAGGACATTGCAAAATATAAGGAAAAAGGAAAACGAGCTTTGATGGAGTGGTACTGCTACCTTTTCTGGTATCTTAACTTCGAATGGCGTCAGTCTTCTGAAAATCTCCTGTAACTCTTACTTTTAACATATTAAATATCTGTCATTTCATAGCTATGCTAAGCAAAAAATGTTTGTTTCCTGCCTGTAAGAAAGTCTCCAGCTTCTAGGTTATGATTTACACACACAAAACTTTAAACATGTGTTATCTTTGTTGGAATTTCACTTGGTTTTCATCCATTTCATCAAATGATTAAGGGAGGCATTTTAAACAAATAAGCAATAAGTGCAGGCATAGATTAAAGTGGCAACATGACAGTTGTGCTTGGGTACACAGTACTTCAATACACAAGCACAGTGACAAAAATATCCAGAAAGTGATGAAATAATTTTCTTTAAAGACAAGGAGACATACCCTGTAGCGATTAAGGGGTGTACTGTAATATCTTTCTACTTTGCCTAGAGGGGCAGCTGTTCTGGCAGAAGCATTCACCCCCAAGGGATAACTCTTGGCTGCAGTTTCTACCAACATAAAGCCGGTTTATTTTTATGGGCAAAAATCCACACAAATCCTGCCAACAGACACCTCAAGAGAGATACAAATTTTATGCAGCTCCCAGCTGGCCTGAATGCCACTTCAGCAGCACCTTTCCCTCACAGTTCACTTTTTTTCTCTTTCAGTTTTTTTCCTCTCTCAACTAATCAGCCACCTTGAGTATGTCTATTCGAGAGAAATTTAACAGCTTTAACTTCCACAGGTATAAGATTCAAATCACTGTACTAGTTTGCTGTGGATCTACAGCGGCTGTTTTGTCTTTTTTAAAGATGGTAAACTTAGCACAGCCTCTCAAAAGTCAACCCTGGTTCACAACCACGCTCAATCTGGTCTCTATTTATACTGCTGCATTTTAGAGCTTAAATTAAAGCCAGTGCTCTGACAGTACTGTTCATCCCTTCCCTTTGAGGCATGGAGCTTTTTTAGGTATCTTGGGCTACAATGGCTTTCCTTAAGAGCAGGGCAGCAAATGAGTCTGTCGACGAATTTCTGGACTGCCAGAGAGTGAAAATCTAGCAGCCTAATGGATTATAGCAGGTAATAATGGATTATACTGTTCCTCCCTTTCTCTACTTTCAAAACTTTGCATCTTCTCATTACTGTCACCAGTCTTCTACCCCTATTTGAAGTATCTGCAACAATCTCCAAGACAAAAAAAAAAATAAAAAAAATAGAAGTCCTACATAAGCTTTTTTCTCTTTTGGACTAAAGAAAGAGAACAGTTTCTCTTGATTTCCTTCTGCAGTAGAAAGTAGGTAGCCCAGTTCTCCTTAGCAGGACTCAGATAAAATTGTCTATCATGCGAAGAAACAAACAACGATTCCCTCTGGCAAGGTCAGAGGGGCAGATAAAAATGACCCTGGGAGCACGAGTTCGACCAAATACAAAAGGTTCTGTGCTCTGTGGGGTTTGGTTAAATAATTCAGGTCCAGCCTTTTAGTAACATAAATGCAAACCATTCTCCTCTCAACTGGGGTAATAGAAACAAACATAAAATTAATGAACCCAGCAGAGACGCACCAAACAGCTCAACCTCCCCTTTGGAGCAGTGAGAACACATGAAGTAACACTAGCCACTTTGCACTGAAAAACAGAATCTGCTCTGCTTTGGTAGGATAAATAAAAATTTCCTTCATTACTGAAGTTCCTCAGTCTTTAGGAGGCTAAATTTACTATCTAAAAGATCATCTGTTCTGTTCTGGCAGTTTGTGGGCTAAGGCAAAGTAATGGCAGTAAAACGTCTTAAAGTATTCAATCCTTTTGCATTCTTACTGGGTCCGGAATCTACACCTCCTCACTCTCTGGTACTGCCAGAGTGCAAGTTCCCCTCCTTCACCCCCATACCATCTCTCACACTGCTCTTGTAAGAAATAGTCTTCCTTTTCTATCCATAAGTATATACTATTCCTCCTATAAACCTGGTCATAGAAATGTTCCAAAGAAACCAAAAAAATCTTAAGGAAAACACTTTCCTCTGTATATTTGACACTTACAGTGGATCAATATGGGTTCTAAACTTTATCGAAACACCTAAGCACCCTGAAACTTCAAGCAACTGTATTCACATCTCTTTTTTCAGTGCTTTCCTATGTTGTTCATTCATCTCCTGGTATACAGCATGCTGCATATTTCTTCAAATTTTTTCCTATCAACTGCTATTTGTATATATGCAAGATTATTTCTATTAGAAAACTATCATCTCCTGACTTACATAGATTCAGTTGCCTCTATGAAAAACAAGAAGATGCTTTTTGAGACTACATCAAGATGCAAGATTCTCTGCTTATAAAACCTCTGTATCTGTAGTTCAATGCACTTATATGCTGTTCAGATTAATGTTGTAATTTCTGATTTTATCCTGTAAGATTGTTGGTTAGATGAGAGGATTGATTGAGAAGTAGGATTTAAACAAGTATTTCTTCACCTGAGATAAAGCTGGTAAATGAAAAAAAAAAAAAAAAAAAAGGAAAAAAAATCCTTAACTAACTTATTAGGGCTAAAGATATATTCTCCGTCCTCAATGAAAAGTATCGTTCAGTATTCTTTGAGAATTCTATTTTACTAGACTAGCAATTTCCACGTAATACTTTAAAAATAAACTTGCACATATCAACTAATTCTGCTATTTTTTTCAGGAAATTGGTCTAAGAAAAAGAAAAAAAAAATAGTGTTGCAGCTGAAACACATTAATGAGCAAGAACAGGATTAAAATCATTATTTTCAATATACAGCCATTTCAGCAATACTTAAATACATCTAGAAGTGCAAGCTGATTACCTAGTTAAGAAAGAATGTCTTGTTACATTATCAGCTACTTATGCTGTCAGAGTCAGAAAAAGAACTTGTATTAGTTGTGGAAAGAACAGGCCTTTATATCTGATCACACATGAATGTATTTTTGCAGGTTGCATAAAACAATCAGCTTTACTATTAAACAGAATGGTGGAAACAATTTATCTTTTTTTTTTTTTAATCACAAAAATAATTCTAAGTTGGAAAGCTACAGGTGAATCAACACATCCTTATGCATTTGGACAGTACCAAATGTGGAAATGTACACATGACATATTCATTTCTTTTGTCAAAGTGCCTTTTTAATGATCCAAGTGAGAGGAATTCATCTATGCTTGTCTAGATGAACTTTGCAAGAAAGCACTGAAGGATGAGTTCACACTGCTGTACAATCAGTAAGTGGCGAGCAACTTCTGGAACTAATCTATACTGCAGAGTCCATGTCTTCCTCTCTTGAAGTCACAGACTATATTTACTCAAGGAAATCCAAAAGGTATAATCTTTAATAGATTAAAGCGCTAAGTGTAATGTTAAGTTAAATGGTTCTGAACATGTCTTTTTGCAAACTACTTCTGGAACTCAAGATATTCTCAACCACGGGCTAAACAATGACTGTAAGATTCAATGTCTAACTTTTACTTTCTAGACTGTAGTACTAAGGTTTTAGAATGGTATTATTTAATGGTTAGTTTTCCTCATAACATATTTGGTATTTATTCTTTTATAAGTATCATGTTTGGAAGAAATTCTGTTATAGAAAAGTGTAACATTTTGTGATCAGGTAACACAATTCATCAACAACAAAAATGTTGCTAAGGCGTACAGTTAGCACACAGATATAATAAAAGCTAAAGTCAACACTCTTTCTACCACTTTCTCAGAACTAACTAACTAAATAAAAATCTAAAGACAACTAAAAACTACTGTGAAAATACGATCCATCATTCTGCTTCTGGTGGCTTGAAGGCATTAGCCTTTGTGAAATCCCTCAAAATAATGACATCTCTTGCACTTCTAATCTGTTTTCACCTCTTCAGTTTATCATTCTTCTAACGCTACGTATTTTCCTTTCCCCTGAGATCTGAAAAGCAGAAATAGTAAATAGATAGATAGATAGATAGATAGATAGATAGATAGATAAAACACTAAGGGTAAAGAATGTAAACACTTGCAAGTCTAAAGGTAACATACATACTGATTACTATGGAGGAGCATCATCTACTCTATATAGAAGCTATCTTACAAGTGAGGATGTATAACAGTTTCCAGATTTAGCACGGAAAATACAGCATACTGGTAAGATGAGCAGAGCAGAATATTTACCTCGATATCTCCCCCTGTTCTAATAAAGGTGGAAAATGCTCTCATGGAAAGAACTGAAGGGAAATAAAGTACATAGAAGGACACATGAGAGTATTTGTTTCAAAACAGAAATCATTTTGATAATGATTAAGAGAAATAATTTTCATTTAAACTAATCAGGCAAGTCAAAGACAGTGATTCAAAAGTCTTTGAAAGCAATCAAAAGAGTGTACTCAGCCCTTAATGTATGTACACAAAGAGCAAGCCAGTGGAATTACACGAGGGTATGGAGATGAAATACAGAACTGGAGTCACAGAAACAGAAATGCCAATTAGCAGTACTGTCATATTCTTTGAGTGCATCTCTGAACATAATTGACAGAAAACACCACAGGGTGTTCAGATGTCAGTTTTAAATGTCCTTCCCTGATTTCTCAGCCTTATATGAGACGTTGGACCTTACATTCACTAACTTCACTTATAAACCTCTTTCACTGTCCTAATAGAGCTAAAACCAAAAGAGGCCATTTATGGCTGCTGCAATGTTGTTATGTATGAATAAAGAATTAACCTAAATTGAAATAAAGCACTCATCTATCCAGTATAATAACATCAAAACATCTCCTTTTGGATAACTACATCAGAAAAACATGAGAATAAAGCCTTTATGTCTCTATGCTTCAATATATGGTTCATGCTTTGTCATTACTGACTATTATGGCATATTCTTTTCTCATTTTCCCCAAATATACAACCCAGAAGTCTCAAAATATGCAAGTTTTTATCATTTTTTTGCCAAAACCTGGTGTTGTGACTTCATGGGCTACTGAGTCCCCTTATTCACCTTTAGTAGCAGTTGAGAGTGGAAGAGAGTATGCATAATGGAAGACTAGGAGTTAGGAGCCCTGTGTGACACAGTGAGCAAAGATACTATAAATTCCTCAGGACAGAAAGGAAGTCCTTAGTTTAGTACTACATAGAAATTATTATAAAGAATACATTGGTATTTGGCTGATAGGCCCACTGTCTTCTTCAGCTTATGACATCGATTTTCCTGTTGGTGAGGATTTGTTCTCTCCACCTGCTCCCTGATGCACACCTCTTGCTCAGCTAGTTTCAGTCTCTGTCCCAGACACACTTCTATCTGACCCTTAAGTTCCAGCTGGTAGTTTATATCTCCCCAGTCTCCATTTCTAACTCAGCAGAAGACATTGCTGAAAACAAAGGTCAAGCACCCAGATTCAGATCCAAATGCACTCCTATTTATAGCTTCATAGAATCATTAAGGTTGACAAAGACCACAAAGATTATCTAGGCCAACTGTCAACCCACCACCAGCATGCCCACTAAATTATGTCACTCAGTGCCACATTTAAGCATTTCTTGAATACCTCCAGGGCTGGTGACTCAACTACTCCTCTGGACAGCACAGGCAGTTCCAGCACCTGACCACTCTTACTGAGAAGAAATTTCTCCTAATATCCAGCCTGAACATCCCCTGGTGCAACTGGAGGCCATTGCCTCTCACCCCATTGCTGTTACCCGGGAGAAGAGGCTCCTCCCCACCTTGCCACAACCTCCTTTCAGGGAGTTATAGATTGATAAGGTCTCCTCTGAGCCTTCTCTTCTCCAGACTCAACAATCCCAGCTCCCTTAGCCGCTCCTCATAAGACTACAGTGCCCTTTTCTTGCCATGCTATAGGGCTTCAGTGTCATGCTTGCAGTGAAGGGCTCAAAACTAAACACAGTACTTAAGGTGTGGCCTCACCAGAGCAGAGTACAGAGGGAAGATTACCTTCCTGCTCCTGCTGGCCACACTATTTCTAATGCAGGCCAGGATGGCATTGGCCCTCTTGGCTGTCTGGGCACACTATGTGCTCATGTTCAGCCAAGCATCAACCAACACCCCCAGGTCCCTCTCCTCTTCACAGTCATTCAGCCACTCATCCCCAAGCCTATAATGCTGCATGAGGTTATTGTGACCAAAGTGCAGGACCCAGCACTTGGCCTTGTTGAACCTCATCCCATTCACCTCAACCCAGTGATCCAGCTTATCTAGATCCCTGTGAAGGGCCACCCTACCCTCAGGCAGATTGACACTACCTCCCAACTTGGTGTCATCTGCAAACTTACTGAGGGTACATTCAATCCCCTTGATTAAGTCATCAATAAAGATATCAAACAAGATGGGCCCCAATACCCACCCCTGGGGACACCACTTGTAACGGGCCACCAGCTGGACTTAACTCTACTAACTGTTACCCAATGGACACAGCCCTCTAGCCAGATCTGTCCATAGGGCTTGCCTACCCTCAAGCAGATCATAATTTTCTCTTATGTGACTTCTTCTTGGTGGCACAGCTTCCAAAAGCAGTGTAGAAAATGAGTTCTTCAATGGAGAACTTACTTATCAAAATTCATCCAGGAATTTAACACATACAATCCCAATTTTAAAAGATCAGACACCTACATGCCCAAGAGCAGCTTACTTGCATCATTAAGGTTTCTTTTTTTCTTTCTGTTTGAAACTTGTCCCACGGGCCATAGTAAGAATGCAAACTATAGGAACCCAATTAGGTATCTGCAACTCCAATTTAATTCAATAGTATCAGAAAACATTTAGATACCCCTTATTTTAAGGCTTTCAATTTCTGTAAGTCAATGCAGAGAAAAGCAGCAATGTCTAAGAAGTCATGCCGTTATAGCTTTTTGTTTGAGTAGTCCTATGTTATTTCAAAAACTGTAACCCTCACTGCCAAGTATGTATGTAATTATTGCAGTTAATTAAAAAAAAAAAAAAGCCACAAAAGACTTCATTCCTGATGTAAAGGAAAAGATCTAATGCAATTAACTTTAAAAGCATAGGTATTTTTTTCCACCTGCAATACTAATCAAATAGATTACAGTAGGAACTGATTTTTTACAGCAGTGGTAAATTTTTTTTTGCTTGTTTCTTCTAGTACTGTACACTTCTGAAGTTGATAGTGGAACAATTTGAAATTTTATCTTTTATTGTCTCATTTTTGCTTGTACCATAGACTGCAAGTGTGCCTAAAGAATGGATAACTTCTTATATTTGCAAGCATGTTGTTGAGAATGAATGCTAAAATGTGCTTTAAAGTTTCTATTTCTTTGAAAATAAAATTACTTCCATACTTAGAAAGTATGTAGCACTGCTTTGGGACTGACTTTACTAATCTCTTGCATGCACCTCATGCAAAAGGCAACAGTCATCATAATATTATCACTACCATCACTGTAGTGACTGCAAATGGTAAAATTTCTTTGATGTCGAATGCACTTTGAACACAATTACAAGTCTTTGTTTTATATTCATTAACCCTGTGTGCCAAAATTGGGAGTGCTGCCAACAGTTTGCTACCACAGAGGCCATCTGATGGGAGCAACGTGCTTCAAGGACTAGCAGGAGGCTTCTAACAGCTGAGTGAAGATAAGCTAGTCTAAAGAACTTCTTAAAAATATAAAGATAACAAAAGCCATTCATATAGGACATGGTCTGAACAGTTTTCTGTGTAGCATATGCTTTCTGAATGTTCCCACATAGATCATCACCTTGACCAGGACCTTTTTCAATTGCTCTAGTTACGTCAATATCCTTTTGATAATACTTATTCACTTTTTCAGCAATTGCTTCTCATGCAAAACAAGACAGGAAAACACCATGCCCTGAAAATAAAAAAAATTATGGGAGGTAAGTGGTGGCTTGAACTTGATGATAACAAATAAAGGGACCAGCTAACATCACTTTATAAACAAAATTCAAAAATATAGTCAATAAAAGGAGCTGATCATAAGGAATTGTTCTAAAGGGGGGTGGGAGGCAAATGGCCAAGCTCTTCTCAGTGGTGTGTAAAGATAATACAAGGATAGGAAGTTCCATCCCAACATGTGGAAGAACCTCTTTATGGTAAGGATGATGGAGCATGGAACAGGTTGCCCAGAGAGGTTGTGGAGTCTCTTTCTACAGAGATGTTCAAGACCCATCTGAACACCTACCTGTGTGCCCTATTGGAAATTACCTGCTTTAGCAGGGGGATTGGACTCTATGATCTCTTGAGGTCCCTTTCAACCCCTGCAATTTTGTGACTACCCCTCCTCCAGACATAAATATTATAAATTAAAACTCAAGAGATTGCAAGGGAAAAAAAAAACAGACTCCTTCTAGTTTGCCAGACACTGTGACCAGTGAGCTACAAACTTCTTCTTCAGTAAAAGCTTGTTTTGATCGTTTAAGAACAACAGCTGAAGAAATAGTGGAAATACATGATAGAATGTAAAGCTAAGCAGTTAGCCTATATTTCTCAAGTCACAGGATGTCATACCCTTAACTCCAACATCTCAGCTACTATTGCTTGAATGTTCCAAGGTTCACAATAAAACTACGAAAGTTGGCACAATGGCTCATAAAAACATACATGCCAAAGAATGCAGGTTTGGACTGGGATGCATATGTGAAACACAGCCTGTTTCTCACATTTGCTTGATGCACAAAACACTTGACAAATGAAATCCTATTTTCCTATGCAATATTCTCCTTGGTGCTGTGCAAGCATTAGCACATTATATATATTATTATCTGAACAGATATAGGAACTAACATTCACTATCAATTATTAATGGATATGACCTAACATTTTATTAAATAAAAATCAAAAGAGAATTACATTTTCATAATCACACCAACCTTGAAACAACAAAAAAAAATCATTTAACAGCACAGATAATTAGTATAGACAAAGACCATTTTTCTTGTCTTGATTCACACATTAGAAAATGGACAGCATTAACTCTAGTAAAGAGAGTTAGGCATAGAATCAACTCAGAATTTCATTCAGACACCATCTTTGCTAAAGCAGAAATATACTCAAGACAAATATCCTGTGATGTTGCAATAGGAGAAAAATCAGGTGAGCTGTAGTCTCCTTCCTTAAAGAATAACCAGGAGATACTGCAAGCAAAGCCACCTGCTTGTCATAAAAAGAGGACAAGAAAAATTACTTAAGAAAGAAAGGATACTGAACTGGATTTTTTTTCCTAAAATGACAGAACAGAAAACCAATGGGTACCAGAAACATAAGTATACATACACAAAGAAATAGTAAAAATGTAGAAAATACTGAACAAAATCCAAGGAAGAAAAGTAATGAAAGAATAACATTTTTTAAACAAATCAGCTTGTAATTCAAAGACTGCTCTTCACTCTGCCTTAACTTCTATGCCCGTAAGTAATAGCATCTTCAAATCTGCCCATAGGATCTCCTGCTTCTGTAGAACCCTGATTCTAGAATGAGGATTTTGCAATAACAAGATCTGAGTGAGTCCAAATCCAATACACACCACTGAGAAGTGACAGGTGGAATTAGATGGAATTTATTATTAGATGGAATTGTTAAAGACTGGATGGGTATTTTTTGCACTATTAGTGGCGTATTCATTTACACTGAAAATTGCTGAAAAAAAATTCAGCCTATCCTTACTGTAGCTGCAGAGTCACAATGTTAAACCATATAATCGTTGCTCTGATATTTCCCTTTAAAATATTTCAGAGTCTCCCCAGAAGTTTGTATCTACTATTCCTTCATCAATTTACATGAGAAGTACCTCTTCAGACAAGCTATATCACTAGATCTTTCAAAGAGTCTTCCTATGCACAAAATGTGGCAATTTCATTTTCTACAATCCATGAAGACTTCCCATGTAGAGACCATTTGAGACTTAGGCTATCCCATGGCTCCACCATATTAAAAAAAATGAAGCTGGTGAAATTATCTGAAACCACTCACACATACACACACAAATCTACCAGTATTTGCCTTCTTCAGAGTTGTTTTGCTCTTAGGTCACTTACATTAGAAACACTGTGTTCCAAACTAAGTTAGCTGAGCTATTCAGATACGTGATGTTATGGTTCCATAATTAATCGCACACATTATAGAAACTTTTGAAATATAATTTCTTGTCTTCCTTTTATGTGGAAGATATTCAGCACTCATTCTGAAGTATGATACCCAAAGTCAGTAATCATGGAAGAAAAGGGGAGAGAGCTGTCTTTAAAAGTAAGAAGGGAATCATTCAAGCATGTTATTCACAAATTTAATATATACAAATTAAAGCCTTACCACTTTCATTGAACTACTTCTCAGTTTCCTGTTTCCTTTAAATATCAGTCTACCCCCTCAGCATTGAAGACCACCTTTCATATCATGGTTCATCTAGGGAGAGCCAAGGCAATATTTCACTGTCTCAGTTGGTGTGCAGTTAAGTTTATGGCTCCATTCCTGCAAGGGAAGCTGCAAGCATGTCTTTCATTGCTATTTGATATGTAACTGGAGACACAGGTGGATGTCACTATGGTGACACGAGTGGTTATTATAGAGACCACAGAATCGGGAATGGGAAACATTATTTTTCTGTTTAGTTTTCTTATTCACCTCTGATTTGAAAAGCAGCGGTGCGCCTGCATAAGTGTGGTGTGCCTGCGGGATGAAGAGATCACCGGCCCTCTCAGGAGCACCAGAGCACACTCTGGTCTCCAGAATATGAAAAGGTCTGTGTTAGGGCCGTGTCCCACCTCCAGTGTCTTGTAGGGGTCACTTCAACAACCACAGTGCCAGAGCACAGAGATCTGCGTGGGCACAGAGAAACCCTTTTCTCTCAGGACAAGGTTATCAATGCCCCACTCAAGAGAGATTTCAAGGACGCTGTGTCCCCATTGTGCGAGCAGAGGTCGTATAAAAATAACGCTGGAGGAGCGTTCTCCCGGCTCTGGTACCAGTCACGGGGAGAGCTGGGCGCAGAGCCTCTAAGCAAAGCCAGCGATGTTCGGAGATGATGAACCAGCGCCGCCGAGTTCGGAGCGGCCCGGCCCACGCCAGGCAAAGCCACAGCGCAGGGTCCCAGCGGACCCCTCCCCGAGATCACCCCCAGCACAGCTGTGACGTCACCGCTCCCCTCGGGGCCGCAGCCGCCAAGTGACGCCCAGTCAAGCACGCTGCTCCAGCCTCGCTGCCGCGCCTCCCGCCCACGTCTCCCGGCGGAGCTGCCCCGAGGCGGGGGCGGCCCTGGCGGCAACGGGAGGTGCGGCAACGCCCCGGGATGCGGCCTCGGCTCGGCCCCGCCACCCGCCTCCCCGCCCGCTGTCAGCGCCCGGCGGCCGCATGGGCACGGCGAGGCGTGCGGCGCCTCTCTACAGCGGCTGCTTCGGGACCAGTGGGCAGCGCCCGCGAGGGGCGGCGTCCGTCCGTCCATCCATCCATCCATCCGTCCGTCCATCCCTGCGTGGGTGGCGGCTCGTGTGCGTGTGTGTGACTGACACTGCGGCGCGCACAGCGCGGGAGCAGCAGCGCTCCCGCCCGCAGCGAACGGGGCTGGAGGGTGGGGGGGACGCCGGCGCGCCCCGGCTGCGGCAGCCCCGTCTCCGTCCCCCGGAGCCCTCCCCTATGGGGGCGACCTCAGCGGCCTCGCTGCTCCTCCTCCTCCCTCCTGGCGGGTAGGTTACGTTACCTGGTCTCTAGCTCGGGCTGGATCTAATCCCGCGGCCGCCGCCGGCTTCTCTCGCTGCCGCGGGGATGAGCGGGGCTATGAATTTATTTATTCCCCATGAGGCAGCCTCGGCAGCAGAGCCGTGGCAGGACAGCCCGGGCTGGGCGGCGGGGAGGGAGGCCCGGGTGCTGCTGCGGGGCCGACGGGGCGCCGCTGTCCCGGGGGTGCTGCGGGGGAACGGCCGAGGCGCTTCAGCACCGGCGCGGCGGGGCGGGGGCTGCGGAGGAGACGCCTCCCGGGTTGCCCAACCCGGCTCCTCGGGGCCGGCGGGGGCGCGGCGCCCGGCCCGGAGACGACGAGCCAGCGAGAAAGGCAGCTCCCGGCCCCTGCCCGGCCCCGCGCTCGTGGGGTGTCACGCTCCTCACCTCGGCTCTGCCAGGACCGGTCGTGTCCGTCCGCCCTTCCGTCCCGCCCCTCTGTCCTCCTCACCGGGACACGGGGCGCCGAGTGTTTCGCATCATGTGGCTGTTTGCACTCCATGGCCGTTCCACACAAAGGTTACGGCAAGGCACGCCAAGCTTATGTCAAGAAAAAAATGACAGCGATCTTTGTGTGCAGAACAGGAGAACATCACCTTCTCAAACAGCAAATCTGGCCGTGAGGAATGAGTTCTTGATTAAAGTCGTGGATCTCTCTCCCTTTTCCCTACCTCCACACTTCCCAGAAAAATTCAGAAACTGTTTTGTATACATGCCATGAACATATTTATAGAACAGCCATTAAATTATCCCAAAATTCTGTCCTTGAGGCTAAAATCCTAAGGGGAGAATGATGGAACATGGAACATAATCACATAATTAAACCCTTTACCATAAATGCCTATTCTCATGGGTAACATTACATGTCATATGCAACATTTTAAGTAATCTGAAAAAAAAGTAGTTACAGTTGCTGACATCATGTTGCAAAATATGTACAAAAAGTAATTGTGAATACCATGTGATTTTTATTATTTTTATAACTTTAATGCATGCAGATTGTTTGGTACGAGCTTTACAAACAGTACCTTCACAGGCATTTTAAGAACTGGGGATAGATCTTTGTAGATATGAGAAGTTGGGTTTTAGCTGAGAATATTCAGCTTGTTGAGCTGCTGTTGAGCAATAAAGGGACTTGATAGGCTTGTCTACCTCCTGCTAATAGTGTTTTTATCCCTTAGCTGGCATCAGCCAAAATGAACAATGGCCTTTCAGAAATACTCTGGAAAGGAGCAGGACACCCCAGAAAAGGCTGCAGCAGTAATATCTACTATGCATCAAAGAATTCAGGCACAGAGGACATCTTGAAGCACAGGTGCATAGAAATCAGATTTCTTTGTTACAACTACTTATTTGCTCTGCTTGATTTTATGTGAGATTTTTTTTCTGTTTAAAATGTATATTAAATAAGAAGACAGACTCAGCAGCGTAACAGCCTATCTTATAATTCCTTCTTTCTCTAAGGTATTATTGTTAAAATATGTCTATCATCAGTTTCCACTGGAAGTTCTTTAGCTTCAGAAGGAGGGAGTAATTTATCACGTGCTTGTAAAGCAGCCAGCTTGCCTTTCCTGGGCAGATCCTGGCACAACAGTTGTTTAAGGAGCAGTAAGTAGTTCACTGAGTAACACAGAAAATGCTTTCATTTCTGAAACAAACAATTTGGAGCCATTTTTGTGGCGTCATATAAGCTCAGAATAATTGAGTTACTTGCCTATGTCCGGGGTCATTTTTGGGAATAAACATACACAGTGACTGCCAGTGCAGTTCATGAAACTCACAGCTGTATTAACGCAGGTAGCAGTGTCAGTCATCTCTTGAGCAAGTGTATGATGGAAACTGTGCCCAGAATACCCACGATCACAGGGTCTATTCTGGCATCAGGTCATACTAGAGGCTTTGAGAGACAAAAAAAAAAACAAAAAAAAAAACACTTGAGAGAGGCCCGCTACACGAAGCAGTAACTCCTGGGTATACAAGCAAGGATATAAGTCCTGGGTATACAAGGACTTTGGTACAAATGCCATGCTCAAACTCATGGTCCCTTCCAGGCAGGCCCACAACTACAAGACCTCAGGTGTTTAAATTAGGATCTTCTGGGCTGCTATTGCTGAAATACAGATTTTAAACTTGGCATTGTGTTAGTGGTAAGCTGTCTTCTGTATTGAAACACCTTGTGTGCCCTGAAGAAAATTGTAGGCCATAGAGGACCTTATATAGTATGTGTAAAATGCAGAAAAACATGGATACATTATCTTTTTCAATGAAGTATCCACTTCACATACAGCTTTGCAGAATGTCAAAAAAGTGGTTTTCAAATGGAGCTGAAACAGGAAATGCATGAAAATAAATGGTGATGTTTTTTCACTTTATAGTTCTATTTCCTCTAGTTTGCCTTAATTTTTATGAATACATAGCTGTATAAATGTAAGTATAGGTTTTCTTTATGCATAAATGTATGCAATATGTGTTTTGGACAATAAATTTTACACAGTGATATGTTTAAATCACAGATTATATTTGCTGTACTAGTGCACTAGTACACATTGTGTAGTATGATATATAACACAGTGAAAATGGATGTATTCTGTGTATATATAATAAGTATTTACACATTGGCATGTCTATATAGAAATAGTAGAAAACATTAGAATATTTACTGTTACAGAATACTACCCATATTCCATATATATGTATGTGCCCCAAGCAGTTTGCATGCCTCTTTGGAGCAGCCTCTCTAGGAAAGGTCCGTGCATCTTAATTGACCTATTGTTGCTGTACGCTTGATCACATTTCTGCAGTCTGAGGCAGAGACTGAACACAAGCTAACTGCAATTAAAGCAGTGTGTGATTCTGGCCCACAGCCTGCACAAGTTTGGATACAGCTCAGTGTCCTGCTTAATGTGACAAAAAGCTGCAGTTTGCCCTTAGACTAAAGGTTGAAGTATGATTTTATTTTTTATGCAGCTCCTGTTTTCACCGGCACCAAGTTTTTAAAGCAAGTGCTCCCCTCTGAGTGTTACAGGAGGGCTCTGAAGTGAGTAAGGTCCCTGATGTAGATAAAAAAAGCTCTGTCACTGTCCTACACCCTTCCAGTCTCTGAGAACCTTCAGTGTAGGCAGCCCATTATTCAAAGTAAGAATGTTCACAACCACACTCTAAGGGTAAGAATTAAAAATGTAGTAGTGATAGTGATTAATAATTCAAGTGTGAATTTCAAGAAGCTAGCAAAGGTTCCAAGCACTGTATACATGTGTGTTTGTTTATGTGTGGAGGGTGATGTTGTCTGTGTATGTTTCAGTGATCAATTTGAAAAAATTAAGTAAAATTACCTACGTATTGTATATGTGAAAAGAAGTTACATATTTGGTTATTCATTCCACATCCGTTTGACAGTGAGATAGACTTTGGGATACTGCATCTTATGTACTCTCCTCTCTGAATTTACAACAACTTGAGATCCTTTTAGTGATTTTAATGGAATTTGTTTTTAAGAAATATTTTTCTCTGGAGAAAGAAAAAAATTAATGCTGCTGATATTGAATACTTGATATTATCTATGTGAATCTATCAAATAATCATTTGGGTAAGTCTTCTACTGGATTAGCCTATTTACCCCCATTACCATTTGTCCTGCAGCTTCATTTGAATGCAAAATTTTGGTTTACTCTGCTATCTCACCAGTTATGTCTTCTAATCACAGTCCAGACCTAAAGGGTCTTAGTATCACTGTTCTTGGTGTCACTAGTGTTTGTATGATTACATGATGATTACATGCTTTTTCTAACTGATTTTTGTTCCATGCACACACTGTTCAAACTGCTTTCATGCATAGGCAAGCTGGCATGGCTCTTGTGCTCATTTCCAGCAAATATTCAGCATTGTCATTAAAACCATGTTGGTAATTCACTTCAGCCACCTTCTGTAAGCTTTATATCAACCACTAGTCATTGTCAGCCTGTGTCCCATTGCATTCTCACTCATGAACACAGAAAGCCCATCCACTAACATAAAATTTTAATCCTAGTTTTGCTATGTGAATCCTAGTTTTGCTATGCTATTGTTAAACAGATAGATGCACTTCATTTTGTGTATGTGTGAAAAATTCGACTAGAATTAGATATTGCAGAATTCTAATGATAAAATATAGCCAAAGTACATCTTTCTGCTGAGATCAATTTTCTTTATAAGCATCAAACACATCTATTCAAGGCCCAATAAAATTCTTTTCTTTTACAGCTCCTGGGGATAGAGAACACAGCACATTGTAACAACAGCAATAGACTCAGCCGTGAGAGATCTTTATCAGGCATCACAAAGAATTTGAGGCAGCTGGCAGTTATCAGCTGAAACAGGTAGTCACTAGAAGTATAGAAGATAAATAGATAATAGAAAAGCAATCTGGAAACCTGGGAGAGATAATAAACCACTTTTCTAGAGGGGAGGTAACAACTTAGGTAGGTCACTGATGAACTCAACTCCCAGATCACTACTGTGTGTAATACTGCTGAAAATACAGCTGCAGTTTACTGCTTGTGCTTGTCAGGTCTCTTGTAGTGTTCAAAATGTTGTTGGAAACACAGTTTGACATATTCAGTTATATAAATCACTATCACAGGGAAGTGAAGAAGGCTCCTGCAGCTGAAAAAAGCTGACCACAATCCTAGGGGCACCATGACCCTCTGTTAAATTACAGTTGCTAGACTAGGAAGCTACTTATTCTACTTGCTGTTGTCTATACTGCCAGTGCAATCATTACATAATGTTCCTGTTATGTCTATCATAGTCTTCTGTGGAGCATATGATTTCTTTTTTTTTTTTGTAATTTCTTGTCATCTAGAAATACCTTTTCTACCATTATGCTTATCCTGATACAAGCACAGAGAAGAGAGAGAAAGAAAAGAGTCATACAGACACCAAGGTTGGAAAACACTTCAAAGATCACCCAGTCCAACCATCCACTTATCACCAATATTTACCCAATAACCACGTCTCTCAGTACAACGTTTAAATGGTTCTTGAACATCTCCAGGGGCAGTAACTTCACCAGCTCCCTGGACAGCTCTTTCCAGTGCCTGACCACTCTTTCAGAGACGACATTTTTACTAATATCCAATCTGACACAACTTGAGGCCATCCTATCTAGTCCTATCACTAGTGGGACCTCATCACAACCTCCTTTCAGGTAGTTGTAGTGAGTGATAAGGTCTCTCCTGAGCTTCCTCTTCTCCAGACTGAACAATTACAGATCCTTCAGCTGCTTCTGATAAAACTTATGCTCCAGATCTTTCACAGCTTTGTTGTCCTTCTCTGGGCATGCTCCAGAGCCTCAATGTCTTTCTTGTAGTGGGAGGTCCAAAACTGAAAACAGCACTCAAAGTGTAGCCTCATCAGTGCTGAGTACAGAGGAAATATGATACTTTTAGTAGACATTTATTAAAACAAACATCTTTCATTGTAAAGCACTCTTAAAATTCCCAAGTTCTTACTTGTGAAGAAGTGAAATTTTGCATGAACACACAAGGAAAATGATACCATTTGATAACTCTTCTTACTGTTTTTTGTGATTCTGTAGAACAACAGAGGGAGATAACATCAGGATATATTGATTTGCTGAAGAAGCCACAGAATAGAAATTCTGTGTAATAGAAAGAATACAGAATAGAAAGAATGTAGAATAGAAAGGACATCTTTCTACCTAATAAATACTGAATTTATTCAACTGACATCTTTCTTGATGATTTCTTGACATCTTTCATGTGATTCTATGATTCTATGATTCTATGATTTCTTGAGTTAGTTAACTCTTTCACGTGGACCACATAAGGTAGCTGATGTCAATGGATCAGAACCAAAAAAAAAAAAAGGGCGGGAGGAGGGGGAGGAGGGAAAGAAAGAAGATTTGCTCAGTTTGCTTAAAAAGATGCTTAAATAAAACTTGTTTGTACCACAGAAACTAGAAATCATTCCATACATTTACAATGAAAGACCAAAAAACAAGTCAAATTCATCAAATGTTTCCAGAGTGCTAGCTACCAATATTAAAGTAAGTTCCAATTTTCTTTAGGAATGCAACATACTTTCACAACCCATTAAGAAAATTTAAATGTGCTCATTACGTAAATAATTTGTGGCCTTGAAAACTAACCAAATTGCATGTTTTTAGTGCACTATTTTAATGTGTTCTTCTGCTGAGCATGAATTAATTGTGTGCTTCTGTAAATTTCAGCTCTAAGTGGTGATTGCTTAGAATACTTTGTCATTTTTTATCTTACTCAATGGCTGCTAAAATAATAATGTAAATGAAATAATGTAATGATGAACTTTCAAAACTTACAAGTCTAATGCTTCAATCTTTCTCTGTGCTATGATCCAGATTGAAGAGGAAAAATTACCTTTTTTTTTTTTTTTTGACAGACTATGCAGCTATCCGAGGTGGAGCCATCTCTGTAGGAGATATAAATAGAGGAAAGTCTTAGAGTCTCCTGTTCATATTCCCTAATTGTGCATAAAAAGGGTCATCCCTCACTAGCTTGTGGTGGTCAAAAGTGAATTCAGTGCTCTGAAGATGAAGAGATGAAGATGCCTGTTCTGCATAGGTACATGAACTAACTGTTCAAACAAACACCGTGGTGTAGTGTACCCAAAGACACTTGCTGTCCTGCCAGTGGAAAGTGAAAGGCATCCCACTTAGATATTCTTTATTTCCTCTTTGAGGCATTTAACCCACTGACTGTGTGATGGCTGGGATATCTAAAGGAACAAGTCTGAATCATCCTGTCAGGTAGATGTTTTAACACTGGCAGCTACCACAGTCTGAATATTACCCTGAATAATATCAATAGGTTGGTCTGTAGAAATACAATACTTTTCTCAAGCTAACATGAAAAATCAGAACCTATTGACTGTGCAATTAATTTTCCATACTTTCCTTCATTGCGTTGAAAGCATTGGACTACATGTTCAAAAACATGCATGAAGAGCTTTTAGTTATTGTCTTTATGTTTTGGTAAAATTAAGCTTTATTTTGCAGCTCTCCTCTGGGATAGTAACATATTACCCAAGCGTGTAAAACCTAACAGTAAATATTATATTTTGATGAGTGTTTTTGCATGGTTCAGAAGTAAAACTCCTCAACATATCTTGTATTTTATTCTTTACCGATTACATCAAAAATATAGTTGTGCAATTTATTGTCTCCAGGTAGTTTCTGTCATTCCTGTGTAGAGCTACAGTAGACAATCCTGTATAAGAACTTATAATTTATAGAAATTTATTTTTCTGTGGGTCATGAGACTGAGATATTTTCTGTTATCTTGGAATTGTATTGCTATGTCACAAAATCAGTAATAAATTATTTTTTCATATTACCATTTTACTGTCAGTCCTTTTCTCATTGCTAGTAGTACACATCTTGGGATATGAAATTATGATATCTTGCAGTAGCCACTTCCCATCAAACAACATGAATTCTTCAGCAGTTTTTAGCGGTGTAGGGAGAGACTCCAATGAAGATTAAGACATCTCTAGGAATCTGTATGGAAGTGCTCTAGTGTAAGCTGTATATATAAACTTCTGTTCTAGACAATAGTGTTAATAAAATCCATGGAGCCAAGTCAGGACCTCATCAGCTAATGAACTGCCTTGTATGTATTTCAGAGTGATCTGGGATTTGTGCTAATTGAACACACATTGAAAAAATATGACATCATATAAGATGGGCTGCTAATTTTGTATCTCACATGTTCAGCATTTTACATATTTTGTTTCTTGATGCTTCCAGAAATTGGAGAAGATACTCCTCTGTAATCATTAAATTTCTGAGAAAAGCAATAAAAATATCTCTCTTATTTTTTTTCTTTCTCTGAGTTAAGTTGGGATTTCACAAAATTATCTTTTTTTTTTTTTTTTTTCATTTGCTGTAGTTTGTACAAATTGTATGACAGAATACTGTAAACTGAGTACACGATATAAAGGCAGTCTTTGGTAAACATCAGCATGCTTGTATCATTGTTTATCAGTGTAATGTCAGCTCTTCATTTTTGGGGCTGTTTAGTTAAGGTACATTAAGATATTAACAGGATTATTTGAGTTGTTACTATGTGATACTGAAAGACTGCACTGATGCAGAAATTGCTCTGAATTTTGTGTCTGAGTGCCTTTCTTACCTGTTCCATGTGAATAAAACACTTTCTTGTAAACAGAGATTTTATTTTCCTTGTTAGTGATTGTATATATCAGGGAAGGGAAATTATTTTTCTCTTAGTCTAAAGATTTTTACTTTGTATAGCACCTCCAACTCATTTTCTTCAGAATGTCAGACTGATCTGAAGGATCAGCAGCTAATACACCATAGAACAGGTTTGAATCCAACCATCAAATAAAAATGGAAAGCAATTGCAAAGGACACAATCCAATTTATCGTAGGACTAAGGTTACATAGGGTAGCTACTGACCCAGGACAGCTATGGAGACATAGCCTAGACAGCTGCAGAGCAGTGGCAGCCAGCCAGTGTTCCTGAACAGATGAAGATGAAGCCAAAAGGAGGACTTAAATCTCTGACACTAGCTGCTCTAATATAGAACAAACAAGCCTTGTAGGAACCTTTTATACTCTGAGCAGAATTACAGCAGCTAGTTGGAAGCAAAGTCCTTGGATGCTCTTGTACAACTTTTAAAATAACCAAAGTATTAAAAAATATTACCTTTTGGGACATATTTAGATCTGAAAATATTTTATGCTAGGTATATAATAAATAATCTTCAATCATCAATATTTTATGTACTGAGTCATTAAAAAAGGGCATGGTTTCACACACACATCTCAGTTATGCAAAGATGATCCAAGCTATTCTTTTTTAGGGTAGAAATTAAGATCTTTGAGCCTAGAGATATCATTTTTAATTTCAAAATTAGCCCATTCTTCACAATAGCACACTGTATTTTGTGTACTTCAATTGTTCTTCGAACAAAACAGCACACAAAGCCCCAGTTTCTCTCACTGCATTTGAAGATATGATCTACAAGCTATACCCAACTCCTGAAGGCTTGAAAAGGCTACACTGCTTATCTTATTTATAAGGCATATCAATGAAAGTAGTTGCAGAACCTAACACAAAAGCCATCTGAAAAATAGGCAATTAAATAGCTCAAACTAAGTAGTGCAGTAGAAAAAGACCTCTTCTTGAAGTGTATAGGTTTTTGTGCACAGAGTTCTCTATAGGACATACTCTGTAGTTTATATTAGCCATGGATATTCAGGACGCTTGTAAGCCTTTTCAATTTTCCATTATGAAAATATGCTATGGAACTCTTGTATCAGATATGAAACAGACACACTTTTTTTTTTAACGTGTATTAATGTAAATAAAACTACTTCTCATTCAGATTTAAATTGTGTATTATATACTATGCTTTTTTTTTTTTCTCCTATCAAATTCAAAAAGCCTTTCCTGATAAGGGCATCCTTTCTCAGAGTACTTCTTAAAATAGAATAGCTTGATTCTGTGGATAGTACTTTGACATTGATGAAAACCAGGGAGAGACAAACAAATTCTAACAAGTCTGGAAGTGGTGCCTGTGTACTTCAGAACTAGTTCGACTCATTAGTAGATTAATAGGATGCACAGAGAGCTGAATCTTTGAAAGAAATCAGTGAGTTAAGGTCAGGCTATTACCCTGTAGCTCCCATTAGCCTGCACATTAGCTAGACAGATCTACAGATATTTCTGTTCCATACAAATCACTGGAACAATAGATATAGGCTTTCTATAAAATTGGCATGGCCATAAAATGGAATGTAGGAACATTTTACAATTACTGTAGTTAACGTGGCCAAGGGTTTTGAATACAGCTTTGTCAGGATTTTTATCCTCAAGGGCCTACCTATTCACCGCCCTGAGGCAGCTGAACAGCATAGACGTTGGTTATCTAATATGGATATTTTTTTTCAATAATAATTCACAAAACCATTTAACAAGTTTCACGTAAAAATGTATTTGATATACCTCATAGAAAATATACTTGATCTTGCCCAAAGGCAAAAGAATGCATAACATGACCTGTCATCTGTGATTGCAAGCCACTGTTGCAATCCTTTATCTATGAAACATGTATCAGTTGCAGTGACAGATACAGTGAGATAATGCAGTCCCCTCCAAATGGCTTGTAGGAAGGTCACACAAATGGTAAGCAGGATCCCAAACTACACATTAAAGGATTCAATTGCAGAGGGACACACTTACCAGGCATGTTTTGGATGTCAGTTATTTTACTGGAGATTAATAAGAGAACTTTTGTAATGTAACAGCTACATCTGAGCTAATATTATAGGATATCCTTATTGTGAGTGGTAGAAACAAGTACCTCAAGGACATAGTTACTTTCACTGGAAAGGTCTAAATGACTGAGTTGAGTATAAGAGGTTATTTGTGTTCTGGAACTGCCCATTTGTTTCCACTGACTGCAAAGACGGCTCAGAGTGTTTGTACAGATATGAACATTTGCAGTTTAAATATTTAAAGTGAAATGGCTTCCATCCTAACTTTTCCCTTCTTTGCATGTTGCCATCATTTTTCAGAGAAAATTTGATCAGTGCACCCATAACAGATTTATCATACTAGTCTTAACTATTTTTTGACTGATCAATAGTTTGTTTGATCCACTCTGTTTATCCTGTAGTGCAACAACTTAGCACAAGCCTCCAATTTTTGCTGATAGTTCTGCACTGAGTGTGTTAGTTAAGCTGAAGAGAATAAAAACAAACAAAAAAACAAAAAAAAACCCAACCATTGGTAATGACTTATGAATTTCCATGTGAAAAGCTTTTTCTGCTTTAGTCTTCAACATTTAACAATGGCAAGGACTAAGAAGACGCATTGTATTGTCTTCCCTGATTTTTCTTTAGATGTAGTAATAAAAACTTAATTCTTTTACTACCTGCCTATCAACAAACTCCCTTAAAAAATACTTTAAACTTTTCTTTGTCTCTTAACTATACTTTAACTGCAGGTTGCTACTTTTATCTTTTCTGTTTTGACTACTACTTGAGTCAGCTTTGAATAGAATAATTTGGCAGTAATCACCTATAGAAATGGGAAAAACAGCAAAATTTTGCTGCGCTTGTGTTTTGTATGAGGACCAGTGAATCTACTCCTTTCAACTACATAAAACTCTGCAGAAGAAAGAGTGCTTCATGTGTTAACAAGTCCAAAGATATGGCTAGTGAACCCAGACCAGAAATGCAGCTACTGTAAACCTGCACATACTTGGCAGCTATTCTGTGATATTCATAAAGCAGATATTTTTCTCCTGCATGTAACATCTCTTTGTCAAGTGTATTCAGACTTAGAACAGGTAGAAATATTTGATAATCAGCTATATTATTCTGTGAAAGAAAATGTTGGTGTTTGGTGTTTTATTTGTTTGCTTGTTTGTTTTTCCTCCCGTACATGAAAATTGTAGATTCTGTTTCTTACAGCCTTCACCAGATACATAGGTCTGATTGTTTTGTGAGGTAAACTAGTCTTAGACAATTTTTATACAAAAGGAAATTTGTCTCATTGGTTATCAGTAATCGGTTCTAACAGTTCTCACAATGAGAAAAGGAAATTTAGTATTCATAAAGACAAACAAACACATAACTACCAGTCTTCTGTTGCTACTTATCATTTTAAATGGCCAAATACAATAAGGCATGGCTTTCAAAGGGTAACAAAACGAACATACATTTGAGGGCTGCCCTGAAAGTAATGTCAAAGGCAGATGTTGGTGGTATGGCAGTAGAAGTTGAACCTTCCCACTAATATCCCACTACATGTTGTTGTCATGTGACAGATGGCAGCAGAGGGGCAGTCTGACACAATGGAATCTAACGTGGAAATGTGGAAACAAAAATGTGTTATTGTACTCCTCCACATGGAAAAGAAATTGCACCCATTGCCATTCATTGATGCTTGCTGAAAATTTATGGAGACCAAACAGTTACTGTGAGTACAGTGTGGTGATGAGTGGTGCATTTCAGCAGTGGCAACAGTGGCATTGACTCATCTGTACTGGTGCATGCTTTCATGAGCGTGGCGTGCAGATTCTTGCTTATCACTGGCAAAAATGCAGAGCTGATGGTGGTGACTGTCTTGAAAAATAGTGTTTTGTAGCTGAGAATTTGCTCTCTCAAATAGTGTTATTGTGTTTTCTGTATTTGTTTTAGTTTCCATGGAAATAAATAAGATTCATTGCTTTCAGAGTGACCTACGTGTACATAATGAAGTTAATTCCCGTTTATTTCTCAATGAGAAGTTTTAAAGGAAAGATGTAAAAATTATGGTAATTTGTATTCAGTATGCACAATGAAACTGATTTATTATTTATAAATGAACACTCATGTTCTATTATGTACATATGACTGTGTGATTGGTTTTGCTTCTTCAGAGAAAAGTGTTTGATTAGTTCTTTGGCAGGCATTCATGTCACATATGTCAATATGTCAATCTCCTGAATGAAAGAGATGTGTTAGAGTGGCTCAGATAATTAATAATAACAAAAATAATAACAATAAATTCTAATGGGGAAAAAAATCTTTTTGGTGATACTGTAACGGTTTTTATTGTGAACAAAGTCAGAAGTGCCCAGATTTACAAATTAGTGCCCTTCTAAATCTTAATAATGAAGGATAATACTGATTCTAAAATTGCTTGTGACAGAACTAAGTAATGACAGGGGAGTATGATTTTCAATTTACTTTTGTACATAGGCACATTTAGGTCAATGAAACTGACTATGTTTTAAGGCTGCACAAAGAATTTATTTTTTCAATTTGGTTTGTGAATTAAACAATGTATTTTTTGTTGTTAATTGTTTTAAAAAAACTGTGGGTTGTTTGTTTTTGTTTGTTTGTTGTACCTGTTGTTTGATATTTTTTTTTTTTACTTTCCAGAAGAATGGGGGAAAAATGACTTTGTAGGAGATTAAAGTATTGTGTGGCCTTGCACAAAAAATTTTACTAGAATACAAGTAAGAAAAAACAAAACAGAAGATTGATCAGGTTGAGACAAACCTACTGGGAAAGTCAAGTATTACTTTCTGCTGGAATATTAGAATGTTCACCTGTGGAGTGCAGCTTCAGTTTACTTTCCAGTTAATTTCAAAGGAATTCAATCTTAAACTCCTTTTATCATAATTGTGATTAAAAATGGTTTTATATAGAGAATAACAATTCTTGCAGAAGTAGCTTAAGTCTCATCTTCCCTCTTGTCTGTGTTACCTGTAGAATATCTATAGATTAATATTTGATATTAATAAAAAATATTGTTATAAAATTTGATATTAATTCTTGAGAGAATTAATAATTTAAAACAGGAAAGAAACTGGTTCAGATTCCTGCCTTCAATCATAAGGAAAATAGATCTAAGTTCAGAAAGTACCGTAATAGGTGTGGAGCATGCTAAGGCTGAGAAATACAGGGATAAGATATCTGTACGTTTTGTGCAAGATATTATCACTGAGAATAATGAGAGCATTGCTTGATAGTTTTGAGTTCAGGGAATCACAAATACACTTATGATGTCCTTCAGGATTGACTTCCATATTGTCTGCAGATGTTCTAAAATAAATACGTTACTCTGATGGAATTTTGCTTTTGCTATGAGTTTTAAAATATATTGAATTTCAAGTTCCTTGCTTTAGATACGAAAGGTACTCAAATCTCAGGAGGCACACACACTCCAGTGACTTCTAACTCTGGAGATGACTTACTCGATTTTCCCTTTTCAGTCTGCAGGTTTGTACTTTCACTACAAAATTACTTTGTCTTGAGCAGCATTACCTTCTCTGCATCTCAATTACATTGTGATTTAGAGATCTAAGATCTGCTCACAAAAGGATCCACTGTAGTATTGTATACCACGCTGTGTCATGAATTGGCAGAGCAGGGTTCAGCCTAACTAAGCCAGAACACATTCCTTTGGACACCATGGCCTAGAAAATAGATGTGATTATGGTGTTGTGAGAATTTGGCACGCTGTTTAGAATGTGGAATATTCCAATCAAAAGCAATAGGCATGGGATTTAATCATTACTAGATGATTTAGGGACATTAGATTAGTTTTGTGATTAAAACTATAAATAACCAGCAAAACAACATGTATTATTCATTTAACTATGGCGTAGATGCAAAACAGATCTAGCTGGGTGCTCTGTGTTTCACTGTGAACCCCAAACTAAGGTATGGCCTCATGGTTAGGGCACTTCCTTGAGATGTAGAAGATGTGCAATCAAGTTTGTTGGGTCTGAAGGAATGTAATTCTTTGGGATATATTTCAAAACAGATTGCATTCAAAAGATAAGACACATCTGTTTTGTTTTAAAGGTGAATCTTGTTGGATTGCTTATGTGTTTAATCTAGGGAAGGGGCTTAGTAGCTGAATCCTATGGTTAAAGAAGACTCTTTACATTCCAAAGCTTATAAAAATAATTAAAAATGTGATACATCTTATCTTCCTTCAGCATTATCTGTTAATCTGTTCCTAGACTCACCAGAACACGTGATTCATGAACAACTAATTCTGTTTAAGTTCAGTAACTTTCTGCATCACCAATAGCATTGATCTGCATCCTCAGCCTAACAGCTGGTGACATCTGTACTAGAAAACAGGTACGCTTGAATACAGTAAAGGAGTGGTCATTAGCTCTAAGAGCAGCAGACATAGGCTGACCACATCCACACAATATTCCTCACCTTGTGTCTGTGCCTGCGATGGTCTTTGAATACATGGATGTAATAATATCTTTTTTGTTTTCCCCAGTTAAAGTGACTGAAATAATGAAATAATATTGCAGCCTGTCAGCAATTTTTGCAGAGCATATTATTGAGGGTACCTTTTACAAGTTCTGGAGTGCCACAGACATGGCTTGTGGGTGTGGTTGTGGTACAAGACTTGCTAGAATACTGCAGGAGCTGGGAGGGATAAGGAGAAGGTTAGTAAAGCATAGCACTGTGGAGGAAACTTTGGGGGTGGGAATGGCTCTTAGCTCATGCAATCCCAAGCATTTTCAAGGAGTGTCAGGTGTTATAGGTTAAAACTATGCCAAAGTCCATTAATAATTAAGTAGTATGGGTGACTAAGTTCAGGGTTTGAACTTACTCTGTAGCACTGTAGATGTAACAAATAAAGATTTTACTGCTGGGTTCGTTTTCTCCTAATCCAAAAAAAAACCAACTATGTTCAAACACAACTAGGTAAGAAAGCAGAGACAAATAACATAAGATTGATTTCAATAACAGGGAATGAACAAAGGTATCAGAAAATATTTGCATTTCCCCTTCACAGCTGAGGAAAACTATAACTCTGCTACACTCATGTTTAGTGGGTTTCATTAAAACAAGAATTCTATAGGGACCTCAGGGAAGATACAGAAAGCAGAAAAGAAAAACAGATCACAGAGGTGTGAAGAAAGGACTATAAGCTCAAAACTACAGAAATTGGCAAAGACTTAAATAGAACTTCCCCAACAAAGGTTACAATGACACCTTCATCCTAGTACCTCATTAAATCTTTGGGAAGAACTGATGACTCTAATTCTATGATACTGCATTTTATTTGAGTGTTCATTTTAAATAGTAGATGAAAATAATAGATGAGCCCAAATACTCATCATTTTGAAAGAAAGTTAAGTTGTTTGATTTTAGAAAATGAACTTATAAATATATATGGCCAACCTTGATGTCCAAATCTATTTGTCTTAGAAACTGTCTTCAGACTTGTCTTCATAAAACGCAACAAAAAAATAACTCCACAGGTAAAGAAGGAAACATGACAGTTTAATTTCTTCTTGTTGACTTTGTGGGTTTTCACATAATCATTTTATTCTAATGATGATTTTGTAAGTAACTACAGAAATATACTCTTATTCTCATTATTACTGTTATTTGTATATCTTTGGTGCAAAGGACTGTAGACAATACAGTAATGGAAAAGAAATGACAAGAGATTTTGCATTTGTCAGGTTTACAAAACAAAGTAAGAGTACATATTATACAGTGTATTGTTAATGTATTAAAGAAAAGTGAATTGTACTGTTAATGTATTAAAGAAAAGTAAAATAATTGTAATTATACTAAAATTCAGTAGTAATAGCATCTTAAAAATACAGAACATCACTGTTACTCCTTGAAAAAAATCTCTTTTAATGTCATTACAACATTTCATGCTATTGGTATTGTGCAGTTTTTGTCTAAATGAACTCTGAATTGTTTTTAAAGCGTTGCAGATTATTATCAATTACATACTCATGCTTCTTATTTCAATAAGGAATTTAAGACTGAGATTATGCCCTGAATGAGGTGCATCAACAACAGCAAATGTGTCTGTAGGACAGGAAGTGCAGGTCTTTCTCCATGCAGTGCTTTTGGCTTTCAATCTGGTCCTGATTTTTGAGAATTAATGGGAAAGGTGCTCCACGGAATAATAACCTGAAATTAAGATGTGCTTATCAAGTCTTTTGTCATTGCAAATCACCTTGCTGTTTTTACCCATAGACATTGTATAGTAGTGTTAACCTGAGAAATATTCTGAATTTTCAAGAGCATGAGCAAATCCATGGGAAATACATACTAAGAAATCAAGAAAGTTAGGAGTGATGAATAACATAATTTTAATACATTCAACCCCTTTGATGACCTTTTCACTGTAACCCTATCTAACAGGAACAAGCCTGTTTTTTTTCTGCATTGACAGCCGCAAAGGTACTGAATCAAGTACATTATTTACTAGCAGAGATGATAAGAGGAAAAGGTCAACTTTAAGTTCTGCAGTAACATCTAAGGATGCAGATCTAAGGAAAAATCTATCACAAGGCCTTCATAATGTACCTCCCTTCCTGAACACAGCCAGAAAGACTGCAGCTGTGCACAGATGGACCTGAGGAATGTGAGTGTCTGCTGTGCATGGGAGAAATAGTGCTGTGCTGCTGCTTTCAGTGGCAGGCTGCTAGCACAAAACTCAATAAACTTGGATTATGCACAGTGTGTGAAGGCCATATAAAAAGGTTTTTATGCTGTCTTGCTTAAAACCATTTTTGATCAGACAGACAAGATGATGAAGATCAGCCTCAGCCACCTATCCAAGTAATTTATTAGGAGCCTAGCTTGCGTGTTGAGTCTTGCTTGCTACTGTTTGTGAGTTGCTGCTTTGAGACTCTACATTGTGAGGAAACATAATTTTAATGAATTTCCTCACCTATGTGCAGTTTCTCACCTCTATCAACAGAGACAAAAAGTGGCCATTGAAGTGTATTTTAAATTCTTATATTAAAGTAAATCCATCTTGAAACTGAACAGCTTGTTGCCGAATTTCTTTTCCACTAAGTTGATGCATTATTTTCAAATAGCAAAGAGGCCTGATTTGTACTTACTGGGAAGCTCTGATCTGTCATAAGGCACTCTCTATAGATGTCATTATTTGACAGTAAAAGTGGGAAAAAATTCCTCGGTGTTTGCATTTTTAAAGGCAGGGAACACGTTCAAATAAGGTGTACTAATATCACTGTGTGTAAAGTAAGAAAGTCAAAATGCATGGATTGAAACTGGATGGCATTGCTCTGAGACTTAGTGATGACATTTCCACCGTATAAATCCTCTTTGCCAAGGACAGCATTCACACAACAGATGTCTTGACTCAATGTGTTTGGGAGACTCTGAATCTCTTGTCAGGGCAACTGTGAATCATTTCTAAGGAGGAATTAAAAAGCAGATTAAAAGGAAGGGACAGACAGTGCTAAGCAGCAGTAAGATATTTATCTGAGGGGGAAAGAGTTATATTCAACCTCTTGCTACATGTGATTCACAGCAGAAATTAAAATGTTGGTCTCTTTCAGACTTTACAAACAGAAATCCCATTTTGAGACATTCCAATAGGAAGGTTATCTTCATGGGTAGTAGTGTTAATAGAACTAGTTACAATGTAGCTGAACTGAGCTAAGATTTGATTTGAATGATTATCATATTTCCAAGAAATTAGGAATGAATATTTTACTGCGGATCATTTTCTTGATGATGTAATTGTCTCATACTTTATTTGCATGCAGTTGCATTAAGCATTGTGGAATTTTTTTGCTTATGTACATACATAAATACAGCATTCTGATGTTAGCTAATAAAGTGTTGAAGTGTCAACGAGTGCCGTTTTTTTTTAATGTTCTGGCCATAATCCAGGAAAGCATTTCAATGGATGTCTCTAAGTAAATATAAGAGTGGCCTTCTTGGTTTCAGAAACATAAAGTGAAGCTTTTTGCTTCCTCTCTAAGATAGCTTTATTCTACAAATACCTTTGATCTCACCTCTCATGTATGATAAATCTAGACTTATTTTCTAGAACCTCCTTATTTTGGAATTTGTATTTCACCCTTAAGAAAAAAGATATCATCAGCAATTCAGAACATTGTCGTTTCAAAAAGTTTAGAAGCAACTGGAACAATATTTAAAGTCAAAAGGAAGTTAATTGTTACTTCATATTGTTAACATTTGAATTTCTGTCTCTATATGCTACATTAACATGATATTACTTTGTTTCATAATGTTGTGAATGCACAGCTTGATATTAAACATCATTATATTATATGATCATAGCTTTTTATCCAGGACTTTACTGATGTGATAATAGAACCTGATAATAGTAAAAATATGAATATGTTATATAAGATATAAAAACAATAAAAAGAACAAGTGCCAGGTACTTGAATAGAAAATTCTATCAAGTGATTGCTTACTTGGAAACAAATTTGAACAAAAAAATTGTACTAGGGCTGCTCCAAAAGTAATGCCTCCTATTTGTATCATGTTTGCTCACAGTGTCAGAGGTGGATATTGGACAGTAGAGGCTGAACCCTCCCAGCAATATCCCATTACATTTTGTTGCTGTGCAACAGGTAGCTGCAGAGGGGCAGTCTGACAAAATGATGTCTGATACAGAAGTGCTTATGAAGAAAAAGGGAGTTATTGAATTGCTACTTGTAGAAAAAATGGCACTCATCGACATTCATTGACGCTTCCAGAATATTTATGGAGACCATATGGTGGATGTTAGCTTACTAAGGCTGTGGGTGGTATTACACTAGTAGTTCAACATAAAAATACAGGAAGTTGATCAGATCTAGTGAAATCATGCTGTTATGTCAAAGGAGGAAAATAGAAGATCAGGAGTGAGTGCAGGCTTAGATACAGAGGAGTACTCAGCAGAATTATTTAACATGATCCCTTTTATTCCTCAGCAGTGAACAGAAGATTTATTTTGTACCATTATTCTTCTCAAAATCCAGAAAAAAACTGGGGAAAATGCACTGTGATTTGTAGGATAAAGAAAAGAAGTTATATTTGTGCTAGAGTCAGAAAATGAAATATGAGACAATTTCATACTTGGAGCATCCATTTTGTTATGGAAACTACTACATTTGTTTTTTATTAAATAGGAAAGATTATCTTTCATCTTAACAAATGCCTTGCTCTTTTACTTGCTAATGAGAAAAAATGTCTTCCACAGCAAATTTAGTTGCAAATTTTGTCAGTAGAAATGGCACTATTTAGCACAGTTCATTTCTAGACTTCTGTGCATTCAGGTTATTGCAGATTATCATTGGTAGTTTTGTGATTATTTGTGATGTTATAGTATGGAGTTGGTGAATACAAGGGGTAGAACCACCAGAATTTTCCAGAGAAAAGAAAGCAGGCTTTTCTGTTTCCTCATTATTCCAAGGACTGAGTAAACTGTCATGATTTCAGAACTAAATTTCTGGTTAACCAGTAGAATAAAAGTATCCTTCTGGGAATAATTTGTTGCAAAGTTGAAATCAATCAAATTAATTCAAAGCAACATGCATTCCTATTTTTTATTCATGAGAGTGTTTTTCCTTTCCAAAGTGAGACCTGCTCATCCTCCATTAACTAGTATTCGTTGAGCCTCACTGCCTTTTCTCTCAAGTTAACTCAAAACACAAAACAGTTGTGCAATCATAAAAGGTCTTTCTCCACGTTTTCTGTGGCAACTTTTCTATTTTCCATGTAAAAATATATCTGACAAAGATTTCAATCTAGTCCCCTTATCTAGATTCTTTACAGTAGTAAATTCTAGTTTCAGAACAGTTTCTCAGCACCTATCAACTAGATATATTTAATTATTTATATCAGTGAACTGCATAAAGATTTAAGACAATCCCTTGACGTGTACAAAGGGCAGACTTTTTCAGGAAATTGTGAAAATTAAATATATTCTACTCATTATTTACACTATGTAGTCCCTTTCAGTCTAATTATCTGGGATTTCCCAAAATTAAGAGACCTTAATACAGCTAGGTATAGTGAAAGTCCTGATGAGAGCATAGAAGAGTATATTGAAATGAATGATATATTATTAAGACAAATCCACAGACACTAAAAAATGTGGGAAATTGTTGAGGAATATTTAGTAGTTAAAACCTATTGAGAAATGCAAGTAAATGGAGGTATGGTATATATAATAATAATTAACAAAGTTTTTATAAGATTTCATAATATTTGATCTACCAAGATTAAACACGAGAATTGTTTGTACTGACTAAAAACAAAGAGTGGCATATCTCATGCTGTGTTTTCTCAAATTTATGCTTATAATGCTTAAACCTTGCCCAGAATCTTTACAGCTTTATTTTCCAAAGTTTTTAATTTTTTTTACAACTGGAGTTGTACAACTCCTGACATTCCTTCTGATTTTTCAAGCATTTCCTTTGGTAAATGAGACCAGTACACGGGCTCCATTTCTCAATTTCCCACCATACTAACTTGCTTAACATCCTCATAAAAGCAGTTTTCTCCTAAGTACCATCTTAAGGCTTACAAAGAAGCCATTTTGTAAGAAAACTTTCAAATTTAGTTCTAATAATATCCTTCCCTCCATGGAAGATTTCTCTATCTCTATAATGCAAAGGCTGTTTTGTCTCCATACATTTTCAGCAAGAAGCAACAAATGTCAATGGGTGCAATATTTTCCACACGAAGGAATTCAATGACTCACCTTTGCTTCCTATGAACTTCCGTGTCAGATGACATTTTACCAGACTACCTTTCTGCTGCTATCTATTGCTCAGCAGCAAAATGTAATAATGTTGTTCAATGTTTACCACCATAGCACCAACATCCATTTCTGATGTTATGGGCTGACATTATAAGAGGCAATACTTTTGGAGCAGCCTTTGTATATGTCCTTCACAAACATGCATGCAAACAAAACCTGTTTTGTAGGTGTCCTCTTCTGTTTCCAAAGGAAACAGTAAGGCAGAAGAAAAAAATTGCAATGTCCTCCTTCATACTTACATTTCAAGCCTTCAGGGAAACAGCCATTTATGTTGAGGGATGTGTGGTCCAGAGCTCTGACTTCACCTGAGTCTACTCCAAAAGAGGAGTGTCACCTTCATAAACCTTTTATCTGTTACATACTTCCTAAAATTAATACACAGGTAGTATCAACAAGAACCTTTGGTTCCCTAGTTTCTGATTAGCTACAATATCAGTTCAACATATTTTACTTGTTTTGTTTTCTGAAAAATAATTATTAGTGAAACTGAAAATGAAATATAAATTTGTGACAAATAAGGAGATTTACTCATAAATATAATTTGTTCTTAGCATGCTGGTATTACTGTTATGGTTATTATGACATATCTATGAATAAATAGTTTATATGTAAAGAGATCTGTTTCTGTTCCAAGTAGTGATTTTTCTTTTCTCACTAAAAAGAGTCAACAGAATGTGATTTACTCTTATTGCCTACTTTTTATACTATGGGGTTTTTTTTTCTGTTAGATACTCGCATACACATTCATACACTATAGAAATACATATATTCACATATATTTTGAACTGCTTTGAATCTGCCAATCTGAGTCATGAAATTATACAACTACTGAAAAAAAAAAAAAAAAAAAAAAAAAAAAAGGAAACAGTTCTGTTGCATTTGAAGTGATTCCGCATACAAACTACAATTATCATAATGAAATTTTGACAGTGGAAACATTAGCATTTCAAATACAGCTTTAGAGACAAGTGACAAAACCCTCTTTGCAGGATGTTTTTACACACTTCTTTAATTTTTTTAAATTCTAAATTTTCTGTGAAAGTACTGTGAAAGAATGAGTGCTGTTTGTATGCAATACCCTGGAATTTCTGTGTTCAGAGCTCAAAAACAAATCAAAGGACAGATACTGAAGTTAAAGAGAAAGGAAATCCTGAAGTTCTTTCCATGTCTGAGTCTCTAAGGAATATGCGTTGGAATGAATAAAAAAATAGAACTGCAATCATTAGGTGATTTGATGGTACTTAAAGAGCAGTTACTGCAGATATCTCAAATTTCTGTAAAATTAGAAGATAGTTAACCTGTATAAACTCAGAGGATAAATTAAACTATGCCTGATAGAAGATTTAGTCTTCTGCCATTATGAAAATGCACTTCCTTTGTTTCAGCTGAAACAATGTTAACAGCATAGCAATACTTTGGTTGCCACTGAATGACGGAAGCACACTTGGGGTAGAGCTACTACATTCATAGTAGGGCAACAAGGGGGCAGGCAGAAGCCAGGACATCGGCCTGAGTTAGGCACTGGGTTATTCCATATCATGTGACACCATGCAGAAGGCTGTAGAGCTGCGGAAGGTTGGTTGCAGGTGGGACAATTCTGGGGGATTGTTTGGGCATCAGACAGTGGGTGGTGAGATACTGCTTTGCTGGTGCCAGTCAGTGAGCAGTTGTATTGTTATCTGGATGTTTATCAGCAGATGACAAGAAATTGCATAGAGTATATATATATATATATTTGTCATCACTGTGGTTTTGTTTCCCTTTTCCTTTTCTGTCTTAGTAAATAGTTTTTTTTTCTCAATTCATGAGTTCTATTGTGTTTCCAATTCTCTCTTTCATCCCACTTCTGGGGAGTGAGAAAATGGCTGTGTGTTGCTGAGCTGCCTGCCGGGTTAAACCACATTCTTCTGTTTTCTGTTTCTAAATGCTCAGTGCAATACTCTCACAGAGATTATGCATAATTGAAAAATTTCAAAGCATCTCTTTTTAAAATTTATAGGCTGTTCTGGAGAAATACATACTTTACATACCAAACCTATAATAGTACTGGTTGTTTTTTGTTGTTGCTGTTGTTTGTTTGTTTGTTTTTCTGTTAAAAAACATTATATCTGGTATGATGAATGAATATTTTGCAGCAAAAGCATAAATCAGTTTTCTCCTGAAACATTCTGTGATTATTGGAAGACATATTTTGTAAAACTTACTCAATGTTTTTAGTTTTCAACTTGCTCTAGTACATAGAATAGTCAAATTTCGGCTTGAGAAAGCAATTAATTGTTGTCTATAACCAGACATAAAATATGTGTTTGTGTCCAAATACCCAGGAGTTCATCTTTCACTTCCCTATTTTGACTTAATTAACATACAAGGAAATCTGTATAGAATCCCCACAGAATCCCCAGAGAAGCTTGGCCAAGAGGGGAGCCACAGCGTGTATCCTATCTCTAAGAGGAGCAAGCCTGTGTAGCGTGGCAAGTGCCTAGGAGATAACAAATTATACTGAGTATGCTCATGTAGAAAAACAACATTTTTTAGCTAAACACATTCTCATATAGAAATTTCAGAAATAATCACTAATTAAGAGATAATGGCAATAAAAAGCATCTTTGAAGTTTGAATATCTTCAAAATGAAAGTACATGCCAGACTGGAGATGGACTGGAAATCAATCCCTTTTACTTGTGATTGCTAATTATTTCACATCCTTTCTTGAAAAGAGATGAAATTAACATTCTATAGGAAAAAAAAACTAATTGGAGAGGTTTTTATCTTTTCTTTTTATGAAGGACAGGCTACTTCACTTTTTTTTTTTCTTTTTCTTTTTCTTTTTTTAATACAAATTGCTACCATAATTTCCAAGCATATATGCAGTTAGTTGCTAACTTAATGTATAATGGCTTCTTTTTAATATCTTGTCTGTTCCCAGGCAAATCTTTCAAGTTCTGTGCCTGATTAGTCTATAACAACCTGAAGAAAAGACTGTGCATCTTACCAAGAAAAGTAATATCCAACTAAGAACTGCTCACAGTTTCTTGAATCTTTATATGCAAATAACATATGGAAGTTACATCTGGGTTCACTGCCTGTGTAGAAGATGTCTTTGACTACTAGTATTGCTATAAGATAGTATGCAATTCTTATATTGAAACTGGAGTTTCAGAGATAAACACAGCAAATAATTTATGTGAAAAATCATCCCAACCTCTGTCACTATTCTGCTGACTTCATGAATGGAGTACAAGATTCTACCATCTTTTTTTCAAGTTGCTCTAACTGTATGGGTTGCTCTGAAAGTAATGCCTCCTATTATCTCCAAACTGTAGCAAAGTATACAATGAAATTATTTGATAGAACAAATTCTCATCTACAAAACACTCTTTTTCAACATAGTCATCACCATTAGCTATGTGTATTCACTAATGATGAACAAGAGCCCGCATGCTGTGCTCGTAAATATCTGCACTAGAAGAGAGAAGAAATTGCTCCAGTGAGGCATTCTTTAACGTATGAAATAGGAGTTTTTGGGTTTTTTTTTTCTATTTTGTTTTGCATTTCTCACAAAAAGACCTTAGCAAGAGAAAGGGATACTAATGCTAATGAGGATTTGTACATAAGTAGCAGATGATAAAGAAACATGAGTATGTGTTTCCATCACGAATTTCTTGAGGGACTGGTAGGAAAGGAACATAGATGACAGTCATAGCCAGTATGTATTATACTTCCTCAATATTCTCTTTGCAACAAAAGCAGCCTCTGCTGTGGGTGACAGTACTGGGCTACATATGAGATATATAAGACAAACCCATTATGTTCAATTTATCTATTCTTTGTTAATTATTTATTTTTGCTTCTCTCTCATAATTGAATACTGGGAGATCTTTCAAGTAGCAAAGCTTTGTATGCACTCTTTTACTCTATGCAATTTTTATAAGAGTAATTTGAGAATGAAATCAAGGGTTTGACACAGAGGGAATCCAATTAAAAAAAAAAAAAAGAAGACTGTCCTCAGGAAGTATGTAACAGAGATGTTCGTCACTGAAATGCCAAGTTGGATTAGAAAGATCTTAAGCTCCATAGAACCTTTCCGTGTAGATATTGTATTTTAACAAATTATCACGTATTTAAATTCCAGGATGGGTAACAAGATTCAGTTACACATTTCTCTGTGCTTCAGATGAGAATTTCAAGGCTGTCTGTGTATTGAGGTATTGATCTCCTGTTGACTACAGGATACTGAGGACTGCAGGGACTTCATTAAATACGATATGTGTAAGAAATGGATGGCATCTAGTGGAATGTCGTAATAGAGATAAATTTAAGTTATGCAGCAATGCCTTAGTAACTTAGTAACTTAGTAACAGTTATTAGCAGCTTCGTACAGTAAAGGTCTTATTTAACCCTTTACCAGTGTGATTTGTGTTTTTGTATTTTGTTGTTTTGTTGTTTGTTTGTTTTTTAATTCTCTCAAGAAGCTAAAGGTATGGCTATGAGTCATTAATGAACCAACAGTTAGGTTTAACAGCTTTACCTGAGACAAAGGAGCAAAGCAGGAAGCAAGACCATATGCCTGAAATTATTAGCAGAACAAGAATTAAATTTTGATGACATCTCTGATGCATTATCCACCATTATAAATTGGGGGAAATCCTTTTTGAAGTTTATGACCTGACAGTTTCTATTTCACAATTATTTATTTAGCTTTAAAAATACAGAAGATGTTATGGGAATACCACTAAATACATTTGCAATATTTTGATATGCATTTAAAGGCATCATTATGTGATGCCTTTAAATTACAGGATTTGGAGATACTCTTATCTATACAGATTTCTACGTTAAACAAGAAAAAGAGTGGTTAACTCCCTAGAAAGAATGTGAAAGTGTTGTGACGATCACATTATGTAAGTATAGTTTGCAGCATCTGTTGAGTATGGTTTGGACCAAGGTGAATTATGCAATTACAGGATTATGGGATGGTCATTCTTGATCTTATTATCCTTACGGAGCAATATGCTATACACAAATGTTATGCACCCTGGATGGATCTTTGGGGACTGACCAGTGAGAGGCCTCTTCTCTATTTTCTTTCTCAAGATACCTGCATATAACTGATAGTATAACTTTGTTCTGGAAATATCAGATAATGCAACTTATGTTATATAACAAGCCACATCAGTAAAAGAAAGGATAATGACATGATATGATGTGATTGATATGATATGATATGATATGATATGATATGATATGATATGATTGATATGATAATCAGTCATGAATTCAACAAAGTGATTTGGGTATTGGTGGGGAGAGGGCAATAAAAAACAACCAAACAAAACCTAGTATGAGAAATCAGAAAAGTTTCTTACAGATGTATCTAGATTGTATATGGGGGAGTATACTGGTGTGAGAGTACAGAGAGAGTATATGGAGACTATATTGGTGTGGTATCAAGACAGGTGAGCTACTTAAATGCATAAACAAGTAGAATGATGTGAAAATAAGAGGAAGTATTATCAGTAGATATTGCAAGAGCAAAAGGATATCTATGGAAAAAAAAAAAAAAAAATTGTAAATATAGCAAATGAATAAAAGCCATAGTGAAAAGTGGAAATATTAAACTGAAAGGCCAGTGTTGGCAAATGATCAAGTTATGAACCTGTTTAGTCTGGAAATTTAGAAGCTGTCTTCACCACCAAAACAAACAAACAAACAAACAAACAAAAACTCTAAAACAAACAAACAAACAAAAAGCTTCCTTAGATTGGTAAGCTGACTGTAATTAAAGGTTTCTATGGAGCTTTCATTAGTTTTTGAATGGCATCCTAGGTGAGGGATAAGTAGGAGTATTATAAATGAAATTGGATTATTACCAAGCCTGTTGTTATATTTTAACCTAGGTCTTTTGTACTGGGCATTATACAGGATTGATATTTTATGTTTTGAGCAGATGAGAGAAAGTAGTTTTCCATTGTTCGTATACCTTTTGGTATATCAGAAGGTAAGACATTTTAGATTTAACATCTCGGTTTGAGCAGTGACTGACATGATAAGAATAAGAGTAGATAGAAAATTTTAAGTTGCTTTATTTTTCAGCAAGAGAACTTACCATCTGTGTCAGTCTTACATTAAGACTTCAGTGTTGATCTTTCCTAATAGCTTTGTACTGAAGTTAAACTGGAAGTAGTGACTTATTTATCTCCTGTCAGGAGGGGGTGATGAAGTGGAAAGATGGGCCATGACATTTGCAGAAAGGTGATCTTAATCACATGGAGCTGGGAGTTCAACTTGATGATCCTTGTGGGTTCCTTCCAACTCACCATATGATTCTGTGATAATTTTCTGCTGTTGTCAGCATTTATACAGCCTCTGCAACAATAGACATACAGAAAATGCTGTCTAATTTCTATAGTTAAATTTTCTGTACTCCATAAAGATCAACATAATACAATGAGGCATAATTCACTCGATACATTAGGGGAAATTTACTTAAATATTTTCTTTTTGTTTTATATGTAGATGTATTCAGATCTGACTGACCACTCATTTTTAATACTGCTGAAATATGCCATAGAGACTCTACAAAATGTTTTTTTCCTCTACAGACTTTAATAGATCTGTATGTACGATGCAGTAACATGCAAGGTTCTGAAAAAGCATTCTGAAAGAGCTAGCTGGTAACTTGGTTACCTGGTGTTCTTCAGTCTGAACTGCAGTATTTCTCAGACCACTGTATTTTTCCTTCTTTGCGTAACAGTGTATGGATGATCTTGAAGGTCTTTTCCAACCTTGGTGATTCTGTGTGATTCTGTGATTCTGTGATACTGAAAATTCAGGAGGAGTCATTGAGATTCAGAGCACCAAGTTCAGCAATTATGAAAAACTTCATTTATAAGGATGTTAGGTGGCATTTTTTGACTATTCTCAAGGGTTTTTGCTTTATGGAAAAGATGATCTTAGAATACCTTTAAAATTGACTAATGAAAGAAACACATATAAGAGCTGTCTCTGGGACAGATGCTCTAGATGGTGGGACTGTGAAATACTTATTTGTGCTTTGTCCTGAAACAGTGTTATACTGTTATATACTGTTATATAGTGTCTGTTGAACAAACAGAGTCCAAATACTTTTGTATCTGGGATTCTTAATGGGAAAGGTCTACCTGGGAAATTGGATGGAAATTATATAAGTTATCCTGTTACATATTTTTCTTGAGCCATTGTATAATATTGATACAGCCAATGAATACAGGGGATTCCAGTCACATACCTCTTCAGGTACTGCTGTTGAAATAAACAATTGATTTTATCACAGAATCACAGAATCATAGGGATTGGAAGGGACCTCCAGAGATCATCAACTCCAACCCCCCTGCCAAAGCAGGTTCCCTGCACCAGGTTGCACAAGTAGGTGTCTAGGCAGGTCTTGAACATCTCCAGCGAAGGAGACTCCACCACCTCCCTGGGCAGCCTGTTCCAGTGCTCCGTCACCCTCACATAAAGAAGTTCTTGCGCACATTTGTGCAGAACTTCCTATGTTGCAGTTTCTGTCTGCTTCTTGTAGGCAACCATTTGCTACAGAAAGACAAATAAAAATTAGCATGAAATAAATCAATAAAAATACTGGTCAATGATTGAGATCTTTAATCAGCACACGAACTTTCTGTTCTGCAGTCATAAACTAAGGCTTTTCACTCTCACACCAGTGAAAAATCCTTGACAAGAAAAAGCTTGAATTTCTCAGCAATAAGAAATAGATTAAGATATACATAGATTCTCTGTCTCCTTGAATAAACCTAGTACTGGCTCAGACCTAGATCTCACATTGTCAAGTTACTTAGACTAATCCTTTCACCATTCAATATAACAGTGAATCTAGTTGAAATGCATGTGGATTTTTGTCATCTGAGGAGGAAGGATGGAGCTAATGTTTCATTGACATATATTTTAGTACTATTTTTCTTGATATTCCTATGTTTCTGTTACATACACATCAACTCCTTGCATCCTGGTATTCAGATAGCTGGTCAACAGATAAAACATTCTGGAAAGGAATGTGATTTTGCTGATACTTTAAATTCAGTCCAAGATATTTTATTCAGGCATTTAGTATGTGCCACACACTTAAGATCCAAACAAACACTATTTTCTGCACGTCAAGTTAAGTTGCCAAGAAACATTTTACAAAGTTTGAGTGTGGACAAATGAAGTTTTCCAGTTGGAACTTGTGCACATACTTGGGGACATGCAAAAATTTTGTGTAAGAGAGCAGAGTGAGAAGAAAAGTAAGGTAAAGTCAGGAGATGCTTTCATGATCTAACGGTCTAGGATTGTGATCTGAAGTAGAAGAGAGGCACAAAGGATTTCTCTGTAATGCTTCTGGCAGAGAGATAATTATGTCCTGGGACTCTGCACTAGGAAACAGAAATATTGTGAATACCAAAAGGAATACGATCAAGAACAGAACCTGCAAGAATTTCAGCAGACAGTTTAGCACAAATATAAAACGGTTCTGTGCAACTTTTTTGAACTTGGGAATGTCTCTGGCATTGATGTTTTGTGTAAGGAAAGGGACTAGTTGTTCTCTGTTTGTCCTAAGAGAGAAGTTTGGGACTATAGAGAAAAGCATATTGCCAAAATACCACATAAACATGAAAAAAGTCTATGATAACTGATCAAGGATTTGGTAGTGGCAGTGGAAGCAAAAATGGAATAAAATTTAGAGAAAAAGCATCATTTTTTTTTAGTATGGTTGTGCTAATGCAGTGGCATTATGTAAAGATGATTACTGACGATTTGATAAAAGGCAGTAGGGAGCATGAATAAAGATATCTAAGGAAGATCATAAGCACATGATTCATCAAAAACAAGAATCCTTAGAAATGTTTTGGTTTTCAAACTGTGCAAGGCTTTCTTTAGAAAATGTACTTTTCAAGCACAGAACCTAAACAGTTCCCAGTTCACTTCAGTTAACAAAAGATATACTTCAATTTTCACTCTGGAAAGAGTGAAGAGAAGAAAAATAAAATTGTTCTTTAAAGAATGTCAACGACTTTGCTAAACTTTTCAAAGTTTATCACATTTTGAAAATGAAATGTCAGATTGCTACTCAGTTTGGATCACAGCATACAAGGTGCTTCCATGCTGCAGGATAATTAAGCTACATATCCAGTTTTTATTTGCAGGAAGAGCTTCTGAAATTGTGCAGGAATAATTAACAGAATAATTCTATCTGCTAAAACTTTTGGCTGAAAGGAAACAAAAAGGAGATAAAGTAAATGCGAATACAAAATGCAGATGACTTTTCGACGTTCATTTAACCAGCACTAAAATTTGGAGTTCTAGATGTTACCCAAGAAGCCTCTGAGCAGTCTTACCACAATTTTCGAAATGCATGGTGACTCTGAAAAGGTAATAAAAATATCCAATTACAGGATTTTTTATATTGCCTTTATTACTGTAGCACAAAGGCTGCATATGAATACTTGTGCAATTGTTATGATGAACCTGGCTGTATAGCTATGCTGATACTATCAGTATTTAATTGTGTGATTAGAATGATGGTACTACACAGAAAAAGTAATTCCAGCTTTTAGAATCTATGGATATTCAGGATTTCTTGATAATGCAGTAACTTCAGAGCTGGATATACAGCATGTGAACTATAATATAGGGTGCACCATATAACCAGTATTCCAAATGGGCTCGTGAGACTTGGATCTTCAGTAACTAACATCTTTGGAAAGCAGTTTTATTGACATGGTTTATATGCTTATTATTTCTCATGTAAAATTTCCTTCCCATGACATAACTTGTTATTTAGTATGACATTGCTGCCATTGATGTTAACAGAATATTTTCCTACTCTGCATCACAAAGAATTCAGTTTGATCTTTATACTGAGGTTGCTGCTACTTAGTGTTCCATGTTGAAATTACAGTTTTAGCTGTTTTTTTTTACCTTCTTTTAATCTGGCATGTCCCCTTTCTGGTGATTGTCAGTGCTGTTAACAAAGAAAAAATGTGTTCTGTTTATTTTTAGATAACATGGATAAATAAAGTTCAAAGTCTTAAATAGAAATACAGGGGTTCTGAGAACATTGTTCATATTATCTTTGGTTATTGTTCCATTTAGAAATTTCAGGCAATGCTTATACTTCATTAAGTCATGTAGCAATACGATTTGCTGTAAAATCATTAAGAAATAAGGGCACTACTGTTTTTCCTAGTCGTTAACTAGATGAAGGCAGTGATTTTGACTTCAGGTACTTTATGAAATATTTCTGCTTAGGTTCTATCAGTTGCTTAAAAATATGCAGTTACTTCCTTTCAGACCTTTGCTTACATTTCAGATGTAATACAACAGCATCTAAGTAGCAATATCATCATGATAAAACTGGTGTTTATTAAATTCTGAAATAACCTATTTTATTACATTCCCTTAAGAAAACCACAGAATGAAACATTTAAACTAAATTTCATGATGAATTCATATAGGTAGAGAAGATGTCACTGAGATTAAAGTCTTTACTTTTACCTCAGAGTTTTGGTATTAAAGACTACTTTAACGATGACAAGCAATAGTTAGGACTTGTGTTAAAGAAATAAATAATCCCAAATATTCAAAATAATGGAAGGAAAAAAAAACTAAAAGCATCTGAGCTCAGATTACTTTGTCATAATTAACCACAGATTTGTAGCCTCTACAACTGAGTGTATTATCATGGACAGTAGAGAGATAACAGCTACTAAAATGAAATGGATCATAGCTGTTGAGGGATTTGTAAATAATCAGGAGTGCCTTAAAGTGAGTCAGTCTCACCTAACAGACTCACTGCTTGCATCTCCAAGAAAGAAGACATTGCTGAAAATGTGCGAGCTGCTTCTTTGAATTAACTTTCCCTGTTTAGAGCAGGAGTTATTTCTGGAGATAATCAAAGCTCAGGTGATCTGTTTGCTCTGGTTGTGCATCATCTTTGTGCATCATAACATTCCATGTTATTGGAATCAAACAACACAAAATGTGAACTGCACTGCATTAAAGAGCTGGATAGCAAAATATTCATGTCCCAGTCAACTTGGTAAATCTCATTTTTCTGCCTCGAACAATGAAGGCTTTGTACCTAGGAGAGATCCCAGGAAATGAAGGATTTATCAGTATCAGAGATCTTTGTTTTTACGCTTATCTATGTTAGTGCAAACACTTAATCAACATATGCTACTCCATTACGAAACTTATTCACACACACTACAGCATAGTCAACCTCTACATACTGACAAGCTCAGCCTGCTAAGGAGATAGAAATATAAAATGGCAAAAGACTCTGGAAATAACATTTTCTCAGTAATCACAGATTTCCAGGAGATTAACTGCAATGAATATGAACAGCCAAAGGAATACACAGATTTTTAAGATGGATATCACTTAGGACTCCTCACTTCCTCTTTTCTTCTGCTCTGTGAATTTTGCTTTACACTTTGAGTTCTCAGCTATGACTGTAGCTATTTCTCTTTTGGGCAAAAAGTAGTGAGAGGAAGAGAGAAATGTTGGGCTTACGATGCTTCACCCATGCTGCTTTTTATGCAGCTGAAAGTAGAAGCTGATATAACTCCTGCTTCCTGTCCTTGTACTGTACATCCCATTTTAATTGCAGTGATGGCTCTATTGCTTTTTAATTTGAGGATGAAGGGTTGGTTGTGGGTAAGGGTTGGTTTTATTTGTTCATTTGGCTTTCAAAACAATGCCTCACATTCAGTGAACTGAAGCAATAGAAAATTTTTAGATTTTTTTGTAGGTTTGAATGATGTTTTTTTTTCTGCTGTTTTTCTCATCCAACAAGCATACTACAGAATTTCAAAAACTGCAGAGCTCTCAGAAGATATGCAGCAGAACTGGCAGTTCCACTTTGACAGTCATGAGACTCGTTTATCTTTAGCCACACTTTGAATTTTCATTTTTCTTTTTTCTCTACCACATACAGAACATTTAACCTTCTCAGAGGAAGATCCAGACTTATGCTACAGTGCTCAGCTGCTCTTTTAAGGAGAGAGGAAATAATAGAAAATAACTGTAGGAAATAATAAGAAATGTCCAGTACTTCTATTCTATTTGGATCTAGTCCACCTAAGGAAATAATCATCAAAAGTCCCATGGACATAAATACAGGGTGTGCCACATACAGAGTAGATTCTAAGGTCTTCTGTATGAACAGGCTTTTACCCCTTCTCTCAGAATTGAACTGTACAATGGTCTGGGACTCAAAGGAGAAAAGAGAAGAGAAAACCTAACTGTAGCTGATGGCAGGTAACTCTAGTGCTGCCTAACAGACCTGACCAGTGTGCCCCTTGAGAGGTATGTAAGTTTAATTGGAACACACCATAGTCTACCATGTTATGAAACATACATTTGAGGATGGCAAGAGCAGTAACAGGAGAAAATATAGCAAGTTTATTGGAAGAGTCTGTTCAAGAGGGCTAATTCTTCCAAACTGAACATACGTGGATACCGAAGAGAAACTTTTAGCTCTCTCTGGAGACACAGCAAGAAATGCAGTGGTCTTGTGCAACATTGCAAAGATTCAGACTGGACAGGTAAGGAATTGTTCCTACTTTTGCTGATTTAGCTAGGTACAAAGATAAATCAGATCTTGATAAGAAGATTTCATAATTGTTTGGGGAAAAGATATACCTAGGCCAAGATGAGAACAGATCAGACATTCATTGGTTTTTAACAGATTGTATACTGAAAGATATCTTGAGAGGTATAACATAGATAGCATTCCATGAAGTCATTAACAGAAGAGGTAATACATCAACAGAATATGAAACAGGTTAAAAAATCTCATCCTGCAACACATGTAATAAAAATAGCCCTTTCATAGTCAAAATAAACCCCCTAACCTTAATGATAATCTAGGAATATTCATTGAGTTTTGTATTCTGGAAGAAGTTTAAGAGCATTCTGAACAGTTTCATCCTTCAGCAGGTACTTTTCAGTGGGAGGAGATGAACGCAGCCTGAATGGATGTGGTTAAAAGATGTCTTTCCTGTCTAAAAAAAAAATATTTATGGCAAATACTTATTAAAAATAAGAACATGGAAAAATAAAATAGTGGTCCTTAAGGAATTTTGCCTCATTTGAAGTATCTAAACAGCAACAACAACAACAAAAGCAGCTGCACAAAGAACATAAAATGTATTTTCAGACTCCTCAAGAAGAGATGTGAAACAGGTGTGTTCTGCGCGTCTGCCTTCTAAAAAAGATCCAACTGTAGGGTGCAAAAGGATCATAGAAAGTGTTGAACAAAGAAACACAGATCAAATATGTAGTAGTGTACATTGTCTCCTTGGAAAGAGTTGATGAAGGACATGTAATGTGTAACTTTGTGTTGCAAGGCAACACCTCTGAAACATTCTTGTAGAACTGGTTTGACGTTTATACACAAGCAGAGGCAATTTGGTTACAAGGACAAGACCTTACCTCCTCCTTCCCAGCTCTTAGAAAAATATTTGCAGTTTGATCAGTAAATAACAAAGGTTTTCCTTAGAAATGAATAGAGGGACAGAGATCTAATTACCTGCAGTACAGCTGAAAGTGCATGGCTGATACCTGGACTCAGGACCTTAAAGGCCATGTCACAGGGCTGTACTAGTGTGGCTCCTGCTCTGCCAAGATTCCTAGCTTTGCTGCCAAAATGTATTTGACATGCGCTCACATTTTGTCATGAATCTGTGGTAGGGTTAAAGGGACCTTCAGCATTTGTGTTTAATTTTCAGACATTGACAATCACCTAACTATTTGTACTCATCTGCCCTGTTTTTCACTACTTTGCTCAATTCTCGATTTTCAGTGAACCAACTTAGTATCATGCTTCTTTATTTTCCATTTGGTTATGAAATAGACACTTCTCAACTAAGCAGCTCCATTCTCTGAAGCCAAGTCCGTCCTTTTGACCCTGTTTTCATTTTTCCATCTCTATGAGGTCTATACCATAATATGATCCACCATTTTTCATTTCATATTCTTAGCTTTGGTTCATCTCTTCTTTGGGACAATGCCTATGCTTCCCCCTCCTTAATTCTTGCAGCCTGTTGAAGCACAGTGTACCACAGACAACCAAGAGGAGACAAACTTTTTTTTTTTTTTTTTTCAGTTCCTAACATCTGTGTAGCTCCCTCCCTACTTTCCTGACAGTAAAAACTTCCATGTAAATAGTTTGACTTTTCAAATAGTGGCTCCATAGCACTGGTTTACATGGGGGTTACATGGGCCAGTTGCCTGTCCTGCGACTTTGCAGAAACTATGAAAGGGCGTGTGCTCTAAAAGCATTCAGAAGATACGAAGGGACAGAATAAAGCAACTTGTCTTGCACAACTGATGACTCTACTGGTTAGTGTGGAGCTGTGAGAAGGTGTCATCGTTTCTTTAACAAGTTTAAGTATGTATTAGTTTTAACTGCCAGGTCCCTGAAGCACTAAGCAGCACTCATGTGCTCTGACTAGCCTTACCTAGAAGCATATCGTAATCAAAGCGAGTTTGCCCAGCCTGTGGGTAATAGAGTAGGGTTATACAGAACAAGGTAGAGAGATCACAGCAGGGGATAGGTAGGATTTTGTAATTTACAAAGACAAGAAGATTTTGTTTGATATTTATTACAGATAACAATGAACTACCACTAGTAATTATATTGTGATTTCTAAAACAATTAAAAAAATGAAGACGATAAACTACTGCAGATATTACCAGAAAGCAAATATATACATAGTAGATGTTAAGGGTGCAGCACTAATTCATAGTAGGAGCCATGAGAGATAGTAGAAAGGAAATTACGGGCAGTAATCTTAGTAACATAGCTGAAAATACAGATTGGTGTTACAGGTTCAACAAACATCAATAATACTGTGGAAGTGAATACATGGGGGCTTCTCCAAAAGTAATGCCTCCTATTTAGTTATGCTGGTCCACAATCTCAGGGGTAGATGTTGATGGTATGGCAGTAAAGGTTGAACTTTCCCACCAATATTCCATTACATTTTGTTGCTGTGTAATAGATGACAGCAGAGTGGCAGACTGACAAAATGATGTCTGACATAAAAGTACTTCTGAAGCAAAGGTGTGTCATTGACTTCCTCATGTAGAGAAAAAATGCTCCAATGGATATTCATGGGTGCTTGCATTTATGGAAAACTTTCACAGTGTATGGTGTTTTCCAGTGATGGCAGCAGCAATAGGAAAGACATCCACATTCTGGATGACCATGCAGATTTTTATGAGAGCAGCACGCAGGCCTTTGTTCATTGCTGGTGACAGTGCATAGCTAGTGGTAGTGAGTAGGTTCAAAAACAGTGTTTTGTAGCTGAGAATTTGCTCTATCAAACAGTGTTATTGTGCTGTTTGTATTTGTTTTAGTTTCCATAGAAATAAATAGGAGACATTGCTTTTAATGTAACCTATGTATTTATTATGGATAACAAACTTACTAATACAGTAGAAAATATATTTATCACTAACACACTTTTCACAACTATATTTGTCTCAACTGTAATAATTAAAACATACATACCTGTATAATCTGTATAAGTTCATACAATCAGTGGTACAGAGTACATCAAATCAATCCCAAGAAGTTGTAGATTAAACTAATATCAGCATCAAGGTGTCTAATAAAGAAAACTGATCTCAAAAGACTCCAACTCCCACCAGAAAAAAAGCTCAGAAAATGGACTTAAAAAATAGAGCCCCACTTCAAAGCTGATCTATAGCACAGTACGTGGAACATCACTGAGTTTAGTAGCCAATGTTATAGCATCACAGAATTAACCTGAAGTTCCAGTGAAGCTTCAACCTGTTTAAAAATGAGAGGGGTCAAGAAGGGGACGGGGAAGGGAAAGAGAGTAGAAGAGAGAGAAAAATATGTGCAACATGAGAAGCTTCTTAGAAAGAGATGATCCATTTTGTAAAATTCAGATCCTTGTTACACCACCAAGACATTAGAGGGTGTAGGGCACTAGTACTTCAGGTAATCAACAGATACTATTAATTTTTAACTTCTTTCTGAGACAGCTAGTAAATGATGAAGTTTTTTTTTTTATCTTTCTCTATTTTCTTTAAATAAGATTTTATTTCTCACATAAATTCCCACTTGTCAAGCTGACTCTTAACTAGTCTAAGTCCATTCTTCACCTTCTCAGGTGATAAACTGTTCCTCAATTTCTTGTTTTGCCATCCTGGATGGTTTCTTCAGGCTATCTCTGATTCTCAGGTGTCCAGCTGCACTTCAAGGTCCACATGCACCCTTCACATGTCTCCTTGGCTCCCAGACTGCTTCCAGGCCTGCAGTTCCCAGGCTGGCAGACATTTTCCCATCAGCATGTAGTGTGCATCTTAACAGCACTTCTCATTATAGTCATATAGAACTTACTCTCAAAATTATCAGACCCACATACACACTCTGCTCATTGCTCTGAGAACTTCATTTAAGCCTTGATTACCATTCCTAGCTCAAGCTATGATCTAGCTGTACCTTTTTTCAAGACCTATCTCTGGTCTTGTCTCCTGACTGGATTCACAAGGTGGGACAGCCTTCTTCTGTGCCCAGAACCAGATCTGCCCAGCATGGTCAGACCCTGTGGGATGACAGCTACTGGGGCTGATGGCCCTCCTGACTCCCCAGCCATATCTCAGTGTGCTTTCACTATTGCACATTCCTCGTAGATGCAGTCTGGCTGTTCTGAGAGCTAAAAAAAGCCTCTCAAAAAATCTTAAATATACCAGATGTACTAAAGCAGTGCAACGATACCCGAAGAGTATAGAATTATAAAATTATCTTCAGTTATCTTCTGTCCCCACAGAGTTTCACTGTGTTCTCTTGCAGCTTTAGAATCACAAGAAAGTTATTTACGGAAAGCTCTGTAGGTGGGGAAAATTCCATCCCTTGGAAGACTTTACTATGCACTGCCTCGGTTAGATTTAATCTCCAGTTGGCATTTTCTTTAAGGCAGATTTCTTCCCAACATTATACTACTTCCCCTAATGCACTAACTCTTCTAACCTCTTGCTTTGGTCCTGTCCTTCATCATGCACTCCCTTTTATGGATAATAATAAGTGAAAGCTTCAAGAATATCTATTTACTTCTTAACTTTCTAGCCAGTTCAGATTTTTTCTCTTGATGAAATATTTGAGATTGGTAACTAACTTTCAGGTTTACCTGGAAAAGTAATGAAGAATTCAGAACTTTACCTTGTGTGCTCTTCTTTCCACACAACTTGGATCATGGAGCTGGAGCTGAGGGTATGCCATCAAATTCTGATTTGCCTTCAATTGTAGCTTTTCTTGGTGTATGAACTGAATTCCTGATTGTCACTGCTGCAGGACTGCTACTCATGCTGATTTTATATGTGAACTATAATAGTGCTTATAGTATACTGAATGTGGGAGCCTCATTTAAGACTGTAAACAATACAATTTTGTACAAAAGCTAGTGGATAGCTATGGATTATAAGATGAAAGAATTACTTTCTAAAAACATTTTTGTTTTTTCTTGTTGCAAAATTTTCTTTCTTCACATCTCTTACTTCTGATTTTTAAGATCTTGCTCTGTCAATTGATCTTTGTTTTGCTAATTTGTTTTAAACTGGAGACTACTAGTGTATTGTTTCCAAGATAATGAGTTTTCAAGGGGGGGGATTTCTTTTTCCATTCTTCTATTTTAGGTATCTGATTTGTCTCATTCGCATCATCTAATCTTCCAAACCATATGACTATACTTCATGTCTGATCATATGACTTTAATTAGTTTCACGTAAATCTGTGATTAGTTTATGCTTAAATGCTAAAAAAGCAGAACTAAACTCTTTCTACTTATCATCTAGAGGATGAATCTTTTATTTTTAAAAAAGGGATTTATCTTCTAATATGGCTTGATATATAATACTTTCAGAATTTTAAAAATTAGATTCTTTCTTCTTTTTAGCCCAATTTTTATAATGATGTTGCTATTGAAGGGTAGCTTTTCCCATGATTTTTATCTATAAAGTCCTTGAATCTGCAGTATTTATGTCTGAATAAGTGATCAGTGATCTGAGCTGTTTTCAACCTTATATATTGACTGTTCTGGATTGCAATGCTACCTGAAGGAAGTCAGTATAGGATTCTGATTGACTACTCTCTGATATGTCTTGTTTTGTCTTGTTTGGTATCAGGTTGAAGATGACATTAATGTTGTTCTCACCCAGTATAAAGCCTGTATTATATTAGTTAGGGGAAAGTGGTGCTACAGATCTCAGTGAAGCTTCCAGATAGTAGAGATGCGTCTTTGCTAATGACTAGGTCTGAATGATTACACTGGCTGCTGTGGCTGCAGAAGTTTGATAAATTTAAATAAAGCTTTAAGAATAAAATAAAATAAAATAAAAATAAAAATATTCCTAAAGGTATTGTTGAATGCCTTTTATTATTATTTACTTTCTTTCTTCTTTTTTTTTTTTTTCTTTTTTGTTTACACTCTGGTTACCTATAAGAATAATGATACAAGAGCCATTCAGTTGTTGTACTTAGAAAACTCGATGGTTCCCAATTTATTTATTTATTTATTTTTCCCACTATGAGTTTTAGCCATAATTCACATTCACGCAGTCCAGTTCTGGCTTGATCATTTGTTTGCAGTCCATTCAATTCAAAACTCAAAGGTACTTTCATTACACTGGGTGACTGCAGTGTCATTAGCAAGGCACGTTGAACAACATATTATTTACACTATCCTTCCGCTAACTTCATATGAATGTATAATCCCAGTGGAGATCTCACAGACCAGGAAAGAATGCAGTAAAAGCATTCCAGTGAAGGATCTCAGTGCATCCTAGTGATGGAAGCTTTTAAAGAGATTGTGAACTTCACTAAATTACTGGGAGAAAGGCTGTTTCTAGCCTTTTTGCATCTGAATCTGACCTGCCAAGAAAAGCAAATCCTAAACTATTTACTTTAATTTCATGGGTTCACTCTCTGAATCAACTGTTTTGTTGTTTTTTTTTCACAATGCCATTTTCAGTGGCTGTATTGAGTGAGTAGAAAGGCTTAATCTGTGTACATTACATTCACGTGACTCCAAGTTCTCATATTTGCAGAGGTGAAAAGATTTAAAATTAGTTGCTCCATCCAGTTTCCTAGTTGTATTTCCAATATTTGTCTTCAAAACATTACCTCCTCCTGCTATTTCTATTTACACTTCCAGTTCTGGCCATTTCTATTGCACTGTAAAAAAGAACCTCTAAGCCTAGCATACTTCTTCTCCAAAGCCTCCACGTAAATAGAGCATTTAGGAAGCTGAATGGCTACTGTAGTAGTAACAAGTTATATTTGAACTTTTCTGAACATCCCATAGTTATTCAGAAGAATCATGCATAACAATGTGGGCAAGTGGGTTTACTCAGAGTATTTATAATGGCTTGCAAATACAGCCATCTATTCTTAGATTCTCATACATTTATCAACCTGTTTTTGTTTTTGTTTTTGTTTTTTTTAATACAGAATGAAGAATGAAGCTGCTGTTCCCATAACACAGAGAAACAGCAACATAAACTGAAAGAACTGATGTATGCTCTATTTCCACTAAGTTATGCAAATTGGAAAGCTTCAAAAGGCTAGCAATCTGATGCAAATTGTATGATCGTTGTTGGAAGCTGATTTCCATGTGTATATGTAGCATGCATGCCTTCAGACAATATACAGCCATCTTCTATTAACTAAAGAAAGTAGTATGCATTCATTTACTGATTAAGGACAATCTTATTTTCAGAGGGAGAGTAAAACAATAATTTTGTAACAAATAGGCATGGCTGGGGGTAAACAGAAGAAAAGATGAATTGATCATTTACTGTATGATGTATTCATAGATTTTCAGAAAGCAATCAAAAGAATATATCTAACAAACCTTGCATTCAAAATAGGATTAAAACTGACCTAGAAACTAATGCTGAAAACATGTATTCTGTCACAGAGTCAGGAAGGGTAGGGTAGTTTATATTAATAACATCTGCATAATATCTAAGTGTAAAACAATAGTTACATGCATACTGAGGCACCAGGGAGTGCAAAATACTATTAAAAAATTACTGAATTAAAAGATTATTGATAATTTATCAAACATAACTTCTTTGAGAAGGCAAGAGAGGAACAATCTCGATTTTCCTGGTACTCCCCAGAAATCCTGGACTGCATATAACAGTCCCTTCTTATAAATGCAGCCTCATTCCTTCTCCTTACATTTCTTTGCTGTATTTGATCCTGTAATACTGTTGTCTTCTTTCTCTAGCATTTCCCACACTATTATTTTTTTCTTTGTCCTACATATAATCTTATATACATGCCAGATACCTACATATTTTACATACAGCCCAATCCCTACCGTAGCATAAGAATATTGTAAAATTAACATAAAACAAAACTCCAGTGCAGCCCTGGTTATACAATGATTTAATTATGTTTTTATGCTGAGTTTACTGGCAACATTCAAGTACATGTAGATAGAAGCTTCCTCAGCAGGATATTCTATGATCCTGTAAAATAAAGAAAAAAGGAGAAGTCTGTTTTGGAAAGCTGCACACTGATTCACAAAGAAAGAGTGAAGAGCCCTTGGGATTGATAAGCTGATGCAACCCAGAAAAGCAGTCAGAAAAATTCCATGGTTGTCTCACAGGCTTTCCTCAAACCAGTAAATAAAACCAAACTGTCTTGTGGACACAAACACTATGCATACGTAAAACAACTGTTAGCAGAATTAACAACTGACAGTATTTTGAATCAAATAGAAATATTTCAGAAAACAGGTAGTTTGACTTCTCTCACCTTTCAGAAAGTAAAAGTGTTTAAACAGATGAATATGAAGTAGGGCAACTGGCCTCAGGGGTAGCAAATGCCCCAGCATCTTTCATTTACTTTTGTAGACATGATAACTGGCCTCAGAAAGATAGAACATAGATTATCCTGTGACAGAATCACTGTACTTAGAAATGGATAGTAAAAAATGTAGGCAGTCAAGATAAAGTGTTGACTAGAGATCTCATCCCAAGCTTATTCTGCATTTTTAGCATTTCTGTGAAATTCCCAGGGGATACTAGAGGTGCCTTTCTCAGCAGTCCCTTAGGAAGACATGCAGCTGCTTTCTCTTATAGTGCATCTCTTCTAAAGACTAATGGGATTCGCTGACAGGAGAAATAATTTGCACCTGTCTACACCATCTTCAGAGCATCTGGTCAATTTAAACCAATTTACATCAATATTCAAAAAGTGTGCATATTGATGTAATATTACACTTTGAAATTGATCCATTCATTATTTATGATGGATGCTAATATGTGCCAGTTTCTTTCTAGACTGGTTAGGAGTGTCACTTGGTTTTTGTTTACCAACAGTAGTGTGGAAACTCTGGGTTCTGCTACGAATGTGAATGAAGAGCACATTTTCTGAGTATAAAACAACAACAACAACAACAAAATTGCTGAAAAATGGGTCAAACAGAAAGACTAAAAACAAAAAGCAACAACAATAAAAAACCCACATTTATTCTAAATGACTTTCATACCCACAGGTTTTTGCTGGGACACAGAAATGGGATAGTAACATTTTACAAAGTCAAGTTTAATGAGCATTTCAAGAACTTGCCTTCAGTTTCTCACAAGTTTGCCAGCTTCTAAACATTTAAGGTGAAATATTCCACCTGAGAGATTTGCTTTACCCTGAATTTCTCTAGAGCCAGTAAGTATTGCGCTGCTTTTTCACAGAATGAGTAAAGAATACTGCACTGGTTTTTCAAGCTAAACATAAACAAGCAGTCTTGCAACTTTTGCAATAAACATGATTGCAACAGTCTTACTGTGAAGCTAGCTACTCAATATAGAACTAGCAAATTGATATTTGGCAGCGGAGCAAGCTTCTGGATTAAGAATATGCCATTTACCAGCAAGTATCTGCGAAACCTACAGACATACCTTGAACATCTAGGGTAGAAACTGGAAGAAGAATCAGCAATACTTTTGATCAGCTGAGCTGCTACACTCAAAAGCAGAAGTCTGTAGCCCACAGATGAGTTTCTAGTCTTTTCTTTGACTCTTCAGAATGTCAGGACTATGACTGATAGATCCTGGATATTTTGTTTTTTTTAATCTGAAAACACATTTCTCACTAAGACAGCAAAGTCAAGCTGGAAAATTAGGAAATGATAAGATTTACAGTGTCTTTGCAGTCTTAGACCAATGTGTATGTATCAGGAGGCAACTCTGGTTTTGAGCCTTGATTTTGTTTTGGTGAGATATTATTTTCATTCATTGTTCCTGGTAAGCTTCATGAATCATTAGGATTACTTAGAAGTACAATTACAAGAGGCTGCTCTTGCCTCATTTGTTACTGAACTTAAAGATCTGCCACGCTGCTGGCCTCACAACTACAGTGTGATTTTAAACAAGTCAATGAAAGCATGCTATTAATTGTGGTCACTGGGAGTAGCTAGATTCTCGGTCAAGAAGTCTGAGCTTGCATTGCAGATCAAAGAGATCTATGACATCTGGCTTTTTGAAGCACATTTATCACTTTCTGGAAGTTCTGAAGAAGGAACTGCTGAGGTTGAACTTGATGTCAGGTCTTGACTGACTCATCATCTGGTATTTTGGTTGTTTGTCTACTTTGTACAAAGAGTAGAAAACTATCTCATGAAGCATCCTCAGAGGAGTCTTGTCTAATGTGGAATCACAGCACAGAAGAATCTGCACCATAATGTGCTTCCTGGAGACAGACTAGACTATGACATTTCCTAACCAGTCAGCTTTAATTTTACAACTGTTTTGTTGTATTAGAATTGTGAAATTGAAAAATAATGTGGAGCTTTATAGTGAATATGTAAAACATGATTAGGTAATTTTATAACCATTTACATTTTATACATGTGGTGTTTTGTTTTTTTTTTTGTTTTGTTTTGTTTTGTTTTTCCAAAAATAGGAGAATAGTATTTCTTTCATTCACCTTCTTGTTGTTGTTTTCTTGGTTTTGGATTTTTTTTTTAAATTTATTTATTTATTTATTTATTTTTGTCTATGTTCCCATTTAGCTATGGTTACAATTTGGAATCTCTTTTATTTCCCATTCACAATTTGTCATTTTGATCCTTTCTCTCTCCAAACCTATCAACTACTCAACATCTGCAGTAGTCACTTTTTGAGTGAAAAGGCACAGCTTCTATTCTGCAATGTCAAGCAGTGTCACTGCAGAGGAACATTAAGAGTATGTTAGTGAAGAGAGGGTGACCATGGAGTGGTGAGGGGGGAGAAGAAACAGGAACAGGAGAATGGAGGAACCTGGTGTCTGACACCAGGCTGCATCCTCCTTGGTGTAGACAGCAGCTGCTGGAATAGAGTGAAGGAAGCTGTGTTTGACTCATGGACATACTGCAGTTCTAGTCATTTCCCTAATGACTGTTGATGGTGCAAAAACAAAGATTTTAGCTTAGGGCACACTGGCCTTACTATCTGCTGCTCTTGTCTCTCTCTGTGTGCACAACTGAACAGTTGCTTGTTATTTATCTGCTTCTCAGCTGATTCCCAAATTGCTTTGAATTTTTACCATCACTAATTAGGAAGAGGGTGCACTGAAGCATAAGGTGAAATCTCATCTTTGGCACTTACTTGGACTCTCTCAGTAGTTCTCCTAAGTAGTTTCTTGTATTAGCATGATCATCCCATCATAAAGAGCCCTGACAGGTTACAATAGCTACCCTTTCTAATTCATGCCTGCCAAACCTGTTCATTTAACAGCAGGAAGTGTTTCAGTGAGATTTTTAACAAGTCTTCCCATTAGACAGCATATTGTGGTTTTCCTTTTTATGGTAAGATCTGAATTCCTTCATTAGCTACAGACTTTTACTTGCAGTACAAATATCCAAAAATTGATAATGACTTCAGACTATGTATACAGGCATCCAAGCCCAATTAGAGTTGGCTACAAAGGTTGGAGATAAGGAGAGGACATTTAAATCCAAGACTTCATTTTTCCATTTTTTATTGTGGTTTCTACTGTCCCATCAATATAACGTATGTAAAGAATGTATGTTCTAAAAGTCCTTTTATCCTGACAGATCTTTGTATAAAAACTTATTTGCAAGTAATAATAATAATAATAATAACCTTTCTACTTATCTATACCAAGTTGGTTGCTATTGCATTGATGCAAGGTAAATATATGCAAGTTGCTGTCTCACTAGTGTTTCCTCATGGTGCTCTTTGCAGTTATGAGAAGTGTTGCAGATCGTGAGTTTGTACCCTCTGATTTACAGTTTCCTATACTGTTGCTACATGAAAACAGAGTAGAACAAAAATTATAGATTCAGTATGAAATTACTCTCAGATGATAAGGATCACATGCTAGAATTAAGAACTGAATATCAGTTCTGGGATTAGACCTTCTCAGAGGAAAGAAAAAGTTATAGATACTTACAAAGTTTAATCTAACACTTAAAAAACATAAGAACTTCAATAATGGACTGTCATCTTCCAGTTACTACTGTTTGCAATTAGCCACAGACCTACTGATCCAGTTAAAAACACATGCAAACAGAGAATTACTGTTGAAAGGATCTCTAAGGCCTGTCTGGGTGAATTATATAGTCTGGAATGAAGATACCTTGATCTGCAATCAGCTGTATAAATATGCTTAGTGTCTGGCCACTATTCGAAGCAAAACTCAGTATATGTTCAGGATACTGCTCCAGTGCTGCTCAGGTGTTTCTAGATGTTCAGAAAAGAGGGTGTTGGTGACGAGAGAATTCAGTATGTATTACCTGCAAAAGACTAGCCAAGTTTGCAAATCAAATTTTGGACAATGTTCGATCTTTTGTGAAGTCCTGTTCTGATGTACTTGCAGTTTGGAAGGTGAACTGTATCCTGGGCTGCATCAAAAGAGAAATGGCCAGCAGGAACAAGGAAATGAATGTTCCTCTCTGCTTCATCTTGTAAGGCCCAACCTGGAGAACTGTGGCCAGACCTGGGGTCTTCAATGCAAGAAATATGTGGAGATGTTGGAGTGGATCCAGTGGAGGGTCATGACGATGATCAGAGGTCTGAAGCACCCCTTTGCTATGAAGAAAGGCTGAGGCAGCTGGGCTTGTTTAGTTCAGGGAAAAGAAGGCTCTGGGGAGACCTCACTGCAGACTTTCAATACTTATAGAGAGCTTATAAACAGAAGGGAAGCAGATTTTTTTGTCTGGTAGGGTTAGGACAAGGAAAACAGTTTTAAACTAAAAGGGAGGAGATTTAGATTAGATGTTAAGAGGAAGTTCTTTAGTCAGAGGGTGGTGAGACACTAGAATGGGCTGCCCAGAGAAGCTGTGGATGTTTCATCCCCAGAGGTGTTCAAGGATGGGTTGCATGAGGTCCTGAGCAATCTGATACAGTGGCAATCCTGACCATGGCAGGTGTTTTGGAACTAGATGATCTTTAAGTCTTTTTCAACTCAAGACATTCTATGATTCTGTGTCCATGACTATCAGTGGTAGTATCAGCCACAGTTGATAGCTGCCCCCCTTGATACTATGGTCATCTCTGGCTTATTGCATCTCCCATGAAAACTATTTTGTATAGTTAAAAGAACAAGAGGCATGGGGTTTCATGGAAGGCACAGGAAGAGATATACCTACAGGTATGAAACACTATGCACAAGAGAATGGTTGCATTATACTCAGCACAAACCAAGACAATGATACTCAGTATCTTCTGAATCACATTTCCTCAAAGAACATTTCAATTTAGAAAAATCTTTCCAGGGAAAGATTGCTTCTTTGTGAATATATTACAGTAATTTTGTGAAATCTGATCTGTTTGATTTACTCTCTTCACAGAACAGTTTATGAGCTTAGAAATGTTTCTTACCATTGAAAATAAAGAAGTTACCCACAAAGTCTGCCTTAATAAAATTCAGAGGAATTCTAGTAATGAGAAATTTTGCTGCAGAATTTTCCTTCAAAGGACTGCAAAAATGATTGAAGCTGAAAAAAAAAAAAAAAAAAAAAAAAAAAAAAAAAAAAAAGAGAAAAGAAAAAGAAAAAAGAAAAAATGATACAATCAAATCGATATACAGCTTGTAAAAGCTACACTACAAGCCAATTTCTGGAAAGTTACAGATTCCCCAGACATATGCAGTTTAAACTTCAGCCTGTGGAATGTCATTGGTCCAACGATCAAAATAGGATCTCCTGCTTTCGTGTTTTTTCAACAAAGACTGAAAAGACTGAAGTATTATAATGCACTTGTTTGTTGAAAATTGTTTAAATTCTCAACAGTTCTCTAACAATTTAAAAGTATTTAGTATTTGTAATGACACAATTCAATATGTGCCTCAGTTTTAACTTGTGAGCATAATATACCATTTACTTGAGGGAAATGTGAATTCTTTAAAAAGAAACTAGAATACAGAGATAAATTTTAAATACTTTCAGTGCCACCTATTGGCTGATAAATTATTTGAATTAACAAAAACATCAGCTTAAAAATTTCGGAAAATGAATTGAGATAGGACCAGTTACACTAATATTTCTATCCTGTACTGAAGTTAAAACTAGCATCAGTATTTACGTTTGTCTAGAAGGAGATAATCTTTTTTTTAAATAATTTAACTCTTAAAATAAATAAATAAATAAATAAAATAAAATAAAATAAAATAAAATAAAATAAAAAAACAACAAACCATGAATGCTGCAAAGGTCTCATAGTGGAGTTTTCTAAAACATGTAGTGAACAAGCAAGGTGATTGGAGAGATAGGAATAAGTTAAGGCATTATTTAAAACTACCTTGTTATTCTAGTGATGGGTTTCTATTTGTCTATTCTTGAAAACTAATGGTTTAGTGACATGTATCTTCTCCTTTGTTAAATTTAAAGCCAACACTGCTTTTCATAGCATCTCAGATACCATTACTGTATTATGCTGAGCACTGTGGCATCAGCTGTTAAGTATGCCCTTAAATTTTCTGAATTTCATTGGGAACCTGAGGTAATCTGTTTAGTTCAGTAGATCTAGACATATTCTGAAAGGTATGCTCATTATTATTTTCTAGAATAATGCAAAGTTTGCCATCTTCCATAAGTGACACATATATCTTTATCATCTTTAAAATAATTCTCCTAATGAATTAGTATTGAATATTTTTTGTAAGCTTTTCAGTGGCTGTGTTTATACAGGACTTATTTGTTCCACATGTATTTATGAAGCTTGGCGTTTTATTGCAGAGATGGCAACTGAAATTTTATGACTGTTTCTTAATAGTAGGAATTGCAACTTTGTGATCTAAGTTTTTTCTCTCTTGTGTTCTGCAATTTATTGTTTGTCATCTGGATAAATACATATGCATACATATATATATGTCACAGTGAAGAGTGAAGAAAAAGTACTTGCGAAAAAATCTGCAATTAGAAGTGCCAGAAGGATTAAAATCAAAAGACTGCACAAGTGTGGAAGTATAAAACGCAGGAATTTCAGGAAATACAGTTCTAGAAGTCTAATGAGATTAACCTAAAATATTTCATTGTTCTTTTTGGAAAACAAAGCTGAGAGGATGAATAATCCCTTTCTGCAGAAAGGGATTGCAGGGAGGAAGAATCAACACTTAAGTTATGGATTGATGTTGGTATAGAGACAGAGGAATATAAACAGGCAGTGAATACATTTGGCCTACAAAATGGGGTAATTCTTCTCTCCTGAACCTAACTATGTTGAAAATTTAGCTTGATTACAGTTCCTTGAGTCAGAAAAGGACAAAGGGTCCTGTATACCTCTTTGTTCATATGTCGCTTTCAATTTTTTTAAGAAAGTGTCTGATTTTTTTGTTATTTTGTTCCATGTAAGCTATCTTTTTAAGCAGTGAAGCAAAAAGGAAAGGCACTTGGGCTGACATAGTTTGCCCATATCTTTGATAAACTATATTTTAGATAAGATGCTCAGAAATGAGCAGATCGGCACCAATAACAGGAGAGTCTAACCAGTGCAAACTAATAATGGATCAAGAATTGGCTAGTCCCATTCACACCTCTTTGGCCACCTGGGAGTTTCATGTTCTACTGTCTTGATTGCCTAGATAGTTGGGCAAACTCACTAGTTGGGCAATCTGGAAAAAAAGTCCAAGTAGAAGGACAATGAATCAGAACAGTGAAGAACATCCACAAGGCTCTTTTTCCTGTTAGGGACTGCACAGGAAATGCAGGTGACCTTAAATTTAAAATTTTTAGCTAACTTCTACTCTCATGTCAAACTCTGACTTTGAACTTGAGTCATTCCTTTGTGAGCACTTTCAGTTGTCTCAGTTTCTTAGCAAAAGAATACATTGTCAGATGTGTATTATAAAATATTCTTGGATCGATATCACTGGCCAGGAGAAGGCAGGGCAGGACCTCCCCAGCCAGGCAGATCCCCCTCTGCCTGCCTCATGACCAGTGCACATTGTTCCTGTCCTCACAGTGCCCTGACACTGTCAATGTTTTGACACTGATTTAATCCTCCCTCTTGGGTCCTTTCTACTCCTGGTGTTTATTTTTCCTTTATGGTTCTTCTTATGCCCTTGCTGAATCAGACTGCCCCTTTCCTGGTGCTGAAATGCAGCAAAGCAGCCTGAAGGCTCTGAACTTTTGGCCACAGATTCAGAAGCCACAACAGAGGCTGAGGCAACAAAATGACTCAAAGACTCTGACTCAAATGGAGCACATTAAATAATAGTAATAATAATAATGTGTCCCATAGGATTTGAGATGAATTAATTTTTTTACCAGATGACAACACAAGCCTTGGCCAAAGGACAAAGAAATCCCAGAATGGAGGTAAAGCTACCTCTAGGCTGGCATGGTGCTAAAAAAGCAAGCTCCACTGATAAACTAAATCCTCCCAGTGAAGGAAAAGTCCCACATTATAACAATTATTTAATGACAGAATAAAATCTCTGCCTTAGAGTTCCTCTAAAACCCAGTTTTCAGTTCTCCTGCACCAGATTGTTGTTTCCAGTCTTTTCTATTTCAATGTTCTGGAAACTATTTCAGTTCTAATATTCATTAGTCTTCAGTTCTAATATTCATTAGTCTTCAATCTATTTGCTATTTGGTAGCAAGGTAAACTATCACACTAGTTGTCCTACTTTAATTCCTATATCCAGACCTGGTACTGAGTAGGCTGAAGGAGGAGTGAACCTTGGCTGTGGAAGTTTATTTCCTGACTAGGAGTAAAATTGTATGAGGGCACACAATCTTACAAAATATGAATGATGCAGAGGACTAGAAAAACAGTTATTGAAGCTGATTTGCTATTTCTGATGTTAGAGAGTTTTGCTTACAAAATTCACGAAGTTTTGACGCTATTAAAAGCAAATAAAAAATCTATGTTTTAATTAGCTTTCTGGAAGAAACCAAATGTTTATAACTTGATTTTTTAAACATTAATAAGCCACTCATTTATGTAGGGTCTTTTTTTTTTTTTTTTTTTTTTTTTTTTAAGGCTTTCATTTTAAGTATATCAATGGATTTTTCTTAAACAGCCTCTAATTTCCAAAATAAGATATTTTTTGCTCATTATTTATCTAAGTAAATGTTTATCTTTCTGCAGATAAATTTTTCCATGCCCACCAATTGCCTGTGGTATATTCCCCACTTTGGTACTTTCCAGGCAAACAGAAATCATGTAAGACCCATATTTTACACGTGCTTTTTTTTTTTTCCTTTTTAATGTAGAAACATATTCCTCCTGCTCTGAGTTCCAATAATAGTCAATAATGTTCTCAGTGAAAAACATGTCATTACTATAATTAATCTCATATGGTGACAGCACACTACACAACTAAATTGTCACTAAAAAATTAAAAAAGCAGCAGCTCCGTTTAACAGGGTTTCTTGTGTCATGATGCTTATTCAAGTATTATGAAGCTTATAATAAATTATCTCCATATGGCATTAACTATGTTCGTGTCAGAGACATTGGTCTCAGCTGGGATAATTTTAAATTTCTACAAACAAATAATACAATCAGTCACTTGAGATCACAGTAGCAACATAATTCCAGCACTAATCTGCTATCAGCAATACTGTGTAAAAATATACAGTGAATTACGGTGTTCTTTAAATAGTCTTGGTTTGTGCCTCTCCACAAGGTATTTAAATATACAGTTCACTCTTTGTTAAAGATCTCTTTCAATAAATAAGTGTTCTAGGTGGAATATAGAAATAAAAATTGAACAAAATACTTAACTGCATACCAAACCATTAACTATTTTTTCACTGTTCTGTTTTTCAGAAAGCAAATACTGTTTAAACTAGGCTTGACTGCAGTCAGGAAGTGAATTTACATTCTGTTAGGAGTAAATAGTAAATAGAAAAGAAATAAAACTGGTTTTACTTTACTGTGATACTCTCATCTGACTCCTATGACTCTATTCTTCCTAGGTCTCTATTGATTGCTGAAGTAATTCAGTGGCTCCTTTCACACCAAGGAACGATTTTAAGTGGCAGCTTGGCACTTATATATGATCCAGGGTAATTTTACAATATCTATCATGATTTATTAAGAACTGATAACTCATTTAACATTTGTTCTTGAATATTTTATGAATTGAGTTGGAATTTCAAACTTACAGATACTGGTATGTGCATTTGGAGTTGAACTATATTTAGCCTGAGAAGAGTATTTTTCTGTTGTTGTTTTTGAATAAGGGCCTATTTTCTGAGATTTATAAAAGTATTATAACTTTACTTCTGTTTAAAGCCAGCTGAAACCAATTCGCTAATTTAAGGAGCCAAACATTTATGTGCTTTAGATTTACACATTGCAGAGACTGTATTCCAAAATGATATTCACTCATCATGGCTCATGTGTTGGCTTTTTGAGAACATTCTTTAAAAAAAAAAGCAAAGAAAAATCTTGTTAGCCCTTTTCTATAAAGCGACTAATAACTCAGTATATCATGTGAATCTAAACAACATTTATTAAAATTTTAAGAGATTATGTCGGGAAAAAAACATCAAATGTATGAGTGTGTTTCTGGACAGCTTGCATTTTATGCCCTGCAGCTGTGTCTCTTGCTTTTTTGTTGTAGATTTATGCCATAGATTTTCAAAATAAGCATATTTCCAGAGCAAGTGGAGGCAATCTGATGATGCAATTTTAGAGTTCTATAGTTCATTTAATCTTGTTTAAAACAAGTACAATCGGAGAGACTAGACTTACTGCTTGTTGCTGAAGTTACAGGTTGACTGATATGTGTACTTCATGGTATCATTACAATGACATTGTATTGGATGTAATTTTTGCTTTGGATGCAAGTACTTTACAGTATGACTTATTCTTTTATTTAAAAAGTAGCCTGTTTTTCTATGAAAAATTATTAGTATTGGCTCTTCACAAGGAAAAATAGAAAAATCTCTGAAGCCTTAAAGCTACTTAGGATGGCAGCTGGTTTAGTCTAATAATTTATAGCAGCTATTTCCACTCCAACAATGATCTTATGGGACTTAAGTATTTTTTATGCCTGATTTTGGACATCAAATGTTGTTGTTTATTTTATTAATCTGTACATTCTAGATAAATTGCAAAATCACTGCATAACATTGAAAGAGTATTATCAAATTTTAGTCAAATCTTTTTAAAGAACAATCCTCCTAGAATAGGTGTGAATTGACTTCTAATATTAACTGTCCATCTCTGTATTTGATCAATTAAAGTTAGGTGAGATTGGATGCCCTTCTTTTGCCTTCCTTGTTACCACAAGTTTATTTGAATGAAATGAGCACAGGAGAACTTTGTCTTCTTTTTTAATCACACATTTTATGGAAAGTCAGTTCACATTTTATCTTCTTTTGATGTAATTTACTATTTCAGCCTTTACTACCTCTGTCATGTATGTCAACAGTTCATTACTGATCTTAGGTTAAGGGCTGGCATGATTTTAAGGACCTCTGCAGAGAAGAACCTGGATGTCCTGGTGAACAACAGATTTACCATGAGCCAGCAGTATGCTCCTGTGGCCAAGAAGGCCACTGGTATCCACTGGTATCCTTGGATATATTAAACAGAGCGTGCCCAGCAGGACAAGGAAGGTGATCCTCTCCCTCTCTTCTGCCCTGGTAAGGCCACATCTGGAATACAGTGTTCAAAATGTGAGCTCTCCAGTTCAAGAAAGACAGGGAACGACTGAAGAAAATTCAGTAAAGGACCACAATGATGATTAGGGGCTTGGAGCATTTCTTCTATGAGGAATGACTGAGAGACCTGGGTCTGTTCAGCCTGGAGAAAAGAAGACTGAGAGGGGATCTTATCAATGCTTATAAATACCTAAAGGGCAGGCATGAAGTGGATGAGGCCAGGCTTTATTACCAGTGCCCCATGACTGAACAAGGGCAATAGGTATAAAATGGAACATAGAAAGTTACATACAAACATGAGGAAAAACTTCTTTACCATGCAGGGGACAGGGCACTGCAACAGGCAATCCAGAGATGTTGTGGAATCTCCTTTTCTGGAGATATTAAAAACTCACCTGTATGCTTTCCTGAGTAACCTACTGTAAGGAATCTGCTTTAGCAGGTGTTTGGACTACATGCCCTCCAGGGGTCCCTTCCAACCTTTTTAATTATGTGATTCTGTGAGACTTTTATCCAGGATCCAGTGGTGAACTTGTCACTCCTGATGACTAGTGAACTACAGCTTGATTCTTTTCAAAGTTTGCACTGTCTGGTAAAATAAAGATCACATTTCCAATCTCATTATTAAATCAAGTGAATCAAGATTATACAATTAAAGAAACGCTTCTCGTTTCACTACTGCATTGTTTGAGGCTGAAGAGGTATTTAATCACTGTAACTTAGTAGTGGATTTTAGCTACACTGATAAAATAAAAATAGATAATTTATATAAAAACCTTCACAAGGTTCTTTTCAAAATTATATAATTCATTCACAAGCTCAGCATTGGTAAAATGCTAAGGTTTAAATAATCAATCCTTCAGCAATCAAGCATAGTAAAGTTAAATGTTTACTTTTGGACACATCTTCTAAAAACGGCACTACTTTGGCATTAAAAGTCCAAATGCTAGGCTATGTGAACACTAAATACTTGCCTCAGTTGTACACAGGGATTAAAATTTCATAGTTCGAAAATACTTAGCTTATCTTTTCTTCATTTCCAGTACAAAGCATGCTTCAAAGAACATCTTCATATATGTATGTTTTGCTTTTCAGTGATATATGTGTGATAGCATCAAATTCTACTGAGCCCTGTATGCAGATGCAGAAGATATCATTATATTGATCTGTAAAAACACATCTTAAAAACACATTTTTGGTGCCAGAAGTATGTTGTTTGGTTCTTTTTCCTTCATAAATTTCTAATTAAAATACTATGTAAAAATATCCCATTTATGTACTATATTGAAGTGAAGAAATACAATTTTCTACTCCTAAACTTCTGCTTAAGAACTTAGTTTCATTTATTCATTTTTAATAAGAAATAAAATGATTAGAATAAAATGTTCTGTTTATCAAACTGAATTGTTTTATGAGCCATAAACACATTTTTTTATGCTTTGTAAATGCTTTGAGTGCTGTTTGAAGGAGAAATAATGCTTATTCCCTTATAGTTGAGATCTGGAATCCATTGCAAGCAGAGGAAATGTTGTGAGGAACTTCATTTGGGCCACATAGCAGGTAGCTGCATTTCAGCCTCTGAAGCAAAGGTCAGGTACAGATGAAAAAATCTTATGCATTCTGAATCCTAACTAAGGGAAGTGCATGAGGTTCAAGTCTCAGAAATATTGAGAACCCACACAGAATAGTCTTAAATACTCAGATTTCCAGTTATTGAGGTTATGAATATTTGTGACACTTGGTGATACTATAATCTTACCTTACTGTCCATTCTGCAACACACAGTTATTGTTATGGAGAAACATTTTTCATGTAATTGAGTTTTCACACTAGCAGTATTACGTGCGTTATTCAGAACTGTGAGGATGTATATTATATACACATATACACCATTTCTGTATAGAAATGTGTAACACATTTCAATGAGAAACACTGATATATTGGATGACTCTCTATTCTAGGAAATACTAGAGTCTTTTTCTATGAGCATATAAAATACAAGACAATTTGCCACAAATGTTATAAGTTGAGAATTTACTCACATAATGCAGATATAAGATAAATTTTAATATAAGCGAAGCAGAATCTCATGCCTCATGACAGGGTTGAATATAGGCTTAGTAATGGACCTGATAGTCTTGGGGCAGTCTACCTGCAATAAAGAAAAAAATATATTTGATATTTTGATTAAAGTCTTTCTGATAGAAGCTGAGGTACTGCAGTTCTGGAAAGCTATGTTTTATTCTCTTCTTCATTAGTCCAAGTGGTAAAAAATATTAGAATTTAAATGCAGAATCTCTACGTAAAAGGAAAACTGTTTCTGTATGATTGCCATTTTTGAAAGCAACTGTTTAAATAAGATGAAGCTTGTGAATGAATTTCAAGAGAAAAACTTTTTTTTTTTTTTTTTAATGCTATATGTTTCAAGGTTGGTTGGAAGACTGATAGGATATTCAATCAACCCCATTTCTGCCCACCTCTCTAGTTGTGCTTAGTACTCAATGCTTAATGTTTTGGAAAAATACCAGCACTGACTAGCTTCTCTCACCTTGCATAAAAAAGATGAGAAAGTTTTCAAGAAAGTAATGGTTGTCTGCAATCTTTTTTCTGATCTTTTCACATTTCACAAGTAGCATAATCTTGCACTAAATCTCTTTGATCCAGTTTTTCAAATTCCATAAAGTTCAGGACTGATAAAATTCCTAGGAGGAAACATGTTCTATATTTTAATGGAAAAGAAATGACAATTTTTCAGGCTAACTGTACTTTTTGGTCTGGAAAAGAATCAGTCATTAAACAAACAAATTGTTCTACATATTCTGAACTGTACACATTAAAATATTGCATTGGGCACTATTGTAGTTTATTTCACATTAAGTAAAATTATAAATTTCAATTTATTCCTGTGAAATACTTTAAGAAAGTAGTTTCTTAACACAGTAGTTTCTTAACAAAATCTACTTTTTTCTAAATATGTTTGCCAAACCTCTTCAGGGATAAGGAAGTTGAACTCTTTCAATACATAGTAAGTTCCAGAACATTTTTAAACACTCATTCATTGCATTTAGTCAATGTGTAAGTCAAATTCTCTCTATTTGGCCATCTATATGTAAACTAGCAATGGGTCTTGCTGTTACTGTATATTACCTGTTCAGCCCCAGAAACATATATAAAGAAAGGATTTTCTTTTAAAGAACTTAAAACAGTGTTAAGTAATTTGGCTGAAACAGGCTGAAAGGAGAGGAGATTGAAAAATTTTGGGAAAAGAATTCATGAAGTACCACCTACACTTTTCTAATTCTGTTCTTTATCCCTCTGTGACATTTAAAATAAATTTGAGTACCTTCTTGCAACTGTGCTATGCTGGACTCCTCATTTCGATAAAAGTGTAATTAAGGAGGGATTTTAAGAAAAAATCTGGGTCTCAAGGAATAATGGAAAGACTTCTAAGAGATTTCAAATAGGTTTCTGCTCTAAATGAAGGTATACTTGATTCTGACTAAAACATACCTTTTGAGAAGATTTTTGTGAGCAATGAAAAAGCTTTCTTATCCTGTGGTAAGATTAACAGTTGGATGCATTGCAAGTTATGCGGCTGGGTCTTCCTGACAAATTTAATAAATACAAAGGAAAAGGCTGCTTTGTGTTAAATTTTACTTAAAATTCACACTACTGCTGAATTAATGTTAATGAATGTAGCTTCACAATCAACAAAAATCGTTCCATCATTTTGGCTGCCTAAAGCCTTCCTCATATTCCCACAGGTAAGTAATGATTTTTGGGATGCAGATGTACAAATGTGCTTTTGTCGTAGATCTTAAATCAACTACGAAATCTGGAATAAGAAGTTAATTTGTCAAAATCCTTGCATTATAGCACTTCTTCTAGGAAGGATCTATTAATCATACTAATTCAGCTCACTACCCATGCTTGCTGTCTACAACATTATAACTCAGTCCTCCTGACAGTGGTTTCTGTTCTACTGCCAAACCTTTGTCACTCACCTTTCCTCTTCAGCAATTGACACTTGTCATCCATTCAATGCCTTCATTACCATTAACTATTAATTTTGGTTGACAGTTAGGACATTCAGTGGAGATCTAGTTACAAAGCTGATCATTTTTAAATTATTTCATATAATCTATGGTAAACTTTCCATAATGTTTGAAATTAATGAAGATCCTTAGGAGCCTAAGGGGTATTTTTAGTTAATTGAAGCTCATGTTGATGCTGTGACATCTGCAGAACTTTCAGATGATGTTACAGCCCTGAGTGTATCAACACATTTAAATAGCAAGTCTCATCTGAGGCCTCCACCCACGTTGTTGGGAGCTGCATTAACATTATGCTCCCGTCCTTCTTGGTTCCTTTTCAGTCTAGTATTTAATTGACTTTTTGGCAATAATTCTATCCTGCTCTATGTTTCTGAGAGTCTCTTTTTGAATCGCTCTATAGTCAGTGTACACTTTCAATGCATGGTAGATGGATATATATGCAAACAGGAGGGGGAACAACTGTTTACATAGATTGATAGAGATAGGACAAGGGAGAATGGTTTTAAACTACGACAGAGGAGATTTAGGTTAGATATTAGGAGGAAGTTTTTCACACAGAGGGTGGTGACACACTGGAACAGGTTGCACAAAGATGTTGCAGATGCCCCATCCCTGGAGGCATTCAAAGCAAGGCTGGATGTGGCTCTGGGTAGCCTGGTCTAGCAGATGGCAACCCTGCACACCGCAGGGGGGTTGAAACCAGATGAGGTCCCTTTCAACCCAGGCCATTCTGTGATTCTATTAAATATATTTCCCTTCTGTCTGGAAGAATATTTCTTCTTCCCACCAGTAAGCGCTCTAAAAAGCTGACAACAGAAGAAGTGGGTGGAGAGCTGTGTAAAAAACAAGTCAGGTATCTTTTTCTTGAGCTGTATTAAGCAAAATGGAAAAAACAGAATTTCTGTTGGATATAAATTACTAAATTCATTTGATATGGTAAATTAGTCTGAATATTAAATACTGCACTGCACCATTTTCCACTGAGAAAGAGAGGCAATGAAACAGATGTATTATTTTCCAACTTAAGCTCTTATTATTCTGCAGATGCTTTTTCTTTGCATTATTATCTCTCATTAAGCTATGAAAATATTAAGTATTGTGCATTGTTCTTGAAGATTTTTTTCCCCGAGGCCTTACAGTAACAGAAGAAGATGAGAACCCTACATCCCTCATTTTTTTGCCTATAAATATTAAACAATCAGGGCTACTACTCAGGGTTATTTCTTTTGCATTCTGATCACCAATCATTTGGAAGTATTTGCAGACCTACACGACTGATCAAGACTTGTGTGCCAAGGATCTTCAGCTGTTACTTAATCCAGCTGTGTAACATCTATTAATGATGACTTGCTTTTGGAAAAACACAGCAAATTACTTATGCTGCTCAAAGGGAAATTCAAATACAGATACACTTACATCACCAATAATGTGTATAGATATTAACTGGTAAGGGAAAATTCACATTAGAAGTTGCTACCCTAGTGAAAAAATTTCATTGTGTGCAACTTGAACAGATCAGACCCTACAGAATATTTGTTCTCAATATGTTGCTTAAGATTTCAAATACTTGTTATGGCTACAAAGATGGCAATTTCCTTTATCAGTTCGCAGCATATTAAGTACTAATAGACTTGGTAGTGAAGGCCAACGCATTTATTATAAGGTCAAATATTGATAACATTATATAATGCTAGCTAATGCTATGGCCTCAAGTTGCTCCAGGAGACATTTAGGTTGGATATTAAGAAATACTACTACTCTGAAAGTGTGCTCAGGTGCTGGAATGGTCTGTCTAGGAGGGTGGTGGAGTCACCAACCCTGTAGGTATTCAAGTTATGTTTAGATGTTGTGATGAGGGACGTGGTTTAGAGATAACTATTAGTAATTGGCAATGGTTGGACTGGATGTGCTTGTAGATCTTTTTCAACCTTGGTGATTCTATGATTCTATAATTCTGATTTATATAATGCTAACTTTCATAGCCTTGAAAAGAGAGGTTGGTTAATCTGATCTTGCATATTTGCTGTATTTTTAAACTGGAAATGGAAAAATGAAAGGAATAGTTGTTTGTTTAATATAAGAATATAAGAAATACACATAAACTCTACTTCTGAGTGCTCTAGAATAGCTATTATTGTTTAGTGCAAAATTAGCATCAGTACAGCATTTATTTTTGGGAGTTTGTGCACAAAATCCTCAAGAGTTTTGCCAGCTCTCTGAATTCAAAAGTTATGCAAAATGGTTCTTGATATACTATATATGGAAGTTTCTTCTAGGAAGCCTTGACACAATTTTGTTCTACACCTGGAATTTCTTCCAAATTATGTTACAATATAGTTGCATTTCTTTTCTTTAGGTACTTACAAAATGTTCCCTTTGTCACAGGTTTCTTCAATGCATACAAGAAAACCAAGCCTACCAAGGAATGGAACTAGTCCTGGTGTTGCAAACTGTCATGATTTTGGAAAGTTATTATTAGTATAGTCTTTCTTATGAAATAGCCTACTGTTTATGGAAATGTTTTAGAGAAAATCAATTGGACATGTCTTACTAAGAAAGAATAATAGTCTATTATTACATCTTCTTGTCTTGAGCAACGTTTGAGATTATACAACCAACGGTAAGGGTCATGCAAGCTTCTAAATTTTATTCTTTCTCTTAAACGGCACTGAATAACGTCCAGTTGTTATGTATGTCATCATAACATTACATTGTACAGATAACAGTAAAGTACTCCCACATATGAGTGCTCTAAGATCCATTAATAAAGTGCTCTGAGAAAATGTTTAATGAGGAACAACATAGCTCTTACACTTTACAGGAAAGAAAAGTTTTGCTTCAAGAGACAAGTAAGAACTGTTGCAGTTCCTTTGCTTCTGAGAAAAGGTTCATACAGGCAACACTCAGCCAATCTTTTGTCCTCCTCTTCTGCCCAAACAGGATAATATGTGCAATGCTGCTAGATCTCAGTTTGAACATGCCTAGAATGCTTCCCATACCAGAGGTAGAGAATATCATGAGCAAGAATTGTGAGCAGCCTAACAGACACAAAAACAACTGTGCACAAGTGTATACATGTGGGGTCTTTACTAGGCCCAGATTTTTGTCTCATTTTCTTACATAAATGCCAAGTCTATGACCAGGCAGTGTTGATATCTGCTGGGTATTCCATTTAAAGTGCCATCTGCTATTTCATATATCTCCAAGTATATGGATTAAGTCTGCAGCTTTCCGTTTTGTATCACATTATTAATAATGGTAATGAATGTTTACTAAATGATACTTGTATGGGCTGAAGTTGTAGAAGTCATGGTCACACTTTCCTATCCCTTCCTTGCTTATCTCAGGAGAGCCAGAATTCTAAAAATACTTTTCATATCTCAAAAATGTATTTATACTAATGATTTCTTATAACATTCTGACATATCATAGTGCTGTGCAAAATATTTGTTTCATATAACTAACTACATGAAGCTGAGAGTGCACGTATCCATGCATAGACAGGCAGCAAGCACAAATGTTTAAAAGCTTTAAATACACAAGTGAGAAACCTGACAGTGCTCTCCTGTCTTGTTCATTGGCTTTCCTGCCTTTCTTTCACAGACACAACAGCAAAGAGAGCAAAAGAGCAGTCCTTCTCCATACCTCGCCTGATACCAAGTTTAGTAACTTATCATGATAAACACTGTACAGCATATTTTGATATATTAAAACATGATAGAATGGGATTAATTACATTTTAAAGAGCTTTTCTCGAGGATACATTTATTCATTTATCTATCTTCTTTTTAAATGCCTGAGTTGTAAAGACCCTTATATTTATGACCTAAATGACATATAAGAATAACCTTTCAAAGAGACATCCCATGTGTAATTTTTCATGATATGTAACTCAATTTCATTGTAGCTGTGGATACTTATGATGGTTGCATGATATATTCTTCCAATATTTATTGTAACTATTTTTCCACTGAAATCTGGTATCAGACCCCTGCAGTAGGATAGTACCATGTAATCAGAAGTAATCATGTCTTTCCCATCAGAACTGTCTTTCCCAATGTTCCCAAGGGTATCTAAAAAGCCACTTAATCACTAGCTGTAATATGTTTGTTGGCAATTTCATTTTTTGTTTCACCTTGAGAGCTAGAGTGAGGTCAAGTCTCGTGAGTGCAATTTTATACTTTACTATAATAACTTAGGTTCTACCTTGAATATTTTTCACTTGCATACATAAAAGGTCAATGTGAGCTGTAAATCTGTCTGTTGCTGAACCAATGCTTTGACTTTGGTCTTATTTTCTGATAGTTCTAGTAATTTTAAATAAACTTTGAATTAGATCCAAAAGAGGATTTAGCATTAAAGCAGAATAGAGTGAAACTAAGCTCCCTAAATTCAGAACTGCAGGGGAGAAAAATGTTGTTTGCCTTCTGCTTAGTATTGGATGTTTCATGAATAATGCTCTTCTCATGGCCAGAGCTTTTCAGAGCTAAGAAAATGACTGACAAGGTGGTTTTGTTTGTTTGTTTGTTTTGTTTTGTTTTGTTTTGTCTTTACGTGTGTGTGTGAGAGTTGTTACCATCATCACCATTTAGGGATTAAGGATTTTCCACAGTTCTCCCTCATGAGCTAGCAGCTTCTGCTAGGGTATACCATATGCACTTCAGCATGCCAGGACACCACTTTGTGTCAGAGTTCAGGCAGATGGAGATGCATTTGGCCTAAATTCATCTTGAGAAGTGCCTTAAGAAGAGCCATACTGGGCTGGAAACTGCTCATGAAGGAGAAATTCTTCTTAAAGGTAAAGACAAGATGGGGAATTTCACTGGTCAGGCTTGTTTCAGTGCAACATATATGAAACAAATACTAAAAAAAAGTACCACAATATTACAAGGAGTTGGACTCCTAGTTTTGACAATGTTTTTATGACGAAGCTACACTATATTTTGAAGTTAGCATTTACTTTTTTTTTAACAAGTCATGAATTTGTGAATGTTTTCAAATTTCTGTAGACTGCATTAGTGGTGGGTAGCAAAATCATAGTCCACTGCCATGGTAGGGTTAGGACGTGTCTGAGAGGAAAGATCCTGCTCTGTTTTTTTAGAAGTGACGAGAAAAAGATGAATGTGATATCTCCTGGATAAAGAACTGGAAGCCAAGACTACTGCTTGGAATCAGAAAATCATGGAAGAAAATTCACTTTTTGAAAAGCTTCTGTGCCATGTTACAAGGCACTATGCACTGGCTGCATTCAGTAATCAGCCAGTGAGTATTAATGAAGTTCCAGTTCAGTGAGATCTCTCTTATGTTCCTGTGATCTTAGAGAGACTGTCATAGCACTGGCCACAGTCAAGCTGTGGTCATTTTGCACCTTGATTTTTAGCAAAATCTTATATTCTGATACAAAAATCTACAATATACTTTTGGCTCACAACTGTAGGTGACAAGAGCTAGCTTATCTAACAACGAGCATCTAAGAGTCATCGACTCTTAGGTAGTGTTTTCAACTACTCCTACACTGGAGAAAGAAACACTAAATAAATAAACCTTATCATTTTGAAAGTACTGTGCCAGATAGATACGATGACTTTCCAGGTTGGAAGCATTTTCTTCTCTTTCTTTCCCTTGACTAGACAGGAAGCAAAGACAAAAGGATTCTCATCTTTTAAACAGGTAGAGCTAGATGAGACTTCCACCACTGATAACTGAAGACAGATTGTCTAACATAGATCTTCTGGAAAGAATATTGTGTACTTGTGGCTCAGCTGTCCTCAAATATTCTAGCAACGGAATATATTTTTTAATTATCTGTTTTCTCTTCTACTCATACATTTATAATAATTTGTTTTTTAAAAAACATATTTGTTTATTACTACTGCATTGCCATCAGGGGAAACAGTTGCTCAAAGTTACATTTACATTGTTCTAACAGTGCCTATAATCCCTGAGACAGAAAAGCTCTGCCTTAAAATGTATAAAGCTAATTTATTAGCAGGGGATTAGATTGACAGCTGGTAAGCTAACACTTCTGTAAATCTTTTAACAGAGTTTCAAGATTTACAAATTGAAAGTTGCATATTTTATTAGATCCTGATAAAATACTGTTTTAATATTTCATAATAAAATAAAGCACAATAAGGGCACTACACCTGTTGTATACTGAATAATCTTTGGAGTTGCTTCTCAGGAACTCATAAAATGGCAAGAAGCATTTAACACAGCATATCTGGTACACTGCAGATTGCTGCAGTCAACCACTGTTGACCCACAAAACACAGTATACAAAGATTCATGTGGCTGATCTCTCCTTTAGGGAGCTTGGATTAGATCAATGAGCTGAAACCATGGGATAATGTAAATTGCAAGAAAGACAAACAAGCAAGTTACTCCTTCCTGTAGACTAATTTAAAATAGACAAAATCGTTATTTTATTTTCGCTGATTGTGTTAGTTTTTCATTTTTCTCCTTTCTAAAATGGAGTACAGGATTTTAATTTGTAAACATTCTTAGCTAGCATGATGAACTGTCTCATCCCACTCGGTGGGTAACAAGGGAGGTGAATCTTTTTTATTTGCTCTGAGTGAGGGATTTCCCTAGTCTGCAGGACTACATAGCAGCAGGGTCACCATGACTCAGCCACTGTAATGATCCAGGGAAAATAACAAGATTAAACAATCAAGCAATTTATTCAGTATACAAGCCTCAATATTCTACAACAGTAAGAGCTGCATGAAACCACAAACTGGACAGAGCTGACAACAGTAAAAAAAAAACATGAAACAGAAAAAAAAAAAAAAAAAAAAAAAAAGAACATGTGAAATAGCAAAAAAACCCACATAAAACAGCAAAGCCAGGCAAATTTGATAACAGCAAAAGTCAAACGTAACAGCAAGGCTTGATAAATCTAATTAGTACTAGCTACCCTCAGATAAAGTAGACAAAGAGAAAAAGAGAGGAAAACAAGAAGAGGTGTATACACATATACACATGTACACACATATACATATACATATGCATATATTCTCATTACCCAAGGATCTAGCAGTTCCTTGGTCTGAGAGTGGAGAGTCAACTTGGAGACTCTCTGAACAAGTGCTTTTATAAAGCCAGCATCTCCAAGTTCTTAAGGGGTGGTGCCATTACTCACAGGTGCTACTTAGGTCCAAGAATTTTCACGAAATGGGTACAGGGCATTCTTTGTCAGTCTCACTTCCATTCTTGGAAAAGCAACGGAACCAACTTGTTCTGGATACCCTCACCAAGAAACTGGAAGAGAAAAAGATTATCAGGAGTAGTCAAAATGGATGCACCAATGAGGAATCATGCTTGACCAAACTGATAAACTATGATGTCATCACTGGCTGGGTAGATGTGGGGAGAGTAGATGTTGTGTACCTTGATTTAGCAAGGTGTTGAACACTGACTCCCATAACACCCTTGCAATGAAACTTAGAAAGTGTGAGATAGATGAGTGAATGATGAGGTGAACTGAGGATTGGCTCACGGGCCTTTGTCAACAAGAAGGCCAACAGTATCCTGGGGTGCATTAAAAAGAGTGTGGCCAGTAGGTCAAAAGACGTAATCTTCCTTGTCTACTCTGCTCTGGTGAGGCTACATTTAGAATACTGTGTCCATCTCTGGGTTCCCAAATTCAAAAAGACAGGACTTCTAGAAGTCCAATGGAAACTTCTAGGAGTCCAATGGAAAGCCACAAAGATGATAAGGGCCTGGAGCATATTCTTTATGAGGAAAAAAACCTAAGTCTGTTCAGCATGGGGAAAAGAAGACTGAAGAAGACTGAGAGAAGATCTGATAAATATTTATAAATATCTAAAGGGAGATGGGAAGCAAGTGGATGAGACTAGGCTCTTCTTGGTGGTTTGCAGTGTTAAGATAAGGAGTAATGGCCTAGAACTTGAACATAGGAAGTTCTGTACTAACATGCAGAAGAATTTCTTCACAGTAAGGGGGATGGAGCACTGGGACAGGTTGCCTAGAGAGGTTGCAGATTCTCCTTCTCTGGAGATATTCAAGACCCATCTGGACACCTACCTGTGTGACCTATTGTTGGACACCTGCTTTAGCAAGGAGGGTTGGACTTGATGATTTCTTGAGGCCCCTTCCAACCTCTGCAACTGTGATTCTGTGATCCTGTGATTTTTGAAGGTCTCAGGTGCTGCAACTCCATACAGTTCCTGACCTTTATTTGACTTTGTTTCCAGGTGTGCTTTGTTGGAGACTTGGAGTTACGTAAACTGGCCTCAGCATTTGATAAGGTCACGTGTTTGTGATCACACAATATATTTCTCTTTCATTCCATGTCTGCTATCTTCTGTAACTCTGGAAATTAATGTGCAGTTTAGTTCTGGATGTAATGATTTAGTTCTGGAGAGTAGTGACTTTTTATCTTTTTTTTTTTAATTTTTTTTTAACCTGATTTCACATGCATATTTTGACTGAAGCAGTGATGATTTTGTTAATTTTTCATTATAAGACACCTCATGATAAGACAATGTCATGCCCTATGACATCACTATAATTCAAGTAATCGCTAAGACAAATAGCTATTGATAATTTGGATAAATAAAGTTTTTTATTTATATGTTATATTTATTTTTAACAAACATGAAGACACAGAGACATGATGACTACTTATTTTCCATGGATACATAGCATTCAGAAGGTATTTTGCTGATCAGCACCTCAGCACTAGACAGACAAATATTTCCTTTTTGACTGTTAACTAGTCTAATTAACTCTTTTCTTGACCACTAGCAGCCACCACTCATTGATTCTTCTCAGTAATGATCCCACCTAGAAAGTCCGAAACTGAAGATTTTCTTTCCTTTTTTTCATATTTACCTTTCTTTTTTTTTCTCTTTCCATTTTCTGTTTTCCATTTTTTCTCTTCTATTTTTTTTCTCCATTTTCTTCTCTCTTTTTCCTTTTTTTCTGTTTTCTCATTTTTTTTATCCTTTCAACTTTTTTTTTTTTTTTTTTTTTTTTTTTCCCTACTTTTATGCTTGTCTCTTTTTCACACTGTTTAACTTCGTTGTTTTGGTTTTTTTCTTTTCTCTCGTTTATTTCCTCTGCCCAGCTCTTTATTCTTGGCTTGTGTTCCTAATAACTGAACAACTGTCATGTCCTTTCCTTTCCTGAATTTGGCTCTTGACTTTCATTTGGACACCAGGTATAAGTTTTTGACCTGCAACTTGCCTTCTACTAGTGCTGGCCACTAGCAAAACTATTCATGCATTTAGTCCTACCAAGCAGACCAAGCAGATGTCTAGAAGCTACAACCCAGAACCCAGAGCATGGATCATTTAGCTAATCAGAAATTGCTTTCACTGTCATTTATAGTAAGTTGAAATATCCTCACAAATTATTTCAGTGTCCGTTCCAGCATATCTTTTTTGCTCAGATTTCTCTTTTAACTGTCTCTTCTTAGTATCAGTTTTACAAATGTTTGGTAGGTCTCTACTGTGCCAGTGAGTTATTTGTGGCAGAATTACTCAGCTGCTGTTTGCTTTCTGGGCTCCATTCCAAATACATGAAAATGTGTTCCTTTGATGAAATAATGATTTGGGTTCTTTTTCTGGCCATCTTGTTTGAACTACTGGCCATTTATTTTCTCTTGATTTCCGGATAAATCTAACACATAGCTAAAGTAAGCAACTGGAATTGAAGCTTAACATTAAGAGACTATGATTTGACACTAAAATAGAGGCAGATGCTAGCTCTGCAATGTTTATACTTTGCTGGTAAACTTTCACAAACAAACAAACTCTCACAAACAAACAAACCCTCACCTAATCCAACTGTGAGTGGCCAGTCCAGAAAGTAGCCAGCATTCTTCAACTACCTATCAGTTCCAGAATAGAATAAGTACATTCTGTTTACCTTTAGCAATGGGAATGCATCTATTTCACAAGTTCAGTGTACAGGCTGCAGAAAGCCATGAAGTTTTAAGTTAAACCATGCTTACCATTCGGTTTAAAACCCTTTTTGATGCATCCTTCTTATCTTTGGAACAATGACAGCAGGTTTCGTTATTTACTATGCTGTCAAAGATTAAAAATATTATATTATGTTGTTTTCATTTGACACTGTAGTCAAAGTTCTTCAAAAATCAGTCTTATTTGAAAAGCATTGTAATTTCTTTAGCATACTATTGATTTTCTAGGCCACATCCAGTCTTCAGTATTTGAAAATGGAATATATTTTGTTAATTTGTTCCTCATATTATTATTTTCTTCTGAAAATGATGATAATTTTTCTTTGAGAATTATCATAGTTTTGCACAATATTAGCACAATATACTGTATACAGCACGTGCTCCAAGTGAGGTGATAACAAAAGTCATTAGCTCCATATCCATTAACATTTTGCTTCAGAATAGTTCTGCAGAATTTTAAAGCTGTAAAACTGAATCCCCAAATTCTCCACCTATGTATCACATGATGATTTTGTTTCCAAGGTGTTAACAAAACCTATGTTTATTCTGGAGACATTTAAGCTACAATATGCACAGGTTTTAGTTTCCTCCTTTTCTGTTTGCACATTACATGTGAATTATATAAAAATAAAAAGGAAATAAATAGTAAGTCCAGGAGTGTAATTTATGCTGACTACACCCTTCCTGACAAATAAGGAAGAAAGGACTCTGCTTTTTATAGGTTGAATGTGTTCATTTCTTTTCAGCACTTCACCATACTGTTCTTCATCTTTCTTTCAACAGCTCCAGCTTCCATGTGGACTTGCAATTACAGATAGCTTTGACGTTTCGTAGCTCTCTAGTTATGCACAGCAGATAGAGAAATAGATCAGTTTCTCAGTAATCTCCATGCTCTGTCAAAGGCCATGCTACTAATCTGAATGTAACATCAAAAATATCCTCAGATTTATAAAATCTGCAGCACATACTCTAATGCAATACTTCATGCAAATTGTTCATGACAGCAAGTGGGAGAATTTTGAGTACATCCTCTCAAAACCTGTTCTGTCCTTTTTCATAAATTTTGAGTTCATGTACTGATTGAGCATCCATTATCTTATTTTTACTCCTTTTTACTATATTGTATATGCACATGATTACTTTCTCTGTAGGGTGGAGTCAGTGGGAATTGTAGAATGACAGAATTGCTCAGGTTGGAAAAGACCTTTAAGATAAATATAGCAGTGAAACTGTGGTTATGATTTCTGTGCTTTCATCAGTCTAACATTAACTGTCGATCAGATCATACCTGGAAAAGACTGTTTGATTTCTGAAGTATTCTTGAATTTCTCTTTCAAGTTATATTTTTTTTTTTCCCAGCTAGATTCTAACCTGTCCTTCAGTATTCTGTTAGTAAAAAATAGAGGGACTTTCCTATAGAACACATATGCCTGGTGATCAGCTCCATGGTGTTTGCTTTGCTGTTTCTGAAGCTGATAATTTAGCTTAGTAAGTGTAATAAAATATATTCCTTAGTAACTTAAAAACAAAAATTTGGCAAGTTTAAATTAAACTAAAAAAGAAAAACTGGCTGACTTGGTTCCCCCAGAATCTCTTTGATAAGAGAAAAACAGTTGTATGTCACATCACAGTTGCATTGTACAATCCATAACATTCATATAAACAGAAGATAGAATTCCTAATGGGTTCTCTACTTTAGTCTAATCAAAGAATTCCTTGGAATTATGACCACTGCTTTGTTTGTTTACTGATATCTCCAGAGTACAGTGAACCTTATGGGCTTGGGGTTGTTCGTTCCTTTGGGTTTTGTTTGTTTTTGTTTGTTTGTTTTTGCTTTAGTACCATTGTTCCTGATATTTAGATGATGGTTAAAATGCCATGTCTGATGAGTGCCTACAAGCAGCTATTCGGCTTTCTACTCTATTTCACACTACAGTAAAATGACAAGAAAGAAAAAGGGGAAGAAAAAAAGTTTTAAAATAGAAGTTTACTTTTGTCAAAAAAATGCTGGAAGTCACATATTTCAGGAGTTGTTGCAAGGAATAAGCTATCTGATAGAAGTGATGATGCAATGACTTAAAGAGGAGAACAGATCGTGAAAAGGAGAAAAAAAAGAAAGAGGATCAGGCAAAAGAGTTACATTATGAATTGAAAAATTTCTGCTTCTGTGGTTTCCCATCTTTGTGATGTTAGCATAAGGGAACTACTGGTCTAAGCAGCAATGTTTTAGAGTTGAAATGCAGAATTGAAGAACAAGATGAACAGCTAACAGGTAGTTCTTACTGTTTCAAAGTATCTGTAGATGTTTTAACACACTGTCATTTTTTAGTACAGAGCAACACTACAGTTGTTTATGTCTTCCGGTTGCCATAAGTTCAGACCATTTTCCTCCAGTTTCCTAGCTGTGTTAATATTCATTAGCAATGCCCAAATTTACCATTTCACTTCTCGTTTTAGATGGCCCCAGCAGGAAACTACAGCATACAACCAGTTCAGGCCTTAGAATGAAAGTGAATTTTCTCATACACTTATTAACCTCTTAATGAAAGTTACTTTTACCAGCCATCTTCTCCAGAAACAAATCAAAGCATATTAACAAACAATGCTCCTAGTGCAGAATAGTGAAAGAATACAACACTTTTAGCACTGACCAGACCTTAGGTTAAATAGAACCATTGATTCCAAAATGTGATATTGGCCCACTAGTGCAGTCATTCAGTGAGATAATTCTCTCCTAAATTTGATGACTGTTCATAGTAGAAACTGATTTGATAGTGGTAATAATAATAAAATTAACAGTGTTAAATGAAGCTCATATGAAAAAGCTATGAATTAAAGCTTATTTTCTACTTAAATAATCCTCCTAAATCTGTTTCTGAACTTGAAGAAATGTTCCAGAATCCACTCCAGTAAAACACCTTTCATCTGTAAAGAAATCAATGTAATTCTTCATTACTGTACAGCCAAATCAGCAAACAGCATCATTCTACACTGGGAAAGTATGATTGTGCAATTTCACAAAGAATTTTAGATGATTTTTTCAAGATCACATAGAATCTGAGGCAGCATCCAGAATTTCTAATCTCTGCCACAGTACATTTGTCTTCCCTACTCTGACACTTTGAATACCCAAAGCAGAAAGAAAATGAAAATATGCTATGAAATAATCCTTCTGCATAAGCTGTAGTTGTAGAATAACCAGTAGCCAGTGTCTAATGATTTGCCATTTTTCAAAAAGTGGGAGGGCAGATAAATTGACTGGTTAATTTGATTTACATTACCATGATAAATAAATCTGCCTCAAAATTTTGTAATTAATTAGCAATCTGTTTTCAGCTTTACTATTCTACTGTGAATCAAGGACTCTAACAAATACTCATTGTTTGCACATTCTAAATGTTTAGTAAGACTTTTTCTGTGGACAATTTGATTCCATATGCAATTTTAGCACCATTAACAGCCTAAAGACTCATAAAGTGCCTGACCATATGTTCTCTTGCTCTTCAACTTTTAGTACAAAATTCCAAGTATGCATTTTAAAAATATTTTTAGACCCCTAAACAAATGCTGTTGCTATGCCATGAATAGTCCATGAAAACATTTCAACTGTCTTTAAACTGTCTAACATTTCCATAGTAATAAAGAAACCACAGTAAAATAGAAGGAGAAGGGAAGAAAAAGGAAAATAAAACCATTTTCTTTCACTTATGCACTACCTATTTTCCCTTCCCATCATAGGGTGCGCAAGCTGCTGGGGG
>NW_024884697.1:30133596-30228151 GCF_019232065.1 Centrocercus urophasianus | reverse complement strand
CTCCATTATGGTGGATGCTCAATCAAGGTTTCAGAGAAAAATCAGTAAATGAGATCTAAAGGCAGAAGTTAGATAATGATTCAGTATTACTTATTCTATTTTTGTATCGATCCATTACCTGTTGCTTTGGTCTATGCTGCTGACATGAGTCCCAGAAACCCCAAGTAGAAATCACTTAATGCTATTAAATACAATGCAGGTTACTGTATATTTCACCAGAGAATTTATATGGAACACATTCAAGCTTACAGCACTCTCTATTCTCCAGAGACTTTAACTATTCTCTCTGTATTTTTTTATTCAAAAAAATATATATTTACCTATGCCAATGGGAAGAGCTTCCCAACCAAAAAACTCATCACTTCCGTATGTAATTGAGACTGAGTTTTCTTTCCTGTTCAGTTAAAATTATAAAAGTAATACTGTTAAACTTGATGTTCAACCATACTTAACTAGGAAAGGCTTTACCTTATATTATTTGAGTTATCTAGACATTCCATTTTTATCTCTCTTGGTTTCTTTTGTTGTCATTGTAGATAAAGACAGATACTAAAAGGATATTTTACTCTGTGGAATGCTCACTTCAAATCAGTAAGCCTAAGAATAAGACAAATAGTGTAAAGTCACTCCAAATCATTAGAAAAGCAATTATAAATCTTTTTTTAGGAAAAGTTAGTCTTTTACCAGGTTGTATTACCACAGAAATGAGGTTGTCCTTTTAACCTCTGGTCCTGCACTGCAGCATCATATCACATTGTGGAAGGAAAGCAGCCATGGAGTGATACCTGCAGCAACATGCAGAATCATGGTAGGGGACAACTAAACTGCATACTCTGGAGCATATATGTATAGACATTTATTGTCCTAACCACTCTCATGCAGAAATCAAGGAGATGCATACATGTCTCTAGTTTAACTGTACTCTCACTTTTTTTTTTTTAATCCTATATATTCTCATCTTGCTCTTTCCTATAAACTATTATGTACTTAGCTGGTGGAGTGTTTAATTCTTTGTTTTTGAAGCAGTTTGCTCTAAACTTACTAAAACACTATTAAGTTTTCCCTGCAAACAGATGATTCCCTAACAACAGATACATGAATGTAGGATTGACCCATAATTCCTGCAAAGCAGAAGCAAAATACCTTCAAGAATGTAAATTTTTGTCTGTGCGGTCATGAACAAAATTTTAAGCCTACCTCACAATCTGACAGAGATGGCTGTCAGAGCTGCTTGTCTGGGGATGGTAATCACAAATCCATTTGTGCACACAATCTTTGTATATCCTTTGATCAAAGCTTTTCATACTGTTTCAACAAGAGGTCCTTATCTCCTTTAAGGAAGTTTAGTAAGGAGCTCATAGTAAAAAAAGAATGATTTCAAGGAGTTATTACAGGATAACATCAGAGTTAGCTATATCCACTATTTCCTAACCAAGAATAGACTGTTGCAGAAATCTGGTCTGAGTAAAAATACTGTTTTTACCTCTTATTGGGAAGATTTTGCTATTAGCTTTTTGTTCTTCTCCCCAGATTCATAGTTATCACTACAAAGGCTTACTTAAGGAACTTCAATTGAAAATAAATTGAAGAAATTAAAAAAAAAAAATTACCTAAGCCTTTATACGGTGTCAATGGTTTATTGGCTGGTTCGGCCCAGTTCCGTGACCAGCGAGGCAGAGGATTTCACGAAATCCAAGCCTCGGAAAAAGGGGAGCAGGGGATCCCAAAATAATTAAAAACAGAGGCAATGATCTGAGGAGAAACAAACTAATTTACTAAATATATAATCAGAATGCAAGATAACACACTATAATACAATACAATCAGAATTGAAGCTAATAAATCAAATATAATAAGAGAGAGAATGTCTGAAAGGTGGATAGGCCTCACCACAACGCTGAGGTGAGACGCGCAGTCCAGTTGAGCAGCAGGAGACGGGAGGAGAGCTGATGAAGAAGAGCAGACAAAAAAGAGGGCATCAGGTGACCTTGTCAGGAGTTACATCTCCCCTCCATGACCGCATAGTCCCCTGGGGAATGTAGTTCTTCTTCTCTTCTGGGCAGATAGCCAGAACTTGAGCATTAACAGTTAAAATCCCAGTGCCCCACATGATGTTATGACGTGGAATAACAAAAACCAAAAAATTACAAAACCATGACATACAGGTAAAATGATCAATTAAAAAAAAAAAAAATTTCCTAAGAGCCCTCTCCATTCTTGACCAGTGGAAACTGAAAGTGTTTGGACTGGATGACAGGAAGAGGAAATGAAAGTCTAAAGCTACTAATCACTGGTTACTTTCGCAAGTGCTGCTCCTGATTTCTATAGATATCCAAAGATAAAAGACAATGTTGGAAAATATTTAAATTGCATATATTTATATTTACAGACGCATCTATGTTCTGGGATTTATAATTAGATTGTTCTTGTCAGCATTGCCAGTTTCACAGATCTCCAACCTTACGTTCTCATGCAGTGGCCTATCATTTGCATATTTATTTGCTTCTTTGTTTTTGTTTAATTTTGCTTTGAACATGATTCTTTCCACATATTGATGAATCCCATTTCTGATTGGAAATATTCCAAAAATCTTCCAATAGAGTTTCCATGTCATGTGCAATCTGTAGGTGGACAGGTTGAAATGCTAACTGTCAGTGGCAAGAGGTAGAGATGAGCTGTAATTCAACAGTTATAAAACATATTTGTGCATAATTGATTCAAAATATGCATGAACAATTTTACCTCTGTAACAGTTCTGAGTTTCTCAAAAATGAGAAATAGAAAAACAGAAGAGGAAATGTTTTTTCAATGTAGCTGATACTGCTTTATGGAAGATAAAATAAGATTTTCTATTTTCTCACCTTTATGGGTTTGGATTGTTGGGTGTTTTTTTTTTTCTAGGATTTTTTTTTTTTTTTTAATTTTCTCATCTTTTCTTTTCTTTTACATAATTTTTAATCCTTCTTTCTTTGTTTTGAAAAGTACCCTCAGTTCAAAAGTGACTTGACATTAATCAAATTCTGCATCTTGAAAGATCCAACAGTAACTGAAATGACAAAATTCAGCCGATCCAATAAGTTTGAGAAAGCATATGACAGTATACACTACAAGATAAACTTTAAACTACGGGCTAAATGATTATGCATGATTCATGGTATTCTGGAAAAAAAATTCAGTATCCTTCACAACTCAACGGAGTACATTAGAAACCTTCTATTTCTCCATTTCCACTCCTCTGGAACAAAGTATGCTGAATCAGGCAAGGATTTGGATAGAAATATTACTAAACTTAAATGTTTTCTAGACAATAGGTGGGGGAGTTTTCTTTAAATCTATTAAAACATTTTTTAATAAAACATTTTATTTTAAAATGGTTAAGAGAAATTGAGAAAATAGCTTTCCACTTTGGGGGAAAAATGGGTGAAAGGACAACTAAAACTTTAGGAATTTTTTAAATACCTTTAATAATATCTTGAACTTCAATACTTCCAGCAAGATAACTTTCACATTAAATGATCTCCAATGAAAGACACTAAGATATGTGAGAGGAAACATAAAGGAGGCAATTTTGAACAAATTAGAATACCTTTTTTTCAAAGAGATACAAATTTCAGACTTCCTGTACTTGTTTGTATCCTATTCTTTCTCACTAATCTTGGGCTTAAATGGTGATTCTGAACATTATATTCAAAATCTAATGTGTTTTTATAATACCTCTAATTTGTAACTATTATTGTAAACTTTTCTTATTATATTTTCATCAGCAGGACTTCTGTTAAACTGTAATCTATAATTCTGTTAGTTTTGATTACTTTCTGCAGCTGAATTATTTATAGGAATGAGAATGTTCATAGGGATTAAAACTCTCATTTTTCATTAAGATACAGGAAAGAAGAGTTATAGAATAAAAAGTAAACAGTAACAACAAAAAATTAAACCAAGAAAATAGATTCGGATATCAATGAAGTGACTCCAATGAACAATTATTGTTAAGATAAGTTTCAAATCCTTGATATTTAGCTATTTACAGCATGTGTTTGAAATCAACTAAAGAACTACACGACCAATGATTTCCTTAAACATAAATGCTGCTAAAATGAAATCCAATACATATTTCTTATAGCAATGTAATATCCCATTAACTTTTCATTTCTGAGCTGAACAGAATAAAATCCATTCAACTTCACTAAAGAATTTAAAATAATGTGTTTTTTTTTCCTCATGTGTGGTTACAGTTTTGAAGTAAATGAAACATTCAAATCATAATGAAACAAATTACACAGTCTTGTATGTTGATCCTCTACATCAAGAAGAAAATAGCATAAAGAGCTGCTCTTGAAGAATGGCCACAAGTAAGTCAAAAGCCTATGGGTGAGAGAGACTTAAGCAACAAAGGGAGCCATGTGGTTGGAATCTACTACAGGCCACCTGATAAAGTGCAGCCAGTTGATGAAAGATTTCTTCCTCCAACTACCACTGGAAAGTAACACTACCACAAGCTCTCATCCTGGTGGGGGACTTCAACTGCCCTGACATCTGCTGGAAAAACAGTATAGCTAGCGGTAGGCTATACAGGAAGCTCCTGGAATGCATCAAGAACAACTCCTAGAGCCTAATAATAGACAGCTCCTCCAGTAGGATACAAAACTGGACCTGTTGCTCACCAATCCAAGTGAACTGATTGGTGACATCAGGATTGGAGGATGCTTAGGCTGCAGCGATGATGCACTGGTGGATCACATTCAAGAGATTTGTGAGAGAAAAATTAAAACCAGGATGCTCAATTCTTGGAAAGCTCTTCAAGAAGTTATTTAACAAAATCCCCAGCGAATCTGTCCTCAAGGACAAGGGAGAGGAACAGAGCTGAAGATCTTTAAAGAAGCTTTTCTTTGGGCACAAGAGCTCTCCATCCCCAGGTGTAGGAAGTCAGGAAAGGAAAGCAAAAGGCTGGAACGTCTGAGTGAGACTAACTGGTTAAGCTGAAGAGCAAGAAGAAAATGACCAGCAGCGAAAGAGACAGGCTCACAAAATGATCTAAGGGATGGAATATTTCTGCTATAAGAACCGGCTGAGAGAGTTGGAGCTGTTTAATCTATTATAGAGATGGCTCTGGGGATATGTGACAGGGGCCTTTCAATGTCTAGAAGGAGACTATAAGAAAGAACAAAGCAGACTCTTTAGCAGGATCTGTTGTGAAAGGACAAGGGGAAAAGGTTTCAAACTAGAGTGGATATAAGGGAAAAGTTTTTTGTGATAAGGATATTGAAGTACTAGAACAGGTTGACCAGAGAGGTGATAGAAGCCCTGTCTCTGGAGGCATTCAAAGAAAGGCTGAATGGGGCCCTGAGGAACCTGATCTAGCTGTGGATGGTCCTGTTCATTGCAGGGGAGTTGGACTAGATGACTTGTAAGGGTCCGTTCTGTAACACAATGGTAAGCACAACAATGACAGCAGAGCAGCAAGATTCCAGGCCACAGCAAGTTAGGATTCACTCAAACACAACAGCAAGCACAAAAATAAGGGAAAGGCACTGCTTACCTTCAGAAGGTCTCAGGTATATAACAATCCCCAAAGAGAAGGCCTTACCTTCACTGCCAACCCTTAAATGAGGTCTGGGAAGTGGTGGATCCTGCCTCCACTCGTTCTGGTCACTCAGGGACAGTGCATCACCTGGGTTGGCCCTGTCTTCTGCTAGGTGCTCAATCATTGTTTCGAGCCATGACTGAGCATTTGCACTATACCTTCCAATGCAGATGATTGTATGACTCTATAATTTTATTACATGCTGATAACTACTACTACAATTGATTAGCAGTCTCTGAGAAATACCTACACACAATGTAATCTAGCAAAATAATACAGATGAACTTCTGTTCAAATTCTTTTGTTTTTTCTTCTGTCTCCCAATGGTTATTCTTAAAAGGAGTTGTGCCAGACTAATCTATTTCTCTGATCTTTAAGTAAACCTATCACATGAAATTCTTTGTCCTCTTTTTTTCATGCAGAAGGCACACGTGTTTTTTTGTTTTTGTTTTTGTTTTGTTTGTTTGTTTGTTTTTAATTATTCTTTTGCAGTAATAAGTATTTTGACAGAGACCCAATTATTAAGCAAACCATTTTCTGTCATTTTTATGGATATATGGTAGAAAGTGTGTAGTGTTTATTTTTTGTCTTTTCTCTTTCTCAGCAACTTATTGGAATATTCATTACTGTATCTAAGTTGCTGTATCAACAGAAAGAACTGTTAAGAGTCTATGTCAAAGACTGACCACAGTCTAGCTTGAACTGCAGCATATCCTAGTTGTACCAATTACAAGACAACTGGGTATATTTTTCTTCTTAGTAGCAGAAATTTATATGAATATGACTTATGCGAAAAGGAGATTTTACCATGGCTATTTAGTTTCATGTATTTTGAGATAATCTCAGGCAATGCTATAGAAACCAAAAGTAATGGAAATTTCTTTGGGGAAAAAAAAAAGAAAAAAAAAAAGAAACAAATCTGTTGTGTATTTCCACTTCTATAGACAGTGTAAAGAAATGAGAAGACATGTCCGTATTTGTGCTTCCACATACAGCTGCCACAGGCTAACAAATATCCAGAGAGAAAAGTATGTTGAAATAAATGTACCTTTGCTAATATTTCATCTCAGGAAGGCATTGCATTTTTCTTTTTTCTATTGATGTTTATTTTACTCAGTCTCACTAGAGATTTCTGTTACTGTTTTTATGTTACGGTTCTTGTGCTTTAGGAAAAAGAACCTAGAGCCAAGGGGGTTAATGTTGTTCCATTTTAGAGCTTTTCTTTTCCTGAATGCATGCATGTAGCTACAACTGGCAAGAGTGTTTATTGCAGTTGACTATATTTCTTAAAAACAGAGGATGCCTCTCACTGTTTTCAGACCACAGATCATTGTGTAAGTTATGACATCTGTCAAGGAGCAATTTCCTTTCTCAGGTTCAAAATTCCCTTGTTGTGCTTATGCTGAGTAACAACATCAAGCTAAAATATTAGTACAGGTTAGCAAGGGCATGTAACTTAAATAAACTCAGTCATTAATAGGTTCAGCTGTGCGGTTATCTTCAACCTATGGTCTTTTTCATCTGTTGTTTTTTTGTTTTTTTTTTCTCTCTTGTGGCATATGATTTTACATCTTTATCAAACTGTGTGCTTTGATCATTGATCTCTGGTTACATACACTTCTCTTGTTTCCTCAATTGCTTTGTAGTCTGAGTGTAGCTTTCCTTACTTTTGTTTCATTTCTAGGGTCATCATTACATTCTGATTATGGTTGAAAATCAATTCCTTCACTAGACTTTAGCTCCTGTATACCATCCAAACAGCCAAAGTTACAAGAAACTCCACTGCAATTGCCTACTTTGGTTATCACCTCCCATTTTTTTTTGAAGATTCCCTGACGTAGATGTAACACGTTCCTGGAAATAATCTTTAAACTGGCAACCAAACCTTGAGAATCTGACCATCACTGCACATAAAAAAAATTAGTCTTCATATTTTTTTTTATTATGACTAGTAAGGACTCTCATAAGCCAAGCCTGGTCCTTGAATGTGTGTTTTTCTCCCATGAAAAACACTGTGACGGAAGGAAGGTAGCGAGACAACAAAATGGTGTAAGTCTTCCTATATGGCAATTGTATTCCTTTAGTTATACTGCAGAGCAAGGTTCAGTAGGCCTGTTCTGACCAGAAGGAGAAATGCCACAGGGAAAATTCACATGTAAGCTTGTATATGATAAATCCTGTCAAGGGTCTTATTTTGTTTGATCATGTAATTTATGTCTATGCATTAAGAAATGTCATGACCGAATGACACCGACAGGTTCGTGACCATGCTGTGCAAACTTTGTCTCTCATTGCTCTACAGGAGATGCCCAGGAAGAAGCTGGAAAACCCAAAATAGAACCAAGAACCAAGCTAATAACTGTGCAACTTGATCTTGACCTTCTTTGTTCAGCAATGTAAACATATAATAATGCTTTGAATGAGGGGTTCACAGGCCACATTAAGATTTGGAAACTAGCTGGCTGCACCTGTTCAAACACAGCCTCAAACCCTGCTTTGGTTTTGTGAAATTTCCCACCTAATTATTTTTATTTGAGCCTATTCTAGCTCCTGTAGCTTATACGTGAAAGTCACTTCATTTATCTCCTTGTTCATAGAAAAAAAGAGAAAGCCAAAGAGATAATTGTGACTCAGATAATTCTGCTGGAGTGGCACATTTATATTTTTGATTTAATTTTCAGTATTACAATTGAAATCATAGCTTCTAAGTAAATCTGATATATTGGTCTTTTCTAACATATTTATTAGCTGACTTACACATTCTAGTATCTGTCCCAGGAAAGTACAGATTACTTCTCAGATTCTCAGACTTCTCAGATTCTGTATGAACCTAAAGCTTGTGAGAGAACAAGAGGGGAAAACTTTATCACTCTTATCAGATGTTAGACTGTCCATTTGGCATTCTGCCTGGAAACTTGCAAACTCAATTAAATGCACATATGGTCCGTAGCAGGCAGAATGTGTGTTTTTGCCAACACACGTTCCTCTTATGGAACTTCCAAACTGTACCCATGCTAGATAGCTTTTTCCACATAGGTGATTTTTTCCACTTCTCCAGCAGCAGCAACTCAGCATATTGTATTTTCTGTCCTGGAAGAATACAGGGAAGAATGCCAAGATGAACATCAGTTTGAACTCCACAGGGGTGATTTTGCTATTGAGGAGCTTTTGTTGAGGAAGACAGGTATGGAGATACCTAGATTTAATGAGCAGTGCTGGTAGAATTAATAAATCTTTTCAGTACTCCCTGAAGCAGCTGCTCTCTTTTGAAATAATGAGCATATGGTTTCATTATATTTCATTGATTTGATCCCCTTCAGCTAAAGAAATATTTCAATGGAATGCAAACAACTTACAGAATTTCTGCATATTTCTCACCCTTTTTATTTTTCCTGGCTAAACAGAAAGCTGACTAGCATGTAAAAGGAAGAGCTCGAGGCAGCATTCCGATTTCTTAATGGGGGTCGTATGAGGGGCAATGAAGCCTCTGACAATAATGAAGACCTGTGTGTGCCTCGAAGCTACAGTGCTTGGGGGTTCCCTTTAAGGTTTGATTGTGTGGAAGAAACTGTGAAAGAAACAAGATCAAGCTTAACTAACCCTACTTATAAGACACCGACTTTACATAAAAATTTTCTGTAGAGGTAGGGGATAGGCAGAGAGGAAGGTGAGAATGCATCAAAATGGCTTGTTAAACCAACCCGATCAAACTTCCTAGAAAGAAAATGTTGCAGGATCGTTTTAAATTGTCTTTGAGAACAAACCTTTCAAAGCAAAGATTTTTTTATTTTCTCAGTTGCTGAAGACATCTCCCCACCCAGCTGTTTTGAGGAGAAGCTGTATTCAATATTTTATCCACTGTGCATCTTGCTACTAACATTAGAAAACTGAATTCTGAAGTGAAAGCAAAGTGAAAGTCATCTGCATTTTTTTCTATTAGATCTTTCTGGAATCGGATTTCTGGCAGCTGCAAGCTCACAAGCTATCTTTTTGAAGGTGCCAAAATAAATAAGGAAAAGTTGCATATGTTTTCATTAGGAAACTGGGTAGATTTGGCAGCTCTGGGGTCTCTAGGAGGGGAGCCATTCCTGGAAAAGCTGGTGACTGACAGAGATGTGTTATACCGTACTCTCTCAACAGTGGGGAAGATATAGAGCCTGCTTCTGATTACCTGGCTCTATTCCTTATTCATTACCACTACAGCATTCCTCAGTATATGTATATTTGTACAATCCTTATATGCAGATACTGTGTATGGATATATGTTGGTGTAGATATATGTTGGTTTAGCATATACAGTAGATTTTATATTTTTTGTGAAAAGCAAATCACATAATAACGGTTCACAAGATTGTATTTCTTCACCAGAAAAAGCACTGCAATACTGCAGAAAGTACTTCAGTTTTCTTCTATCTTTTTCCTTTAATAAAATCTGATTTTAAGAATCCTCCTGAGATTTACAGACATTTTCCCACTGTGGCATTTCAGAAGGAAAAATATCCAGTTCTTTTGTAATATTGTGCTTACTTAATTTTTCATCTGATGCAAAGATTTAGCATTGAATCATGTAATTATCAACAATTCGAAGCCACAACAAAAGAATTCACCTCCAGATCTTTACCACATTTGAACCAATAAGCTCTAATTGTCCATTCAGGCCTATTAGTTGCAAGGTCATAAGGAAATTCATGGTGGCATTTTTCATACACAAGAACTCAGTGGTTTTTAGGAGAAGAGGTTGTATACTTCAGTTTCATAAAGTGGTCTGTGTTTTGATGGATTGCATATTGATACTAAGATCAGTCAAAGTAATCCTTTACTCTCTTACAGCAAGCAAAATAGACTTGATTATCACAAAAACTGTAACAACTCCATCAAAAAATGTTCAGCCTTTAGACATTTTTAAGGGCAGGGGAGATTAATTTGTTAAATGTTCATCTGCTGTGATTTCAGATGAAATCTCAGATGAGCATTTAACAAATTAATCTCCCCTGCCCTTAAAATTTATCAGAACTAAGACATTTGCTATTGAACCAAATTGCAAAACTTGTTTCAGCCTCTGTGGTCCTGCAGAGATTGCAGGACCTGATGCCTGCTCTTTATTTCTGGCATGAAAGTAGCAGGGAGACAGATGAATGCAAAGCCTCTCTTTTTGTGGCATAATCCATACATTATTAATTTTTGTTGTTGCTATAAAGCTGTGAAAGAGATGCTGTTCTGAATTGAGCATCACCATTCCAATATGAACAGAACAGACACAGTCCCTGAGCTACCCAGTCAACTAATTAATGCTGCATAATTTAATAAAGGATGGTAATTAGTCAGTTTTCCCCATCTTCTTCTCCTCCCTGCTAATGATAACATTATCGAGCTGAGGCAGGGTGTAGTGAGTGTGTGTGTGTATAGGAAGATAACTTACAGTGAAAGGGGTGAGTAAACAGATGAAGCTGGAAATGGTTCAGTCCATAATTCTAAAATCTTCTGATTTTGTATTTGGGGAGAACTTCCAGACTGTCAAAGTGTAAGCAGAATCATAGCAATGATACTCGTTAAAAGAGGTAAACGTATTGTAGAAAATAAATAAATTCATATTCCATGCAACTATTTATCAAATATTACTTTTTTTTTTTTTTTAATTGTTATTATTATTCCAGTCTTAGTTAGGAGGCAAAGGCTGAATATACTTGCAGAAAGAAAGGGAAAGGCTCCTCCACAGACTCTTTGTTCTCTCGTTATTGCCTCTTAATGGACGATGAGTGATGTCAGTTACAACAGGATCAAACTCACTACTAAAGATAGTCTCTTCAGGCATTCTTCAGTAGTCCTGCCATGTGGCACAAGTTTCTCTTCATTGAAGGGAAGATGCCAAAAGGTGTTGGAAGCAGCACATTAATCCAGATTTGGTTCATAAGTTCTATTTCACGTAGAACATTTTAGAAGAGTCTCAGTATTCCTCTAAATCCTTTGTCAAATTAACATTACTCAATTCATTGCATTGTGGTCATAAAAAAAAAAATCCATATTGTTAATTTTTTTATTCAGTCAATGTTTAAACATTTTTCAGATGAAATTTTTAAAAATTAAAAAGATACCAACCAGTTGCAAACCGTATAAAAACTGTGCTGCTAGCAAAATCTGAGAACATGAAAATGAACAGTGTTTTCTGAGTTAACAAGATACACCTATTTAAAATTTACATTCATTACATTATTATCTTGGAATCTGAATAACTGTTTTTAATATCAGATTTTTTAACTTAATTTAGGTCCTAAATGTCTTATTTGAGAAAAACTGTTAAATAAATATGGTAGATTAAATTATTCATTAATCATCTACAGACTTTTTTTTTTAAACAATAATTTCTATTATAAACTCAAGAGTACTGTTGAAGTGGTGAATTTGAATTTAAGAAATTATGCACGTCACTCTTTTTCTTATATTTTCCATATGTATAGGAAAATATTTTCAGTCCATAAAATACTCTGAAACATAAATTCAACCGGTTTCAGTTGCAATTATGTAATGTTTTTAATCAATTCATATAGCTTAACCAATCACATTCAATCAAATTCTAAATGCTCCTACCCTTCTTTTGAAGAGCGAGCAAGGATACTATACATCAGTGGACAATGAAATAATATCATCTCTTATCTGCTGTGGGTTTTTGGAGGTTTGTCAACTAGGTCTCTTAACTGTATTCCTTCTGAGCCTATTAAGTAGTAGTTTGTGATAAAATAATTACTTCCTATCCGAAATTAAACTTTTTCTATATTTCTTACTTATCTAAATTTGTTTGGCAGGCTGATCTGAGTTAGAATGTAAAGTTTTTGTCTTTATTTTTCCTGATCATGGAAATTAAGAAAGTAGAAGGCCTCTCCAGATGAGACATTCCATGCCTGGCATGGCTTTATTGGAAACATATAGAAGAGAAAGAAGAAATCATAGAATCATAGCATCTCAGAATAGCTTGGGTTGGAAGGAACCCCAAGGATCATCATGTTCCAATCCTCCTTACACAAGCAGGGCCACCAGCCTTCGGATCTGGTACTGGACCAGGTTGCCCAGGTCTTCATTCAGTCAGGTCTTGAAATATTCAGATGTTTTATTTCATTTTGTTAAAACATTACAGACTAAAGATTAAGGTTAGCTATTCACCCTCTGCAATTGGGCCAAGGGAAGAAAAAACACTAAAAAAACAAATTTTCCCTTTCCAACCTTATTTTCAACCAGTCTATTAATATGAGTGCTGCTCCAAAAGTAATGGCTCCTATTTTATTATTTTGGTCCATGATATCAGAGACAGATATTGGTGGTATAGCAATAGAAGTTGTTTCCCCCAGTATTACGTTACGTTTTGTTGCCATGTGATCATTCTAAGACTATTCTAAGACTCAATAAGTCTCTGGTTCTGTTGAACAAATCTCTTGAGATTGCAAATGCTTGAAGTACCAGGGTAACATAAATCACAGCTCCTTGTGTTTAGGAAAATAAAGCAATTTTTAAAGAATTTTTTTAAAGTATACTAGAAATTGCTATGCAGAACTTGGAATAGAGTCTTTGTCTACCAATCACTCTGAATGGAACAGTCAAATTTACAGCATTAGACTAAACAAAGAAATATTGATGCATGTATTCATAGAGTCATAGAATGTATTGGGTTGGAAGGGGGACCCATCTAATCCAATCTTAAGGAATATCAGTGTTAATCACCCCATGTTTTACAATGGAAACAGACCAGGTTAAAGGCTCTAATACCAAAATTAAGACTGTTTGAGTTAAATACCAAGTTCTTAGAAGCACTCCAATTTCACCAGAAGGTTTGACTTTCTTTGTTTCTCAGAGGTATTAGAAACCTGGTAGCTAAAACATTCATATAATGCTGTCTCGCTCCAATTTATATATGTATCAAGTATGTCAAGCAGAAACAATCATCAGTGAAGCCTCTTGAAATCACTCACAAACAAAGATATATATATATATCTTTGATACACGTATACCCAATGTGAGATATAGAAACAATTTCAAATGTTCAAATGTTGGTCTAACCAGTTTATTGCAAATCTTAATCAGAGAGATAGGGAAGGGGAGAAGGGGAGAAGAAAAGACAGGAAATAGGATGAGGAGTCTTTGTAGGAAGCAAGAGGGAGATAGTCACCACCATGATTCCAGTGCCGTTTGTAGTTCAGTCATTGACCTTCAGTAGCGGTGGGTCATTGTCACTGGGTGTTGTTCCGTTGATGACGATAACTTTTCAGTGGTAGTACCAATTTATTTATAAGTCCAAAGTGGTTGAGTCAGCTATCCTTGGAGTGGCAGACTCTGCCTCTGGGATCTCAGCAGAAACTCCTCAGCTCCCATCTTCTGGACCTTGCCAGCAGATAAGAGGGAGCAGGGATTCCCATCTGCATCCTGTTTTTCACAGGACACAATGGTATCATTCCCCAGTTTTCCCATACCAGGTTGGAGCTATTTAGTCACAGGCCAGATCTTCCACCAGTAAGCACTCCTGAGCACTCTCTTCTGGAGTCAACTCTCTTCCGGAGCTAACAACAGCTCTGAAGGAAGATGCTTTCAAATGTTCACAAAGTGATGTTGATTATCACACAGTAGCACCAATCACTTGCCTCCTCAATAAATCAGTTAGAGTCTTATCACAAGAAATAGCTCAGGAAGCAAGCTTTGAGCCAGAAAACAAAGAAGAGTTCTCACAAATGCATGATCTCAAACAGGTGAGACAAAGTGAAGTCTGAAAAGAATAAGTAATCCTGCTGAAGTTATAACAGTTTCATAAATTCATAAAATAAGCACTGCCAATTTCTAATGATTTAGAGGGAACTAAGTATACTTGGATAGGAAAAATGAGAAGTCCTTAAAATGTTGTTAGGAATTATATTCATGAAGTGTTGAATTGCCTCAGCCATGAGCAAGATGTGAAACTGCTGGAATCCCTGAGTGGTCTTAGACCATGGTTTTCCTCTCACTAAAAGAGAGACTGGCACCAGTTTAGCAATACATGTATGCGTGCACTGAATTACAAACACCTGTTTTGTAAAGTTTATCTCAGTGTATCAAGTATGTCAAGCGGAAACAATCATCAATGAAGCCTCTTGAAATCACTAACAAACAAAATATAGCTGAATACAGTAATCTCAACTCAAAATCTCATCTATGTCAGTAAACAGAAATTATAATTAGGTCACTCCAAACATAATGCCTCCCATTTATTTTCATGGAAACTTCAAAAGATACAGTGAGCACCATAACACTAGCTGATGGAACAAATTCTCAACTACAAAGCGCTATTTTTCAATATACTCACTCACCATCTTTAGCTATGTATTTTCACCAGTTATGAACATGAGACTGCATGCTGTGCTTCTGAAAAATCTGCTCTGTTGGAGGTGATCCACTGTTTCATAGAAGGTATGATTGCCTTGTAACTAGGACTATCATAGAATCAGGAATCACCAAGGTTGGAAAAGACCTACAGAATTACTGAGTCCAACCATCCACCTATCACCAAAAGTTCTCACTAAACCATGCTCCTCAACACATCTAAACTTTCCTTGAACACCTCCAGGGTCAGTGATTCTACCACCTCTCTGGGCAGCCCATTCCAGTGCCTGACCACTCCTTCAGAAAAACAGTATTTCCTAATGTCCAGCCTGAATCTCCCCTGGTGCAGCTTGAAGCCATTCCCTCTAGTTCTATCACTACTAGTTGCATGAAAGAATAGGCCAACCCCCACCTCACCACAACCTCCCTTCAGGTAGTTACAGAGACTGATAAGGTCTCCCCTGAGCCTCCTCTGCTCCTGTCAGAACAATCCCAGCTCCTTCAGCTGTTCCTCATAAAACTTGTGCTCCTCACCAGCTTTGTTGCCCTTCTTTGAACATGCTGTAGGGCCTCAGTATCTTTCCTGCAGTGAGGGGCCAAAAACTGGAAACAGTACTGGAGGTGCAGCCTCATCAGTGCTCAGTATAAAGCTAGAATTACTTCCCTGCTCCTGCTAGTAACATTACAAGCCAGGATGCCATTGGCCTTCCTGGCCATCTGGGCACACTTCTGACTCGTGTTCATCTCAGCATCAATCAATACCCCCAGGTCCATTTCTTCTACACAGTCTTTCAGCCACTCTTCCCCAAGCTGTAATGTTGCCTGGGATTCTTGTGGCCAAAGTGCAGCACCCAGCACTTGGTCTTACTGAAAATCATCCACTGACTTCAGCCCAGTGACCCAGCCTGTCCAGATGCCTTTGTAGGACCTTCCTACCCCCAAGCAGATTGACACTTCCAGCCAATTTGGTGTCATCTGCAAACCTACTGAGCATGCATTCAGTGTCCTCATACAGGTCATCTACAAAGATATTGAAGAGGACAGGCCCCAGTACCAGCCCCTGGGGAACACCACTCGTGACTGGTCGCCAGCTGGATTTGACTCCATTCTACCATTTTCTGGGACTGGCTCTCCAGCCAGCTCCTTACCCTGCAAAGATTGTACCTCTCCAAGCCATGGGCTGCTAGGTTCTCCAGGAGGGTACTGTGGGAGTCAGCGTTGACGACTTAGCTGAAGTCAAGGTAGATCACATCAACAGCCTCTCCCTCATCCACAAGGCAGGTCACTAGATCATAGAAGGAGATCAGGCTGGTCAAGCAGGACCTGCCCTTCATGAACCCATGCTGGCTAGGTGTGATCCCCCAGCTGTCCCATACATGCCACGTGATCTCCTTCAAGACAATCTGATCCATAGCCTTCTTGGCACCAAGGTCAGACCAACAGGCCTGTAGTTCCCTAGATCCTCTTTACAACCCTTCTTGTAGATGGGAGTTACACTGGCAATTCTCTAGTCTCCCAGGACCTCTCCAGTTGAGCAGGAATGCTGATAAATGATGGAAAGCATCTTGACTATCACCTCTGCCAGTTCCCTCAGCACTCTCAGATGGATCTCATCCATACCAATGGACTTGTGGCAGCCCAGGTGTAAAACTAACTAGGTCTCTGATTGTTTCCTCCTGAACTGTGGGGTGTTTTGTCAGCTCCCCAGCTGAGACTACCAGGTCAGTGAGTAGAGTACCCTGAGGATAGCTGGTCTGACCTTTAAAGACCAATGTAAAGAAGGCATTCAGAACCTCTGCCTTTTCCTTGTCCTCAGTGGTCACATTCCCAGGCTCATCCATTAAAGAATGGAGGTTCTCCTTGGTTCTCCTCTTACTGTTTATATGTTTGTAAAAGAGTTGTTTGTTCCTTTTTAACCCGAGTGGCTAGGTTGAGATGTGCTTTTACCTTTCTGATTTTCTCCCTGCATACCCTAACAACTTCTTCATATTCTCTCCAAGATGCTCATTCCTTCTTTCACAGGAGGTAGATTTTCTTTTTCTCCTGGAGACTCAGGAAAAGCTCTCTATTCACCCATGCCCATCTTCTTTCCTACCAGCTCATCCTGCAGCTCAGGAGGTTTGCCTATTCCTGCTATTTTAAGACTTCCTTCTTGAGGAGCAACCAGCCTTCTTGGACCACTTTATCCACCAAAACTGAATCCCAAGGCACCCTTCCTATTAGTCTCCTGAACAATTCAAAATCCACCCTCCAGAAGTCCAGTGTAACGGTTTTGCTGTCTCCTCTCCTGGCTCCACCAAAAATAGAGAATTCTACCATTTCATGGTCACTCTGTCCAAGACAGCATCTGACCTCCACATCTCCCACCAGACTGTTTGTGAACAGCAGGTCTAGTGAGGTACCTCCCCTGTTAGGCTCTCTCACCAGCTGCAGAAGGCATTTATCTTCCATACTCTAGAAACCTCCTAGATTGCTTCTTCTGTGCTGTATTGCATTCCCAACATATATCAGAGAAGTTGAAGTCCCCCACGAGGACAATGGCTGGCAATCACGCAACTTCTGCCAGCTGCTCATAGAATACCTCATCATGAAATGTTTCCCATGAAGCTCATGTTTCATCAACCTGAACAGATAGAAGTCGGACTATGTGGTCAGTGTGGTAGGAAAGTCCAGTCAAGATTGGCAGTGTGCTCCATGGTCTTCAAACTAGTATGTCTTGAACTTGTCTTCAACGAGGAATTCACATGTTGCCACTCCATGTACTGTCATTTTGACTTGCAGAGGTGACAGTATGTCTCATCACCGGTAAAGATGTAACCTGTAAACTGTCACCTGCAGCCTCATGTTGGTTCAATAAGATCTGACAAACTTGCATACAGTGTTCTTTCTGTTCCTGTGTGAGCATTCATGGGACATACCTGGTACAAATTCTGTCATATTCCTACATTACCACCATTGTTTCCAGTGCACTGAAGCTGATATTCAGCTTCATATACATTTCCCTGATTATAATCCACCAATTCGCACGTTTGAGCAGATCAAATCATCCTTCACTTAATGGCAACTATGCATGGCCATTTGGAACATGACCTTTTTTCTACCTTGGCTCGTCACTGCTGAAATGCATCGCTTACCACATCACTGTCTTCACATCCACTGTTTGGTCTCCATAAATCTTCAGCAAGCTTTAATGCATACCAATAGGTGTGATTTCTTTTTTTTTTCTGTATGGAGGAATTCACAGAATCATAGAATCACAAGGTTGGAAAGGACCTACAAATCATCTAGTCCAACTGTCCTCCCTTTACCATTATTAGCACAAGCTACTAAATCATATCTCATAGCTCCTCATCCAGAAGCCTGTTGAACACTGCCAGGGATGGCAACTCCACCACCTGCCTGGGCAGCCATTCCAGTGCCTGACCACTCTTTGAGAGAAAAGTTCTTCCTTATGTCTAATCTAAACCTCCTCTGGTACAACTTGTGGCCATTTTCTCAGATCCTGTTTGTTGCCTGGGAGAAGAGGCTAAATCCCTTCTAATCATAACCTCCCTTCAGGAAGTTGTAGAGTGCAATGAGGTCTCCCCAGAACCTCTTCTTCTCCAGACTGAACAATCCCAGCTCCCTCAGCCGCTCCTCATAAGACTTGTGCTCCAGACCCCTCACCAGTTTCATTGTCCTTCTCTGGACAGGGCCTCAATGTCTTTCTTGTAGTGAGAGGCCCAGAACTCAACATGGTACTCGAGGTGTGGCCTCACCAGAGCAGAGTACAGAGGGATGATTGCCTTCCTGCTCCTGCTGGCCGCACTATTTCTAATGCAGGCTAGGATGGCATTGGACCTCTTGGCTGCCTGCGCACACTGTCGGCTCATGTTCAGCCAAGCATCAACCAACACCCCCAGGTCCCTCTCCTCTTCACAGTCATTCAGATTCAGCCACTCATCCCCAAGCCTATAATGCTGCATGGGGTTATTGTGGCTAAAGTGCAGGACCCGGCACTTGGCCTTGTTGAACCTCATCCCATTCACCTCAACCCAGTGATCCAGCTTATCTAGATCCCTGTGAAGGGCCACCCTACCCTCAGGCAGATCGACACTACCTCCCAACTTGGTGTCATCTTCAAACATAGTGAGGGTACATTCAATCCCCTTGATTAGGTCTTCAATAAAGATATTAAACAAGATGGGCCCCAGTATTGACCCTGGGGGACACCACTTGTAACAGGTAGCCAGCTGGACTTAACTCTATTAACTGTTTCCCACTAGGCATGGCCTTCTAGCCAATTCCTTACCCAAAGAAGGGGATACCTGCCCAGGCCACGGGCAGCCAGTTTCCCCAGGAAAATATTGTGAGAGACAGCATCAAAGGCTTTGCTGAAGTCTAGGTAGACTACATCAACAGCCTTTCCCTCATCTACCAGTCCGGTCACCCAGTCATAGAAGGAGATGAGATTGGTCAAGCACAACCTGCCTTTTGTGAATCTGTGCTGGCTGGGCCTGATCCCCTGGGTGCCATGCATGCTTCATGTGATTTCAGCCAAGATGATTTGCTCCATATTTTTCCCTGGTACCAAGGTCAGGCTGGCAGGCCTGTAGTTTCCCAGATCCTTCCTACAGCCCTTGTTGTAGATGGGAGTCACATCAGCAAGCCTCCAATCCTCTGGGACCTCTCCAGACAACGAGAAGCGGTAGTATGTGGCGGAGAGCAGCTTGGCAATCACCCCTGCCAGCTCCCTCAGCATCCTGGAGTGGAGACCACAGACTTGTAAAAGTCCAGATAGAGGAGGAGTTCTCTAGCTGTCTCCATCTGAATCACCTGGGGTGTATTCTGCATAGCTTCCCAGAATTCCAGATCAGGGTGTAAAGTGCCCTGAGGATAACTGATCTGCCTACTAAAAGCAGATGCAAAAAAGTTGTTGAGGACCTCAACCTTCTCTTTATCCTCAGTGGCCACATTCCCTGTACATCAAGTAAAGGATGGAAATTCTCCTTGGTTCTTCTCTTACTGTTGATATATTTGTAAAAGAATTTCTTATTCTCTTTTACTGCAGTGGCCAGTCTGAGTTCAAGTTGGGCTTTTGCCTTCCTAACTTCCTCCCTGCCTACCTTAGCAACTTCCTTGTAATCTCCCCAAATAGCCTGTCCCGTCTTCCAGAGGACATAGACTCTTTTTCTTCCAGAGTCTCAACAACAGTTCCCAGTTCATCCACACTGATCTTCCCCTATGGCTCACCTAATGACATTCAGGGACAATCTGTTCTTATGCCTTTAAGATTTCCATCTTGAGGAGTGTCCAGGCTTCCTGGGCCCTTTTACTTTTAAAAAGCAACTCCCAAAGGACCAGTGCTGCAGGTCAAAGTCCGCCCTCTGAAAGTTTGAGATAGCAGTTTTGCTAGTCACCCTTCCGACATCTCCAAGAATAGCAAATTCTACAATTTCATGGTCACTTTGCCCAAGACAGTCTGCAACTTTCACATCTCCCACCAGTCCTTCTCTGTTAGTGAAGAGCAGGTCTAGTAGGGCACCACTCCTGGTAGGCTCTCATACCAACTGTGTAAGGAAGCTATCTTCCACACACTATAGAAATCTCTTGGACTGCTTCCTCTGCACTGTATATTTCCAATATATATCAGGGAAGTTGAAGTCTCCCATGAGAATGAGTGCTGGCAATCCTGCAACTTCCACAAACTGCTCATAGCATTCCCCATCCTTCTCTTCATCCTGATTAGGCAGTCTAATCAAGATATTGCTCCTACAGGCCTTCCCCTTGATCCTTACCCATAGACACCCAACTTTATCATTCCCAATCCCAAGCTCTTCAACATCAAAGCACTCTTCAATATAAAGGGCCACACCACCATCCTTCCTTCCTTGTCTATGCTTTCGGAAAAGCTGGTAGCCATCCAACACAGCACTCCAGTCATGGGAGTGGTCCCACCATTTTTTGATAATAGCAACTAGGTCATAGCCTACCACACAGTTTCTTCCAGTTCCTCCTGCTTGTTACCCATGATGTGTGAACTGGTGTAGATGCACTTCAGCTGAGTCATCTGCCTCACCCCGAGCTCAAGCATTGTTCCCCTAGACTCATCTCTGGTGAGGCCTGTTTTGTTCCCTTCCCCTGTTGTAGCTTGTTTAAAGTTCTTTCGATAAGCCCTGCTATCTCCTGTACTAGGATTCATTTCCTCCTTTGAGACAGGTGGGTTCCATTCTGGTTCAGCATTCCATGGACAACAGGCCAAGGGCCGAGTATACTGCCCCATGATCAAAGAACCCAAAGTTTCTGCCGCAACACCAGCCTCTGAGCCAATTATTCATTACCTGTGCTTTCCAAGCCCGTTCAGTGTCTCTCACTGCCCCTTAAGGTATAGAACAAAAGATCACTTGCGCTCCCACTCCTTGAACTAAACACCCTAAACCCCTTAAATCTCTTTTCGTAGTTCATAGGCTTCTTTGATCAAATTCATCACTGCCCACTTGAGCTGTGAGTAATGGAAAGTAATTAGTGGACCTAACCAGCTTCAGGAGTTTTCCGGACATGTCCCTGATCTAGGTCCCAGGAAGGCAGCACACTTCCCGATGGCTCAGGTCCAGTCTGTATATGGTTCAGTTCCATACTTGCTTCATACGCACTTCCATGTCAGGTGGCATTTTGTCTGACAGATGCGCTGCTGCCTTCTGTTGCACAGCAACAGTATGTAATAAAATAGCAGCAGGAATGTTCAACCTCTACTGCCGCACCACAAACATCTGCCTCTGATGTTGTGGGCCAGCTTAATAAAATAGGGAGCATTACTTTCAGAGCAGCCCTCATAGATAACAGACAGTGCCTCTAAGTGATATCCAAGCAATAAAAAATTTATCCTCTTTCTAAATTCCCAACAGTGTAATTTGTAATTTTTATACTTAGAATGTTCATTTCCCTCAGGCTTGATGACCTAAATCTTCATTTAAAAAAGGTTATTTTCCATTACTAATATGTTCTAGTAATTTAAAAAAAAAAAAATCTTAATTTCTTCTTTAGGTTATCTTGTTGTTTCTGGTGGAAGTTTTATTGATGTTGGTGGTTCTCTTTTACAGTCTTTCATTTTCTTATTAGGTTAATTGGTTCTTTAAAGCAATAACTGCAAATTTTAAACAAATTTGGACTGTATAAAGCAGTCCCAGACAAAAAATAAAGATAATAACTTTAATGGTGCAACAACCTTTTAAGGGATAGAATTGTTATAGTAGTTCAAACTCAGTACAGGGGTTTGTTATCCCTTTTAAACAGCTTCTGTTGGGCAAGACAGAAGGATTAACAGAAATAAGTAACAATATCTTGGCGCAAGAAGCTTTAAAGTCAGATGAAATGCCTGTGGACTGAAAGAGAGTTTTCATGAACTCTGAATTCTTGCATCAGAAATCTTTCTCTAGTTTTATTGAAAGTGAATCTCAGATGTTACCTTACAAAACTGCAGATGTAAAATACAGTTTACAACTGTCTTCAGGGTTACAAATTAATATGTAATTTGTTGATATTCATTTGATAGCTCTGAATGTGCAATAAATAATGTTTCAATGAAACAAAACATCATTTTTTCATGTTACAAATCTCAGTAGCAAAAAATTTCTTTATAACAAGTCAAAGAACTTATTAAAGTAATACATAGAGTGTTATCTCTGAAATAACCACGGACTCAGTCTTGAGAGGCTTAACTCTACTCTCTCTACAGCAACCTGTACTAAATGTCTATATCTTTATAGAACATAGAAGAATGTATGTCACTTGCAGGAGATATCTGTATGTATTTTGTTTATTGCAGGTTGTAGCACATTTTCACATGGAAATATTACAGAAGGAAATAATTCACTCTAATATTCAAACTTTTTTTGATAGCGCATAATTGTTAAAAATATTATTTTTTATGGAAAACAAAGCTGGAAAATGCATAGAATCATATCATAATAGTTAGCAGAGGATGAAGACTGCCTAGTTCTGTTGCTTAGTTTGTCTTTTTATACTAATGTTCATTATAATTCCTATCTTGCTCTCTGTGTTCTTATTTACACCCCCTCTCTAAACATGTTCTGTACTGTACTCCTGAATTACTTACTCTGGATATTATCATACTCTTATAAAGTGGGGAATTTTATTAAATAATAATTTTTAAAAAGTAATAAAAATATTATAATACTGACAGCATAGTTGCTGTGTGATTGAGTGAGCATATGCTTTCAAAAATGGCATGATGCATTTTTTTCTACTGAGCTTTTGTAACAATTTTGCTGTGATCTTACCAGTCTATTCTGCTTTATTGTGCATAAATATTTCCCGTGTCTTCTATCCTTAGAGGTAGATAGAACTGAGGCAGTTCTTCAGTTCTTGAAATGGAGGATGACATGTGCTATTTCATCTCACTTACTAAAAGAAAGCATACAAGGGTGAAAAAAATTACTATGAACTTCAAACACCTGCTGGTGACAAATTACTTCAGAACCCCTTTGCAACTATTAATAGACATGGCTGCAATTTCAGCTCTTCCCAAGTGAGGGGAAACATTTTAAATGAATTAGTGCAGTAGGTGGTGAGAAACTTCTTGATGCATTTCATGCATTTTTTTCATCATTATTTTATGCAGTTCTTTCTAAAGAAAAGGTACAGCAGCAAAGACTTCCTTGATCTCCACCTGACTACACTTTAATTTCCTTATCAGTTCTTCTAAGCAATGTACATCTTACTGTTTTTCTATAGATTTTTAATATCTGATCTGGAGACTAAAGTTTTAATAACAATTTGCATCACAAAGTCACCCTGAGCTTTGCTGGGAGTGGTGGGCAGAAGGGAGAAATCTATATCTTCCCTCCTGAGAATCTGTGTAAAGTAGAACAAAGCTAAGTATCAGATGACCACATGAAAGTTGTTTTACAGAGCTCAAGGAGTCCTGAACTTTACCTAGATTTTTGCTCTTTTCAAAGTTCAATTCACACTTGAGGCTACAGAGGAAACTGCAAGAGGCCAGGATTGCTGCCAAAATAGAAATGACATTGCTCTCTTCTAGGCATCACATAATGTTCTATATGATAAGAATATTTCTCTGTAGATTTCCTGCTTCTAGTTAGTTTATTAAAAACAGTAATAATCTTCAGTCTTGTCCACTGAGCAAGTCAGCAGTAAGAAGTACAGCATAGCATCAGCAAGGTCCATATTAACAGGCATGTCTTCTAAAAATAGAACAGTCATGGCCTTGCTTAAAATCTTGTCAATTAGTCATATGAAGCTGCTTCCATTACTGTTGTATTACATGGTTTTCCTGAGGCAAGAAATGCTGCAAGCGCAGCAGTAATTGTATTTAGTTATTTTTCAGGTGCTGCCAACAAAAATTTTAGCTAAATGCAGCGAAAGGATCGATTTGGTTTTCTGGCATATTCAGTAAGGTCACAGAAAGTCTCTTCTAGAGGTACAGTTTTTGTGAGAACTAACTGGTAGAAAAGGTTGGAAGTGATTAATCCTGTGTGTCATTTTGCATTGGAATGTCTCATTTTTTGCATATTTTTTTTCTTGCATTTCAGTAGTGAAACCACGCACACACAAAAAAGGGCCTTCTTGAAGTAGTAGAGCCTTCCACTGCTCTACTAGAATATCATGTTTGTCAGCAAAGCAAATACAGCCACACTCAAAACACACATCCAGACCAACTTCTCCCCTCTCTGAATGATTACCGTATTTGTTAACTGGGTGTCAGAAGAGATTCCCTATGTCTTTTCATATATGTTATATTATTCAAGACATCTGCAAAAGGACGACAGATATTAAGTATATAGTATATATTGTCCACCTTAGTTCTTTTGGAAAGCCATCTGGCAGATAGCTGAGATGCTTTAGATGGCCTGAAATGACAAGAGTCCCACCTACAGAGTCTTACCTTTTGACTGGCTAAGTCTTCCTCCCTCAGCAATGAGCCTGTCATATCCAGTGCATGGAGTGCTTGGAGGCTCAGTTTCTTTTCCTATCTATGCCCAGTCAGAATTTAGAAGAGATGCTTCTCCTCTAATGTCCACAATAGTGTGCTCTAGAATGACTGTGTTAATTTCATGGCAGTCTGCAAGATGAAGGACTCATCTGTAAGCTGCAAAATTAAGTTTGTATTCTCATTTAGCAAGCAGGAGCTTTGATCAATATTCTTCACCTGTTAGATAGGACTGAGGAAGATCAAGCCATGAGTTAAACTTTAGGTCTTAGCACAGAAAGTCTAAATCTTGCTCCAGAAAAAAAAAAAAAAAAACAGTCATCCCACTTGAAATCCTTTAGTCAATGCACTTTAGCTGCTAAGCATCTGTATCTTTTTTTATTTTCTGTTTATTCAGCAAATACTGCTCAATTTTATATAATTCATATTTGTACCATCATCAACTTTGAAATGTATTAAGAAATCTCAGATACACTTAAGGAACATAATGTTTTGCCTCAAACATCTTGATGGTGTTGCACCTTTTGAAAAGTGGAATGGAATGGAGATGGGAACAAGAAGATGAGGAAACAAAAGCATCAATTTGCACTGATAAGCAAATTATCCAGAAAAAAATCTGGATCTGCTTAGGTGTAGTCCACAAACGCTGTAAATCCTGGCAAAAAATACTGCTGTCCTTTTTCAGAAGTTGATGAAAGGAAATATTGAGATTTGGGGCAGGAGTAGGGTTTAAAAATTTCATTCTTAGCCACTCATCTTTTCCATCTGATCCAGCTAAGACCTTGTTCCACAGTAAGACATAATTACCTACTTTTTTTCTGCTTTAGAAAGCTGTTTAGTGTGTACAACTTTCCCTTTATTCTTCTGTCCTCTGTTTTCTTTTACAGTTCAATATTCTGCCACAAACATTTTAATTTCCTATTCTAAGCTGAAAAAATAGTTTACTGAATGATTAGGGTGGTAGAAATTGCCATCCAACATCTGAAATCTTTCTTTTACCTCAGTGAACATTTACTGTTGCTGACCTTAGTCTAAAAGGACAATCCACAAGAGTATGAAGGGCATCCACAATGCTTAGTTGTGAAGTGTAGTAATCTCTTTTCATTGCACACATAATTAATTTGAAACTAATTAACTTTCCATCAAGTAACACTTTCTGAAGTTTGTGTTCCATGTACATCATTGATTTAAGGCAAAAAGGCATGGTGTGAAAGGTAGATGATATCAGAAATTTTCAGACACAAATCTCAGCAAGTGGTAGAGAAAAGTGGTAGAGGCAAGTGGTAGAGAAAAGAATATTGGCCTGAAAATCTGACAATGAGAATCAAGATCTGCCCAGAAAACAGAAATGTAAAAATCAGGCTGCAGGTTGCACTAGAAAAATTGAGCAATTCTTGGTTCATATCCTAAGTTTCGACAGAAAGGGAAGTTTAAGAAAAATTAGAAGCTACAATACAGATTTTACCACAGTTAAATATTCAATGAGATACAATTGGGGACCAGAATATACTGGTTGACTTCAGGCATCTTGGTGAAAGTAAAAATCATAGAAGTGCACCTTTTGAAAAGTTGATATAGAAAAAGTCAGGGATGACAACAAAGTAGGCATTTATACAAAGAGCAGAAAATAAGTTGGGTGTGATTCAGCTGCTCTGAAAATTGTGTGCCCAACTTTAGATAAGCCATGTACATTCCAGCAGATGTAAAGGGAGAGTTGTTCTCCTAAAGTCACTCAATGAAGAGTCTAGAAAAATGTGTCATTTTGAGATGCAAAATATCTTTAAAAAAATGTTAAAAAGAGGACTTTACTACACTTTCTGTTTTTCATCAGTCAGCTGCTGTAATTTTACATTAGGATAAAAAACATGCATTGCTTGCTAGGTTAAATGCAGCCTCCTCATGCACTGCTGGAGAATATCTACTAACAGCAGGAAATCAGGATAAAAGACTTTGGATGAAAGGCTCTACATGGAGAAAAAAAAAAGAAACAATTTTCTAAAATGTAAATTAATTCAAAAATATGGCTGTTACTTTTGAAACATAGTTTTTCTAAAAAGACATCAACAACATATTGAATCGTGTTTCAATTTACAATTATTTGAATTTATTCTTTGATTGCAAAGATTTACATGTTAGCAGACGCTCACCTAACAGTGTGAAGAAGTGGGATTTCTGTGGTGACTGATGCATTTTGTGTTGATATACATGCAATGGGAAAACTGTAAGAAAAAATATGCATAATCAGTTGACTAACTTACTTTAGATCCTTCTTAGTATCTTTTCAGTTTCTAGGTGGAATGATGACTACTGACACACACCAAGACTCTTCCTTTCAGTAAAAGACCTGAAAGAGAGAAATGTATGAAAGTAATGTTACTCATATTCATCTTTCCTTCACAGAAGTGTGATCATACAAATATCATTGTCTTATTTTATATTTATTACAAATAGGTGCATTTCATAGATGTATGCAAGAAAAAATAATAATAAAAAATAAGAAAAAGAAAAAAAATGTCAAAAAAAAAACATATAAGTTTGAGGAACGGCCACTTGTGCCAGTGAGGTCCATTTAGAAAATACTTAAATTATATCCTGACATTGCACTCACTTCCACTCATCCTTGGAAAACAGAAAGAAGAAATTTTGAAATTCCCTTACATGTAGAAAACTTTTAGCAGCAGAATGATAAGTACTTTTTTTGCTTACCTTAATGGATCTCTTCTCCCCTAACCTTTGCAGAAAAAGAAATGCTTTTGGTCACCCTCACACAATAAGAGAGTGCTTGAGGTTGAAACAGACTTCTGGAAATGATCTTATCCAACCCTCTGCTCCAGCAGGGGCACTCAGAGCAGGATGCCCCAGCCCACATCCAGGTGGCTTCTAAAGATCTCCAAGGAGATTCTGCCAGTGCTCCATCACCTGCATAGCACAGAAGTGCAGTCTGATGTTTAGAGGGATCCTCCTGTGTTCCAGTTTGTGCCTATTACCTCTTGTCCTGGTACTGGATACCACCTTGTTTGCACCTTCCTCTGTATTCTCTCAAGTAAGCCCTTTGTCTCTATTGTGTTTGGCTTAAAAGAAAACTCAGAAGTACACAGGCTTAGAGATAACTGGCATCTATAAAGGCATCATACAGAATGTGTACCTTGGAGGTCATGAAAGTGTTATTAGGCTCCCATGATTCTGCAGGTATACATGCTAGACTTCCTGTCTGCAATTCTCCACTCATTAACTATTATATTTTTGAATAATCTGGACATATAATCTGTTTTATCTTTCCAAAATAGATATGCAGGCAAAGAGAAATAAAATGCTGCTGTCTTCAGAGAGAACTAGTCCTGGTTCTTTGTAGGTCATTCTGGAGTTCCAGAATCCAGCCTGCCAGATTTCACCCCATAGCTATTCACCTTCTTCTTGCATTTCATCTTCACAGAATCATGTAGGGTTAGATTAGGAGAGATTTTAAAGATCACCTAGTTCCAACTCTACTGCCACACGCAGGACGCTTTCCACCAGACCAGGCTATACAGAGCTCCATGCAACTCTGAACAATTCCAGGGATTTGATATCCACAACTTCTCTGGTAGCCTGTTCCAGTGCCTACCACCCTCTGAGTAAAGAATTTCTTCCTTATAGCTGTATAAATTTGCCCTCCTTTAGCTTAAAACCATTATGCCTTCTCCTGTATCTACTAACTTTCTTAAAATCTATCTATCTAACTTTCTTAAAAAGAGTATCCTCCCATCTTTCTTGTAGGGCCCCCCCCCCCCCCTCCTCCCTTATGTTCTAAAAGGTTGCTGTATGGTCTACCCAGAAACTTCTATTCTCCAGGCTCAGCTTCATAGGAGAGGTGTTACAGACCTCTCATCATCTTTGTGGACCTCCTCTGAACTCAGTCTAAAGATCCATGTCTTTTTTATGCTCCAATCTGCTTTATTTACTATATGAAATATAGTATGTGAAATTGTATTAACATTATTTTAATTTGTGGAGAATGAGACACAAGATTGACTTCATATAGAGTTAGTTTGAAAATAACAATGATAACTTTTTCTTCCATAATAGCATCTATAACAGACTTCATTATAATTTAATGAAAATTGAATTGTATATATTAACATAGTTGTATTTTTGTAATGGCAGTCTGTGACAGCTTTGTTTCCCTATGCTTGCAAAAATTGTGCATAACACTGAAAGCAAAATCTAGCTTACAAGCCTGCTATTCTGAGATGCATCCTCACTTGGTTAATTACATGGAGTTCATAACTTTTTTCAGACAGTTCTTCTGTAAGGCCCAACAAGCACTTGTAAGATGGTTGTGCATGGGTGTTTCTTAAGGATTTGTCTTCAGTTCAGAAAATGCTAAAATGCTATTGTGCATGGGAGGTCTGAGAACCTTCCCCAAAGCCACTATAACTGATAATCATTTTTCTCATACTATGAGAAACTGTACTTCATAAGCTACTGCTTCGTTTCACACTCTGAAATGTCAGAGATTTCAATTCTGTTCCTTTCAGTAAGAATCAACAGCAAGTGGAGTGTCAGCAAAGAAAACAGTGTCAGCAAGGGCACACTGGCAATACAAAGAGATACTATTAGCAAATGCAAAGCCATTAGTATTTGAAATGTAATGAAGCTAGAAGACTGGTTAGATTGCTATGTCATGCAGTGGAGAAACGAAAAGGTAATGTGTCAGGCATAAGTAATTTTGTTCTGCAACAGAGGAGTCTTTACCTTTTCTGGTAATCCCTAAGGAAAAATTCAGAACAAGAATGCATTTTGGGGGGATTTTGCATTTCAGTTTTTAAATACTCATTTAGTTACAACACTATGTGAACATAAACCCAAGAAGGTCTCTGTTGAACTGTAAGAACAGATCTATAGATTTCATAAACATTTCTCAGGTCCAGACATAGACTGGAAATCTTTCAGAGCTCCTTCCCTTAAAATTTCAGTTCTCCTTGAGACGGTAATCTACTGTTTGTTTTGTAAGACTTTCATAACGGGGAAATGATTTGAAAATCTGCACATCTTGGAAATGTTTTGGAAATAGTTCTGTGTAATTCTGGTTGTTCTGATGTTTTACTAACCGAACTTACTTACCTACCAAATTGTAAAGAAAGCACAGAAACAGTCTCTTGTGGAATACTTTTCTTTCTCTTGTACTAAGGAGATGAAGTAACGCAAACTGAACACATTAATTATGTAGAAACATAGGAAACAGAGCTTAGTCCATCGTTGGGAATTATGAGATCTAGATCATATAATCTTTCATAAATTGTGTTCCTGTTGACAAAAATGGAGATTTAACTACTGTTTTCAGGGTGATCAAATATAAACAAGGGCACGTAACTGTTCTAGCACTAGACATGGGGAACAGCCATATCATGAAGGTGTCATCTATGCAGGAATGAGCCCAATGAAATGCAGTGGAGGTGGCATGAGGATGAGATTTGGAGAAATGTGTGAGGAAGCTCTCGGAGTTCTGAGGGTGGGAGAAAGAATGTATGCTTCAAACCAGGAACATTTAGAAATTTAGTTTTTTCTACTCCATTGTAGACAATTGATGACATTGATGACAAGTCAAAATTGGCTAATCTGGTAGAAATAAGAAGCAATTAGTCATATCTTCAAAATATGAAAACTGTTTTGATACTATACTGTGGTCTCACAGTGAAAGTTTTGTTTTGTTTCGAAGTATAGATCTGAAGGTCTGAAAGCAGTAACTCATCTCCATTTCAGAACAGAAATAAAATATGCTTTCATACTGACAGCACAGTATGGAGGAAATGATCAACAAGGTTGGTATCTTTTAAATAGAATCACTAATGCTCTTTATGTTGCAGTGCTTTTTCTGCCTTATTGGAATTGCAAAGAAGGTACAAAGGGCAGAAAAGGTGAACAGTGACAAAGAGTTTCAAATGATCCTTTTGTGCAACATGCAAACTCTGTACTGTATTGTACTAGTTAGGCCTGGCTGAATTTGGAAGATTTGGATTGAATAATTTATGTCACTAATTTAGATTTTTTTTAACATCAAAGGGATTATTTGCTGGCATACATGATATTGAATAATACCTGGTAGATACTTCTATAATCTTGATTTCTGATTTACAAGTTTTACCAACGAACATGAAATTAGCTGCAATTCATGTGGTTTGGACCCTATCAGATGTAGAGAGATATAAACTGTCTGCAAAATAATAAAGCCTCAAAATGCATGAGTCATATAAAAAAAGTCTGTTTTTGAAACATACTTCTCATTGTAGAAAGCACCTGTGTATGATTTATCACTATGAATTTTTTTATTATTTATTTATTTATTTATTTTCCAGAAAATGTAAGAGACAAGGTAAGCATTGTGGAGGTGGGGTTTTTTTGCAACTCCTGTCTTCAAAAGCTGGTTTTGGATTCAGAAAACAATATTTATTTTTTTTTTCTGATTTTACAGATTATGCAATAAGCAATGTGCAGTTGGTATTTGAAGTTATGTTTCAAATAGTCTACCCAGAAGCAATCACTGTGGCTTTCAATCCAATATAAGTTACACAGAAAGCACTGCTACAGGAGCAAGGATTGCCCCTCCATGGGGCACTTTGTATTCCAGGAGGCAAGACAGAAACTCAGGACATGTACTCAGATGTTACTTATTCCTTTCCTTCATATATGCAAGCCTTCTGAATAATAGTGCTAAGAAAGTACATCTTCTTCAAGAGCCATGGAATTAATGTTCCATTTAACATTAAATCCTCCAGAGTATCCTGAAAGAGGGGAACAGGAAATCATGAAGATCAAAAATTAGGAGGCCTTTTAACTTACTAATTTATTTTTTATAGGCAAGGCCCTCCTGCAGCCCACAGAAGATAAGTTTAAAGTTGTTTACTCTGCAACTTTGGTTCTGTGGATGGACACAAATTCAGAATCTTAAGTGGTATGAGTAAATAAACATTTTTGTCTGTCCAAACTTGTGGAAAGATTACTATCTAAAAAAATAATTTATTAATAATGAAGGAACTGAAAAATTTTGCTCTTTGCAACGATGGTGAATCTCCATCGATATTGGTTGTAACATAGGTACTCCATCAGTACAAAAAGAAGTTACTAACTTCAGAACACTCTTATCTGAAATGACACCATTTTGTCAAACTATTCTTTTTTATTAATATTCTTCTTTGGCAGACATGGCATTGTTGAGTTGTTTTTATTCTTTCGCTGGAATGATGATCAGAGTTTTAAAGTTGACAGAACAGCTCTAATCACTTGGAACAGTCAGAATTCCTTTTTATTATTTGTATTATTCATTTGTGTTTGTTTACTTGTACCAATATGAATTGTAGCTAGCCAGACGATTAATATATTTCAACATAGATTTGTAAAGACTTGTAACAAAATATGTTTAGATGTAGAAAAGTATTAACATTCATTATCATGCAGTATATCTTTAAGAGATTTGATTTCTATGTTTATATTTAAAATGATGTTCTATGACAGATATACTGTCTCAAAAATTTGAACATAAATCAAAATATAAATATTTGCTTCACTGTTTTGGAAAATGTTCATTTGAATAGGATCTTATGTCACAACTAAATTAAACTTTAGAGGATAAAATCTTTGAAATTCTTTTCTGAGGTTTCATATGAAGGTCACTAGAAGATTTGTATTACATTATTGGGAGGCAGACTTTTACATGAACACTGCATTACTTCTGGTTTGCTTTCAATCTAGATAGTTCACTAGATAAGAATGTGTTGCTTATACAGAGAAATGGGAAATATATTCTTTGAATAGTTTTAATAAACTGCAATATGAATTTTTTGGTACACTTTTGCTAGAAACAGTCTAATTCTGCAGGCCCAAGGAAATACTTTCGTTATAATGTTTTAAAGGCCAATAGATAGAAAGTTATTATTGTAATAACAACATTTTTGTGTGTTTATTTAGTTTTTTTATTATTATTATTTCATCCTTGGAGAAAGCATCAGTAGAAATGAGACTGCAATAATCACATTTCATTATTGTCTTCAGGATTGATATTTCTGCAGGTGAAGGATGGTATGATAGAGATGGTAATGTGAAGTCTGGATTCTGAAGATGAACGAATTTAGTGTGATTTCACAGAGCCAATCTGTCTGCACAACAAGCTATAAGACTAAACCTTTTTTATGAATTATGTCCTTTTTGTAAATACAATAGAGCTGTGGAGAACTAGAATTATGTAATTATATCTTCCCTGTCTTTCCATTAAAAATATTAATTCTCAGGGAAATAAAGACAGGACAGTTGTCTATGGTCAACTAATCTGTTCTCAAATAGATATACATCAGTTAAGTGCTACTGATCAAATCTCATATGGTATTCTAGATTTTATCTTGATTGCTCTTATGTGCCTCACTGGCATTGTTTGAAAGTATTCCTTTCGTCCTAGATTTTTAAAATTCTTCCTTGAAGTGTATTGCTCAAATATTTGTCAGTGGGATGCTTTCTAGAGGTTATCTGATCTGTTTTATCATCAGAAGGTCTTGCTGTTTTTTTGCTTGCTTTGTTTTAGTCTTTCAAAAACAAAAAAGGAATTTATTTTGGATTTGAAATTTGGATGTACTCACAGGAAGGAAAAGGTTAAGGTCCTATAATATCTGTGTTGTTTATAGACCTTGAATCATGACATTTAATCATATATCACTTGTGGCTTTCAGTCGACAAAGCCTCTTACTCTCTCTCTAGCTCCCCCTTCAGTCAGATTGCAGCCAAAACCATTCTTGGATATCACACAGCAGCGAGTGCTTTGGAAAAGTGCAAAAGAATTGGAAATGTGCACTTCTCTGCATGCGTTCTCAGTGGGAACTTTATTGTTACGTTAGTGATAAGGGTTACACTCATCTTCAGGAGTATTGCACTTGCATTCTGATCATATTTAAATCATAAAAGTCTTTTAAAGAGCCTTTTTCAATTTAGCTTTCATCATAACTGGTGGAACAAAATTCACACATTTATGTACACTTCTTTCTTATTTTAGAACTCCCAGTTCTTCCCCTTTTTAGACACATTTGTTTTTCCTAGTACTGATTTTTTTTTTTTTTTCCTGTTATTCTGCTCATAAGTACAAATCTGTATGGCTCTCCTTGTATAGGAGAAGTTTCATATCTCGAGTCATCCTCAATTTCTTCCTGTGTCTTTCTTCGTTCTTCTATATATTTTCTTTTTCTTTTTTTTTGAATGAGAGCAACCAACATAATTCCCTCAGCACTCTATATATGAATTCAAAATAAATTTTCTCAGTTATAAGACTAGTTTCTGTTTTATTTTCAACATCTCTCATCACCATTCCAGCACCTGATGTGTTGCAACAACACTGTTGAGGAATGAGATCAGCTGTCCACAGTGATTCCAATATCTCTTTCCAGAGCAGCAGTAACCAGTTTGGAGTGTATAGCGTTGAAAGTGCAGGCAAGAAAATTTCCCTATATAAGTTATTTCTTCGCATTTCTACCAGAGAAATGAACAAGACTCTACATAATACTCTGCATAGGGCATAAACTTTTTTGTTATTACCATTGCTTATGTTTATGTTCTTTTTATATTTGACCAGCAAACATACTGATAGCAGTTGTACCTATGTTTTAAGCTACAAAAAATTTACCTGTCTCAGAACATTCGCTTTTAAATCCCCTGGATTATTTTGTTGGTTTCCCATCAAAAACAAACTTATCCCTCTCTTTCTGTCAGCATATATCTCCCGCAGCACCTTTCCCTTTCTGAGTTGAACTGTTTTATTGCTTGTAACATTGCATCTTGTTTGCTGCTTTGTCACTTTGCCTGGGGCATCTGAAACTTATTATAGCATGTTAATAAATGCCATCTGCTGTTCAGTATTATATGATGAAATATATGGGTCTTCTCAGTGTATCTACTATCACTTCTGACTTTCAAGCACAATACTTTTTGTTAGGAATGTAGAATTAAAATTTCACTAGTATTTTTGCAATTACTTGAGCCTAGATTTATCTCATTTAACCTTAGGGTTCTATATGAATTTTACAACTGTGCAGGCTCTTGTTCATCGTTGGTGAAAATGTGCTGCTATTGGTGGTGAGTACACTGAAAAATAAAATTGTAAAAATTGTAGCTGAAAGCTTGCCCTATCAAACTGTGTTATTGAGCTCTTGTTGACTGATGTAAGTTCCATACAAATACACAGGAGGCATTAGTTTCGGAGCAGCCTAAACATATACTTTCTTCTAAACTGTGCCAAGGATTTTTAGGAAGCCTAGTTGACTAGAAAAGCTGAGCAAACAATGGTTATATCCATTTATCAGCATTATTCCACTTTCATAACTGGGATTGTTTGTGAGTACTTAATTTACTAATATAGATACAGTCTAAAAGTCTGTAGCATTGTTTGAAAACTGATGTCAATAAACTCAAAGTTCATTGATTAATAGTAGATCCTGATAAAGGGAAGCCCGTGGGAACATGACCCTTAAAAGATTTCTTTTGCATCTTGGAAGGAAAAGGGCTATAGTTTTCTGTAGAAATTCTTTTCTCTGTTTTGAATAGTTCAGTGTTGAAGAGATAAAAGATATTTAATATAACAAGGATATAAACGTGGGACTGAAAAACATGAAGTTCAAAAACATTTTAATCTATTGAAAATATGAGGAATTTTTTATTAATTTTAGGTAAGAGAAGCAGTATATAGAAACATGCAGATCTCTGAGAAATTACTGTCTGCCTATTCCAATATTGAAAGCATGGGGGAACTGGAGAATTTTTGCAGATGCCCTCTGAAAATACATTCAAAACAGAATGAGGGCCCACTGTTCAATACTGTTTAGTATCTAAAGTACTGAAAAGAGCTGTTCCATTTCATATTATTCCTTCTGAATGTACATAAGATGATTTAACCACATGCTAGATTCATCATAAAACACATTTTTTATACTGGCAATATTAGAAAAGCATATCTTGTCAGAATCGGGAAAATAATCTCTATAGAAAAGTCAGATAGAAAAATGTGTGAGAATATATTCTCTTAGGGAACCTTCAACCACTGTGGTTTATAATGTCAAAGAACAGGGTGGTGAAAAGTGATTCTTGACCAGGGCCATTGTAAGTGATATGGCACTGAGTAGGATAGGCAGAGGGAATGAGGTAAATTTCTTTCTCACTGCTCATCTCTCAAATGTTAAAGAGGGAGGCTGAATTCTCAAACTCCACAGACTTTATGACTATGCTGAAGCATATCCAACAGAGAATTCATGGGCCATTTCAGCACTACATGTCCATGCAAACTTAAAAATTCAGAACAACTCAGGTTGCGAGGGAACTGTACTCCAGTAAAACAATATAATCAGAAACATATGGTTGGTTTGAAACACTGCAGGCATCTTCTGTAGCAGAGAACAGCTGTTGCTATGACTGTTTTAAAGATCTAAGCACAAGAAAGGACAAGGGACCCCTAAAATACAAGACAATGATAAAAGTACAGTCTTAATGGAATTTCCTTCATTTTACTTTTTTTTTTAATTAAGGATGTAAGATTAAGAAACAAAGCTGTTTTAACATTTATTACCTAGAATATTTTATATGTTTTCTTCTGTTCATTGCTCATGAAGAAAATCTGCTACAGATGTTCAGTTTTACAAAACCTTACAGTAAGATACTAACCATGTCCGTGAACAGAATTTATTTAAAAGCCGTAAGATGTGTTCTTTTTCTTATGAAAATTATACATGACTATAAATGAGAATCACAGGATTAAAAATATATTTTTTTCTTTTTTCCTGAATGGAAAATCAGTTTACGTTATCTTCAGCTATCCAAAATGTAGTGTGGGAGTAGTTTAACATTTACTAGGAATCGTGATAGGAATTTTAAAGTACTTTCACTCTTTTCTAAAAATAGTTGGAGGCCAGCTAAATACTCTTAGGAAATGACACGTCGCAGGCATTTGAACTTAACTTAAATACCTTCCGTTGTGTGATTTACTCCTGTCCAGGACCACTGAACACTTGCAATCACATTTTGACCAGGTTTCCACTGCCTTGGAATACTAGTAAGAACATGTAGATGTCGCAGACCAGCCAGTTTAATATGGAGATAAATATTAAGGCTTGATTTAACTGTCAGTACAGACACTTTTTATAATTTGAGATCTTAGGCTATCTTGCTTGATATTTACTGCTGCAATAGAAATAGCTGAAAGTCCTGCAGGTCCTGTGTCATAACTATTAGCTCTATTTGAACATCTCTAATAACTTAAATCTCAGACGCTTGTATTTAGAGATTCATTGTTTCTAGTGAATCTTTCTGGAGCTTCCACATTCACTCAGAATTGAGCAGTTAACAGCAACCATCTGTAGACATGGCCAGTTGAATTCAATAGCATGAGAAATTTTTGGAAAAGTTTCTTTGCTATTTCTGTTATATTGCTATTCTAGTGTGTTAACAAAAGGAGTAGGTGTTTGAAATTGTTGCCAGAAACCTTTGTGCTCCTCATAGATCACAAGTACTTAGCACTCTTATACATTAGAAACAACGTTAGTCAATATTTTGTTGTTGAATTCTGATCCAGATGGTGAGAGAATAGTAAAAAGAAATACCAGAATGTATTTTTATGTATACATACATATGTATACATATGTGTTTTAAAATAAAGAAAGAAAGCAATATTAAAAAAAAAAGAAAAAAGCTTGTTTTGATGCAGCTTCTTACATTCTTTCAGATACATACTGCTTCTGCAGACAGCATGACTAGTTGAGTAAGGAGTGATCTAGATAAATGTTCTTTGTCTGCTGTAATGGTGACCTACTCAGAGGTTGTTAGACAGGAAAATTAATTTAAAGAAAAAAAGGCAAAAATGATACAGTGATTTTCTATTGGAAAATTCAGTTTCATCCCACTAAGAATAAATCATGAGAATGTGGTAGTTTGTATAATATTTCGTCTGGAAAAAAAAAAAAGTAAAAATGATTTTTTCATTTGATTTTCTAGTAAAGGTTATATTACAACATAATTTGTTATACTTTCCTTATGTACATTTAGGCCATTCATGTGGGGGTTTTTTTTGCTACCATAGTATATACATTTAATTATTTTTCTATTATGTCACATTTAGCATAAGAAAGATTCTTAATGTTGTTGTTATGGACAAGCACATTTCTAAGATGTCCAAGTTCTGGAGGACTGAAGAAAGAGCTCTTGTCTCTGATAACGATAGATACTAAGTTTTTGTGATAATTTGGAAAGAAAACAAATCTTAAATGCATTATTTCCTATTAGAATATGGATTTGTCCGAACAGTGAAAAAAAAGTTTTCTAAACTATTATATAACCATTAACATTTTGGATCCACCCAAATTCTTTACCATATTCCTGGAGAATGTTGAACAGCTTGAGATTTTGATAAAAGAACAAAAACAAACAAACAAACAAAAAAAAAAGGAAAGAAAAATCAAAAGTTATATCCTTTTCACTTAACTCTATCATTCATTCCACACATATTGCCTTATTGAAAACATATACACTGGAAATGGATCTAAGTTTTTGTGATGTTTTACTAACAGTGGTATTCATATATTTAGACCTTTTTAATCAGAAGATTCTAATAGGGCTATAGATTTTTATGTCAGGCTTGAAAGAAATCAATCCTTTCATGGTGAAAGCATTAGAATTTCAAAATCCTTTCTCAGTCTCTGTAATCTGTGCTGAAGATGTACTCAGTGTGCTCATATCTTTTATAACAACACAAGAACTTTCAAACGTTAAGAATAAGTTTATTTCCTTCTGTAAATCTTTTGGCCAGAATTTATATGCACTGTCACATACTAGGACATCTCAGTGTATGTTCCACGGCATGCAGAATAATGATAGCATAAACCTGAGGTACAATGTAAATGTCAGCACTTCTCTCAGCTATCTCATATAACCATTTCAGCTTCCTAATGTGTCAGCTTAAAAGTAGCTGCTCTAGATCTACTGTATTCACCTACATCATGCATCGCCTACCTCCCCTATTGCCGCTGTGCTAGAAAATAACTTACACTGACAACAATTCTGTTTTCCTTTAATAAAATCCTTGAAACAAAATGGTCATATCTGTTCCTTCCCTGTCTAAAAGAAGTATGTCTTTTATACTGTACCAGATTCTTTTAAAGTGCTTTTCAAAAGCTAATAACTATTTTTTTTTCCCCCAGAACTCAATGTGTTAGGATTTACTCATTTGTCATGTGGGTAACTGAAGATATAAGGAGAATAACTGACTTATTCAAGGCTACCCATGAAGTTGGATTTAGCAATAGGCATAGAATTCAAGTCTTTTGTTTCCATTTCTCTGCTGCTCACTCTGGCTCATGGCTAAAAGACAGTTTTCCTCAGGACCCAGGAAGTGATTCCCCAGTGAGACATGATACAGTCTCATTCTCTTTTTCATGTAAAGAAATGCTCTCAAATCTTAAATTTCTCATGCAATAGGATAACAATCAAAGCTGATTTGCTTTTAGTTTGATTTGTTTTAGTGATGACTGTTCACTTCCTACAGATCAGCTGTCAGACTCCTGTACAGTTCAGTCTGAATAGGTTCCTGAGGTTCAGATTGAGAGATTGCAGACTTTCCAGACATGCAAGTCTCCTTGCCACATGCCATTGCTTACTTCAGGCAGGAAATGTCATCTTTGTTTTATACAGTCCATAAAGCATGGAGCAGTATTTCATTATATTAATTTTATACCTCTGTGAAGGAGAACTAATCACTTTATTTTCAATGGAGAGGCATAACTGCATGTAGAATGATTAATCTGGCCAAATGCAGTCATCCACTTTATAGTAATCATATAATAGAATTGGCTAGTTCAGGTGAGCCAATTCACACTGAGACATCTACTTCTACTAAGATGAATGCTGCCAATAATGCATTTCGTTGCATCCAAATATTTAGGACTGCGTTTTTTTCTTTCCAGCCAAAGTATGCACATTAGGATGCATATTTTCTCCTGACCTTGTTATGCAATAATATATATATATATAATATTTGGAGTTTCAGTGGAGAACCTTTTATAGAAAAAAAAAAAAAAAAAAAAAGAAAAACTGAAAAGTATGTACACTTTCTTCTTCAGGTAGACCTAACAGGATAAAAACAAGGGAACTGTGATGAGGTCATGAAGTGTTGTACAGATGACAGGCTCTGAACTCTGGAGAAGGTGTCATAATGGTGCCTGAAGAATTTGTGTCAACCACCTTACTGGAAGAAGAGGTTGTGACTAAGAATAATCCATTCAGAATAGCCTCTGGCATGTTTCTCCACAATTACCTTGAGCATTGTCTGGGAAAGCATGAGTGAACAGAGATCTAACCATGCCTAACAGCTTGCTCACAATTAATACTATAGATGGTTGCTGATCTCTGAACCAGATCGTGCTTCTGTCTTGTTTTGTTTAATACAATAGACTTAGCCTGAAAGTCTGAATTCAGCTTTGTCAAGTACAATGCCCAGTTTTGGCTCTGAATAGCACAACATGAAATGTAGGTTGTTATGCTTTATGTCATTTAGTTACTGCAATCTTTCTGTTTTATACTTCCTTACAATCCACATTCTGGAATTTTCTGTGCAGTGGTACTGACAAAAGTTGTGCCTTGTTTTTACATTATAAGATTTTGTTGATTTCTGAAAGTTTCATCATCTATACCGGCTGTACTTGATCTTATTTCTCCATCCTACATGAAAATTCCTTTTTCAACTTTCTTTTACATCATATTAAAACATCCCCTTTGTTTGCACAGTTTTTGTATCTAATTGTTTTCTCATTCCTTTGCGGACAGAAACACATCTGTATACATCTGTACTTTCAAAATCAGTATGCACATGAAGACTGAACAGGTCTACTGTGTAGGTGTGAATAGGTCATCGTGGCAACAATTAGCAGTACAGCAGCTGAATTTGATGGTTATTTCTTGTGTCACTGCTATACTGTGTCAGAAGAACCCAAAGCTCATTTCATCACCTAAAATTCCTGACGAATATTTGATAGACAGCAGTGGAAAGGGCAAACTCATATGAATTTTATCTCATTCAGCAATTACCATTTTTTAAAGGGCAGGTTTAATGCAGAGAGGAAAATTCTTAAGACGGATTTTACATTTGCGTTCATTACTTAAAAGGAATGTTTGATAGAATAATTCATTTGCATTATATCAAAAGGCAAAAAGTTTTACTTGTCAAGGGATAGTCCCTGGATACCATTACATTTGAGTTAATTAAAAAAAAGATCAAATTTTTCACAAAACAATTCTGAGGTGTATTTTCGAGAGCAAATTGTTCTAAGCAGTTTTTTGAAGTGCTATGGGCAATTTAAATTTTACTGACAGTTTAAAATTTGACAATTGTATATAACAATATTTTTAAATTGAAATTACAAAATACATTAAACTTAACATCTTAAAACATTGTTACTAATGTAATCCATTATGCAAATGAAAGCTAACTTTGCACTGAACTGCATTAGTAACAACCTGGCATCATGTCAATGGACATGATTATTACCCTCTCTTCAGTAGAGATGGGACACCATATTTGTACCTTGTCCAGATTAGGATTCTCTTGTACAAAAACAATACTGGACTAAGTCCAGCAAAGGGACTCCCTGGGTGATCATCTAGGGGACTAAGCCACTTGAAAAGCAGAGGGATGCTGAGAGAAAAGGGTTTACTCAAATAGAAGACAAAGAGGCTGGAAGGGCTGAAAGACTACAGTTTTGAGCTGTCCATTGCATGATTTGGAGGTTGAGAGTAAATACATAGGAGTGTAAAAACTTAAGTTGCATGGATGGAAATTCTGACTGGATATAAGAGAAAAAAATATCACAGTAATTGTGGTAAAAAGATGAAACTCAGGTACACAGGCACCTCTGCGCATAAAATTGTTGAAAACACTGTGCAAGAACCCCTGCAAACTGCTGTAACATAAAAGATGGCCATTTCTCATGTGAGGAGTTGAATAAGGTGACCTCCAGACTCCCAGTCTAAATTATGCTATGATTCTATGAAACACAACAGTTTAAGTACTTCTGCATATAAATACTCTCCCTATCTTCTCCACTAAAGGAGAAATTAATACCTTTTATTTTTTTCAGAATATAGAAGGGATCTCAACTGCGAAGTATAAAGGTTCTGAGGAAAAGCATTCTGCATCATATAACATACAGACTAGTTCTGATTATTAAAATGAAAATCTTAATTGATCTCCATTGTTACCACAGGGCTTTATTTTCTGTCAGAGACAGCTTTACATAGTGCTGATGTAAAACTGCAATGTGTGCATCCTAGGTTTCTAGAGCAAACTTGTATTAGTACTGGTGAAGTCTCAGTGAAAGTGTTACTTTATTGTCCAACTACAAATAATAGGGACATATTCCTTCCCCCCAGTACAAAAAAGACAGGGATCTCTTGTAAAGAGTCCAACGGAGGGACATAGAGATGGTGAAGGGCCTGGAGCATCTCCGCTATGAAGAAAGGCTGAGTGAACTGGGTCTGTTCAGCCTTGAGAAAAGAAGACTGAGAGGGGACCTGATCCAGGTCTATAAATAACTAAGGTGTGGGGGCAGAGTGGTGAGGCCAGACTGTTTTCAGAAGTGTGTGGAGACAGGACAAGGAGAAACAGCCGGAAACTGCAGCATAGGAAGTTCTGCACAAATGTGTGCAAGAACTTCTTTACAGTGAGGTGACGGAGCACTGAAACAGGCTGCCCAGGGAGGTGGTGGAGTCTCCTTCTCTGGAGATGTTCAAGACCCACCTGGATGCCTACCTGTGTGACCTGCTGTAGGGAACCTGCTTTGGCAGGGGGGTTGGACTCGATGATCTATGGAGGTCCCTTCCAACCCCTACGATTCTGTCTGATTCTGTGATATGTATTGATTTAGACATACATATTGATATGTCTTGTGACATATCAATTGGGAGGGCTGCTCCAAAAATAATGTCTTCTGTTTTGTTATTAGCTATGACATCAGAGGCAGATGTTGGTGGTATGGCAGTAGAGGTTGAACCTTCTCACTAATATTCCATTGCAATTTGTTGCTGTGCTACAGATGACAGCACAGGGACAATCTGACAAAATGGAGTCTGACATGGAAGTGCAAATATGTGTCATCAAATTCCTCCCTGCAGAAAAAATTGCACCCACTGACATAGTGGTGCCAGTGATGTGAAAAACAAGCCACATTCCAGACGGCCATACAAATTTCTATAAGTGTGGCACGCAGGCTCTTTTTCATAGCTAATGGTGGTACCAATGTTGAAAAATAATATTTTGTAGCTGAGAATGTGGCCTATCAAATGGCATTTTTGCACAGTTTTATCTATTGTAGTTTCCATGGAAATAAACAGGAGGCATTACTTTTGGAGTTGCCTATGTATTTACATTTTCATGAAAAAGACAAGGAAACAAGTGGCAGTGTGTGAGGATTAATACATAGAGATTTATGACATGTTCCTTCTTCACACTATTTTGACCAAATGTTGCCTTTAAGGATCCTGAAATTGTCTCCCTAGTGCCAGAGTGGAATAGATGAAGGATTATGTAAAAGTATGCAGAAGCCTGGGTAGAGTTGAAGCAATCTAAACAATTTTTAGTACTACTACTATGCCCTCATCAAGGCTGCATATCTTATGAAGTCTTATTCATATCAATTCTGGAACCTAATGTTCTCCTAAGTAGCACATGTAGTATCTGTATAATGTTATCTGTTCCTGATGACTGATAAGACTGAATAAAGTTCTCACAGAAGACAGGAAACAATATTTTATTTGGAAATGTTTTTGGTATGTCTAGTACACAATAGATAGGGATGTTTCATCGTTGTTCTCTAATGCTGTAAAAAAAAATGCACTAATCTGAATGGGCAAGAATATCTCATCAGCACTGTCAATTTGTGAATGAGAGTAAAGAGAATTAATGAGCAAGAAGGAACTAAAACAGTGAAAATGAGTCAAAATTAATAACAAGACACAGAAAAATAGTACAAAAAATGGCTAAAAAAGACATTCTAGAAGGACTTTCTTGAAAAATACAAGGAGTAAAAAACCAAAAAGGGTGATAAGAAAACAAGGGAAGAATACATTATGTTCGGCACTTGGGAATCAATGTCCTACACTGCAGCTTGAGTAGCCTTGAAGGAAAGGAGTCTACTACACTTTACATGCTAACATGAAAATATATTATTCTACTCTGCAATGCAATGTCAAATGTCTCCTGGAAACCTAAAATAGATTATGTCCACCACTTCATCCATATCTGCTCCCTGCATTCTCCTTATGATAAGACAGAGATTTATATTCTTATTCATCTCAAATGGGTGCATCAATCTCTGTTGTCAGTTTGCCTGTCCAAATAACAAACCTGCATATCAAAATCAGAACTGTTTTAAATGTAATGTTGATAGATGTTATTTGTGTGCACTTGGCATCAACTTACAGTCACCTGCTTACGAATTGCAAACTTCTCAACAAACCCTTGTTTTCCATCTTTTCCACATTCTCATTATTAAAAATGAATGATCATGGATTCATCATTTAGTACATTTCTAGGAATTTTTGCTTTCCTGTCATTAAGAAGAGTCACAAAGCTGTTTACAGCACCCACTGGTGCCATTCTTTTTCTGGTTTCAAAATTCCTGCATCACATTTTGGGGATAGAAGTGTTGCCAACACCTAACTAAGTTGAATGTTTTTAGTTAAATCTCTGATCTTATAAAGCACTGAAAAGTCCTCCATAGCTACAGCTAAGTTACCAACATGAGCTACACATGTATTCGTATCTTTCTTTCAGTTTTAGACTTCTTGAAATATCCAGTTTGCAAAACTGATATTTTACTAGTAATCCATCATTATAAACTCACTGGTCCACTGTAGTGCATTCTTTATGATTTTGCTCTTTTCCCTTATATACTCACATATCCTCAGAACAGTGAGGTTGTTAACGTATATGACAAGAAACGTACAAGGACTCCTTTATCTCATATAATACTAACAATACTAAATGTTTTTTCTTATATGTTTGGTACTTCTGTTCTATTACAACTGTTTCAGCACTATGAGATTAGCACACATAGTCATGTGTGATCAATATTTTTATGTGAATACAAACTCATATAATTCTTGGAAAAAAAATATTGATGAATATTACAAAAAGATTTACTTTGATATATATTCAGAGTGCTTTTTTTTCCCCCTCTTTCTGTGCCAGTGAAGCCAGGAGGAGGCTTGCTGTAGATTGCAGAGGACATTAATACCTAACTTATAAAGCTGTAACATTTCAATATGAGGATGACATCAGTTCTAATAAATTTCCACCATGGTAAATAGAATTAAACAATGAAATGACTATTCACAAATGTCCTCTAAAAAATCTTCTTTATTTGTAAATGTGTACGTAACAATACCAAAAAGAATGCCTTATAAATTTCTGTTAAAGAACTATTGATGGACAACGTTTGAAAAAATCCAGTAGAACAAAACTTGCCCTTTTAACTGGTTTCAATTCATGATATTTTTCCAGCTTTGCAGTTATAATGAAGCAAATTGATTTTTTTTTTGTTACATACTGAATATTTTTCGATGTCACTTTTTCAAATTTTTGAATAAATCAGTATTTCCATTAACATTTTACTTAGAGAGCTGACGTTCTTTTTTGGTTTTTTTTGTTTGTTTGTTTGTATTTTTTAGAAATCTAGAACCTAATTCCTGTAATTAGGGGCTTTTTGGAAGGTAGTCATAAAACACAAATATATTATCTCAATAAAATTCAGAATACTTTTTTTTTTTTTAAGGCTGAATTTAGAAATATAATAGTACTATACTGCACAGGACAGAGCTTAATCTGTTAAAATTTTGTAAATTTCTATTTGGAATTCCAATAATATTGAATTATGATCAGAATTCTGGCCAATATTGCACATTCACTTCTTTCTTTCTCTTCCTTGATGCATCTGCAATAACGAAATTTAAACACAGAGTTGATTCCAAAGATTAAATATACTATTATTGAAATAATGAGTATGAAAGCTGATAGAGAGAGATTGCCTCAGCAAATAGTCTTGTGGTGTGGTCAACAATTTACAGAAAGCACCCCTTTTTATGTACCAATCTTCCCCTCCAAAATAAATTAATAAAAAAGATCAAAGAATACTATCACTTTAATCAGTATTTGGAATGGATAATGGAATGAAAGTTTGGTTTCATTACAAACTGGTCAGATTTTTTAAGAAATATGCATACACTAGATTTCCATCTGGTGTCAATTGTTATGGTTCTTCTCCTTCTTAAACATTTAAGAAGGACTATTCAAGTATGTATAATTGCAAATTTTACAGAGTGAGATTGTTTACTTAGCCAGGCAAATAGAACATGTATTTTTAACCACTTTCTTGAGTCAGTGACCTCATTAATTTTACTCCTGGACTTCTAGTTTTGGCTCTTTGATTCGGTTTTGAAGTGAAGACTTATGCAAGGTGAACTACCTATTATCAATCAAGAAGTTTGCATCGTCAGAGACTGCAATTCTTTGAAGTGCTGGGAGAAGCAGAAATATTTATCATGCTCTCAAGGTGGTTTCTGAACCTTTCAATCTTGCATCTAGATCAGAGCCAGTGCCTCCTTCTTCAGCCTCTTTGTAGACTGTGAAATCAGCAGTTTAAAAAGACATTCTCAGCACTGGAAGCATAAGGGAACTGGGAAACATAATCAATCTTCAGACTCCCCTAGAAAGAGCTAACAGGTTTTTGTTTCTGTACTCATACAAAGGATTAGAGTGCTTGGTAAAACAACAACTTCAGTCTCTCTCTGAGTCTCTCTTTTTGTGCCTTATCCCTTTTTCCTCTCCCTGTGATACTGTCAGTTACCCCAATTTTATTTTTTTTTTCCTTTTGAAGAGTGTCTTTTGTTATACTTTTACTCAGACAAGCACATTTTCCAGTGAGATATCTGCTGCTTATTCAAACTTCAAAGATACAATCAGCGTGGTTTCCATAGAAAAAATAAAAACAAAATCCATTATTATGTCTACTTTTTATCTTTCCAAAAGTTTGTCCAGAAAGGAAATAGCAACAGTCCAACTAGTAATGCTTTCATTATGTGTAAGTGAAATGCAGAGATCATGCTACTTTATAATGAAATAAGTTAACATTATCTTCACAGGTACTGGTGTCTTGATCACTGATAAGTGGAAGCTGGCATTTGCAGTTAAGTGCTTTAATTCCCCCTGGCACCTTAATCATTTCTGAATGTCTAATTGAGTTTACAGGTATTGTTCTACTTTCTTACACACCATGCAGTGCTGTCTCATTGGTTTTTGTTGTTTACAGACATTTCCCTGAGATCCTGTAATATCCTTGATCTCTTCCAGTCATTTTACTAGGCTCCCTTGGTAAGCATCCTCATAGTGAGCTCTTGACAGCACTCATCAATTCTGGATGCTTCAATTAATTGCACCAGAACCTATCTCCTGGCTGCCTCTGTTAGCTCCTGCCAGCGCTTCAAAACCTCCAGCAAAGTGATAGAGTGGGATAGCTCAGTGACTCCAGCAGAATAAAAATGTGCTTGTAGTCTAAGCAGAAATTTTGCTCAGAAATATCTTGCCATCTCCCCCTCCCCTAAATTCAATTTTCAAGTGTGTTTCTAGGGACTTGCAATAACACAGAGATCAAGAAAGATTGATGAACCAGTCTTTCGGGGGATTGTTTTTGTTTTCCTTCTTGTTAGTAGAGTTATGTTGTGTTCCTCATTGATGAGCTCATGAGGGAGTGACTTCAGAAGCCTTAAATACAACATTTAGTCCCTTGCAATTCTCCTCTATTCCTGCATTTGGGATCAGGTACATCTCTTATTGTTACACAGGTTGATATATATGCATGTCCATGCATGTCTGATGTAGTATGCCACTTCTAGGGACACTAAGTGAATTGTGCTGCCCAATTATTTTACTCTGAATTTCTAATCCATATAATAAAAAAAAAGTAATGTTCCGATTCTTTTTTTAAGGAAATATGACCAAAACGAAGAAAAATGAATGAAGAAAATAGAATGAAGAAAAACTCTTTTATATAAGATACTACACTGGAGTAAATACTTACTGGTAAGTGCTTTTTAGTTCATATTTATATATTTCCACATTAATTTACTGGTCTTACATTTTTATCCATAATAAATTATTTGAGATATATCCCACTAAAAACACAATTTATTTCTACTGTTGTTCTGCAACTGTTCAGAAATTATGCCAACCATAGTTTGATGAAAGGTAGTCACCTTTAAATAGAAAAAAAAAATGTAAGCATTAAAATAATTAAACGTTGAATACATTTAAAAATATTCCATGCTTACAAGTACTTCTACAACAAAAAAGAGATAATGAAGTGAACATTGACAAATCCTTTTTGTTGTTGTTGTTGTTTTGTTTTGTTCTTTTAACAGAAAGAAATATCTTTATATCACTTCCAGCTTCTGTTACACTCTTTTGTATTATCTCAGGCTTGGTTCATCTTTAACGCATGGATAACTTGTATATTAACATGTACTACCACAAATCTTTCTACATAGTTTTTAAAATCGAATCTACTAGAAATGTTAATCCTCAAATTCAAGGCTCATATGGATATAGGATTTGTTTTCATATTTATTGCATGTTTTGAAAGCCTTTTTAATAGATGTCATTCTGGGTATGCTGTGAAATCAGTAATATGCATTCTTAGGCTATATTCTATCCAGTCTACATTTCAGTAAATTGCAGATTCATTAAAATCAGAGCAAGCTGTATAAGTTTTTCTAGGAAGAGAATTGGGGTTTGAAAGAAAATGCTTGCAAGTTTCTTTCTCTCTTTCTCTCTTTCTCTCTTTCTTCTTCCCTCCCTCCCTTCCTTCCTTCCTTGCTTCCTTCCTTCCTTCTTTCTCTGTTAACCTATGGACAGTATAGTGAATTCAAGTGCATTTTTAATTTGAATAGAAAACAATTTTTTTGTTATAATTTTTATGATTAACCTATTGCAAAATATGCTATTTTTCTAGGAGAAAAAAAAAAAAAAAAACAACAAACCAACATAATCTGTTAGGCAGAAGAGCTGAATACCTTGCATGCATCTTGAAACTTACCAACAGTAAAGGAATGTTCCAATTAGTAAGTAATTAATCACAGGTTGCTATGGGTCCCAGACTCTCTATTGAAAATTTATGGGGTAGAAGAATATTTCATGTACATGCCTTCACCTAACATGTAATCACCACCTGGGAATTAAAACTACATTTATAAATAATATGTATATACATTTAAGTGCACAGACAGCAGCACAAAGTACTAATTATTTGATTGATTCTAATTGTCACTGAGAAGTATACTATTACCAGGTAACCATAATTGTAGTGACAGTTTTGTTACAGTGTTTAAATTTATATTTTATTCTCAACAAACAAAAACAGAAAGGCTTAACATTTCTGTTAAGCTTAGATATCTTTTAGATATCTTTTAGTTGGCTTAGATATCTTTTTGTTGTATCAACAACAGAGACAAATAAAATTGCATATCCAGAAGAATTTAATTGTGAGATATGAGACACAAGAAAATGTGCAGCTTTTGAAAGATTAACAATGTTATAATGCTAACTTTTAGAAAAGCCTTATTAACATGCAAAGTGATGCATTTTATTTAATAACAAAAAAGTTGTAATAGTAAAAAAAAAAAAAAAAAAAAAAAAAAAAAGTCTTTCAAATGAAAAAGTCATCATATTCTTATTTTGTGGACAAGTCTTAGTAAATTGAGGTATTATAATGATATTACCATCTCTGCTTGTGGATTATACATTCCATCATGATTTATCAAGCTATCTCACACAGGCAGACCTCTTATTTTATGATTTCCAGTTTCCAGTTATTCATTTGTTGAAAGGATCTGTCAAATTTTATTCCAGGCTAGACAAGCATGAGTAAGTTTCAGAAAGTAATAACTATATTATGCTTAGATGCAAGGGTAATGAATACAATAATGCTTTTTTTTTTATAAAGTAGATGATTAAGAAAGAAAATACAGGCTTGACAGTACTGAGCCATACCCCCATGCATTTTGTTTTTTCAGTTAACTAATTCAAATTGTATTCATCAAGTGATGAAGTGGTGAAGAGTGGAGAATGAGGGTAAAAAAACGAAGGAAGTGAAAAACCTCTAAATTCAAAGTTACAATACCAATTTACAGGTGAACAAGTACAATCAATCTCCATTGAGTCTAAATGTTTTGCAGTCCAAGTAAAACAGTACCTTTGATTACCATAGTAAAAGACTGAAAAAGAAGTTTGTAACAATATAATGGTGAGTGTAAAATCTTCATGAATACTTCTCAGAATCATATTTTATATATTGCTTCTTTACATCAGTGCTTCCTTACTCTTGATGTACTGTCTGTGGTTTAACCACAGTTCTAGGTTCCCTTCACAGACAGTAAAGACAAGGACCAAATTGAAATGGTTTTTTTCATCCCAAAGTAGACAACTAGATTAAGTGAACTGAAAATGCTTCCTCAGAATTATCTGCAATGGTGTCCTAAATTCAGCTAAATTGAAATCTATTCCTTCTGTCTTTCAGAGTCAGCACTCACTATAACATCACAGAGTCATCAAATAAACTAACTTGGGCCAACCTTTTGTAGGTTCCATATATTGTTTACAGTAGGATCAATCAGAACAACTTGCTCAAATCCAGCTGAATTTTGAAAGTCTTCAAATATAGAGATTCCACAGTACTTCTGAGAAACATGTTCCCATGTTTAATCACCCTCACGTTAAAATAATAATTAAAACAATTAATTAAATTAAAATAATCATTAAAATTTAATTAGAATTTATAGTATTCCAGCTAGTGTCTGAAGCATCCTACCTTATGATCACTCATTTTTCAGCCTTTTCTAAGGCTGAAAAAAATTTCTGTCTCCCCTTATATGTTTTGTAGTCCAGTCAGTTTTCCTATCTTGTAGTACACATACGCAGTTCGTATCTCATCAATTTACCTATTACAAAACACCATGTTAAAAGCTTTGCTAAAGTTAAGAAAAACACCACCTAATGCTCTCCCCTTGCACACTGAGATAGTCATTTCATCCATAAGAGTTATGATTGGTTAGTCATGATATACCTTTAGTAAACCAGTAAAAATGAAAGCAGAAATTGTTGCTTCCTTAGGAAGACTGACTTCTTGATACTGTTTTTCATTGGTGGGATATAGCAGAAAAGATGATGATCTAGTGAACGCGATGACTTCTCAAATCATTGCTGTAGTTGAAGACACGGTCATTCATTTCTTCATTTTGTGTTTCATTCTTCAAACAGTAAAAGTCACCTGACTGATTTATCTGTGTTCTGCACTCCCAGCTAAATAATACACCCAGGGAGTTACTTTGCAAAATAAATAAACAAATAAATAAATAAACAACAACAACAAAACTCAACAGGAAGCCCTACCTGTTGTCAAGGTAGAAAAAAGGGTCACTTTTTTCTGTTTATGATCTTTAGCTGTTAACTCTCCCTAAATTTCTGAAAATCCTAGATTAGTTGGATCATTTTTTTCCTGAATAACAGAAAAAATAATAGATTTTGAATTTATTTGGACAACGTAGGTGATAGTGTCACGAAAAGAAACTTTTGAGACAGAGCAAAAAATACTTTTCTTGCTGATGGTATATTGACCTTTCATTCTTCATCCTGATCTTTAGAGGGACATTAGAGAAGTGAGTCTGGACATTTCCTCTGAAATTCTCTGAATTTTTTTGCGTGGAAGAAAATTACTTCATGATTTTGCAATGGCTATGCAAACTGTACCAAATGTGTTTATTCCACTTTTATCCACAATCAGAAGAAAATAAAGTTCAGACTGATTTTTCTTAACAGTGATATTGAAATACAGTTGATAGTTAAGAGTGATATTGAAACACAGAAAATCCCTACAGGCATTTCTATAATAATTTTGTTGAGAACCTCAAGATGTAATAGCAAATAAAGTTGTGTTTCTATCTAGAATAATCAGTGTGAAATGTTCCACTGGGATTTTTTTATTTTTTTTTTTTCAGAGGGGAGGAGAAAAAAGGGGGGTGCTGTGCTTTCTTAAAATTTGTATGCATGTGTGGGGTTTTTTTATTTATTTTTTTAATTAATTCTGTTTTTGTTTGTCTTCCCCTGTGAAAGATTAAAAACCTTCAAAAGATAAAGGTTTTAATGGATCAGTGTGATGGTCCTGATCATAGTTAGACATTTTAAGAGGAGAATATTTTTATTTTGAAAGAATTCTTTCAATACAAAATAGGATATCAGTAATACTAGTTTTTGTAAGGTACTTGGAGTTTTGGTAATAATTTAACATCCTGGACTAGAGAACAGGAATGTTGTTTTAATTTTGTGAATTTAGTAGTTTTAGCATCTTTATTCCTGCAAACTCAGCATTTCAGAGCTTCTGCATTCATCTTCACAAAGCAATTTTACTACCCACAACTGAGTAAGTATATTTCACAAATCTCTAGTATATGAAATTACCATGCCAGACCATGAAAATACCATGGTCTGATTTTGGTGTGAGATTTTTGTAATACAGATACCCTAAATATCAGTTATGAATTCATGTAATTTATCCTTTGAAGTATTGAAGAATATAGACTGAAATTATAGCTCAAATTTGTGCAAGGAGATCCTTCATCAATTTCACAGTTCCTTAGAAATATTCAGGAAGAAAGAAATAGGTAATATGATTGAATCAGTTGAAGTTTTTTAAAGTGTTGTTTTCTTTCAGAAAGATAGGAAGACAGAGAATGTAGGGGGGAACTCCCTGCACTGAACCTCAAAGTATTCTCACTTGAAAGCATCTGTTTTCCTGAGTTTTGTGGAATAAAAAAAGTGTTTTAGAACATCTTCAGTGTCCTACAAGGTGATTTGAAGTTCTTCTCTTGAGAGTCATGCATAGTATAGAGACAGACACGGTTATCATTTTAGTCTGAAACAAAATACTCTGACTCATTCCTATTTTGTTGGCTACTAGAATTACATGGATTGATTCAGATGGCTTTTATAAAATTTTCCCTAGGCAGATTTCTGGATATTTTCTCCAAACTTTCATCATATTAATAGATAAATATGCCAGTGAAATTAAGTTGCAGAAGTTTCAAGATGATAGGAAATTCCACAATGGAAATTTGTAGATCTGTTAACGCCAGTTTGGAAAAAAAAGCACCTTGCTGCGATATCATTTGTCCAAATTAATATTTGAGGTATTCATCATATTTTAAAATCAAATGATTTAAAAGTGTAAGCAAAGAAATACTATGATTATTTCTTCATTGAAATGACACTTTTTCCTTTCTTTTGTACACTATTTTGTATGTCTTCCACATTGTATTTTACATTGTATTTACATTTGTATTTTACATTGTATTATAAGCAGAAAGGCTACATCATCTCCCTGCCTACCCAAAGAGACTAAAGGTTTCCAGAAAAGAATTTGTCAACTGATCTGCAATCAGTACAGTGACAAGATGCTACCTTTTATTATTTTTATTTTTATTTCTCATAAGATAAAATATTCTTTTTAGATATATTTCATATAACAAAATCATATGAACACTCTTTCTTGGACAGAATGACCACGAAATTGTAGAGTTCTCGATTCTTGGAGGAGCCAGGAGAAGGAACAGCAAAACTGCTACCTTGGACTTCTGGAGGCCAGACTTTGAATTGTTCAGAAGACTAATAGAGGGAGTCCTCTAAGGTTCAGTCTTAGAGAGTAAAGTGGTCCAAGACAGCTGGTTGCTCTTCAAGAAGGAAGTCTTAAAAGGCACAGGAACAGGCTTTTCCCCTGAGCTGCAAAATGAGCTAGTAATGAGCTACTAGTGAAGAAGACCAACATGAATGAATAGGGAGACATTCTTGAGGCTCCAGGAGAAAAAGAGAATCTACCTCCTGTGAAAGAAGGAATGAGCAACTCGGAGAGAGTATGAAGAAGTTGTTAGGGTATGCAGGAAGAAAATCAGAAAGGCAAAAGCACATCTCAACCTAGCCACTCGGGTTAAAAAGGAACAATCAACTCTTTTACAAACATATAAACAGTAAGAGGAGGACCAAGGAGAACCTCCATTCCTTAATGGATGAGCCTGGGAATGTGACCACTGAGGACAAGGAAAAGGCAGAGGTTCTGAATGCCTTCTTTACATTGGTCTTTAAAGGTCAGACCAGCTATCCTCAGGATACTCTACTCTTATCTGGTAGTCTTGGCTGGGGAGTAGACAAAACCCCCCCACAATTTAGGAGGAAACAGAGACCTACTACTCCAACTGGACTGCCACAAGTTCATGGGGCCAGATGAACTATAAGAAGAGTGTGTTGCTTGTAATAACCGCCATTTGCTGCCCACCACATTGGTGTCATGAGAAGTGTGCGATTTGGCCGGGGCTGTCTGAGCACTTTATGATGGGACATTAATCAGGGGTTGCTGAAGTAAAGGCAACAATTGGTGACCCGCTAGTCATGCCAGACTGAAAGCTTCAGCTTGTAGATCCAATCGGAATAAGCATCAAAATTATTTATTTGACAAATATCTTGCTTCTCTGATAAACACGGAAGAGACAAAGTACAAATCAACTTACTTTCATTACAAACAGAATAGTTTCCAAAAATTATGATTTCCATGAGTCATCAGTGGAGATGTCATTTAAAAATATGTTAATACCTGTCTTCTTTCCCTGTCTTAAGGATTGAGGATTGATTCTACTTTTTTTAATGCAAATGATTCTTTTGTAATTATTGTCTTGAAGCATTTATAGTCTTTATCATATTTTAACTTATATGACTTCTTTTCTTTTGAAGACAAATCAATTTTACATTTGGGAGTTGAATGAAAGGGAAATTATTTAGGCGTTACATTAACAATATTGTACTTTAATTTTCCTTCAGCCATAAGGATCACTGTATGCTTATGTTCCTGAGCATTTTGTAATGCCTTGACAAGCTTATTTTTACATTTTTCAGAGTCAAGGTACTCTGTTACTGAAGACCACAATGGCAGGGCTGCTAACGTGGACCTTTGAACAGACAAAGGCACCCCATAGAATGAGAGAACTCACATCTATCCAAACATATCCATGCCCTGTTACAGGCAAGAGAAACACTTTCAGAGATCTTTTTACTGTTCCTGTTAAATATTTGTTTCTGATACTGCTTTTTTCAGTAGCAATATGTCTACTAGCTAAATGCATTTTCTTTAGTCAGAAAAGAAGACATTTCTTTCTGATTTCATATCAACAGAAAAAATTCAGCATTTCCACTCAGACTATTAGACAACATGCAACATTCATGCCTTCATGTGCCTTCCACTAAGAATTATTTTATATACTATTCATAGTGGGAATTCTGAGGCTGCTGATAAGAGAATGTAATGTGAATTAATAATCTCTAGCATTGACGCCAGGTATTTGGAGAAACATTTCTTGTACAACTGATATGTAAGAAAATGAGATATTCATTTAAACTCTGCAAAATCCATTGCTGAATGCTTATGCAGTCTCAGCATTTTTTAAAAGCTTTAGATTACATTGAATTTGACTTAAAATTTTCATCTGTATTTTAGAAATCTTTGGGTTTGGAATGTGTTTTTGGGCCTATAAAAGCACAGTCAAGATGTTTGTACCGTTTGGTCCCAAGAGATACGTACATATAATCACTGTGTGCTGCAACAGTCAGAAAATGTGCCATTTTTTACCATCATCATGTATACTCCACATAATTGGGACATGCTTAATCGGAATGCTCCCAAGGGAAGAGTAATGAGGCATAATTAGTATAGTTGTGTCATCAGGCAAAAGATGCTTTATAATTAAAGCGCAGAACTATGCAAATCACTTCATCTCTCTCTCTTTCCCCTTCTCTCTTTTTCTTTCTGCTTCATACACTCTGTCAGACATATTTATGAATACCTGCTTCACAAGGAAGCTGTTCCTCAAAGGTTAGAAATTGTAGCTTGTATGGCAGATGTGTTCAAACACCATAGGGATTTTCCTGCTATGCTGAACAGATCATAGACCAAGAGGGACCACAATATCAGAAATAGCATTGGTTTTCTTCTCTATATAGTTATTTAAATTTTTCTGGGTTTTGTTTCCTTTTGTTTGTTTGTTTTGCTTTCCCCAGGAACATATGAAGAAGCTACCAGAAAAGATTATCCATCTGTTCCCATTTTATGCCTAAGGAGTAACTTCTGTTAATAGTATATGATTAGAGAAGAAAAGGTGAACAGTTCCAGTAATATTTCCTGTATAGCATAGGCAAGACTAACAAAGCATGTGTCCTTTTAACAGTCTAGTTGCATCCTATGAATTCTGGGGATTTGTCTTTAAGTTCTCTAGATCTCCTGACTTTTGCTTTTCCTTGATAGTGGAACATGCCAGTTTTGACATACACTGTTTCATCACTTAACCTCCTTAAAAGTAGGATCAATTTTGGAACATTGTATACCTCAAAAAAAGCTTTCACAGTGATGCAGTTAACGATGCAGTTAACTCCATCCTGAAATGTCCTTTTAATGAATAATTTAGAACAACAGGGAAATAAAAAAGAAAAAAAAAAAAGAGCCAAAAGAAAAAGGGGAAATGGAAAAGAGAAAAAAAAATAATAATATTCTTCCCAAGAACAGTGAATGTGTGGCTAGAGATTTCTTGTAATTTACATTTTTGAGGAAGAGCTTTTTGTATGAGAATCAACAGTAAAAAGACAAGAAAGAGGCAGATAGAGTTCTGAACTAAAAATACTGACTTCAGTGGAAAGCTTGCAGTCTGTTGCCCTCTCCCAGCTAAAAGTGATCATTGGTATATAGCTTCTGGGAAAGGCAAAAAACATTTGTATTTTTTTCTGCAGACTATTTTGCTAAACAGGATTAGTCATATCTTGCAACTCAGGGAAATAACTTCTCTCCCTAAATGAACTCTCAGCAATACCAGAACTGCAATAAACATACTTTCTCTATGTTATATCCTCTGCACTAGATTTGTCTGAATACAAAGACAATTTAGGGTTTAAGTATTTTACAAAACCCAAAACTCTTGTCAATATGTGCTGCTCATTACAACTTCAGTCTTTTAGCACCAACATTGTCCTGAGGAGGGCGATCGGTAGCTTTTCACAATTGCCTGTTTATAGCTGGCTGAAAGTGATTTTCTCAATGGTGTAATTTATGGGCAGCGACAGGATCCCCTCAGCCCCACTTTGAGCAACTGTGCCAACAGCAATACGCCAATTCTAATGCAACAATTCTTGCAGATGAAATGTGCTTGTGTTGAAAACATCATGGGAAAAAATATTCACTGCCAAGTCTTTATCAGGAACCTTCAACTTTTTCTCTCCTGTGAAGAAATCAGTCCCAAGGGTTGTTTAAATAATTTGTTATATCCATAACAGCAAATAATACAACTTGGCACACAGTAAGATTGTTTTTCACTAGAAGGTTTCTTTTGTTTCACAAGTTGGTGATGGGGATATTTACGTATACATGTATAAAACATCTCAAGCTTATTTCTATAATAGCCCAATAAACTCATTGTTGGGAATAAGGTTAAAGGACTCTTAGAGATTAACCTACTTACTATTTCATTAATTTATTTATGCACATTAATAATCATTTCAAAGAAAAGTAGTTTATTGTAACATTATCTCAGTCATAGATGAGACTAGTAGATGAGAACCAGTAGACTCCACAGGAATGCTTCAGTTTACTGGATGCTGGACTGACAACCCAACAGCACATCAACAGTTTGTAAAGTTCTTTTGATGCACTTTTGAATTTATGGTGGGATATATACAGTCCACTGGGTACTGCTTGAAAAGCAAAGATGGAGGAGACAAAATTCAAGAAGATACAACAACAGACAAAGTGAGATAGGACAGAGAGGAGGGGAATTGAACTGAGCAAGATGAAGATCCAGAAAGAGGGCACAAGAGACACCACTATAATCCTTATGTATGATACTCCTCCCTCTCATGGTGTCTCGCTCCAATTTATAGGAGGGAGAAGAGGTACTTTTAATATCTGCATACCCGGTGCGAGATTAAGAAACAATGGTTCAAATGTTGGTCCAACCAGTTTATTACAAATCCTAATTGGGGAGACGGGGAAGGGAAGGAGGGCAATAGAAAAGATAGGAAAGAAGCAAGAATCGCGTAAAGCAGGGAGAGTCACCACCAGGATCCAGCAGCGTCCCGTTGCACGGTGTTTCGAAGGTCTGAGGCAAAAGCAGCAGTGGGGAAGAGCAGCAGCAGCGTGACCGGCCTTTGGCAGAAAGCAGGTAGCGGGAAGAAGTCGCAGAGCCAACCAGGAGAAAGCAGCAGGACTCAGGTAGCAGGCCCAGGAGAGTCCATCAACATGCAGGAATTCCATAGTGAGGAATCTGATGGCAGACACCTTTGTTCTTCTTCAGCATGCTGGTAGAGCGCAGAGCAAGTCCAGGAGGGAGAGAGACAGGTCATGAGGCTTCTCATGTCGGAAACCTCTTCTTCATGTGGAATCTGTTGCCAGAAAACCTCATGGTTGTGGGTCCCCTTTTTATCCTTCTTCTGCCATTTGTGGCATTCCTGGGAGCTTGAGTAAGAGTCATGTGCAGCACCTCCAGAGATGGCCATCTTCCTCGAGATAAGCCCATACAAAAGACCGCTTCAGGGCCATTAAGCTGCAGCTTATCTCTCTCTCATTGCCCCTGGCCTTGTCCATCTGTGTCCCTCAGACAAAGGATTTCACACCCTTGGCTCAGGACTTGTCCATCTGCAGACAAAGGATTTCTCCCAGGACTTGCTTGGACTTGTTCATCTGTTTCCCCAGCAAGCTTTGAGACAATTATGTAAAGGAATAATCTCTTATACATGGTTTTGGTTATGAGCCTGTGAATTTCTATTCCCATTTACTTGTCTGTACTGAACAGAGAGAAAAATGTTAGCCCGTAGATGTCTCCTTGCAGACCTATGGCTGCATAGGCAGGTTGAGAGTTTTAGAGTGTCTTTGACTGGAAATAAAGGAATGAAATCCCCAGTGGCCTGAACCTAATGGAGCACAGATATTCACAAGACCATATGTAGTATCCCTTTAATTTCACATTGTGGTTCTCTGACTTGTAACTGCTATATGAGGCAATAGGAATATGCAGCAGAAGACATGAGAGGTTTGGTCATTTCTACTGCTTAAGCCCTGCATAAAATACAATGGCATGCTACAAAGCTATGTTTTGTTTTCTCTTAGTTCATATACAGCTCAGCATAAATGGGTGCTTTCATCTTGATTATGTTCAGAAAGAGGGAGGTCTGTCCCATCACTGTAGATGCATAAAGGTTGGATTGCAGCAGTCTATTGACAAGCTTCATCTGCACTTGGTGTACTGGAAAAGGTATATTGTGAATGTTGTTGGTTCATGGCATTCTCTATCATTACTGTCTGAAAAATTTATCAACTGTCTTGTTCTTCTGAAGTTACTGAATGTTAAGATGATGTCTAGTGGTGGTCATAGTAGACAATTCCAGAGCCAATTAAATGTGAGATTTACATAGCTACTAAATTCTGCTTGAGGTGGTGCTAATTCCTTGTTTCCAAATGTAGCAAAAGATTTCCAAATTTAGACAAGATTCAATTTTTCTCTCCCTGGACTGCTTAATTATCATCATTTCAGTCAGCATGACTGAACTGTAACCATCAGAAGCAATAGCAGAACAAGATTTTCATCTGAGATGGTATGTACACCAGCTGACAAATGGGAAATGATGGAAAGGTCTGAACCATCCAGCCCTTGGCTGATGCTCTTTGCCAGTTTGCAGCAAGCCTCAATTCTGTTTGGAAGCCAAAGCTTGTGTCATCTGTGAATGATGATGTCTCTGTGCAGTATTTCTCTGTTGTAGTTTGTAACCTCCAGCATTGATATGAATTACTGTGTTCGTGCAGACACAGTAGTAGTAATTCATAAAAGATGTGAATTGCAAGCCACAGTAAAATGAACAATAATATTGCTGTAGCAATTGCATGATAATCTGGAAGAAAATTTGTGTGTTCTACAGTCTCTGCTTTAAAGTTTGCATGAAATGTCTTACATAAATTAAGCAACCTTGCAGCTCTGAGCAAAATTTTAAGCCACTATTTGTGCTGGTAATACTGAATATTTATAAAGAAATTTTTAATTTCAGAAGTCTGTAAAAACAATATTTAATATTATATGATCGAAGGGTTGCATACTGATGCCAATTTCTGAGTTTGTTTCTGGGAATGTTTGCAGTCTTGTCTCTGAAATGGCACGAGGATAATTCTGTTGGATGTCCATATAAATAAATACCCATATAAAAAGTCTATCCCTATTAGGAAGCAGAAGCTGACTAGCCAGCATGCTTCTGTGTGACTAGGAGTTCCTGTGCAGACAAATTCCCTTGAAAAGAGAGCATCTCCAGCATAGCAAATGTCTGTTATGAACTTCAGGGACTAAATTTTCTGGAGGAGTGCATGATGAGTGAACTGCTCATGATTGCACATGAGAAACAGCTTCATAGTATATGAGCAGAGGCATCTAAATGCTGGTCTTGAAAATGTCAGGTCGCCTCATCCTATTTTTTCTGCCATTACACTTAATGCTTTGCATTTCATTGCCTCAGATCTGAGGATTTTTTGAAGTGTTTTATTTTCACATGTTAAGCTATCTCCCACTATTTTTAAAACATGTAAATAATTCATTGTTTGGATGACATAATGAGGGTATCACTGATGACATGAAAATGCTGCACAAATGTGAGCAAAGGTTTATATCAAAGTGTAGAAGTGTCAGATGCAGTTCATTGGATTGCTAGCCAATTTACAACAGCACTTTTAAAAAGTAGCTTCTTTTTCTGTGGAGTCTTTACAAGTAGGAAGACTGTATGAAAAGCAGGTGAAGTTAGTTATGATGCACCAGGGGAGAAAATGTGAGTTGACAAATAACCAATTTAATTTCTATTTTAATTTATAATTGTTGGCATCAGCATCCCACGGCTACTCCTTTTGTGCTAACAGTTATTCATCCGAATGTTAATTGTGAACACACAGAACAATCTGCACAAGAACAATGAAATCTAAGTGCATACAGGTATAAATTAGGATATTTTCAGAAATGAAAACTCACTTAGGAAATTGTTTTATTTCTTTTATTTCTAGAGAATATTCTATGTTTCTGTTTGTCTCTGTCCTGCTCTTACCTCTCCTAATGTATTTCTTTATTGTTACTATCCTACTTCTGTTTCTAACCCAAACAATTATTGCAGCCTGTCTTTAATCTTGGTAGTTTTGTGCAGCCACAGTTCTGACATAAGGATATAAGTCAACTTTGTGGACATCTTTCAAAAGTCAGAAAGTCAAGTATCACTGGTAATCTGAGTTGGAGTTATGAATTTGAGATACTTGGTTACAGTGGGGCCGAACTAATAATTGCATGGGTTAAATCAAAGACTTATCTTTCTATTGAATATGACAAAATGTGCCTTTGTTCTCCTGGAGGAGAGAAAAACAACAACAACAATAAAAAACAAAACAAAACAAAAAAAACAACAAAAAAAAAAAACCCTGTAAAGTCAAAAATAAAACCTACTGAACACTTTCAGCTGTTAACACAGCAGTGAAATATTATTCATCTTACTCTGAAAGACAAGTATTAGCAGGGCATAAATCTGAAAATGGTGTTTTCAGTCAATAGAAATTATTTGCATGAAGCTCTAAATTCAAGACAGAAGTTGAACTCGGTGATGCTGCAGCACAAAGAACTAAGGCCTTTCTTCACAGCTTGCTTCATCTCTATTCGTGGAAGCACCGGGTGTCTTCTCCACCCAGTATAGCCTTGTGACACTGACTATAACTTGAACACCATAGCCTTATTCTCCATTCAGCAAGAAATACATTCCAGGTTTCCCACAACTCTGGAACAGTGTGACAGTCTCCTGTCTCTTCAATCTCCAATCTCTTCAATTTTGTTTTGTTTTGTTTTGTTTTTGCTTTCATTGTGTATTCTTACTGTGTTTCATGACTGAAAAAAATATAGAGATAAGACCATGGAATCATAGAATCAAAGAATGGCTTGGGTTGGAAGGGATGCCAAGTATCATCAAGCACCAACCCCCCTGCAAGCAAGGCTGCCAACCTCCACATTTAATACAAGACTAGGCTGCCCAGGGCTCCATCCAACCTGGCCTTGAATGCCTCCAGGGACCATGATATCTTAAATGAAATTCATTATACATTTTTAATCTTGAAACAATGATTATGAAACTGAAATTAAGCTAAGTATTTACATTTAAGAAATAAAATTGCGACCAGATTAAATGAAACAAAACAAAATATAGTGGGGATAATAGGATTATGTACTTAATACTCACTTCGCAGTTATGTAAGAGTTACTAACTCAGTCCATGTGTATTCTCAACTGACTCTTATTGAGTAATCTGTAAACAACATTTACTCTCACTCATCTGTCTCTCATTTCCTGAGCATTAGAAAATATATTATTTATGCTAACTTTGAGTTAGATATTCGGAAAAAAGAAGTCACATTGCATCCAAATGCAAGTTCTGTTTCTGCTATTGGTAGTTTCACTGTTGTTTCACTGTTTCTGAAACATAAGCATATGATTCACAGACGTATATTCCATCAGTTGTACTGTGCAGAAAATTATATGTATTAGTAGAGAAGACAGTAAAGTGCAACTTTTTCCTCTGGTAACCAAGTGAATCATTTCATCTTATTGTTTCTTTCATGATAGCCAACTGAAATGGCATTAGGGTTAGCTTTTTCATGAGTGCTAAGATACAAATCCATCTGGATTCAATTGTTTATAAATCTGGTAAGTGGGAACAGGAACAGTTTTGATAAAAAGAGCCAGGTTCCTACTGTCAACATTTTGTGATCCTTCTACCATAAGCAAAGCCCAAGTTGATACAGTCTATTACAGTTTGAAATGTAGCCTGCATTCTCTATAAGAAAAAAATATAGAACTCACAAATTACTTTGTATGATGTGTTTTCTTAAAAATACCTTTTGTGTACTAAGATAGACTGCTAAGGCATAATACAGGACAAGGATTTCTTATACTTCTTTGCTTTAATATTGTATTTGGTCTCCAGAAATAGTGGAGCTCGTGGCTGTAATGGAATATCTGCATATGTCATCAAAGCTTAATCTCACTCCCCCTCAGGTCAGCAGATATGTCTTGAATGTCATCAGCAGGAAATGAATCAGATGCCATGTGCACCATAATGAAATCCTAGTGAAAAAAAAACATTACAAAATCGTTGCCTCTTGAATTCATATTACCATTCTGGCATGGTTGCACTCAAGGATAAAAAACATAAAGACAAGAAGCAAGAACAAAAATTGGGAAAAAAAAATGTTTAATGAAAGGTAAATCTATTGCCAAAAACCTCTAAGTAATCTGACGAAACCATAAAGCATCCAGTTATACTTCACACAGAACAAAAACTTGAGCATCTCATAAGGTTGGATATAAGTAAGAAAGTGGACAGTGAGGTGGATTAAAGTAAAGCTTAACGACTGGTTTCAAATGTTAGGGAACATTAGTACAAAGTGCAGTTGGAGATAAGTCACCAGTGATGTACAGTAGGGATTGAGAATGGGGGCAGTAATGCTTAACCTCTTCATTAGTGAGCTGGATGATGGGTCAGACTGCACATTCAGCAAGTTTGCAGCTGATACAACACTGAGAGGAGTGACAAGGATACACCAAATGGGTGCATCCAGAAGAAGCTGAACCAGATGAAAAACTGGGCAAAAAGAACAACAAAGGAAAACTTACCTGCGTAGAAATAACCTCAGGCATAAATATAGGTAAAGAAATGACCATCTGGTTGGCAGAAAGCTCAAACTGAAAATGTCATTCTGACCTTTCTCTCAACTCCTCTTGTTCTATCCTCTTTTATCCAGCATAGACCTCTGAGCATTGAGCTGAGGTACTGATGCAGATGAAAAAAAATTTTTCTTTGGCTAACTTTCGTCTAGATCCTGCTTTTTACCATGCCACACAAAAGCCCAGTACAAGTGGAATGGCTCCAACAGACAAGTGAAATAAAGGGAAAGCAGGTGAGATACTTACTCCTCATCTAAGTGGCTATGTAATTATATCTTGAATACACATGTCAGTTGTTAGAGAAATAGTTTGCACATCATCTGCAAAGCAGTGTTCTTTTACCCAGATTATAATATGAAATTAACTTTGGCTCAGAATTCTTGACAATGATTATCACTCTAGTAGTTTTTCTGTTGTAGGCTTTTCACTCAGAGGTGATTGAAAGTATTTACAGTTTTCAGACAAAAACAATTACAAAATATATTTACTATTTTCAGTCCTCATTATTTCAATGTACAGACTGGGGATCACTTGTTCAGAGTTTTAAAAGTTATCCAAGAGTCAGAGGAAATTGACTTTTGATTCACAACTTATTCACAGTTACTTCTGTATGATTTGATTCTTCTGTATGTTTTACAAAGGATTCATCTCACTTAGTTTTTATTTGTTTAAAAGTTTCCCAGTGAGAAAACTTCCATTTTAATGGATGAATAGCCAACAATCTTTTAGCAGGTGCTGCAGTATCGTCACTGGAAAAAATGCTCCCATTTTCACACCAGAGAAAATACTCCCAAATATTTTCCTAGCCACATTTATTCGATGATGAAGTTTACTTTAGAAGGAAACATAGAAGGAAAATGAGTGAAGAGACTCAGGATACTCCAGTACAGGTATTACTTTAACTGTCTCAAGTTCAGTACAACTGCGTTGAAATAAGTCCTGGGAAATATATTTAGAGCTTCTAGGTATTTATCATAGAATGGCCTGGGTTGAAAGGGACCACAATGATCATCTAGTTTCAAACCCCTACAATGTGCAGGTCGCCAACCACCAGACCAGGCTGCCCAGAGCCACATCCAGCCTGGCCTTGAATGCCTCCAGGGATGGGGCAGCCACAACCTCCTTGGGCAACCTGTTCCAGTGCATCACTGCCCTCTGTGTGAAAAGCAGAGTCCTATCACTCTCCACACTTGTAAACGGCTGTCTCCCCTCCTGTCTATATGCTCCTTTCAAGTACTGGAAGGCCACAATGGGGTTTCCCCAGAGCCTTCTCTTCTCCAGTCTAAACAAGCCCAGTTCCCTCTGAACATCTTAGTGGCCCTTCTCCAGACCCGCTCCAAGAGCAACACATCCTTCCTGTTCTGGGGGCCCCAGGCCTGGATGGAGTATTCCAGATGGGGCCTCATAAGAGCCGAGTAGAAGGGGACAATCACCTCCCTCTCCCTGCCAGTCACTCCTTTTTTAATGCAGCCCAGAACACAGTTGGCCTTCCAAGCTATAAGTAAGGTGCATGATATCAACAAATACGAATAATGCCAAGTGGCACAGAAATTCTCTGGAATTCCAGTGTGCTAAGTGTATTTTTCTTGGATCCCTGAGGCTACTTCAGAAGTACAAAGATCTTCCAAATGTCTTATGTCATATTCTGTGGAGATAGCTGAGGCACCTTGAGGCATCAGTGCTACCAGTGTTACCAGCACTACAGGTAGGGTCTGATCAGCTGTCTTGCTGTTTCTATTCCATTGGCTCTGCTGATAAAAAACACAGTATTCATTTTAGGTGTTGTATGCGACTGTTCCTGGTCTGTAGATACTGCACCAGAAAATACAGGTTTTCTATAGATCCAGTGTTTTATCTGCCAGTCCCACAGGAAAATCTCAGATATCTAAAACAAACTAAAGGATTATGTCTAAGCAAGCATATATCTTCTTTAACTGGACACCAAATATTCTGAAAAAATTTAGATTTTCCTAAGACTTGATTCTGAATATCTAATTTAAAGATCTAAAAGCCTTAGGTTGTGGGTTCAGGGAAGTAAAACAAGCCCTGGACACTGGGCTAGAGAGTATCTGACAATTGGGAGATAAATAAAAGAAAAAAAATCAGCAACATTTATTTTTCAAAAGACATTAGTATATTTATCAGCGTTTGTCTCTAAATCACTCCAAAGTTTAAACTGAAACCTTGAATAATAACTACCTTGTATGTTATCCTACATTTTATCCTGCCTATAATAAACTTCCTTCTGAAGTTACTGCCTCCTGAAAACATTACCATATTAAGAAAGCATGGAGAAGAAAATAGTATAAGATTGGAACTTCAGAACTTTTCATTCCATTTATTTTTATTACTTTTTTATAATTCTACAAAATTTAAAAAATAAAAAAAAAAAAAAAAAAAAAAAAAAGAAGAGATTCAGCAGAGACAACTAATAACAAAAAGCTCCAGAAATTACAGGTATACTGTTTTAGTTTCAGCTCTAATAAATCATGTTAATTGAGGGGGAGATGTTCAATCTTTAGTTATTAAACACACTTTACTTTCCTGGTACATGTACTCTTCATGCTGTGGTTTTGGTCTAAGTATATATATGGAAAAATAAAGTGAGAAGTCACAAAAGAAGAAAACAAAAGAAAAAAAAAAAAAGGCAAAGAAAAGGGCAAATCCCTATCACACAAGGCTACTAACAATTCCATAAATCATTATATGCTGTTTGACCTTGGTGGCTTTCCCTGCAGAAATGGTGCCCTGATCTGCATTCCTTTCACTCCCCCAGAAAACACTGATGGAAAGGATGACTTCAGCTTAAACTTCATTATCTTTTCTTCCTTGCATGAACATTTGGTGAAGCAGTTACAAAGGGCTCTAAGAATTGTATCACTCTATCCATGTTGAAGAATAACAGATTTCCACCACTTTATTTCTATATATAGAAACTTTATCTCCAGGCCTGTGTCTATCACACAATTATACAGAAAACCTCCCTTCCTCTAGCATAAGTATCCTGCTATCACTGAGTTGCCATATGTTTTTCAGCACGTTGGTTGATTTTAAGCTTTTATAGGACAAAAATTATTGCTTCTTTTGATCTCAAAGACATCAGGAATGGAAACAATGAATTTTATTATTTTTTTTGTTGTTTTTCTTTCTCTGCCTGACTGAATACGTAGCTCATATATATATATACGCTACATACATACAGCGCAAGCAAATGAGAAGGAGAGGAATGGAAGAGGAAGGGAGAAGGAAGGGAGGAGGAAGGGAGGAGGAAGGGAGACAGAATGACAGACAGAAAGACAGGCAGAGAAACACAGACAGCGAAAGGAGAAGAAAGAAAAGAAAGAAAGAGAAGAAAGGAAGAAAAAAAATTAACAGTGGAGTCCAAGTACTGAGCTTTATTTCCTTGTTTTCTTCAAACCATTTATCTAACAAAGGCGTTACAGTTCTGTGGTCAGTGGAAGAAGCTGTCAACCTATGTCCCATGCTGTGAATACCTTCAATTTAAACAAAAAATTAGATAAATCAAAATATTGATTTGAAGTACTTCAGCTGAAAAAAAAATAATAATGGAGAGAGAAGCTATTCAGCTTAACAGTTACCCAAAAGTTTCTCCTGGATAGAGCATTTAAGGAAATAATTGTACTCCACTCCTACCAACTAGCAACAGCCTGTAATCTAATCAGCCAGAATAGAAAAGGATTACGAAGTTCTTGGATGCAGTTAGTTACCAATATCAAAATGCATCCAAGGTGAATCTCATGCAATGAAATCTGGCCATTGGTCACTTCCATTCACTGTCACTGGAGAAGTAAGAATAATCAGTAAGGGGGAATGTTTCAAGAAGGCAAAGCACTGACTAGTGATGCCTTTGATTTCAAATCAGTCTGAAAACCAAAGAGACAGTGCGTGTGGTGAACTAGGGAGAGAGATCAGATAGATCATGATCCATAAGCCCACAAAGTATTTTCAGTTATTTTTCAGTTTTTCACTGAGAAAAGTATGATCAGGAGTAGCTGTTCTAATCCTTAGACACTTCTACAAAACTATGATGACACTGAAGGAGCATAAGAAAAAAATGAGTTAACTGAGATCATAGAGAGAAATTGAGAATTCTGTCTGTGTTGTACAGATGGATTACCAGACTGATATCAGAAGTAAATTAAGTAAATTTAATCTTGTCAAAACAGAGCAAATGAGAATTCATAGTACAACTGAAGTTATGTTTGGGATTTGTTTCAAATCACATGAATTGATCATTGCAAATTTCCTAGTATTAAATGGGAAAATAGTTCTAAGATATGTACATGTTCAGTTTGTCTTGTTTTCAGAGCTCCTAATTCAAAGACCTAATCATAGCAAAAGAATATGTTGAGTTTTCACTGGAGGCAATTACTACCTGAATTTTTGTAAGTCAAAACACAAATAAAATATTATCTTATGGGATGAGACCACCCAAGTAAGCTTTGAAAAAAAATAAAAATACCACTTTTTTTTAGTAAAAGGATGAGACTGGTATGAGGACATTTGGAAGGTCTAAAATGCATTGATCCAACAAATCTGTTGGATTATAAATCAATTTCCACATGGAATAACTAATCTAATCAATGCCTGCACATACAAGGGAAGCAGGAGGGAAACAAAAAAAAAAAAAAAGAAGAAAGTAAATTTAAAAAACAGATACTTCTTCCTTTGCAATTCCTTAGATATGGAGCTTTTTTCATTCCAGTTTTGCATGTCATTTCAAAAATACAAAACAAAACCCAGCTGATTCCCTTGTTATGAGCAAGCAGCACATCTAAACAATGTTTAGAAGTCTCCACTTAAATACATTTGTGAATTCAAAAAGGTCCTGGGTTTGTTCAAGTTTTTCCCCTGAAGAAATCATATGTCTGCCAAAAGATTTTAGTGAAATATTGAATAACCATAGACAGGAATCTACAGAAGCTAATAAAATGGCATGTTTTGTCATCTAACAGGTTGTGAAAGCTTTATTATGATACTGAGCTCAGCAAGTATACCAAGCCTTGCCCCATGCAATCCATAACTTCCTCCATTCAGCTTAGTACACATTTCACTACAATGGTTTAAATAAATTAACTTTTCTAAGATATATAAATACATAAATATAAATTTGTATCAGTTTAATGATTTATGATTTTTCCTCAAAATTGAAGTACACTAACATTTAGCTTATTATGAATGTCATGAGCAATATAATCATGAACACACTAGAGATGTTTAGTTTTTTTCACCATTCTTCATTGGTTGCTCACACTTTCTGTACTGCATTTCACTGTATAATGCAGTTTGAATGTCAGCATGGAAATCTGTCGAAGCGTTCTGTAAACATTAGCCCAGCAGATGTGAAAGATGTCAATTGAATATGTCCAGATCATCATCTCTACAACTAGAATACTAACTTACAGATACTGTGATATACATCAGGTTCCTTTATTCTGATAAAGTCTTCCTCTTTCCCCTTCTCCTCCTCTCTTCACATGATTTTTTTTCTCAGAGTAATTGATATTTCTGAATTACATCACTCCTATCAAGCATATATAAAGAATTATTCACCTCATTATAGTTATATGGCAGTGGCATTCCATCTAAGTAGAAAACTAGAACATTTTATCCCTCAAGATATTTTCCACTGGCAAATGATGATTCCACAAAATCTTTTTTTTTTTTTTTTTTTTAATTTGCAGTGAAAAAATGTTGCCAAAAATTGTGACTTTCCATTAAGCAGTCTGAACTTGTCTTTCAGTGCTTTCTGGCTGAGTGTCCTTTGAGCTGTCAGGCTCCCATACATTTCTATCCGCAGAAGTTCAGTGGGAGGAGTCAATGCACAAATTTTGTAGTAGATATTCTGGAGGAAAGCCTGAAAAATGTGTATGCTTATGTGTAATTAATGCCATAACTAGGAAGCATGGCATACGGAAGAATGAAATGGACATGATTAGTGCAGGGGAAAGAGTGATACTGAAAGTGCAGAGAAAGACAAGCATGTGTCTGTCCATTACAGTTGTTAATAATGGGCCAGTTTGTTCATATCACTCATGTTCACATGATTTTTGTTGTTTGCTCATGGGGGATAATTATTTACTTGCTAATTTATTTCCCTGTCATTCAGAAATAAGTTGCATAGCCAATAGACAACAGCACTGTTCAAATGAAGAATCTCAGACTCCTAGTTAAAAGCATAATTTCATGGAGTTGTCCTAAGATTACATTTAAATATGTTGCATGGAAACTTTGATGAGTCACAAAGCAGTGTACCTGCAAGAAACCTCTTAGAGATTGCTAAGGATTATGTTGTTGAGGCAAGTGGAGATATTTATGACAGTTCCCAGATGAGCATCTCTAACATATATCATAGCCATTACTTAATTAACACCCTCCATATGCCGTCTGATTCTTATTTTCTTGTGATTTTTATAAGCTTGCCTTATTAGATGTAGTGGTTCTTAATAGATGTGGAAGGCTGGAAAGATGTAGCAGAAGTCATTTGCCAAGCCTGGAGAAACTCAAGTTTCTTTCAACAAGTTTCAAGTATACAACATGGAGTGGAACAGAATGTGGCAACTTGGTTGGAAGCTCACCTTCATGTCAGTAAGTTTTCAGTGTTCATTACATTGCTAAAGAAAGGAAATTTTTTGTAGACTAAGATACAGTCAGAAGCGTTTACAAGATCTGACAACACTCTGATGCCACAACGGAATGATGAAATGGTCCAAAATTTGAAGAAAGTGATTCTAGTACTAAAAAAATCTTCTCTGCAGTTGTACGCTTGTATATCTTGGCCAAATGGACTTCTCTGTACCACATTTCAGTAGGAAAAGCATTGCTTAGCATTTCAGTGATATTTCGGAAAAGGCACCACTATTCTTACTTTAAGCATGAGAGAAAAACCTAACACATTATATGCTGTACCAGAATAAGAAGAAATGAGAGCTGCAAAAAATTTTATACAAATAAACATAAGAATTGTAAAGTTAGTATCTCAAATATCTTCATGTATATTTAATTATACAAGAGAAAACTTTTAATGGTGCACCATAATCAAATCAATGAATGCAAAGCTCTTCATTGAGCCCCTTCCACAGATTTTAAGAAAATAAATTGTCACTTGGTTTAAACAAAGAATGGCTTATTTTTAGGGTCTCTGTTCTCAATGAAAACAGCAGGGATACTTTGAACACATGGCTCAGTTATTTCAGAACTTTTTCAGTTGGAATGTAATTTAAAGGGAAAACAATGGAATTCAGTGACAAACAAATTTAAAATGCAAAGATATTAGAATTATACTTACTTTGGAACAGCTGGCCAACAAGTGCAATTTGTAATCAAATTTTGCTCAGGAATTTACTCACGGGGATTTCAGACGTCCACTAGTGGGCAGCCATAATTTACCTAACGCTGAAAGAGCAAGACAAAAAGGAGGCAGCTGTGGAAGAGGAAAATATCTTTAGTCTGGATATGTGTTTTGTATGTTTACCACCATTACTGCTGTAAGATTTGTACAAACCTTCATTTTATATGAAAAGTAGGTGTTTTAAAGTCTTAAAGGCAAAGGTTAGTTATGTTACTCTAGAATACTATTCTATGAATTTGAGAATTATTTTTTTTTTTGCAGACCCACTAAGAAGGGAAAGGGAAAAGGAAGTATAATGGAAAAGCATATCATTTTCTGATATGAAAATATGAAATTATGCATATTTTGTCTGGATTTCAATTAGGATGGGTAAGGACAGGATGCACAAAGCCATTTTTTTTGTGTTTAAAGAAATCTTGTAAAGCTACAAAGATGTTTTATGCACTGCACCTGTGGGGGGAAAAAAGAATCTGAGCTATTTAGGAAAGCATAATATATATTCCTTGATAGGTATCAACATGTAGAAGGAGTGTTGATCTGAAAGCTGAATCTCAGTGTACAGGTCTGGTTACCATCTAAGAGTGGTCTGCCTGCTTTCCATCGTAGCAGTGTAGTGATGTCTTTATATCCTAGAGGTGGCAATATATAGTACAGTGTTCATCAACATCCCTGAGAGTTTTGCGTTGCTTCTTTTCTGATTGCTCATTCCAGTGGTGGCTTGCCTGAAGAGTTATCTTCCTCTGTTCCTTAAATTGCCTGATGTTTACTATTAAAAAATAAAAATAATATTTAAAAAATTAGAAGGATGCCCATATATATTTTATATGGATAAATATTTTCTTTACACAGATCAAGTATTCAAGCAGATTTAAAGTGTCTCTAAGGTAAGTTGAATTTCTGCACTAACTGCCTGTGGACTGTACTGTAGTTGTGTCATATGAACACCACGAAGCTCACTGAACCCATTCCAACAGGAATGTTGTCCTTTTTTAATTCTTGAACTTTCTCTTCAGAGCTGAGAGTGAAAAATAAGCATTAACAAAAACAAAAACAAAAGGTAAATAAAAAACCTGTCAATGCTCACCACATGCTCTCTTCAGAAGCTAAGGCGCCAGAGCATGGCAACTTCCATGGGAAGGAACAATCTTCATTGTTAAACCCATTTTTTTGGATACTTCAAAACAAATCTAAAGCGGTGGGCTGTGTAAGAAGCAGCTGAAGCCCCTTCAGCAACAGAACTGCTTGGAAATCCTCAAGGGAATAGATTCTTGTCTGAAAATGTAGATATTAAATTCTACAAAGGTCATAAGAAGAGAGAGCCCAGGACCAGTAGCAAAGGCAGATGCTTTTGACATACACACAGCTAAGAATACACAGGTTGAAAACATTACATGTCTTTATGCAGACAAGCATCTAAACATAGAAGATTAAATTTTTCATGTCCTGAAATAAATGTCATATTTCATTTCCTCTGTTCATGTTATTCCTTGTGTAGCTAACTGTTCAGAGAGTTGGGGACAAATCAGCATTAGAGTCCACCACTGTCTGTGAAGACAGCTCTGACAACATTGAAATGGCACTGAGTTTGGACTAAGAAGATCTGCCAATCTAGTGTAGCAAGATATTTGTGACCTTCTGGAAAGAGAATGTAGCTACTTTTGTGCAACCCATTTTTACCTTTGTATAATATACTGTTCTGGCTTTCACTATTGTAAGTTAATTTCAATAACATATTCATATATTGCCTTGTTATCATGGGAGGCAAGAGGTCATTATAAATTTACCATCACGTTATTTCCATAATATTTTTAATTCTGTTTTTATCCATGAGCTGATAACCACAATGTTTTTCAGGAGTGTACAGGAGAAAAAATATTTTCGATGTTGATTTATTTTATTCTTTTTTTTAAATTTTGAATGCATTGTTTTGTTTTTAATTTTACTAAGTTAATAAACCAATTTTTTAACACTAGGATAAGTGGGACCTGAGTAAATTTCTAAAGTCACTGCAGTTAGCACTTAAGCCTTATTCTCAGTTCTTAGAATTTTGCTTGTGAAATCAATTTAATGATTATTAAAGGAAAATAGAACACGATGTATCAGAGGAAAATGGCCTCTGGGAAAATATTATTCATGTTTTCATCATGTGTCCTACCATTACTTGGCTCATTAAAGGTGAAGATAAAACATTCCATCTTTCCATTTTCCTGTAATAGCATTCAGAAGTGAGGCAATGAGGCCTACAATATTCTATTTTGTCCCAGAAAGGTCATTTTATTTTAAAGTTGCTTTTTGTTTGTTTGTTTCCCCGGCTATTTGAAAATATTTTTAAACAGTAAATCATTTCAGAGGAAAAAATCCTAGAATAAATCACAAAATTGTCTTGAAATACAATTTTCAGGTTCCTGACATACTGTAAAATATAATTATTTAAATGAGTGACTGTATAAGCTGAAATTAAAATTGCAGCTCATACTGCTCAGAAATAAAACTGACCATAAAAAAATGATCTGCAGAAGTAATACTGAAGTCTGGGAGTTATTCTTTCAGTCTTTCTGTCGGACCTAATCTAATCTCAGCAAGCCATATGTACATTTACAAATTCACAATTCACACTGACTGAAATGTAAATTCCCTCCAATGAAATACAAGATATCTTACTGTCAAGTGAATGTGTTTAAGTGGAGTAGATTTCTAGAAAAGTTCCATTTTGTGAGAGGGAAAATGACACTTTCATTGTTCCAGGCTATTTCTCTTAATGACCTTCTAGAAAACTTAACTGTCATCAAAATGGTGGTGTCCTACCAAGCTGATTGATCAAGTGGCAGAGATTTAGGTACTAGAACTCCCCATCCCAGCATCCCTTCCCAGCTCCATCAAGCCTGCTCCAGCATTCCCCTTCTCTCCTCCAGAGATCCCACTGCTCAGCTACTCCTCCATCTCTGTCCTTTCTTCAGTTCATATTTTACTGATTCTGTAATGCTAACAGCTTAAAGTGGAGGGGCAAAAAATCATTTTGCTGATAGACTGCAATTCTCAATCAGAAAGTTGTTCTGAGTTTGAGAGAGGAAGAAAAGGTGGAATCGTTTGAGAGACATCTGTCGAATAACCACTTTCTTCCACAATTCTGTAATAAAGATAAAGGACAATTTTCAAAAGGCATTCTTCTGGGTTGGTAAAAGCAGAAATTGTTTTTTAAAAAAGCTAATAATATACTATGAGAATTTAAAGGGGAAACATATAGAAAGTGCACTATAGAAAATAAAGACTGGAGAAAAAATTGAAAGCTAATCAATAAATTTTTTCACAGATAGTGTGAAAAAAAAGGACTTTTTTAAAAGATTGTTGCTACCAGAAGCTTTGTAAGAGTGTGCCTAAACAAAAATAAGAACAAAGGAATAGAAATGGTAGACCTAACACAGTGCTTCCTGAATAGGACAGCTCACTCAGCTATGCTTCATTCAAGGATAAAAAAGGAAATGTACCATAAGACATATGTTTGACAAGAAGACAGAAAATACAGTGAGAAAGAACCACGAATTTGATATCAGGTGCCTGCCACCAAAGTGTCCCATTACAGATTATGGTTCATTTCTGAATATAAATAGTTAATCTTATTTAAAAAAAAATGAAAGTGAGAAACTATATGTTTCTGAACTGTATGATGAAAAATATATTGTATATTCCATATGTGTGGATTAAGCATTGTTCAACCTTTCAGTCACCATGAGGAAAGAAAGATTTTATCTGTACTGGATATATCAAGTTCGGGTAACTTGCATTTGAGGCAGAAAGATTTGTTTGAAAATGTAACTAAGTCATAGCTAATTTTAATTGCTGTAAAGCACATGGCAGTTCCAAGGACTAGAAATCCACTAAAATCATATCAGTATTAATAAAAACCAGTGGGCTGATTTACAGTTCTGACTGAATATATTTTATTTCACAGCAATCTAAGGGAAGATGTTAGAAAACTGTCCGAATTTTTTGTTTTATATAGGACCATCAAATAAGAATTCTATTTATGCTCTTCAGCAGGATTTTAATGATCTCAGATATCATCAAAGAAAATCAATTTTATTCTTTGATGAGGTTACAAATTATTCAATAAAAATAACTAATAAACATGGCCTAGAAGTGACATAAGATTTTGTGTGGTTTTTGAACTACTGTGGCTTTCTGATTAACAGACTACAGAGTGTTATCACAGTAAGACATAAATGAATAAACAACTGACAGAAAAGAAAAAGTCACTGGTAAATCACTATTATATGAAGGTTTCCATGTAGGTTCTCCAGGGATAAGTTAGGAATTAAATTCAACATCTGCATTAATGGCATTGAGACAAACAAAAGTGCTTAGATGATGATAAGTAAAAGAAAATACTAACAAAATATCTCAAAAATATGCTTAGAAAAAGATTAATGCAAAATTATAAGAAAAAAATTAATAGAAATCTACCTCACTCTAAGTGGAAATATACCAGTCCATTTTAGTCACCAAAATGTGCTAAAATTATACTATGGGATACACACATAAACAGAGAAGCTTTGAAACACGTGCATACTAACCAACAGTAGGACCTTGGATTGGATTGGCTGCATAATTATAATATTTTTGTTTGAACTATTTTTAGAAATACATGTGTATATGTATGTACGCGTGTCTGTAAATACCATACAAAATGCTTAATTAAGTAATGACAAAGAGCTACCTGATGTTAAAATACTAAAATTTTAGACTAAGACACTCTGTGGGCTAGAAATTGAATCATTTGTATTGAAATGAGAAGTAAAACACAAGTTCTTAACAATTTTTCAGCAGAAAAACATTTTTTTCCACTGAATCAAAATACCAGGGAAGTGATTTGTTTTCATATTTTCATAACAAGACCAAATACCTTCAGAAAAGATTGATTTTAGTTGTATGAACGCTAATGGTTTTGGTATGAGGGCAGTTGGGTCTGTCTGATATACTAGAGGTCAGAATAGATTATCTAATGCCTTTCGCAGTAAGTTAAATTTAAACAAATAAATAAATAAAAATGCTGACTTAAAGATGATCTAAATCTGGCCCACAATATATTAAAAGAAGAAAAGAAATAAAAATACATAGAAAGAATGACACAGAATTAACCATAATGTAATACTACAATGAGAATGGATTCAATGTAGTCACTGAATATGGTGATTGAAAAAAAATGAAAAGATACTGCCCTGAATAATGACATGAGATTAATTAAATCCTAGCACACCTGCTGTAATAGTTTAGATTTTAAGTCTTGTTGCAGCCTGTTCAAGGAGGCACAAAGCATTGTTTCCGATGAACACGTCTCCAGTCTTTCTGCAGAAAATTGTTTAGCTGTGTGAGCTCGGTGCTGTCACTTAGCCTCAGGGACAAAGAACACCATTATTTTTAGTACTATAGCCTAACCTGGCTTTTTATTCTAATGGAGACTCAGAGTTGAACAGGAAAAGGTGATTGTTCACCAAAGGTCCCATTAATTGCAGACCCTAATATCCATCACTGAGATAATGTCTCTTTCAGATGATCACATCAGGCATTTTACATCTTCTAGGTAACTGATAAAGTTTAGTCAAATTAGGCAAATTAGAACTGCTACTCTGACCTTTCAAAACTGCTCTCAGGAAAGATAGTAAATCACAGGTGTTAATCTCCAATAAGCTTTTTTTTTTTTTTTTTGTAGATCAGCATGCCTTGATTTTACTTACCTGCTTTGTACACATTTATTTCCTGTTTCGAAGGAGATTTTTTGAATGAATAGGGAAGGAGTTGAGGTTTATTTGCACTTTTAGAGGGTATTGTTCTGTATTCTGGATCAGGGAATACTCAGACTACAGGAATGCCCTTTAGAAATTTGTCGTCAGATCCATCCAGGATGCACTTCCAGAGATTGTTTCCATAGAAATACTGCAACAGTGTCATAGTGCAGTTTACAGAGGAATCCTGAAAATGTTGTTCTCTACCCTCACTTTCATCCAGTAATCCCATGTTAAGGTTATAATCAATCTACATATCTGTGTGAATACTCAGCCTGCATCATTCCCTCTCCTCTGTCACCACAACCTGGCTATCAATGGGATGGAGTCTTGGTCCAGTCTGTTGGAGCTGTACATTCTCAAATACGGGATGCATCCTGCACATAGACTTCACCAGGAGTGCCTTTTGCAGGAGGCTTCATCTGCAGCCAATTGCAAGGGAAAGACCTGGCAAATATTTACAGCAGCTTTTATCAGAGAGAAGTATTCAATGTCCTCCCTGTGCGCACTCACCACCAGACTTCTTGGTGCTTACCCTGTTTTTCTAGTGCAGCTAAGAGCTATTTTGTACCAAATAAAAGGAATGCGAAAAACAAGCTGCAATTAAAAAAGTGAAAACTTGTTTCTAACATGGCTTCACATTTAGTTACAGTTTTCAGGTTTTTACACAGCTCTTTTCAGTTTTGATGGACTGGTTTGCATAACAAAAGAGAACATGAAATTAATTTTTACCTCATAATGGTTAGCTGCCAAGCCAGAATGATAATGAACAAATCAAAAATCTTACGTAGACATTTTAGCAAGAGTTCATTTTCGCTGTATCTGTGAAGTAAATTGAGTGGAGGAGATAATAAAAAATTAAACAATCTTAGAAACTCAAATAACATTTTGAAATAAAAAGAAATGCTTAAAAATTAAATTTTAAAGATGGCTTGTGGGAGAATGTAATACCTTGTCAAGAACATGATAAAAAATAAAGCACTTGACTATTTGTTGAAAAAAAAATTCTTGATTAAGAATCAGTAGCAGATGGAAACATTTATTGACTGAAGACACTATACATCCTTCGCAGAGACACAGATGCTGCACAGTCTGATGGTTGTGCAGTAGCAATGAATTAATTAAAATAGACTTAAATATCATTATTTTTTTCCTATGTAAAGATGCGTTGTTGTTGAGCTTAAAATCATGAATTTTGGTGAATGAGAAACACTGCTACTCTGTACCATGCTTCATTTTCAATAACAAAATCAAGTAGCAGTTCTTGTGAAGCTAAAAGTTGCAACAATATTATACTGTTTGTGTAAGCTATACATTACCAAAGATGAGCTATTTAAAAATGAGATTGTCACCTTACATCATGCATCATGATATGCAGGATTTCACTATCTTAGTTTTGCAAACGTATTAATGCACTTCCTCAATTTTTAACTTACATGTACAAAAGAGCATAAATCACAACAGAATGGATATCTATTGATCTTTATAATATAGGAAAAAATTAACAAAACTGTCAGATGTTGTCAGCTACTCTCATTATCTGGAGAAAATAATTTACTACATATATTCTCAGTTTACTATAACAGTGGTGGTAGCGTGCTGAAAATCAGGCATGTTTCCTTTCCTCTTTAAAGTGTTTTCCTCTTTAAAGTGTTTTCCAGGTAAGGAAGTGTAGATACACAAGTGTAGATATCCTGCTACTGAAATGATCAAACTGACAGAAAGTAGGGAGGGCTGAAGTGATCTGGAACCGTAGATCTACAACAACGTAAGTAGTTATTTTAACTTGTTATTGTTGAACAGCAAAAGACAGATGCAGCTAAAGAGTTATGAAGATACCTGAATTTGCCAGCTAATCACTGGTTATTTTACATTATGAATGAAGGAAGAAGAGCTGTGCTTCTACGGCCAGAACTCAGACCCAGAATGCATGATCCCAGATAATTAATGTATAAGCTTACACCAACGACATCTCTACACAGAACAAACCACTGATCAAAATTAATTTATATACGACTCCTTTCATACTCTCCCAACTGTTTAGCTTCTTCAAAGATTATTAATATATCAAATAATAATTTGCAGGATGACAAGGGGCATCTATGTGGAGCAGTGATTATACCTGTGAAGATATTTAGCTTCAAATGTAACAAGATCTGTGTATCACATGTTGTCTTGCCAGGAGCTCAGTTAACTGAAAATTTTATAGAATCATGAGTCAGTATGCTTAATTTCATACTATAAAAAAGATGGAGCATTTTGAATTGTATGAAGAGAACAATTTTTCACATACATTTCAGGATTATAGGAAATCTATATAATTCATTATTTTAGACTTTTTATTACAGAGATCCATATTTTTATGTTTGAGATAAAACATATACTTCCTTTTGAAAGTCAGACAGTGACTAGTAAAATAAACATTTAAAGATAAGCACATCATCTAAACAAAACCAAACAAAAATCTCTACTGACATATAGGTAAATAAGTTACTATGGAAGTAATGCCTCCATGGAAACTACAGAACATGGAAAGAGCAAAATAATGCTATTTGATAGAGAAAATTACCACCTACAATGCACTATTTTTCAGCAGTCACCACTATTAGCTATGCAATTCTGCCTGCAATGAACAAGAGCCTGCATGCCATACTTGTAAAAATCTGCACCAGTAGAGGTGACCCACTGTTTCACAGCTGTTGTAGTAGCATCACTGCTGAAATGCATCAACCACTGTGTCACTGTGCCAACATCCACATCTTGGTCTCCATAAACATTCAGAAAGCTTCTGATGTAGGCCAACATAATAAAATAGAGGCATTACTTTTGGAACCACCCTCATACATTTATAAATAATACTGTTAAGAAATAAAATGAGAAAATACTGCAGCTAAAGTATTCTGTCAGAGACAGATGCTGGTAGTGTGGTAGTAGAGGCTGGACCTTCCTGCCAGTATCCCAGTACATTTTATTGTCATGCAATAGATAACAGCAGAGGGGCAGTCTGACAGAATGGCATCTGACATGAAAGTGTGGATGAAGCAAAGGTGTATCACTGAATTCCTCCATGCAGAAAAAATGGCACCCACTGACATTGCAAAACATTTATGGAGAGAAAACAGTGGATGTGAGCACAGTGAGGTAGTGAGTGATGCATTTCAGTGCTGCTGACATGAAAGACAAGCCACATTCTGCACAGCCATGCACAGCTGTCACATAACAAAATGAAGAGTGTTTCAATCAGCTCATATGAGCAAATCGGTGACTGACAACCAGGGAAATATGTGTGGAGTTGAATATTGGCTTCAGTGAGTTGAAAATGATGGTAGCAACATTGGAATACTGTGACGTTTGCCCCAGATGAATCCCATGAATGGTAACACAGGAACAGGAAGAATATTGTATGCAAGCTTGTCAGGATCTTTTGAATTAATGTAAGGCTGATGGTGAATTTCCTGGATTGCATCATTACTGGTGTCAAGACATGCATAACCACTATGAGCTAGAGTCAAAATAGCAGTTCAGTGAATGAATTCTCAATTGAAAACTAAGCTCAAGACAAGCTCTCAGCAGGTAAAGTGATGTGCATTATCTTCTGAGATAGGAAAGTGGATTCTGAGATAGGAAAGTGGAATCCTTCTGGATTTCTTGGAGTCCAATCAAACCATTAACTCTGACTGCTATGTCACGATGCTGAACTTCCAGAATTAGGCCAGAGGAGAAGACAGCTTTACTCTTGCAATGCCAGGCCTCAAACCAGTCTTATGACCATGCAGCACATTGCCAATCTTGGCTCAACTGTCATACCTCATCCACCACATAATTTAGATTGTGCATCTTTTGATTTCCCTCTGTTCAGGACTATGAAAGATGGACTGCATGGTCAACAGTATCCTAGCAATTATGGTATTAAAGCTGCTACAAAAATGTGGGACTCTTCTGATGGTGCAGATTTTGCATCAGCACAACATGCAGGCTCTTGTTCTTTGACGGCAAAAATGCACAGCTAATGTTGGTGACTATGCTGAAGAATGATGTTTTGTAGCTGAACATTTGTTCTATCAAATACTGTTACTGTGCTCTTTGTATTTTTTTTACTTTCCATGGAAATAAATAGGATGCATTACTTTCAGAGCAACCTACATATTTAGAAAAATATCTGCAGTCAGATTGAACTATCCATTAGACTAAAACCCTACCAGATCTGTATGAACCAAAACTTCCTTGACTGCACAGACATGTGATCTTGTTTTATTTTCACTAGCTATTTTCACATCATGCTGTGAAAATAATAAACGGAATAAAATCGATTTAGTAACAAAAGGGAAAAAGCCCAAGAAAATCATAGGGGTAAGCTTTGTTGTAAAAATCCATTCTAGGAAACTCTGGACTATCTGTTGATATCTTAAATCACAAGACAATGTTGGCCACAAATTGCTATTTTGAGATATATATATCCAACTACCACAAATCACTGTATTTTAGCAGCAGTTCAATAGAAACAAAAAAATAATACAGCTTAGACAGGTTTTAGAGATTGTCTTCTCTAAGCTGGATGTTCCCAAACTCCATTTTATAAAAAGGAAAGCTACGTGAAGTGTGACGTGTTTCAGGACTACAGACATGATGTCCATAGCTGGCTAAGGAGAAGGAGAAGCTTTCTCAGAAAAAAAAATAAATTAAAAAGAAATATTCAATGCAGTTTAAATGCTATAGTCCTAATTATTGTTCTGTTAAGCATATTTCTAAATAATTAAATGTTCAAGTTTGTGCTTAAACACATTCCTGAGTTAGCTTAATTTTATTTTACACAGAAATCATTGCTACTGTAATATAAATTTTATATGACTTTTATGAGAGGTATAATTGTCATTAACACTCCACTTTACGTGTGCAGGATTGGAGTCTTCCAAAGTGATATGAATATTTACAGAATAATGTCTTTATCTTTAAAAAAAAGTGTATATTATGATTTTACATAGAGATTAGGCTGATTTTAATCACTTCTGGATATAAATGCAAAATCAGGAATTAAAAATACATCTGCTGAGATTCACTTTACTGATTTTCTTGGAAGTTATTCACTGTTACAGTATTTTCTTTACATGGATTTACTGATGTTCCTCTTTATAGCCTGCCATTTTCCTGATACCTCTTTTCCAGACAGGCTTCCTGCTAGTTGCAGAATAGGGCTACATGAATGTTAACTGTAGAACACTAATTGATGATTTCATTGTGCCTCTATATAGCGAAGGACAGGACTAATATAGAAAGGCTGAATCATCTTCATTTTTGAGAAAGCTAGGAAACCAATTAGTAACTAATTATTAATAACTGACAAATTTCAGTTTCTCAAAAACAGGCATACCACCTCTAAAGTAGTTTATATTCTTTTCTCCAGTCTTGTTCAAAGAAATGCAGTTCCCAATTTTTTCCACCTTATGACTTGAGAAGTGATTTTGACTATCCTGTTATTCCTGATTCCCTGGGATATGCTTTTCCAGGTCCAGGTGCTTTTGAAGAAACACTGATTTGATAAATAAAAATCACCATTTTAACTATAATGTAAACTACATTAAGATTTACCTGTAATATCTTACTTTAAAAGACCTATCAATGTCTTTAGATGGACATCAATGCTAGATTGAGACTGAAGTGTTACAAATATACAAACAGTTGTTGGAATTATTGTATCGTTATCCGTTAGATATCCAAACTACTCCATAATAACAAAAATAGGATTATTTTTTTTTTCTTGTAAGCAGACCTGTTCTAAGCACACACATTTACTATGTACTGCAACCGTTTTATCAACTATATGAGGTTCTAAGTTGATCTCATGTCATTTATGCTGAGACACATAATGTAGCAAGTTGATTATTTCTTTAATGGATGAGAGAATATAATTCAGATGTTTAGGTCTCATTATCTTCATCTGGGACATGTTCTGTGTTTTGGTACCAACAGTCATTACAATTCTCTTAATGCTTAGGGTGCTCTCTTCTGTTCTCTTCCTACTGCAGAGGAGGGATTTTGACCTACAGTTCTGTCTTTACCTAAATCAACTAGTAACAGCAGGACTATGTCACACAGGAGTCTGCAGAATAGTTGCCTCAGGAAAATATTTAGTCTGCTCCAACTTCAGTAGCTTTGGTTTCTCAATAAGAATTAAATTTTTGTTGTGTACTTTTTCAGATGCCTCTTCCATTCATCCAAAAGAGGAAAGAAAAATAAAAGAACTTACTCTCTTAATGGACACATCTCAATCTGCTGTTTAAACAAGGTAGGATACATTCATGTCTAAATACTGCTGTAATTTAGATTTACAGAATTGCAACACTAGGAATGTGAAAATGTAGCTAGGAACTGAAAGCTCATTGGGCAATATGATCTGCCTTTTTTTTTTTCAACAAAAGAGTTGTTGTTTCTGTCTGTTCATGCCCTAATCCCTTTTTGTTTCTGTCTCTAGATAGAATTTTAGCGATGCATACAATTTTAAAAACACAGTCTAACTCTTGTAAGAGCTGGCTATGAGGACTGAGTCTATCAGTGATGCCAAATTAGCACCCAAAAGTTATGAGTCAGACCATAAATCATAGAATCATAGAATGGTTTGAGTTGGAAGGGACATTTAAAATCATCTAGCTTCAACCCCCCTGCTGTAGGCAAGGACACCTCTAGACCAGGTTGCTCAAAGCCCACCCAGCCTTGCCTTGTGTCTTCCAGGGAGGGGGCATAAACAACCTCCTTGGGCAGCCTGTTCCATTTCTCACAGTAAATAATTTCTTCCTAATATCTAGTCTAAATCTACCCTCTTGCAGTTTAAAGCCATTTCCCCTCACCCTGTCACTACATGCTCTTATAAAAATTCCCTCTCCACCTTTCCTGCAGCTATTAGACAAACTCTTGAAAAATCTTCTAAACTGTGGAATTTTAAAAAAATATTTATTTTACTTGTCTCTAAGATCGTGGGAATCTATCCCAGTCTTGGATGCATATGTGAAAGCCAGCAATGCTGATGTCTCTGCAGTTTCCATAGAGTTTCTTTAATCACATGTTAGATGAGAAAGCATATTAACACTGTTGTATTTAAAAACAAGGATCAGAAGAACCTTCCTTTTTCAGGAGGAAACATTAGGAAAGAAATTTGAGAAGAGACGTATTGAACTGTTTACCTTAGTAGTCCTACCAGTAAGGAAATTATTGTTGCCAACTTGAAGAAAACAGGAATTTCACTTCAATTTTTGTAATTATGGATGTGACTGTTATATACAATGCCATTTTAAAAAGAAATGGGTATTCATTCTTAATAATGATCTTGAAGGACTTGGTGACTTGGTAATCATTTGGTACTTTGTTTCTACAGAGGTGTAGCAATATGTGATGATTAGTTAGATGAATTACATGTGCCATGAATTACAGTGACCCTGGTCCTGTTGATCAGATGAGGTGCAAATGTATGTTCAAATGATAGTTTCTTCTGCAGGTAAACTTCTAGCTTAGAGGCAAAGTCTGAAATGGGAAATAGAAGATCTAAGGTAAGCAGTGAAGAAAGGAACAGTGTGACAGAAATAGATAATAAGAGGTTCTTAATAATGCTGAATTACAGCCTGAACCAGTGATTGAGCACCTGGTGGGAATTCAGGGCCAACCAGCGGAGCTCATGTGCAATGCACTGAGTGACTGAAGGGGTGAAGCCACAATCCACCCCTTCCCCGACCTCATGTAATGGCTGGCAGTGTAGGCAAAGGTATCTCACAGGAGATTCCTGTGTACCTGAGGCCTTCCAAGTTTAAGCAGATTCTTTTCTTTGTTTCTGTGTCTACGGCTGCTGTGTTTGAGCATATCCTTACTCGCTGCAGCTTAGGACTTGGCTGCTAAGCTGTCATTGCTGCACTTTCCATGGTGTTACAGCATTACATTGTGTCACAGCAATAGCTTAGATTCCTTTTAGGTAAGGAGATTCTGGGAAAGATAGTGGGATAAAGTTTTAGATGCATGTAGCCTGATTGTGATGTCAGTAGTAAAGCAAGGTTGAAAAGAGGGGGTGGGTTTGGAAAATTGAAGTGTTCATAGTGGTGGGATTGGAAGACGGAAATAGTATCCCCTCCCTGGAAGCATTCAAGACCAAGTTGGATGGGTCTTTGAGCAACCTGGTCTAGAGGGATTTACCCCTACCTATAGCAGGGGGATTGGAGCTAGAATATCTTAAAGGTTCCCTCCAACTCAAACCATTCTACAACTCTATCAGAAGTTGTGCCTATGCACAAATCAAGTCAGCTTTTACTGGGCACAAAACAAATGCCTATTTGACAATCAACAAATAGTAGTACATCATGTTAGCTGTTCAGTCTGAAGGAAGCCTTAATAAAAAGGTCAGAGTATATAAAAAGATCATAGGAATACAAATCAAGGAAGGAAAGGAAAGACATTACAAGAATGATTTTTTTTTTTTTTTTTTTTTTTTCCCTAGGAAAGGCAGGATAAAATGAGTGGATAAGCAAAACCACATTAAAAACATCTGTATTTCAAACAATTTTTTTACATGGAAGTCATTACAGCAATCATTTTACACATCCATTAAAAACCTAAACATTCCTTTCATCAAAGCTGCAGAAGACTTAGTTTTATGATAAATACCTTGACAATTCTGATATCAGTGAATCTGATCGCAATTTATACACAAATATAATGTGTACATTTATACACAAATATAATATAATTTATGCACAAATAACCTTAGACTTTCAGAATTGGTATCATACCTACAGAAGTTCTAGTAAGACTGCATTATGCGATGCAGCTCTATTAGTACCCATAAAATTGTACAATAATAGAAGCATAAGGCTTCCAGTTACTGTATGTTCACACAAAAGTTTTCATGATTTTACTTAAGAAAAATCTCCTAAAAGGCCTATGAAACACGTTGTCAGAATGCCTTTCCTTCTCAATAAATGAAAAGTTATTAAAATTTAATTTGATCTAGTACAATTGTATTCATGAGTACTTCCAAGGCAAATATTTAGCTTGGTAGACTTAACTCATAAATTAGCTGCAGTGCAGACTCTACAAAGCCCTTTGTAGTTTCTTGATGAGGTTGAGATCATGTTTATGCAGACAGATGCAAATCAAATGATGTGACCACATTTTATAACCTGCACAGGTGCAGTACCACTTAGGACCACACCGTCTAAGGCAATTCATGAAGATAACTTTGTAGTCATTTTAGAAGAACCAGTTTTCTTTACTCTATGGCTGAGCAGTGGTTATTTACAGGAGCACACAAGTCATTATATAATTCATTCTCAAGCAAAATTTTTTCCTGAAACTAAGTTTTAGATTAATGGTTTTAATGAGTGTTTCTAGATGTTTTCAGTGACTACAGTCATAATAATAAGGTAAAATTAAATCCAGCTTTTTGTCATGTTTGATGTATTCATCAAGCCTTCCCTGATGAATTTAAGTTTCCAAATTTTAAACAAATCTGTTTCCCCAGTGTTAAAAAATGGCCCTGTACAGACTAATCAACAGTTCAGTCTCTAGCCTTTGGTTTCTTAATGTAAGTACTGCCTTGTACTGTGAAATCCCTGTGCTAATGGCATTCTGGATGTCCCATCATTTTCACTCAAGAATTACAATATCAAATATGTTTAGTTTACAAATAAATTTTGTTGGTGTTTTGTTTTTGTTTGCTCGTTTTATTCATTTTTGTATTCTAAAGGCGACGTCTGCATTCTTTAGAATCAAGCTAGATATTTTTTGAATTAGTTGATTTCTGTGGAGGTGTTTTTTGTTGTTATTTTTCATGTCATGTGCTATTGCTAGTTACCTATATTCTGCAATGCAAATGAACTCACAGTTATATCTGTGCAACACTAAATTCCAAATTAAACTCTCTATGGATGGCACTATCACCTTATTTCCCTCAATAGAGTTGCACAGGTGTATCCATTTGAAAGTTATTAAATAGGTCTACTGATATACAAGATGGAACAAAATTTGCAGCTTGGTATTTCCTACTTGTGTAGGCTCTGCAGGAGAGAAATCTTATTTATATTACTTGCACAGGTAGCTATTACTGAATGCACACAGAAAGGAGGTTTGCTGAATAAAATGCTGCTATCTGAAAGAAAGCAGGATTCATGCTAGAGCTTGTAGTTCATGGTACTTTGTACTAATGACAGCAGTGTTTCTTCTGACATGGTAGAATAGGGTCATATGTCAACAAGAAAAATTGTTACAAATGAGAAATTTATAATCTTGGAGTGATGTAATAAAATGGGATTTTCTCTTCAACAGAAAAAAAAAATACATAACTCAGTTAGAGATTACCTAATTCTGGAGTGATTGTACTCCAACTTTTATCTCAAAAAATACTTCAGATTTTCTTTTCATGAGACTTGTGATGTACGTGATTCTTCAAGCTTCCCTATTTTGGCAAGTGCTTACTGTGTTTGCTTCAAAAGAGGGAATTGCCTTTGTAGCCTGTATTATTTTCACCAACTTTTGCCACTTGGGAGCATCAGGAGAATGTTTATTATGCTCAAATTAGTAGAAAAGAAAATCTTATTCCGCAATTCTTATTCCCTAGTCCTTCTCACCACACCATTCCTGATACAAGCCAGGATGCCAACATGTCTTCTTGGCCACCTGGGCACACTGCTGGCTTGTATTCAGCCGACTCTCCATCAGTACACCAAGGTCCCTTTCCATCAGGCAGCTTTCCAGCCACTCCTCCCCAAGCCTGTAGGGTTGCCTGGGGTTTTTATGACCAAAATGCAGGACCTGACACTTGGCCCTATTGAAAATCATGCAGTTTGCCTGGGCTCATTGACCCAGTCTATCCAGGTCCCTCTGTAGTGCCTTTCTTCCACCAGGCAGATCAACAGTCCCTTCCAACTTGGTGTCATCTGCAAACTTACTGAGGGTACACTCAATCCCCTCTTCAAGATGGTTAATAAAGATGTTAAATAGAAGTAGCCTCAGTACTGAGCCCTGGGGGACACCACTCGTGACCAGCTGCCAAATGACTGATATTAAACATCTAATTTCAAAACAAATCATCCTAAACTTATCTATGAACTCTCTCTATTAATCTCAGGTACATAAAATATAATGAGCTAGACTGATTTTATTTCATTCCCTGTTTGCTTGCTAATTGGTCTATACAATCAATGTGCATGTGCAGCCAGCGCTTTGCTTCATTGTCTTGGGTCTTTTCATCTAATGTATGAAAAATTATGTTTATTAAGATCAAAACAAAGATATTCTAACAGCTGCCTGGAAAGGAGTCCCATCCCTCACTGCAGCAAATAATTATTCTTACTTAGTATAAGGATAGTATGTTTGGAATCTCTCTGTGTGAAAATGAGCAAAAGACAATATGTTTGGTTTCTGAAGTGTCTCAAGGCTATCACTGTACTAAGATACGAGAAAATAATAGAAGTAGTTCACATACTTGCTTATAATCTTTCCTGTTGTCTTGTCAGAACCTGCAATATGTAGATTATTATTTCATGAGTTTCCCAGACATTATCTTGGTCATTTCTGTTGTTAAACATGAGAGCGACAATGTCTTTGCTACATTAGATATAAGAATATATTGAAGGACTATAAGAAAGGGAGCCTCACATCTAAAGGGGGGCTATAATAAAGAAGGGGATAGATTCTTTAGCAGAGTCTGTTGTGAGAGGGCAAGGGGAAATGGCTTCAAACTTCAAAGAGCAGAGATTTAGATTGGATATAAGGAAAAAGTCTTTTACAGTGAGGATGGTGAGGCAGTGGCGGACGCCCTACTCCTGGAGACATTCAAAGTCAGGCTGGATGTAGCTCTGAGCAACCTGATCTAGCTCTGGATGTTCCTATTTATCCCAGGGGAATTGGACCAGGTGATCCTTAAAGGTCCTTTCCAACTCAAATGATTCTATGATTCGGTAACTTACCGGATATCATAAATTTGAAGTTGATCCCATTCTCTGTCTCAACCAGAACAGGGAACACCATGATCATCTCTCATTTGTCTTTCTTCTTAAAATAATATTATTAGAGAACTCATGCTTGTTCAATAATTTAATATTCTAAAAAATGTTATCTAAACTCAGTTATGTTTTGCAGTTATCAACACTAAATGCTGGGAAGCAGATTCTTAGAGAACAGTTATGATAATGATGTTGATTTCAGTGTTCCTTGTAGAATTTTTTAAAATATTTATTTAAAAATTATGATTTAGTAAACATATTTTCTCTCTCTTCTTCCTGATTCTTTAAATGACAAATAAAATGGACACTGAAGTTTCCCTAAAAGGGTAGCAATCCACCCATCTCAGATTAAGATATGTAGACACATGTAGATGTGTATGTGTGTGTCTGCCTACACGTGAGAAAGAGTCTGAATAACTACATTCCATTAATTTATCTTTATTACTGTATTTTATGGATGCTTGAACATTTTGCATTAAAACTCTCTTTCAGTGGAAATTGGGATTTAGATCAAAGTGTTTTCTTTTTTTCTTTTTTTTCTTTTTTTTTTTTTTTTTTTTTTTTCCAAAAATTGTCTGCTTTCCATAGAAAACAGAATTTGTTTTACTTCATTTTCCCTAAAGATCAAATGCCTGAAAACCAAATATTTTGATTTGGCTGTCTTCCTGTACAGACACAAGGAAAGCTGAACTGAGGTACATTTTGTCTCTACTGGGGACTAGATTCCCAGTCAAAACACTCTACTATAGTCCTTAACAACAGAAGTCAGCAGGAGGGGTTACTGTGGTATTTCATGAGACCAAATGCAGACCTAGATTAATGAAAACATATTTCTTACCCCCAGTTGTATTTCCCATGGATCATCAGAACAGTACTCACTGTTTCAAAACAATTAGTTATTGTGCCAAAAAGAAAATGAGGACAAGTTAATATAAGAAAACAAATTAAATGCTTTATAACCTATTCTGAAAATATTAATGCATAATGGCCTTATAGGATCCAGGGTGACAAGTAACCATGATGTGAGTTTGTCTTCTGCTGTGTGTATGCCTATGACTATGACTTTGTACTTTGGTGAAACAATCCATTTAGTTCTGGATGTTAAACTTAATTGATAAAGTCTACAATGTAAAAAAGACTAACACATACAGGCTAAATACAGACAAAAGGAAAATGTATTACTTTTACGGCTCAATGACAATTAGTTTATCTGCTAATCACATTATGCATCAGAGGGCTCTGTTAGAATATAAGTGGAAATTGGAGTCTGTATGATCAAGTGTATCTGTTGTACATTAAAATTCTCTTAAAAATGATTGACATTTTATAGTCAAAATGTGAACACATATTGTTTGTAGCACTACAAATATTAATGCGCTGAGGCACATTTATATAGTTAAATGGGTCAAAATATTCACAAATATGGAACTTACTGTACAGCTCACAACAGAAAGTAAGTCTCTGTGAAGGCCATGCAATTTTAACTGAGGAGCTAAGAAAAAAATAAGATTTAGCTAATTGTAGTGTCTTAATAGAATTACTTTTGGCTGGAAGGTAAAATACTGACAAAAGTCATAAAATTTAAGCATCATAAGGACCACCCATTCCTTGAATATTTCCCTATGCTCCTCTTCCAGTTGAAATCAATAACAACACAGCCTCACTGTACTGTGCAATAGAAATGTCACAACTAGCTTCTGATTATAGAAGCTATGAGGTGTAGGACCAGGAATATTCAGTGATGTCTGCTTAAAAAATTTCTGTTCCTGTGTTTTTTTTCCATCAGCAATGACTGATTCCTTCAAATGTTATGGGTTTCCTTCTGATTTTTGTTTTGCTTTGCTTTGCTTTGTTTTCCCCAGAAAATATAAAAATCTGTAAAATGTTTATTAGAATGACTTTCCTGTCACGAGTGAGAAACTTCACAGGATAACTCTGAATGTTAAGAAGCCAAATGGCTAAAACGTTTCTGTCAAATGGGGAAACTCCACTGCCACCTGCTCAGTTACTCCTAGGGCCTCTTTATAGCCATCAGCCTGTGAAAGGTTTGTTCTCACAGACAGAAAGGTCGTGGTGGTGAGGGATCAACCTCGATGTTCCAGTCAGAGATTATTTCCACCTCAGCCTCAGAACTGCCCCTGGGGAAGCCCAACCCCATGGCCAGGGAGCACCCAGCACCAGCATCGTGTCAGGTATCAGTGAATAGCTTGAATTTTGAGGCATCCCAGAAGTTAGAAGCGATAGGTGACACTGACATAAAAAGATAAGTAGTATGTATTTTATCCCACAAATAAGGAATTATAGGTAATACAAACATATTATGATACACGTTGTTTCCAGCACAGAGGACAATTAATTGCAGAACAAAATTATGACTTATTCATGACATATACAAGTCATTCTGAAAGTAATGCTTCATTATTTTTTCCCCATGGAAACTAAACAGATACAAAGAGTGCAGTGACACTCTTTGATAAAGCAAATTCTCAACTGCAAAATACTATTTTTCAACAAGTTAGTGACACATTTTTGTCAGCGATGAAGAAGAGCCTGCATGCCTTGCGTATCAAAATCTGCACTAGCAGAGGTGATCCACTCACTGTCACCACTGCTGAAACACATCACCCACTGCCTCAACTGTGCTCACATCCACTCTTTGGTCTCCATAAATGTTCAGAAAATAAAATGTTCAGATGCATGTCAGCGTGTGCCATTTTTTCCACATGAAGGATTTCAGTGACACAGCTTTGCTTTATCCACACTTCCATCTCAGACATCATTGTGTCAGACTGCTCCTCTGCTGCCATCTGTCACACAGCAACAACATGTCATAGAATATTGGTGGGAAGGTTCAGCATCTATTGCCATACCACCAACATCTGCCTCTGATGTCATGGGCTAATGTAAGAAAATAGGATGCGTTATTTTTAGAGCAACCCCTGTATGTAACTGTATCTTTCTTTTAAATAGCTACCTAGAAGAATACATTGAACCATAAACAGGGAAATTCTAACAGTCATGAAACAAAATCTAATTACAGAATATAACAAATAACAAAAGAACCTTCTTGAAACTTAAAATCTTGTGGCTGGTTGTTGCCAGCAGACATGAATCTCAGGGATGAATATTTCACAGTCATTTTTACATGACAGGGGTTGATAAGGTTGTTATGTGCTGTGTTCTTTAAACTCATTGCCTGGGTCAGGCGGCTCATGTGTTTTTCATACATTCATTTCCAGCATCAACACCTGAGTTTTTTGTGAACAAAGATAAAATTTATTTGAGGTGCTTGGACTTTTTTTGTGAATGAATCAGCCTTTGGATATAAATGCATAAATAAATTTCATTCAAAGAGAAACAGATCTGTGTCTTACAGAACTGTGACTAGTCACAGCAACGAGCTTGGAAGAAAATTTATCCTTCACTCTAATGTGTACAACTTTTGTCTCTTCATTTAGTTTCTTTGCTGTTTTTCTTATCATATTGTTTACTAAACAATAATATTTTCATGACTTTTTTTTCCTTCTTGCAAAAGGAAAGAGCTGTAAGCTGAATTAATTTTTCCTTCCTAGGTGCAACAGAAAAGTTCTCTCGCCTTCTTCCGCCCAGTTTTTGTTTAGTTTGCCGTCTTCTTTTCTGAAAATATAAAAAGATAATTGGAGAACTTTGTGACATGAAAATAGATATGTTGCAGGCTGATTTCTCTAATTCAATTTTAGATTGCTTTATTTTATGTCTGGTGTTCCATATGCTTTGCTAATTTTTGAATTTTTGCACAACCTCTTGAACATAACCAGATACAAACATTTTTCAGATAATCCCTCACTATGATAAGACCAAAGCAGAATCTTTTCAGCGGGTAAATTAGTTCAGCCCCTTTTTCTGTAGCCTTTGCTAGGCCTGTCTATGTCTGCATTTGCCTTTGCCACATCACACAACTCAAGATAGGGTTGGGGTAGGAGTGTGATACAGTTCTGGTTAAGACAAATGCAATGTAAGCTGTACTTCTGATGTGCAGATGTGGCTGCATCTCGAGCTCCAAATAGTTCAGTTATTTCAGAATACCATTTTTGGAACTATCAGAAAGTCATAATTTTCTCCTTCTTCTCTTTCATGACTATTTTTTTGCAAAAATAAAGTAAAATAAAATAAAATAAAATAAAATAAATAAAATAATGGATTCTTTGTAGACATGGCTTTGAGATAGTTTCTGAATTATTTTAGAAATAAAGAGTAACAGTGCATTGCATTCCAGCATAATGTAACGTATACTGCTGTAAGAGACTTAAAAGTGGTATAATTACAATCAAAACATTTTTTTCCAAATTTCATCTTCTTGTGATTTCCAAAATTTCCCTATGTCTACTCCTACTTAAAATTGATTACAGCTAGAAAATAAAAATAAGAGAGCTGAGTAGTTATAAAAGTAGAAAAAAGTCCCGTATTCAAAGAACTTATTCACAGATCTGACTGAACATGATGCAGATCTTTCTATAACTGAAGTTTAAACATCTCTAAGAATTTCATCTGTGCAGGAAAATGTTGAGAGACAAGAAAGCCCCCCTGAATTTGGACACGAAGAGGTTTGTGGAAGAATATGAGTCTTGTTTTCTAGAAAAACTATATTTGGCTATATTTTTCTTCTGGTCTTTATTCTGCTTACTTATGCGGCACGTAATAAATAAACAGCACAGTTGTACCACTAGAGGGCAGGAATGCTTATCAAACATACTTGCCACCAGTTGTTTCACCACATCTTTATCAGAAGGGTAACCCAACGTTCTTCCCTTCTTAAGTGTTCAAGCATGCACCACAAGTGTTTAAAACACTACAAAATCATTTGACCTACCAGACCGACCTGTCATTTGTATGGCAAATTAATCACTGAGATGGTTCCAGGGTCAGTGGTGTGACTGAACTCAGCTCTGTGAGGCTTAGCACGCAGTCAGTGCTTATCACTCTCAGCCTGGCACTGAGAAACAGCTGTGCCAAGCACTGTGCTTGCCAAGGAAGGCTGATAATGAGAAGAGATGAGTCAGTGCTTAAATTTCATACTTATGATGAATAATAAGAGAAAGAAAAATCTTTAAACAGTCTTCTATCTAATATTTATAGCACCGACGTGTTCACACACAACATCTAAGCTTTTCTGCAAGCGAGACTAATTCTGATTAGACCATAACAGTAACCAGATCTGAACAGTAAAGACTGCTGGATGGAATACTACGGAGAAAAGTTCTGGACTATTATTAAAGTGAAACCGATTTGCATGGAATGTCTTGGTTAACTCATAAGTAATATATAAACTGAAGTATTTAGCTGAGTTTGATTAAAGGTTTACATTCTTGTACCTGTTTGCCAACAAAACGTAGTGTTCACTGTTCCAAAAGCCTTGTTTTGGGGGAAAAAAATAAAAATAAATGCACTATGAGGTCACTCAGAATTATAAAATTTTAGTCAGCTAAAATTAAACACAGTAGTGTAAATATCTTTTCTTTCACCCGTTTTCTGTCACATTTAATATTTTCTTCTTTTGAATGGCTGCTTTTCACCATGCAAGCAAATAGACATCAAATTGTGATAGTATCAGTATAAACTATATTTAATGGGAACAAAGATAAAAGATGAAAAAGAAACCTTAGTATAGTCATAATA
>NW_024884697.1:30057648-30133586 GCF_019232065.1 Centrocercus urophasianus | reverse complement strand
AGGAAGGAAGGAAGGAAGGAAGGAAGGAAGGAAGGAAGGAAGGAAGGAAGGAAGGAAGGAAGGAAGGAAGGAAGGAAGGAAGCTCAGACTGTGCAGCAGTTTCTTGCTGGGAAAGGACCTAACTGTACATTTTCAGTGAAATAGACAAATAACATAAGGGCAAAAAGTCTTCTGTTTCATGTGTATTTTCTGGAAGCAAAAGGAAGTTGACACATATTAGGATGCTTACAGAAGCCATAAAATCCCTGTTCAGATGGATCATCTTATGATTTGCTTGGTGAGATTTTGAAGCCTCTTTGGAAAAGGAAAGGTTGTGCTTTTCCAGTATTCATCCATAGAAGAATGTTATCATAGAATCGTAGAATCCTCAGAGTTGGAACAAGCCTTTAAAGGTCTTCTAGTCCAGCTCCTCTGCAATGAAAGAAATATCCACAGTTAGATCAGGTTGCTCAGAGCCATATCCAGCCTGACCTTGAAAGTCTCTGAAAACAGGTCATTCACCACGTCTGTAGGCAACCTTTTCCAGTGCCTCACCATTCTCATTGTAAAAGACCTTTTCCTTATAGTCAACCTAAATCTACCCTCATTAAGTTTGAAACCCTTGTTGTATCACCACAGATCCTGCTAAAGACTCTGTCCCCTTCTTTCCTGAAACTCCCATTTAGACACCGAAAGGCCACTGTCAGATCACCTTGCAGCCTCTCTTCTCAACTGAAAAAACAGCTCTTTCAGCCCGTCCTCATAGAAGAGGTGTTCCATCCCTTGGATTCTTTTTTGTAACCTCCCTCTGGACTCATTCCAATAGACGTATGCCTCTTCTGCACTAAGGACTCCACATCTAGATGCAGTACTAAGGGTGAGGTCTCACCAGCACAGAGAAGCAGGGCATGATCACCTCCCTTGACCTGCTGGCCACATTTCCTTCAATGCAGCCCAGGATACCATTATATTCCATTCGCAGAGTTGCCCTCTGAAGATGAATTAGTCTTTTTGCTAAAATCACAATTTTGCCGTAACATGAAGGTATCTGAAAAACATTCACCTTTGACTGTGTCAGGTGCTAGAAGTAGTTTAGATTCCACAGGTTTTTTTAATCTCCCTTGTACAAGACTGGCCTAATGAAGTCAATGTGAATATTTATAAAATGGTTGACTTTTACGTTCACAGGTGCAGAGACAAACTCTAACCTTCTTCCAGTTTCCAACAAAAGCAAAATATGAGCAAGCATCTGCATCAGAATGCTGCAGTTTAAAATGTTTTAACTTCAGGATACCTTGAAAAGGATACTACTTAACACTGCCCTCAATTGTTTTGGTGTTGGTGCGACAACGTGGTAAGCAAAATCAAGAATAGATTGAGCTGAAAATTAAATGAACAAGGCCAGAACAGCCAGCAAAACAGCGTTCCAATTTCAGGAGTGCACCAGCCTTGCATTCATATACAACATTTATTGACCTGCAGTCTGAGAAACCTGTCTAATTCTGTGGGTTATTTTGTTTGTTTATTATGCTTTTAATTTGAATGTGTGTGACTTTTTAGTTTGAAAGAACTGCTTTGTTCTACAATTTGAAACCTGTCTTATACACAAAAGTAACATAATAGTTCTTTATATCCAACCTCTCTGAGAAGTTTTCAGATCAAGATGCATATTAGAGTATTAACATTTTGCATTATCTCTTTTTTTTTTTTTTTTTTTTTTTTTTTTTTTGTTAATAATCTCCTTCTGAATGAATTCTGAGGTAAAATTTTCAGAGAACTGACCAACTATGATTTTCAGGTGTGGTTCTTAATTCAGTTTTTTGCTTCCTCACTATGACTAGTTTTTCCTTTCTGCATTACTGTGTACTGTCTACTATCTTATCAGAACTTTACATAAAAGTCATAAGCTTTAAAGAGCATTTGATAATGGACCTTGCTATAAGCATTTGTGAAAATATAGGAATACAGTAAATGTTCCATATTTATTTTCTTCATATTTTTTTAAGGAATAAGATATAAGGTCTAGTTTTCTTTTTCAAAAACTGTTCTTTCCTGTTGTGTCCTATGCATTAGTGTGTCTGCAATTTCGTTTTTATTAAAATTTCTATTGACTTGCACGGAATTTATTAATTGCAGTTCCCAGCATCCTTTTTAAGAAATAAATGCACATATTTCCTTGTTCCTTGTGCACTGTTGCCAAGGCATGTATTACATACTACTGTGAAACAGTACCTCAATTTCATACTGAGTTGCTTTACATTTCATAGCTGTTGATCGTCTGATCATGGTGACTGCTCTCGGTTTTTCTATTGACATTTTGAATAAGTTTCTTGAGATTTGCTTCCTTAGTCAATAAGAGTTCAGTGCCACTGAAAGTGCCTCTCTTTTTTTCCTCTTCACCTCACTCTTCCATTTCTTATCTGTGTCAGGCTGCAGAGCCCCACTTTATTTCCAGTGTCACGCAGACGCTTTTTACATTTTTGCAGTAGAGAAAGCAGCTTACGAATCCAGCAGAATTTCTTCAGATCTTATCTTTCTTCAGACAGATTCATTTTATTCTGTGTTAATACACTTGATCAGCTCATTGAAATCCTTGATGAGAAAAAGGCCAAGTGAAGGGTGGATGGTGGGAGTACACAGGCAGAAGTGAAAGTAAAGAAGCAGAATTGTGGTTCTTCTACTTTGGAAGCTATGAACTGTTAGACTGGGTCACCTGATCTAACTATATGTGCAGTAAAGATCAGAAAATGTACAACCATGTAAATAATTCTAAATAATCTATATTGGCCTTACTGTCTTCAATACTGAAGATGTTTCTGGCAGATTTCTTGATTCTGATGCATTTTGAGATGCTTTTATTTTAGCTCTTTTTTCTTTGGTAAGCTGTTCTTCAACTCCTGATTTGTCCTATTACAACTTTAAATATAAGTTGTGTGGGATTTCTTATGCTACACTTTCTAAGGCCTATCTTTTTGTTTTTTAAAAGTTTTCTTCTCCCCACTCATTAAACATACTATTTTTCAATGATTCTTTTAGAATATTGTGCTTAGCAGCTTAACTATTATTCTAACAAGTTGAGATTTGAAAGAGTCATCTCCTCTCCTCACTTGTATTTTAATTGATGGAATAATACAAGGAAAAGAGATAACAACAAATTGGTATGGAACAACAACAAAAAAATAATAAAATAAAATAAAAGCCAGAAAGTCAGCAGGCATTTAGATACAGAAACCATTAAATTAATCAAATTTCACTATGATTCTTTGGCTTTTTAATTTATTTTTTTCTTCTTTCCTACTAAGTCAAACAACCACATCTCATTCATATCTACATGAATGCTTTCTGTGTTTCCACTTCTCTGCTTTGGAACAAACTACTCTAAAAGAGACAAAATAAGATTGTTAAGAAGTTCTAAGTAGCATTTTCAGAACAAAAGACGTTTGATGTAATAAAAGCCCCATCCATTACGTTAAAGATTTTGTAGTAGTGGACTTCTCTTGTTATCTTTTTTAAATCCCAGATCAAGCCAGTTTCTAAGGACTGAAATCTCACAAAATGCTCTTCCTCAGCTATTCAGTTCAGGTTTTGGTTTTGGCTTTCTATTTGGGAAGGTGGTAAAAATCTCATTTCTGTTTGGAACAATGTAAGGAGCTGTGAAGGGGTCGGTGTACAGGAGATTGTGGTATTTCCAGAATGGAAGTGCCAGACTTTTCACAAACACCTGTTCAAAAATTTTAACTCTGTTTTGCAGATTAGCAATTAAATTTTTTCAATTGTTTTCATAAAATCTTAAGCTTCTCAATCTGTATTGTAATCTATGCTTTTGTTGTATTTGAACTCCTCACATATTTTAACAACTTCTCAAATTTAAAAGGAGGTAATATATTTCAGAATACGCGATGTAAAAAATATCTGCCTAAGGCTTATAAAATAAGTCATAGAAACATTAAGGAAAATACAAATATATGATCTTGATACTGTTCCACTGAAATGCCAGTTCTTGGACAAATAAGTTCCACACTCTCCAGTATTCCTACTGACAGCTTACTGAACTACAGATTCTATAGTTTAGTTTTATTTTTTCTGCTTATGTGGCAAGTCTAGAGATTAGACTGTTTAACTAAGAAATGAAGTAAAGATTGTTATAAGAAAAGTCCACAGTATTTTTTTGTTTTAACTTGCAATTTTATCCCAGCAAATTTCTGAGCTGTTTCTGTGAAAATATTCAGCCTGACTCCATTAAATATTCAAGTACTATTATCTTACTTAACAGATACGTGGGAGAATAGGTATTTGTAAATCTCTTTCCAAATAGGGAGTCACAGAAATGTAGATATCACAAGGCCTGGATAAAGAAAGGTGATGATGTCTTAAGTGAGACTTAGGATTTAAGAACTTAAAACTGAGTTCTTGAAAGCTCCTGCATAATCTTTGGAGGTGCCCAGACTCTATCAGCACCTCATTTTTCAGCACTGCATATCCTCAGATGCCTGAATTTTAGGTCTGCAAAGGCTTAGAAGTAAATCACTGTTGACATGACTGACAATAGTTTGGCTTCTGTCTCGTATTTAAGTGTCATCAGCAGCAGCAAAACTTGGTTCTCCTGTCTATTTCCAGTGCATCCCTCAACTTGAAAGGCATTCTCTCAGCAGATTTAACAGCATGAAAGTAGAGAAGCTGGACAGTGGTTAGACTTGTAGATGAATGAAACAAGAAGCCTTTAATGAGTTCCAAAAATCTCTTCGGATTTGGGCCTACACAGTTTACCATCAGCATTGCAGGATCTTCGATAATGTGAGAAGTTGAGTCCTACTTTCTAACCCTCAGGCAAATGCTTTAATCACAGAACTACAATTACACTGCCTATAGGCTCATCTTTCTGCCTAGTGAAAGCTTACAGAGAGCTCAGAAGAAATATTACAGCCATTTTTTCATTACCAAGCTGGAAGAACCTGTTGAAAGAACCTGCAAAGAACAGAATTAATGGAGAGCTAAAAAATATGATAGGTTTATGTAGCAAGGTAAATTCAGATCAGGTATTAGGAAAATCTTCATGGTAGAAATGATCTGGAAGAATTGAAAAAGACAATCTTATGGAGGTCTTCTAGACACTTTTATCTTTTCTGGGATATGCTCATATTAGCACACCAAACAAAAAAAAAAGAACAAGTTAAAAGTTCTGGACTATTATTAAAGTGAAACAGATTTGCATGGAATGTCTTGGTTAACTCATAAGTAATATATAAACTGAAGTATTTAGCTGAGTTTGATTAAAGGTTTACATTCTTGTACCTGTTTGCCAACAAAACATAGTGTTCACTGTTCCAAAAGCCTTGTTTTGGGGGAAAAAAATAAAAATAAATGCACTATGAGGTCACTCAGAATTATAAAATTTTAGTCAGCTAAAATTAAACACAGTAGTGTAAATATCTTTTCTTTCACCTGTTTTCTGTCACATTTAATATTTTCTTAATGGCTTAAGCTTTTCACCATGCAAGCAAATAGACATCAAATTGTGATAGTATCAGTATAAACTATATTTAATGGGAACAAAGATAAAAGATGAAAAAGAAACCTTAGTATAGTCATAATAGAAGGAAGGAAGGAAGGGAGGAAGGAAGGAAGGAAGGAAGGAAGGAAGGAAGGAAGGAAGGAAGGAAGGAAGGAAGGAAGGAAGGAAGGAAGGAAGGAAGGAAGGAAGGAAGGAAAATAACCTTCAAAATTCCTTCAAAATTTCCTTTTTAATGATCTCTTCCTGCTCATCTGGAAATTGTAGAAAAGTCTCAGGCCAATTACCCAAAATTTTAATATGGTTCAAGACCCAGTTTATGTGCAAAACGTATGCTTCTGCAATTGTACTGTTAACAATACAATGTCTCGCTTCTACTGTTATGAAGCTTCAGTGACACAGATATTTTATTGACAAAAAGTATTCTTCACCTCTTACAGCGACTTTTCTCAAGTGCTCCTGCTTTACTTTCCCCCCATGAACTCAGCCTTTGCACCTTGTCCAGTGATTTTCCACAACTACATATATTTTTTCCAATGATGTAAATCCCCCACAATGTATTTTTTCTCACAACTCCAAGCTAAGTGCTCCCAAACTAGTTTGAGAAATGCATCTTTACGATACAACAGAAAAAAAATAAAGGTAACATAAAAAACATGTCCAGGTGCTGTAGACTTTTTTGCCCCAGTTAAGAGGCAACATATGACCATTCCTTGACCAAAAGGTTTGCTGAGAGGAGATCTAGAACAGATGTAGCCACACAAACCAATTTTTAGTTTGCAAGTAATTCACTGAAGGAATGGTGTCAAAATATAAACTTAAAGTTGTACCTACAAAATTGCGTATAGACTAGAGGTGTGTTACCAATAAATAACTATGAATCCTCTACTGATGAAATGTTTTTGCAGAAAGCATGCATTAGGATGCTTGTATTACTCAGTTTTGCTGACCTACTTAAAACAGTACAGCTGTGTACCTCCCATGTGCAAGTACCGAAAACTGTCACATTTCTGCCAACATACTCCAAAATCACCAAGCCGTAGATCTTCTAAGAATGTCAGTCTGTCTTTAGACACTTTTGATAAGGCATCAGCCACATCTCCAAAATGACCTCTCAGCTGATTCTGAAGCTTATGGCTACTGAGGATCAGTAAGACAGTAAGTACAGACTTAGCATAGTAGTATTCCTTTTTGTCATCAATTTCTCAGAGCCTGGTGTTGGAGCTGACCTGCATTTCTTCTGGCAGCAGTGTGGGGTCAGCACACTCCTCCTCTTTTTTCACACTCCAGTCAATTTCTGTACTCACACTGTCTCTTCAAATGTGGTGGCACAGCTGCTTGTGTGGCCAAACTGAACCTGAGAACTGAGACAGCTGAAATTAAGGCTTTCTCTCTTTTTCTCCTTTTTCTCTTTCTTTTTCCTTTTCTTCTTTCTTATTCTTTTTTTTTTTTTTTTTCCTGTTCCTATTCCAATATTTAAAGAATATATTCTCTATTTCACTTTTTTATTTCCTCCCTCCCTCCTTTCCCCACTTTCATTTCTTTTCACCATTTCCTTCCTTTACTTCTTTCCTTTTCTTGTTGGATTAGTTCATTGATTTGGCTTGCCTTACAGATATAACATTCTTCATTTACCAAAGAAGTGGTGTTAGGTGGTGGGTAGAGAGGTTATCAGGGATGCTTAAGCCAGCTTAAGAAACAGTCTTGTAAAAGCACTCCTGCACTGGGCAAAGTGCAACCAGTTACATTCTCTGTATATTACAGCATTAACCTCCTGTGAGTTCAAACCTGAGATCCAGATTTTAGCAACATTAATACATCAGTCTGCAGTGATTTTTGCTATGGCCATTGAAGGGCTAAAATAGTTTTAAAAATTTTCATCTTAGAGTACTTCTGAAATTCTAACTCTTACGCAGTATAGAAATTGTTGAGGAAACTGTTTGAAAACTCATATTTCATTTTTACTAAGAAGTTTCCAAGTGCTTTTGTTCCTATTTAGAACATACTTTGTATGATTTAATAGTTGGTGACTCCATTTGTGTTTCTACAATGTCTTTCTAGACACGAGTTCTATATCTCATGTTTTAATCATTTTAAACACATTTCCTGGAAAATCTTTATGGTTGAAAAAGGAGTGGCAGAATTAGTCTTACATTTTTTCTACACCTGTATTCATATTTCAAATATACATATATTTGTTATTAAGCTACTAAAAAGGTAATTATTTAAGTTTACCATAATTAAAAAAAAATCTATGCAGATACTAAGACTTGAAAATGTCTTAAATTGTTTAAAAACATTAAAAATATGTTTAAACAGTTCCAGCTTCATATAAAAGTATTTTGAGCTTCCATTTAATTACTGTATTTAGACAATTCATATCTGGACATTTGGACTTGTTTCAGTATTTGGAAACATGCTTGTCTAGTGAAGTCTACTTCACTTTCACAGATCCTGGAAACTCACCCACATCATCTCTGATTATGTTATTTAGAGATGCAGAATCTTTATACTTTTTGTCTTAAAAAAAAAAAAAAAAAAAAAAAAAAGAATCATCTAACATCAGGTGTAATCATCACAATTAACAAAAAAGGACTCCACATTTTGATTTCTTACAATTGTTCTCTGCAGCTTCCTGAGACCTTATTTGAAATGTGTTACAGCTTGATCTGGTTTACTTGTTCTGAAGTCCTAAGAATTAATCCATTTGCTGGACTTTGGTTATAGAATAAAAGGTTAGTACATGTCAATTGCTCAAGATAACTTTTTTCATCCATACCAAAACCAGAATACATATTACACAGATAATTTTCAGATACTTATTCTTCAGAACTTATAAACACCAGGAAGATTAAATCAAGAGAGTTCATGGTCCTAAAAATGGAGAAAAAAAAAACAGCCTCCAAAACATTTTTGTAAAGAAAGATTATATTATAATTTCATCTGGAAAAGAACAAGCTGAGTTCAGCCCAGGAGAAGATATGGACTGAAATTATCCCCCAGATACGATCTGTTTGGTGTCAAAAAAAACAAATGTGTAAAAGAGAGCAGTTTTGTCCGTGGCATTTGATTCCCTTTGTGATAGAAATTACTTTTATATAGATATGTTGACAGGACTTGGAGAAAAGACATGAAATTTCAGACCTCAACTAGAATCTGCTTTATAAATAGGAGCTTCAGTTAGTTCCTGATTATATTTGTCAAATTATACTGTTATCATTTTCATTCAAGAAATTTGCACGTATTACTTCCCACGTCAGTATATTTGAATGATTAAAATAAATAAACATCACTGTTGGGGAAAAAATAAAGCAACGGTTGGTTTTTGAAATATCAGTATAATTCCTTCACCACTTCAGCAGTGTCTTGGGGCAGCTATGATGAAAATACAGGAATTTGATTCACAGAACTGCTGGTGTTTCTTTACTGCAACACCAAGTGTTTAGGATAATCACTGAGGAGGTGAGAGATCAACATTCAGATATGCCTGAAACAGAGGTCTGATTCAGTGCACGGATTTAAAACTAAGTTTGTTATCTCTCATGTGTGTTTTAAGCAGCTGGCAAATATGGAGTAGGACAGCATCAACAGAAAGCAAATGAGCTTGGAATGCCAGCTCTCAGAGCACAGATAGGGGCATTGGCTGGGGAATTTGACTCTTAAATTTCTTATTAAATGTAAAGACAGCTCTCCCACATGCCAAGCGAGTATTCCAACAAGTTCTTCTGGCACAGATTATACCAGAGAAGGAAAGAGGTCTCCTAAAAGGATTTGTTTTTCTATTGCTGCCTCACTTGACATTACTATGCTTTTCCTGTGGATCTGCCAATGTCACACTCCCCACTGCAGTATGGTGCCACAGCATCTCTCAAGTTGAAGAGAGTCTGAATTTTAATAGGAACAAGACTGTAGGCTTGCCTAAGTTCATCCTTGCTCTGCTGTTATTGATGTGAGCCTATCTCTATCATGAGTCATGGAATACAGATGTGGCACCAACATGTAACACAGCATAGGGACACAACACTTGAAATGCAGAGGAGGGAAAGAAGCTCTCCTTCTGCATGTCTGCATGTCTGTGTTGGATTTTTTTGATAAAGTGAGATTTGTCACTTTTTGTAATGTCTTCGTTTGCTTGTATGTGCCCTTTATTCTTGTTGAGGGACTCTAATTTTGTAGGTAGGTACTGTCACACAATCTCATTTCCTGAAAAAAATGTTCAAAACAGCATTTTTCCTGAACAAAGTTCAGACAAAATAACATCAGGATTTTTTCAAATAGCTTGATCAATTTTGTTTTATTCTTGGGTTTCCTACAAGATTCTTTTTGCTTTTGCTCTTCACTTTCTGGGCATATCTGCTTTTAGTACATAGAACTTGAACAGATGCTTCTGAGACTTATGACCTTACATTGAAGTCTCCTTCATAAAATGTGCTTGTCTTTTGACCAATTTAGTCTTCTGAGGTTGGGCAATGGCACATACCGTTTCTGTAGTCAAACTTATTTATCCCAGATCTTTCAGTGCAGAGTGGAGATTTTAGTCAGTACTCCTTTCTACAACAGTATTATATTATTCTTTCTGCTGCTCCACATTCTTTCCAGTGGAATGCTGGGGCAGTGTGAGGTCAAGAGGCAAAGGGTAAAGTGCACACAGGAGGAAATAGGTATATCTTTGACTTACTTATTAGACATGGTCCAATAAAAGAATGGAGTCACACCAGCAATGCAGTCTTGTGATCGCTCAAGGCTGCATTTTTCAGGCTGCCTTCAGGAACAGTATGCTAAAAAACTTCATTTGACAACTAATTTCTCATACGTATGTGAAACTAGCAAGGGCTTAATTTGGGTCAATGGAGAAATCTCTCAGAATGATTAATTAGTCATTTTAACACACAATTTTTTGTTGTGGAGACAACACTTTCCCCATTTTCCACTTTGCTATGCTCATTCTTTCCTTTCTACACTCTACTTTAGTCTGTCTAGTTTTCAGATCAAACAATTGAATAAAATATGCAGCTGCTGGCATGTTTCATATTTCATTTGTCAGCAGAAGCCAAAAAGTGATTAGCTGGTAGCCTTTTCAAACTAAGCATTATTTTTAATTCTGAATTTCTGACAAACTGTTGACTCTGATGAACACTGATTAATGTTTTGGAGACAAAAGTGTTGGGTGAATGAAAAAGAGGAAGAAGCACTTGTCTTTTTTATGTGAACACATGGCAAGAAATGTATGCACTCCGTAAACTTTTTTTTTAATTGCCTACCCTGTGTGTGCCAGCTGAAAAGGCAGAAGCATGCTGCAGGTTCCATTATTAAATTTAATTTGCAAGATTATATATGGGAAAGGAATCATAATATATTTTCTATTTGGATTTTAATCTGTAGCCCAAATGTGATAAACAGTTTGTCTAATACTTGTTAGGTGTTTCCTCTTCCATCACTGTCATTAACAATTTCATACTACTCAGGGAAAAGGAGAACTCATAATATTCCAAGGTGAACATCCAGAATATGCTGTGAGATGGCGGCTATTTGATCTTTTACGGATGTATAGAGTAAAATATCACTGTCCAGTATAACATAATGCATTAGTATTTGCCAGCAAGTTCATAATCTTTTTTATTTTAGAACAAAAATATAAAATATTGTTTATACTATGAAGCTCAGCTTAAAGAGAATGCTGTGTATGAGCCAAATATAACTGGTACCTTAATATACTGCTTACCCTTGAAGGTAACATCTCAGACTCTGTACCAAGTTATCTGTCTGGCAATAATTCTGCTGTGGACCTCAGTGCCTCAAACACTGGCACACTGAGTAAGTGTACTGATCCTGGCTAGGTGGTCCCACGTCTGCAGCAAGAACATGTCCATGTGCCTGGAAGATGGTAAGGAAATGGAAAGGATCTCAAGCCATTAGCTAGTGTGGCTAGAGCATACAAGCCTGTGTAGTCAGTGGTAAACCAGAGATCAGTGTGGTGAGTGTCACTCCAGGTGTGCATGATTCCTCTGCCTCAATGATGAAGAACATCTGACAAGAAATATATATGCTAGGCAGAGTGCTGTTTAAAGCTGGATAAATCTTTCTTCCTGTTTATCTGAAATGAGGCATCTTAGTTTTCTGCTAAAACCCTATGTCCACTGTACATAGATGGATATTTACTCTGGTTTTAATAAAACTTACTTTTGGGCTTACTTTGATAATCTATCCAGGGTACTGCTTTACCTGTCCCTTTCAGAGCACCCACAAGATAGGGCATGAACAAACTCTCTCTACTGAACTTGTTTCTTCCTGTTAGATCTGATCCTGCTTCTTTTCATGCAGTTTGTTTAATAAGGAGTTCTGCATGTTTTCAATTATGCATGCTCTATGCAGAATGTCTGAGGTCATTCTCCCCAACAACCATAGAACTTCTCCATGAGGGAGACGAGGGGCAAGTGCAGTTAGCAATGCATGTGCAGCCTGTCTGAGACAGAGACACGCAAGCAGTTGTTGCAGCAAAGATACTGCTCTCATGCCACAGTGTGTCTTCTGCTCTGCAGTGCTGGCACAGGGCTTTCAACTGCAGCCCAATCCTTTAATTTGCAATGGTAGTGGAAAGAGGACATTGAGCATATGTTCATATGAGGCATGAGGGATTTCATGACCATCTCTTGTACTGTTTGTTTCTGTTGTCATCACAACATGTAATTGGGTTCATGTGACAGATTCAGTAAAGCTGGACCCTGTCAGACCTGGAAAGACAGTCTTCCCAAACTGCTCCTAGAAAATAGGAAAGTGACTGACATAGTAATTTCAGTTCTCTGAGAACCACAGAAAATACTTTTTTAAATAGTTGATTAAATTGTACAAAATAAGCTATTTTAAAATTTCTTTTAAAAATTGCCCTTTCAGATTGAGTCTATAATTTGAAGTCATAACACTGTGGGCTCGTGGTGTTGTTAAACAAAGCTTTATTCTTTTCTCAGAACAAAGGTATTTTACTTATACACAAATGTACGTGACATAAACAGAACACATCTGGGACCAGAGAGAGCAAACTAGGAAGAGAATCAAGAACAGCTGAAGTATTTTAATTCTATGAAAATTTAAAACAATTTCATACTTCTCTGCTGTAGTATGGTATATTAGAAAGGAGAGGGAATAAAGAGAGAGTTCAATATTCTTATTTTCTGTGTATATAACGTGTGCAATACAATAATAAATATGAGGTGTTTATGTCAATGTAGCTTTAAGGATATACAAATCCGCATTAACCAATAAGATCTACTTCAGACTGCCAGCTGAATGGCATTAGGGTAGTCAAACTCCATAAGATTTAAATCAAGTTCCTTGGAGTGTATCTTCTGTACAATGTTAGTACGTGGCCACTTAAACTGGTATGTTTTGGGGGTGCAGATTCTCTCCTTGAAGCTTGTCATCTGTTAGGCAGTAAAGCTATTTGACCTGCAACCACATTAGACGTTTGAGAGACCTTATACTATAAATATATATTTCTGGAAAAGTCATGTACAACAAACAGAAATAAAAAAAAAAAAACAAATAAAAAACAAATAGGAGTGCATTTAGCACTAAGGGCTAAGAGTTGGAAAAAGCCATGGTAGCAGTATGATTTCAATATATTCTAAATGTTTTACTCTGACTCTTTATTTATATTACTTTCAAGTACTTATTACTTACCAACACAATTCAGAATTACAAATGACCTCACACCTTGATAGATGTCTGTGCTTTAGATGCAGGCTGTTCTTGATTCAGTTACTTGGTACCTTAAAAGAATGAAAGCATATCTTACATTCCCATAAATTAAGGGCTAATAATAATTAATAATAATAATTAATAATAATAAATAAAAAAAGGGCTTTTAATGGGTATTCAAACAACAAGTAAATAAATTTCTGTCAACTTTTTTCCCACCTATTTTTGGTAGGAAGCATGTGAATACTGGTACTTCTACTTCTTTAGCCCACTTTTACAGAAAATGTTCATAGGTAACAGCTGTAGAAAATCTCTTACGGTGTCTGCAAGGGTGAGCTCTGGCTACACAGAGAATCTCGTTAATAGAAAAAGGGTCAGGCCTGTGTAAGTTGAAGGTTTTCTAGATACTGGGTCCCATTAGCAAATTCATAGCCAGTAGTTTAATGGAAGTGTTTATTTCTCTCAACCTGATGCTCATAATGTTGCAACTGAAATATTGCATCAAAGGATACAATATTTCTATATTCTTCCTGTATGACAGAACAACAAACTGTAGAGAATCTGTCACAGGAGCATCAAAATGTTGAGATGGCTGAAGTACATCATATGAGGAGAAGATGATGAAGGTGTGCTTGTTCAACCTAAAGCAAAGAAGATAAATGAAGGATCTGATTTCATGCTTCAGCTATCAGAAAGGGTTTATGGAGAAGTTGTGCTGGACTTTTCTAATAAGCACATATTGAAAGGGCAAGCTGCAGTGTTCATAAGCTGTAGGAGGGGGAATTTCAGACAGGTTATTCACTAAGGGGGTAGCCAAGTAAGTGCCCAGGGATGAAGTGGAATATCCTTGAAGATACTCAGAATTTCACTGTGCAGGGCCCTGAGCACTTTTACCCAATTTTAAAGCTAGCCTTACTCTGAATAGAGGTCTAAACTAGATGACCACCTTTGGATATTCCCAGTCAGAATCACCTGATGCTTGGCCTGAATAAGGAAATTTCTGTGGAGAAGAAGAGGAAATACAGGAGTAATATATGCAAATAATGAAGGGAAGAAGGTTCATACAATTTGACGATACTCAACTTTGTTCCTTTTCTTCATTGAGCATGTCTGACACACACCAGTACATTTGCCTGCCAATATCACAACCCATGCTAATGGAGATAGAACTCATGCAGTTTTATCATTGCATACATAAGCTCTTCAGAGTACAAGAGCAATCTCTCTCACCAAACCAAGATGAGAGATATTCAGCATAAATCCTTGAAATTTGAGCTCTCCAACTTATAACTATCACACAAGAAGATGGTTTATATACTTTTCACATAATGGGAGTGAGGCAAGGTCTTTTTTCCTCTGCCTTCTGCTAAGCAGCTTGCATTCAGTCTTTCATTGAACTTTTCTCTATTTTTCCTTTGATATTTGATTTGCTTTTATTTTCCATGAGGTATTTTACTTTACTTTTAATTGATACATCCAGAAACATGTGAGGTTAGTAACATTTTCAATCATCCTGACTGAACTTATAATTATTTAATACAATATAAAGATCAGAGGCTTGGGAATCTTTTATTTCCTTTTAATTATCTCTGATCTTCCTGTTCTTTTATCAGTTTGAATCAGTTTTATCAATTTCATACCAGTAATGAACAAAGCAAAAGGACATCTTACAGATGACTGTAGTTATTTTAAAAACCTGTAATATTAACATTTTACCCACTGGAACCCAGTGCATCATACTGAAGCCCTACCTCAACTAGCATTTAATATAACCAACAAGAAGCTCCACTTTTTTTTTTTTTTTCTTTTTAAATTTTTATTTTAAATCCTCTGGTTGTTGGGATATATCTATAGTTATAGCCTATGGTCCCAAAAATTTATGAGCTATTTTACCTCTGAAAGAGGTAAACATTTAAAGAATTAAAAATATTTTCAATGTTCTTTTGATATTTTGCTATTTCATTTTTCACTTGACTTTGTCAACTACACTCATTTTTTAATGACTTTTTATTGGCAGTTTGGCTTGTGAGACTACTTTTTTCTTTTTTTTTCAATGTATAGTGCTTCTATTTGATAACTGATTGATTTAAAAATAAAGCAAAACAAAACAAAATAAAAAACTTGATTTGATTTGCTTCCTTGGAGAGTTAGATTTCACATAGATCTGTACAAAGGTTAATCATGGCAGGAGTTGCTGATTCAAATGGAATTACTTAGAGATGAAGATCTGAGAAAAGAAGCAAAGTAAAATCAAGTGGGAGTCTTCCACATGATCCTCCTCCTTCTGGTCTGGCCTGTCTCTAGACTGTGAGTGGCAAAAAAGGACTTCAGCTGGGTGCTGTTTAAATACTAGAGTAAGCAGACATAAATATTCTGATCACAGAAACTACAACTTTCTTGAGCTTCCTAATTTCTAAATACCATCATCTATGCTAATTACAACTCCTTCTGTATAATTCGCAGTTCATTGTGCTTCCTACTTGCTGTTGTTTGGCAGCTAGGTGCTTGGTAAGAGCACAGGATATGAGAAAGCAGGGATATCTTCCTCTTGGCAGTCACAAATGTATCTTTCCTAGGACACAGGTGCTTTCTTTCTAAAACTTCTAAACCCTTCCTTGAGCAGGCAGGATATTCTTCATGGCATACTATTTGTTTTTAGAAATAAATAATTGCTTTTATATACTGAATGTGTTTGTGTGCATGGTTATACAGTTATTATCTGGGAGCTAAGGGAAGGAGGAGGAAATATTAAACATAATGAAAGCACAGCTAAAGTTATCAGGCACCCAGATACCAAAAGATACCAAATGGAATGCAAGTCTTTCACCATTCTGTCTCAGAATTGATGTAAAAGTACTTTTTACAGAAAATATCATTGTTATATTCTTGTTGAAGTCAATCCTTCAGTGTGAGCTGTAATACTGTATGCTCAATGTTGAATGCTCAAAATTAAGACTGTATAATGTCTGTAACAGTTAAAACATTGTATTTCATTGTCATCTTCATCTTGCAGTACACACAGAATAAGTTTGCAGCTTCTGAGACGGGACTTAGGGTTTGTTTTTATCTTGCTGTTTTTCAGGCAGAATTAATTAACAGTGATAATCACAGAATTTTTGAGACAGCTGTTCTCACACTTACAATTCTGCAGGAGGAAACTGGAATGTTTACAAATATAATCCTACAGTCAGTAATTATGTAAATTTTATGTTTTCTAAACAACAATCCACCTGGTCACTGGTGGAAGCAGGATGATTTTTAAACAACAAAAGAAGTCGACATACATTTTTCTTGTGTTTCAGAGATTTGTCTCTTGGCTTCAGAGGTTGCAAAACAAGATGGCATGCTGTGACACAGCATGGGAGAAAAGAAAATAATGCATCAGCAGCAAGAAATAAAACAGCTCTGCAACTTGCTATCTCTATAAATATAGTGAACATTCAGGGAGAATATATTGCACTGATCTTCCCCAATTGCTTCAGGACTTCTTCAAGAAAAGTATATTTATTTTATTACTTTCTTTGTAATCTCTTCTCACATCTATCAGTAGAAGAGCCCCATATTGTTGTAGGAGGCATATGGCAGAATAGATTCCCTAGCAAAACTGTAGAAATTAGAAACGAAAAGAACAATATAATGAGTGATCTTTGCTGATGCAGTGATCAGATGTATTTCTTCCACGATATTTTGATGTATTTTATCCAGCTTAATTTCAAATTGCTATTCAAAATGGACTACAAATATTAGCTTTTTCTAATTAAGTATGAGAGATTGTTATACTTTCCTGATTTTTTCTCTTTGAATTTACCCCAAATATATAATTTCTTTATTTCAAATCAATACTTTTGGTAAAGAAATGCACTTTGTTTTTTTTTGTTTTGAAAAAGAAAAGGGCAAAGGAAAGGGAAAAGGAAAAGGAAAAAAAAAGAGTGAACTTTTAGCTAAGATATACTATATAAGGAATGTAAAACAGAAGAACTCCAAAGTTTTGTTTATCAGGAAACAGCATGTGCATTTAAACAAACTGAAGTATTTTTACACAGCATTTCATTGATAGACAAGTAAATTATGGAAATTCTAAAAACATTTCTCTGTAACATTTAAATGTTTAAATGAGTACAATTAATGGGAAAATAGTCTATTGTTCTTGCAACAATCACTTAACTTGTATAAAGAAATGTGAAGATTTCATTGTGCATCAGCCAGAAATGAGAGCAAAATAGTATCTAAATAACAGTTACATATTTTAAGAGTGCTTAATAGTTTAAAAAAAAAAAAAAAAAAAAAAAAAAAAAAAAAAAAAACAAGCTATCTTAGTTTCAACTGGGACAGAAATGTTTTCTTCAGTGTGTCTGGTATGGTGCTATGTTTTGGTTTTAGGAGAAAAACAATGTTGATATCACATCAGCGTTTGTAGTTGCAGCTAATCAGTGCCGTACAGAGCCCAGTCCAAGGGGCCCAAGGGAACAGATTTAGAAACGCTGACTTAAACTGGAAAAAGTGCTATTCCATACTATATATCATCAAGTGGAAGGAGTTTTGAAGGAGGTGTGAGGGTATCTCACTCTCTTCTGCTGCTCAGAGGGCTAACTGGTCATTGGTTGGGTGTGGAGCAATTCCTTGTGCATCACTTCTGTAAATATGTACATATATATATTTGTTATAATTATTATTCTTTTCCTTTTCTCTATCTTAGTAAGTCTTTTTTTATCTCAACACACAAGTTTGGAAGGAAGGAAGGAAGGAAGGAAGGAAGGAAGGAAGGAAGGAAGGAAGGAAGGAAGGAAGGAAGGAAGGAAGGAAGGAAGGAAGGAAAAAACTGCCACTTTAAAAGATCAATTGAAATTGCATGTTGTCCAGGAATTTGCAAATAGAACATGGAAAGAATATAAAAGACTGCGGCAAGTCTCCAAGGCAGGCATCTTGAACAGGATTTCAAAGTCATAATCACATCACCCCTCCCAGACACTGACCCAAAAATTCTCACTGATATCTTTAAAAAAATACTTATCCTAGGAAGTACAGAATTCCAGTTTCTGAAGATAAGAATCTCCAAGTCTTCAGAAGGACTGAAGCAGTTCTGCTGACTTGAAGCATACCAGGTTCTTAGCACAGCTCCAGATGACAGAGACAGAAAACACTAGTTATGAAAATGCACTAGTTGCAAAAAGATGGCAAGGTATGAAAGAAGTCACTGGAAGTCATGACCATGCGCAAGATAGTGAAAGAGCTCTCTCTCTCTGAGTTCATTTCACCTTGTTTCTATGAAAAGATGTGGCCAATATCTGTTGGGCTAATAATAACACCAGAAAAATATTAAGCTAGTCCTAAAAATTGCTGAGAGGTTTTAATTTATTTTATAAAATAAACTGTTTGTTTGTTTAGTAAAACACAAGTCAAGACAAATGAGGGGAGACTCTTTTATCATCTAATCCTTGTCCTGTGTGTTCCCCTTGAAAAAGTTCCAAGTTTGTCCAGAACATGCAGTTCAGTATCTTAGGTCAGAAAATCTTTCAGTAAGTCTCCTACTTTTTTCTTCATTCGTAATGAATCACAGTTATCCTGAGCAGAATGTTAACCACATTTTCCCATATCTTACAAGAAGAACCAACTAATATATCAATCATGACTGTTCCTTTGCATCTTTTAATGAAAAAATAATTTTAAAAATAAGGTTATGATTTTCTACCTTCTTTCATCAGATTATACTATTTATTAATGACTCAACTTCTTAAATAATTTTAGTGGATACATTTTCAATGGATCTGCTTTCGCATCAGTGTAATAATTTATCTGATTAGGTTTTTGTGAATGGTACATTATTGGAAGCTATCTTGCAAACCATCAGTTTAAACAAACCTCAACTCATGATTTATCACTAATCCATTCATAGCAAATATTTTGTTGGATCTTCTGCTACTGCTCTCCTAAGTCATATGACATTGTTGCTCTAACTTGCTTAGAGGTGTGTTGTTCTATTTTTTTAATTGCATAATTGCAAAACTGAAATACATTTCTTTTTGAAACAAATATAATTTAGGTCTCAACTTTCAACAAATGTATTTTCATCATCAATGTTACAGTCATTAAATGCACATTTCAGAGACATTCATATAATCAAATTTAGTTAAAAAGTTACTAAGAAACTTACAAATGATGTGGGGTCATAGTATGATGAGGAAATAATAATTAAAAAAAAAATCTTACTTCCATTATTCATTCACTTCTGGTGAGATTTTGTTTACATACCTTCCTAAAAAATATCCCTGCTTTGGAAATAATGAGAACAGAGGAAAACTGCTTATTATTCCTGAGACATACATGGGCTGTTCTAAAGTCATCGTATCACGAGTCCTAATTCTTCCATTGCTCTTCTCAGAGGTGAATGATCTTCCTTGTAGACCACATTAACTTTGTAGTGTTACCTGTTCCTTGCATTATAATGCAGCTGTAATATAACTGAATATGGTCCTTACACTTCCCACAGACAGTCAGAGAACTATAAAATCAAAGTTTATAAAATAATAAAGTCAGGCAGTATCAAATAAACAGCCTGTCTCCACAGCAGGAGGGCAGTTTATTTTAGTGTTTTTCAGAGATGAAAGTAAGCTTCAACAATAGACTATCCTTGTAATACCAGGAGGTAGGAAGAAACAGAAACCCAGAGATTACTCTGCTCCAAAGATGTTTCAAGTACAACAAACCAGTAAGGAGAAATGTTATTCTGCTACTCAAAACAGAAGATAAGGAATTACACAAATAGAAAACACATGCCATGGCTACTGCATGTTCTTGGTTTTCCCAGCCCAGTGGCCAGCAAAAAAAAAAAACTGGAGGTACTTCCAAATGACAGATAAGGGCTAAGGAATGCTGCCTCTTTAGGAAGAATAAGGGGAAAACCTCAGATTTGCCCAAAGGAATTTGGGAGGGCCCCTCCAAGAAGGTAACACAGCCAAAAGCCCAGATGAAGTGTTTCTACACCAGTATGTACAGCATGGGTAATAAGCAGAAAAAGTTGGAAACAATGGTGCAATTAGAAAACTGTGACCTGATTGCTATCACAGAAACACGGTGGTATGAACTGCACAACTGGAACACGGCGACTGATGGTTACAAGACTTTCAGAAGGGGTAGGCAAAGTAGGAGGGCTGGAAGAGTTGCCCTCTCTGTTAAGAAGTAGATAGACTGCAAAGAGCTGCCTATGAGAAACAGTTATGAACAGGTTGAGACCTTGTGGGTTACAACTAGGGACCAGACCAATAGAGGACATCTGGTGGTCAGTGTCAACTACAAGCCGCATGATCAAGGGGAGTCGTGGACAAGGCCTTTCTGCTTCAGCTATAAGAGGCATCACACTCACAGGCTGTTATTCTGATGTGGGATTTCAACTGTCTGGATGTCTTGTAGGAAAGCTACACAGGTGGGCGGCAAACACGCCAGGAGACTCCTGGAGTCAACTGAGGATGACTTCCTGGTCCGTGTATTAGACAGACCAATCAGAGGCAAAGTGTTGCTGGATCTGGTGCTCACCAATGCAGAGGGGATCATTGAAGAGATTAGATCTGGGCTGTAGCAACCACGCCCTGGCCAAGTTCCTGATCATTAGGGATATGAGCCACTGCTGAAATGCACCACCCATCGTCTCACTCTGCTCACATCCACTGTTTGGTCTCCATAAATGTTCAGCAAGTGAATGTTAGTTACTTTCGGAGCAGTTTTCATATATGGTTACATGCAAATTGAGTTGTCCAAGTGTGCCTGGAACACACAAGGGCAAGACTGGAATTAGCAGAATTCAGCTCCTATTATTACCATATTAATATGGGCTTGGATAGTTAATATAGAGTTGAGCACGTTGTAAATCTACCCCAATTTCCTGTCTACCTAATTCAAGAATGACCTGCAAATCTCTCGTTGGTATGAATACCAACAAGGGAAATCATTTAGAGAGTAAACAGGGAAAATACATCTAGAAAAACTGCAGAAAGGCCAAATATATTGGCCAAATGCAAAAACTGTTTTTTGACCTTGAGGATGCTTTAGATTTTTTTTTCTCTGATGAAAATAGTAGAGACATTTGGAGCAGACCATTGGGGATTTTTTGGGTGGACTTCTTAAAATACAGAAGAACATATAATGGAAAAAGTAAAATGCATGGAAAAACACATCTAATATAATACCCTGCACCTGCACCATAGCTAATATAATGCTCTGCAGAAAAAAAATAGATCTGAGTTTTATTTTTTTGCCACAGATAGATTTTTTTCCATTTCCAAATTCTACAATATTGTCTAAAGAGCAGTAACACAATTGTCATCAACTGAAAAAAAATATGCAAGTGGCAGCTTCTGTGTACAGAACCTGTTTGAGGAAAATATATGCTCTGTGGCAGCAAGTAATTCGGAAAATCAAGAAAGGAAATCAGTCTCTCCTTGTAAAAATGTGAGATCTTTGTGTTAATTCCAAGACAACATACAAATTTCACTATTCAAAAGAAGTTGCAGAAGTCACTAGTGATTGGTAGAGATGGATTCCTGGAGATCATTTCCACCACACCCTCATCATTCTCCTACACTTATCATTTAATCTGTCTGTAACAAGTGTAGGGATTTCCAACTAGCAACTTCCAGCAAGACTGCCTAGAATTTTTAACGGATGTTTAAAAAGGGTTCTCAAAAAATGATTTTGTTTGTGTGTTCATTCCTGTAGTTATACATGACAGATTTGGATTTCTCCCTTATGGCTCTAATGCCAGTAAATGGAGATAAAAGCAAGATTTGGGACGTGAGAGGCTGAAGAAAGCCCTTTCAGGTGAGTTTTACTATTCTGTAACAGGGAAGTTTTCTTTGAAAGAGAAGGTGAAAAAGATGGATTTATACATTTAAAAATGCCCTTTCTCTGAGGAATGTGGATATTTAAATATTCATTAGATCTCTTATCTACATCTCTTTGTTCTTGTTCAGCCTTGTCACTGGTCACAAAAGGTCAAAAATGTGTGGCCAGAAATTCAGCTACATATTGTCTACATCTGACATTAGTTGCTATAGAAAAGGGTAATTTTTTGTTTCTATGTGAATGCTACTGAAAGATTCTAGGGGAAAACTGACAGAAAATAATATATTTTCCTAGTGTCCTATAACTAGCTGTAGATGCAGCTGATTGGCCAGCAAAATCAGAATACTAAGAATCTAGTGTTCTTTTTTAAATTTCCCCATAAGGCATTATTCAAAATATGAAGGTAATTCCACAGAAGAGAGATGACAGAAAAAAAAAAAAAAAAAAAAACAAAAACACAAAAAAAAAAAAAAAAAAAAAAAAACTCTTGTTTTCTTTTGGATTTAATTATCTCTGCTATCAGAACAAAAGATTGTTTGTTAGAAGGTGAGGCTTTGGGTAGTGTTCAGGGTCAGCTTAGTAAGAAATGATACATCTCGCATCTCCAAGGACAGCTGTTATCAAGACAAAAGATCAGTTACAAATTATTTTTCAATGTACAATTTATTAAACATAAATATAGAGAATAAACAGTGTAGAATATTCCAAGATATTATGAGACAGAGCATTCTTGGGTTCAGGTTGCTGGCTTTCACAGACAAGCTAGCTCTAGTGGAAAGATTTGGGGATGAAGACGCTGCTAAATGCATTCAGGTTTAGGGACTGGCTCCACCTGAGATACAGGAGACCATACTATTATTCAGTAACAGTGAGACCATTCTGAACTCAAATGCTACAAAAATAAAGCATATATTTGCTAAACTGAAGTAGGCTAAGATCAAACAAGTCATCTAAAGGCATAGGCACTCCAAAATGAAACAAAGAAATCTGTTTCCATCAGCATCTAGTTTAGGTTTAATTTTTTCTTTCATCCTCTGTGCCACCAGCCTAACTTCAGTGCTGAACACTGTCTGGTTTAAGCTGGATTTTTGAGAAATGAACATCTAGCTCAAAACCACAATCAATATCTAATATGGCTATGAGTAAATCACCTTACCCTAATAAATATTAAACAGCCTAATGCTCTTCGAGATCTCCTGTGTGACAGAAGCTGTATGGCAGGATGTCCCCTTGAGTGCAAATACCTTATATCTGCTCTAGAAATTCTCTACACATTAATTAATTAACTGTATAACGTATAATTAACATACAATCTCTCTTTATAGACATAAACTATTGAACAAGCCTGGGACTAGGAGGGAATCCAGTCACACTCAGACTCTTCTGTGAAGGAGTTTATAAAGTATGGGGGTCTCCTGGACCCTGTAATTCCATGGAAGGGTCTCCTAGATGACCACACTTAGCCCTATCCTCTATGCAGGAGAAACCTGTTAAGTCACTGTCTTATTCATGATTAAGCTTTGTTAAATCACTGTTTTATATTAATAAATACAATATTTATGAGTGAAGAGTGTGGTTTCCACCCATGATACTTCCTCACTTCCTCTTCCCCACTGAGGTGTTTATTTTACAATTTCAGGTTACACTTAATGAGATCAGAGTGGTTTCCAAGACAAAAAAAAAAAAAAAAAAAAAAAAGGGGAGGGAGGGGGAGGAGAAGGGGCTTTCTTCCTTTCTGACTTGAATATACAATTTTCTACCTCTCTCTCACATTAGATTTAATATTTGTGCAGTCACAAGATAAAGCTGGCTCAGCTAGCTGCTCTCATCAAAACACTGAGTTATGCGTTCATGACACCTCCAAACTCACCAGTTCAGTATGCAACTGTACAGTCTTACAAAAGCAGCAGATAAATCTATACTTAGGATTGAGAAGGTATTTGATGATTACATTAAATATAACAACAAACTGTGCATGTACTCCTTAAGCTGATCAACAAAGGAATGTTGACCTTCTTGCTACTCAGCCTGTAGCTTAGAAAATACCTCTATTGCTGATCATAGCCCTATTAAGGTTCTGGATATCTAAATAAGCTAAAATAGTGGCTTACCAATCCCTAAAAAAAAAAAAAAAAAAAAAACAACAAGACTTCTCTTTCTCTCATTATCCACTACTCCAGCTCTCCTGCATTCCAAGTGTGTCCTCCCAGGGCCTGCCTGAGCCCCTGCAAAGAATTCACCAGACCCATCTGTAAGGCAGTTCAACTCACAAACTAGTCAAGCTTGACCTATAAAAAACAATTTTCTTTTGCATTACCAAGCTGAGCTGCACCAAAGGTTTCACTAAAACCACAGGTTTCTCTCAGAGGGAAATGCTTTTATCTAAAAGTTGTTGGGCATCGACTTGTCACTACTTACTGCCTTTGGGTGTTTGAACAACAAGTGGTGCTTTAAAACATAACAGATACTTCTAAGCAAACTGCCTCTTGGTTTTTGAAACATTTGTCACGTTGACCGAAATGGCACTTGAAATTCGACCTCACTTCACATATGGTTCCATCTGCCCCTGAAACTGTATTTTAGGTAAAAATAAACAGCGAAGCACTATCTCTAAGAAATTAACAATTTCCTCTCCTCCCAGGGCTCTATACTATGTCTTTAACACAATTTCTGAAAAAAAAAAAAAAAAAAAAAAAAAAAAAAAAAAAAAAAAAAAATTCTCTAGGAGCGAATCTTCATATCTGTGACATATTAAATGCAGAATTCCCAGCAAGACATTGGACATACCCTTTGCCTCTGGAAGACTTTGTGCTTTGATAAAGAGGATAGAATTAATGCCCTTGTCTGGTAATTTTATCATGGTTTATCTTGATTTTATTTTGCATATATTGTAATGTCATCTAGTTTAACTTTACTTAAAAGGACTGACTGCATAAATGCCAGATGTGGAAAGAAATAGGCAATATGAGTTCAATAGATTGCATTTGTCTAAATTCAGTAGTGGATCTGGGACTCCAGGAGTTGGCTGGTGTACAACATAAAGTACAGAGTGCAGGGCAAGGGGATAAGAAAATCAACTACAGTGCATAGAAAGTACAAAACTGCTTCTTTGTTCTTCTAAAGAATCCTGCCTGATTTGTCTTACATAAATGGAAAACATCACTGAATATCTAACTGTCTGTAAAACCTTGCAGGTGGTTGAAATGTTTTTGCTCAGTGGAGCAAGCAGCATTCTAAATTTAAAGACAAATGCCTTGCTTGGTAGAAAGCTTCAACACTTTGGCAGCTCTTTAGATTTTCAGTCCTGCAAAAACATTAGCACAGGAGTGTTGACTCCTGCAAAGCAGGCAAATATTATTATCCTCCTTTTATATATGGGCAACTTGTGAGACAGAGGCTGTGGCTTGCCCAGGCCCAAGACCACACAGCAAGCTGGTAGAAGAGCCAGCACTACGATTCAAGCATTCCTGGATCCCAGCCTAGCGCACAATCCACCAGACAGCCTGTCTGCAGCACTTTGCAATTGCTGCATGAAGCTACCCAGTTTTTGCCTCATGAATATCTGACTGTGAAAAATTATGCTTTTTGCAAGTGTTTATGGGATTGCTCCAGGGCAAAGCTTCACTACTGCTGCCGGAAAATACAGATTACTCCAGCAGAAATGTGGGGGGAGGGATGGAAACATTCTGGAACAAAATTATAAACCAACTGTCTTAGAAGCAGATACTAAGCAAAACAAAATACAAAATGAAAGTTCCAGTCAAAACTGACTTTCAGATTTACTGACTCAAGGAAAAGCAGTCAAGAGGTTATTTTATTTTCAGCACCTATAAGGCTAATTTTCACTCTTCTCGGTGGAATAATGTGGTCCTGACTCACACAAAAGTTCATTTAAGGAAACTGAGGTACTAAGCAATTCCTTACAATTAAAAAAAAAAATGGTGGGTACCTCTAGAAAACTAATTTGTAGTTTGAGGAACAGGGAAACCAGGGCCTGAATGTAGGAGAGAAGGAACCGTATAGTTGCTTTGTTGCCACACAGTCACGTGAATGGGAAGTACCTATACGTGTACTGTAGGTACTGCAATAAGAACTCTTGGACACCTTATCTTCCTCGGTAAATTCATACCTGTGTTTTGCAGATATGCTACAGGCATGGAAACATTACAGAAGAAAGAAGAACACGTTGATTGGGGAAGTTTGGGGAAGGTAGTTTTTAAACTGGAATTTGGCAACTATAAAGGAGCACTTACATTAAGGACCACTGCCAGAGCTTCAGCTATGGGGCAGATTCTCCCTCCATGCTGGTGGACAGTCCAGTTCCCTGTCGGAGCATCATGTTTTGCCACTCCTGAGGCAACGCTACTTTATGAATATTTAACATTGATTCTACTGCCACTTTTCAGCTTTACAGTATTAGTTTGCTATCACCTGTTTACAGTTCGGCCTGGGAAACCAGTATCAGGTATCATCCTGAATCCTGTATCTGATAACTGCCCAACTCCAACATGATGCATGAATCCAACTTTGAGAGATCTGTCTTTGAAATAAGAACTGTCTCACAGGTATTTACTGCCAGGTTCAGCCCAGGAGCGGAGGGATATTTGGGAAGGCAGCTTGGGGTGTCAGAGGAGAGAATAAACTGAATCCAAGGTGAAAAAAACACAATCTTCACTGAGCTTGGAGGAAAGGAAGACCCTCCATACAGCCTCTAACTCCTTTTTGGAGCATTTCCCTGAACAGATGTAGAAGGATAGAATTCCTTCCAACTCTTCTTCAGAAAGTTTTATTAAACTGTGCTTCATTATGTTGGCATCCTACTTCCAGATGATACAGATAGTACTGTATAGCCTGCAGTGTGATATTAAATACCTCGATAAAAATTCCTGCCTTGGTTACACACTGTAAACTCTGCTGAACTCACTCTTTTTTTTTTTTCCCCTGGATCCGTCTTCCTTTCTCATTTCTGCTGCACATTATTTTCTAGCAGACTTCATTGGATTTCAGTCTACACTGTTACATCTGCACAAGGAAATTACACAGAGCCAGGCCTGCGACTATCCATGCTGGTTAATTGTTAACATGCTCCCTTGCACAGTTTCAAACTGTGAGCATGGTCCTGGCCACTTCCAGGCATGGCTCAGAGGATTACAGAGGTCAGGATACGCTCCAAAAGGCAACGAGGGCTGGGAGGGTAGCAGGGAGTTTGACTGCAGAGATGCCATTCATGCGACTCACACTTAGGGACAGACAGTGGGCTCTCGTGTGTTTATTTATTGTTACAGAAGTAATGTGTGTGAATGAAATTTGTCCCACTTTTTTTTTTCTCTCACTAGTTCACCACTCCCAAATAAGAAAAGCAAACCTTAGCAAAGCCTATGTTTCAGTAGGCGTTTTTTGTTTTTTGTTTTTTGTTTTTTGTTTTTTTTTCTATATGTTTGAGCACAGGGATGGTGGGGTTTTTATGGCTTTGTTTTAGTATAAAGTATGTAATGCTGATATGTTTCTATAAGTTAGAAGAGTCCAGGATTTAGGCCTTGCAAAGTAGAAGAGAATGCACACTGTGATGTTCTTAAGCTATCACAGAAGCCTATTTTGGAGCTTTGGGCCAACCCAGAGGAAGCTGTAGTTCCTGCATTAACTTAGCATTATGCTTTGGATCTCCAGTGTTTGAGCAATGAAGACATTGTACTATACTCATTGTACTTGAGCAATGAAGATGTCATAGAAGACGAGGTCACCTTCTACGGGTATAAAATTCTGTAAATAACTTGTGTTAAGGACAGGAAGAGCTTTGAGGATTAAGGTTGAAACACTGTACTCGCAAGAACTTACTGATCATTTCATATCTAAAATCGTGTTCTAGAGAATGTTAGTCAGATATTACATTAACTGTTGGTATTGAGTCAGAGAATCAGGAACCTTTCTAAAAAGAATAGAGGTTAATTTAAAATATCACCTTGTGGGGATGATGATTCCTTTAGAAGTAAGGAGAGGCAGAGTGCCTGGACCGTGACCTGGGGGTTCTCAATGTAATCCCGTGAGGGAGTGAGAACTGTGCTTGTTGTGATTGTACATAGATGTGTTAGTCTGAGAGTAGTAACCAGTGTTCATGCACTTGCATGCAGTCTGGTTAACCATAAACAGAAATAAATGTATCAGTATTCTAAACATCAGGACCTTCCTTTTGAGTGAAGACGGTGATTTAGATAATTAAAAAATAAATCAACATCTCTGAGCCAGCATACTGCTGATCTCCAATGGGTTGTGAATACTTGATTTTTATGTTTCCAACTGCTATGACTAGTGTTGAGAGACAAAGAAAGAAAACTCAAATTACCGATTTTTCCTTTTCCAAAGTAGCCATAATTCAGATAATTGGGAGCTCAGAATGCATTTGTGAGTCCCATTTGAAAGAACTCACTCTGCAGCAAAAAGATAGATTTCACCAAATGCCACATTCAGACAAAGGTCTCTGACGATTTATCTGGTAAAGGAGCAATGGCATTTGCTGTCACAAACAAAACTTAGAATCACGTAAAGAAGTGATTTTTTAAAAACCATATATACATTTCTGACTTTTCAGAAAGGTTATAACTTTAAGAGGTTCAGAATCAAAAACTGATGTGACCTACATAAAAGAATCGCTCTGATTTCTTAATTAAATCAAGCTGTGTATCTGCACACTTGGTTAACAGCTGCCAAAGAAATTATGCAATAAATCTTCCAATTGTCCTTCAAGAACGTGGAAAGGAAGGCAGTGACAAAGAGGATGGTGGTGAGGAAGAAGATGGGCATGTTACATCTTATCCTCTTTAACATCCCCTTGCAGAGAGTCTGAGGCCTCCAGCACACAAGCCAAATGACAAAAATGATCACATCTTCAGCACAACGATGGGGGAAGAGCCCAACTGTTTTAACAGCTGCTTTTTTTTTTTTTTTTTTTTTTTTTCCTTTACCTAGTTTGCTTCAAGATCGAATTTCTTTCTGAAGGGGTGGGCTCTGTGCCTGCCAGGAGCGCAGCAGGGAATGTTTACTCTGAGACATGCAGAGATGTTTCCCTTTCTTCTCATGTGATTTTTTTTTCTCCAAGGAGGGAGGATAAAGAATTCTCTCAAGAAAAGATCTCATAAAACAAACACAACTTCTGAAAATGTGTTAATTTGAGAGTTCTTTTTCTGTTTAATGAAAAATCTATGTGAAAAATAAATTGAGGAAAACCACATCACATGTTACTGCTGCCTAGCTGTCTTCTGTGTCTGCTGGATCAGCCTTTGCAAAATGCTTGTCATTTGCAGTGTCTCAGGCAGGGACTTTGACTACACCATGGATTTCCTGTGATTTCAGCTTTTGCACAGAACTGGCTGTATTACTGGCAGCCTTTAGCAGAGCCACACAGAGCTGCTCTGAACGGCAGTTTGCACCAGTAAAGCCTACTCCAGTTCCATGCAGATTTCTATTATTAAAACCAGTTTTTCAGTATACACCAGATGTAACTGCACTTACGGTGAATTTACAGAATGAACAAGTTATCTCACGTTTGAAAGGATGAAATACTTGAGTGTTGTTCATCAGAGATAATAAGCAATGCCAAAAAATGACAGTGTTTCTATTTTCTTCTTCTAAACCCATAAACAAAACTTCACCCTTATATTTGAAAGATTTCAAGCCAATGGATATACACAAAGCACAGAAGGAGCAAATGTGTTCAAATCACCGATGATAAATGAACAATGTGACAAGAACAATATTCGTCTCTTTGCCCTGCTTCTGCACATGCCCACTGTTTACAGACTCATGGGAGAGCAAAAAGGGTTTTTAAAGACAAAAATAAGATTTTCAGCCTAATACATTTATCCTAGACAGTATGTTGGAGTAAAACAAACAACAAACATCAAGAAAATCTGTCTGACAGTAAGATATATTGGCCTGGTGATGACTGCAGTGTAATTTTGTCTTGTTGCTTTGAGACAGCAGAGCTACATGTTCATGTGTGGTCCCAGCATTCCGGGTGTGGTCAGATCTTGAGCTCTGGAAGGGGTTTTTGGAACAGTCCTGCTAATTTCTTTAAGCAGACAGTGTTTCATCCCACAAGAAATACTACAAGCTCCCGGTATTTATGGTTCTCTGTCTGCAGTCCTTGCTGCAGTCATCAGAACAGTTGCAGTGCCCAACTTGTCAGCCACGAATTTTACTGAATAATAACTCTCTGATGAAAAAGATTTTGTTGTTGTTTATCTTCCCCCTGCTCATCCATCTCCAGTATGGAGTACTTGTAGAAGTCTCTTCACTTTATTCCTCGGTGGCACTTGAAGTCTAAATTATCTTTAGAAGCTGTGTTTTGGTTTAGCCATCTGTTTTCAGAGACCCATTTGCTCGACTTCTACTGAACGGAATTTGGGAAATGACAATCTAAATAAACTTTCTTCTTGGAGGTTACTACCAAAAGGGAAGAGAGAACAAAAGGGGCACCAGTTATTTAGTAGCACTAACTTCCTCACTTCCACATACTATTAGAAGTGTTGGCTTTGATCTAAAACCTTCTCAGATGTTGCCAACCAGGACTTGTGAACTATTCATTCATCCTGTGAACTGAAGCAGCACAAGCACAGTAGACTCCAGTCACCTGTGGTGTTGGTGTAATCCATGTTCTTCACTTCCCTATGTGTTCTGTAACTGATCCAGTTTGCTGCCATGTAGGCTGGGGTTCTTTCTAGCATACCGAAGCTTAAATTCAAGCTGCAGTATGAAATCCCTGCCTTGTCCCTGATGTTATCTCTGCTTACCCATTCTTTTGGTTCCTCTTGCATCTGTAACTGTGACTGGGAATCTATGTAAATATTAAACCAGCTGTTATCTGAAAACTGAGCTTAATGAATCTAACATGAGTGGAGGTGGTCTGTTTTTTCAGATGATAACATCTCCTGAGATTGGAATCACAGAATCATTTAGTTTGTAAGGGACCTCAGAATGTCCCAGTTATCAAACTCTGAGTGGGGCCACATATAACTAGTTGCCATTTTGACTTAGAGCTATTGGTAGCTACACTTAGCTGGAAAAAAATAAAGTAAATAAAATTAATGTCAGTTTTTAATTCACCTTCTAATCCATCCACGTAGGCCATATTTCCCAACTACGGCAGACCTTGCCACAGGCTTAGCTAAAGTTGAAATAGTTGCAAGGTTATATCAGTCACACAACTGTACATCTAAGCTGTAGTTTAATAAAAGCTTTAAGACAGTACAAACTAGTACTGCCCAGTGAAAGGAGTTGCTCTCCCTCCCACCACCACCTGGCCAGCATAAATCAGTGTGGTGAGAAAGAACTCAGGAAACTGCTCTGGCTAACCATTAAAAAAAAAAAAAAGGTCTAAATTTTGAGGACTGAATTTTCGCTGTATCAACTCCTGATTTGATTCCTTGTGAAAATTAGGAGCTTACTCAAGGTGCAGTTTCTCACTTACACAGCAGTATTAGTGGAGATCTAGTTGTCTGTCCAGTTAAGGGCTTAAGTACTGTGTCAGAATCAGTTTTCAGCCAGTAACTCGTTGTTTGTTATGAATAAAACAGTAGCTTTGTTATTTGCATCTATGTTTCTGAAATGTGTGCCCTAGTTTATTAATAGAGTTAATAGAGACGTGAAATGAATCAAGGGATAAGGAAATCAAGTAACCTCAGTGTTACTCTGTTTTGTCATCAGTTATCCCCATATTCAATCAGTAATAGCGACCAAAAAAACAGTGACCAAAAATCCAAAAATCTTCTCATACGATTTGCAAAATATCTTTTTATGTCAGACATCACCAAGTAGCTCATTACGAACTACACAGCAGCTATCAAGTCTTTTCCATCTGTGTTGAATACACAAGACATAATGAACTGCCTTTTCCTTCAGTTTTCACAGAAAAGGTCAATGAAGAACATAAATGGGAAGAGAATCATGACAAATCTTAGCCTAGTCTGAAGTGCAGCTGTGAAATGGGATCTGATACATATTTGCATGCAGATTTAGTGTAGTGGTAGTGACTTGCCCATGTTTCTCTACCATAAAATGTTTTCCTTCAAAAATTACAGAAATATCTCTTTTTATATATATAATGTATATTTATATATTTGGAGGGGGAGAACTTCACAGAAAAAGATTACTTTTTGCCATCTGTATTCTTCATAAGGTTTCTAACTAAACTCAAGGCAGAAGAGAACATCCCCTGCATTATCCTGAAAGCAAATTGTCCAGTCCAAATTCTCAAGTTGAGTTTTTAGGACATTCTCTAAGAATTTATTTATTCTCAAAGAAAATTAGTAACTATTCATTAAGCAGGAGTTATATTTCATTCCAGTTTAAATAAATGGAATAACTTCCACTTGTGTGAATAGCTCAGGACTAGTACAGACCAGAGAAGAAAATTACTTTGAATGCTGTTAGCATGGCAGGCTAAAGGCATGAATCACCTTTCTCTTCATATAAATTGGCAGCTATAATGAAGTGCTTTGAAATTATTTTCCATTTCTTAATTTTATTTCACTGATATCTCATACTACTGGTAAAGATAACCTGATATTTCAATGGAGGAAAATCAGCAATAACAACAAAATAAAAAAAGTTATTTAATAATGTTGGGTCTGAAAGTGCCATAAGATTTACACCTTAATGTCTTCTAAAAATATAACATACAAGAATAGAAATCAGAAAAGTCTCCCTCTTTATTATGGAGTACACTTTGCAAGTTCCCATGGCCTAAACATCTCCCTGAGCATCTTCCAACAACTGAACTCACATAACGCTCACAGTTTCTCACTTATGTTTCTTTTCATCCTAGAGAAGTTTCATAACCTTTTCTGTATCAGAGATGGATCACTAAGAATGTACAAGCAAATCTGTGTATTTTACCAGGGAAAATGAAAACAAAAGGCTAGCACTGGATGTCACCGTATTATCTCACATTCAAAAGATTGTCTCTTAAGTGACACAAAGATCATGTAGGGAGTGTTAGATGCAGAGAAGAAAATGAAGCCTCAGTTGTTATAAATGAGCTTTTGAAAGTGTTGATACCAGTCCATGGATACACAGTGTGATTTTGATGTACAATATACAACTCACAGCAACCTTTACTTTAAAGAAGAGAATATGTTGCATTTAGAAATCTACTTTCCATATGAGGTTATGGGATTGAGTTGAACTTGTGAGAGCTAAGCTGCCCAAAACAAATGAGAAAATGTATTGCTTGGACTTGAGAAAGAAAAAAAGAAAAGATTTCAGATTGATCCCAAACATTGCATTCTTCTCAATTTCTTATTTTACTTCTTGGACTAAAGAAAGCTAGAACTAACAAGGGTTTCACTGGAATATGCAAGAAAATTTGTAACAGGATGTGCTGGATAATTTATATGCAAGATGTTTCTCTTTAATGTTCATGTCCTCATTATCATTACAAAAGGCTATCTTGCACTTTGTGATCATTAGAGGCTTTCTGAAAGAGTTTTTTATTCTTTGTTGTTGTTGTTGTTACAGAAACATCTAATTGCCTTGAGAAAACAATCATGTTTTCAGGGAATTTAAGTTTCCAGTTCCAGAGACAAACAATGAAAAATCATTTAGATCGGGGTTTATCTAACTAGTAGTTGTACTAGTAGTGGTAGTTGTTGCTGTTTGTCTAAAGGTTAGAGCCTTAGTATAAGTTATTCAGTCTTATTTGATAGTGAAGGAATGGACATCTACAGGAGGCATTTCATTTGATATACGTATATGTCGAATGAAGTAAAATAGATTCAGGAAGTTATTATTTTTTTCTCAAGCTTCTGCTAAGCAACAGTTTAGGAGGTTAGTTTGAATTAAGAATGTAATCTCATCCTAGGTGCAAATCTTGTCTTCTGTACTGACAGTTAAAAAAAAAAAAAAAAAAAAAAAAAAGCATGAGAATCAATACACAAAGAAAGTTATTCATTCCCCTTTGTCTACAGTATGATCCCTTCCATGGATATTGCCAGCATGTGGCAGCCAGTGGTTTTGCAACTGCCTGAGCTATAGGCAATATCTGGACCATCCTTCCAAGTAATCTGAGAAACCTGTCCAGAATGTTTTTCTCACTCCTTTTTGAACGCAGGTTCACATATTTATCATAAATGATAACTGATTACAGTGAGTTTCAAAAAAAAGCATATTTTGTGTGAAAAAGCACTTAATTTCATTTTCTTTAAACTGAGGACGTGATTGCGACAAGGAATGAATGAAAACAAAGGTTTCCTTTCATGTTCACCCAAGCTGTTTCTAGGTTTATATTTAAATAGGAATATTACTGGTTTACAATTTCTTAGTTTATTGAGACTATTATCTAATATCTATAATACACTAATTCTGTAGTCTGTATGTACAGAATTAAGGTCTATGTCTCAGATCCCAGTGAACAGCTGGGTAATAATAACGATTTCAAATATCATGCTGTTTGCCTCAGCTCAGATGAGTGGAGCCCACAGACTTTATGCATGAGAGCAGCTCTCCTTTCATTCTAATGGCAAGGTTGTTAAAACAGAAGACAAGCAAGCAAACAAAAAAATACTGTGAATTTTGTCTCTGTCACAGATACAAATTTGGGTGTGATGCATACCACAGTAATGTACAACAATGAAATCCCTAAAAGGACGAGGACTCATTGCAATGTATTTCTAGTCTGGGGATTTTGGGGGATTCTAGTTAATCATATGTGACCTATTTTATTGTTGTTACAATTCCTTGAAATCATTACATACTATTCTGATTTCATGATAAAATATTCACTTGATGCTACATAAATCCTCTTTGAACATAAATTTAAGGGTAGGAAAATAAAATTAATTTTGCAATCTTAAAAAGCAATATATTTTATTAGATTGATGAAACATATATTGGCAGATATCTGGTTGGGCATAATTTGTACAGTCTTCATGTACTTTCTTTCCAGTAGTGCATAAGTATGGTTTCTGCAAGCTTGATCCTACTTCTAGTCTACACTGTTTGCTTCAATCAGTTCTGTGTGTGTGCAGGGAACTGCATCTAATATATTTGCTAATTTAAGATGTACAGTGCATAGTATAGATTAAATCACCATCTCATTACTGTAACTTATCAAAACACAAAGCTATGTATTATATGTATAATGAAAGAACTTTCTACAGCTGTCACTTTAACAGATAAAGTCTTCATTCTCCTCTGTTGTTAAAAAGCATATATGTCCAGAACAGTTGCCACCTGTGATTAAGCTGAATAACTTCGAGCCATTCAACTTGTAAGAAAATGTTCTTGTGAAGTTGCTTCACATTTAGTAAAATACTGAAAGCTATTACAGTGTGCTGAGAAGCAGCAAGCCTTTTCCTTAGATTCTTTTTATTCTGTGATCATCTTGCAGTAAAGGAAAATTTGCAATTTTTAAAAATTCTATCATTCTCTTCTTATTTTCCAGTGAAGAGAAGCCAGGTGGGAAACAGATATCTAATAGTCTGTCTTTTAGCAGAGAGAGTCTGGTTGATTTAGAATGGAGAATCTGGTGTCAGCATTAAAAAAAAAAAAACACAGAAGGAAAGGCATTTTTCTCAAATAAGGTATTCAACTTTCTAAAGAAAAAGGAAAGTACAGGAAAGTACTCCTGTTCCACTCAGGATCTTGAATACAAGTACAAACACACACACACACACACACACACACACACACACATATACGCAGAAATTGTCAATCCCATAAAAATCAAAGGAAGCAAATTGGCTATAGGGGGTGAAAAAAGAAAATTGGACTGCCTGGAAAAAAATAACCAAAAAAATCAAATTATAGGAAATCAGTATGATGGTCTTTCTTTAAAAGATATGTTTATGCATAGCATAATTTTGTGTACTCAAGTATGGGGACATGTTCATGGAATCATAGAATGGCTTGGATTGGAAGGGACCTCAAGGATCATTAAAGCTCCAACTCCCCTACTGCATGCATGGCCACCAACCTTCATATCTAATACTAGACCATGTTGTCAGTGCCCAGCATTTAGACATAGGATGAAGATTGCGGTTTGAAGTACTTAGACAAATCTGAAGTCAGTTATGCACTGTTTTTATGGTTCATCATATTCATCTTGCACCAAAAATTTAAAGATGGATCTAAGACTGAAAAAAAAGTAAAATTTCTGTACTACTATAGCAACGCGAGTACCAATTTCTGATTTCCAGTGTGGAAGCTGGACTGCTTGCAACAGTGAAAATATTAAGTTTTGTAATATACTGTTGTGTAATGATAACATTTATCATTTAAGTATCCCTTTGCAAAAGCCCTAAGTATGAGATACTGCAATACCAAGCTACCAAATCTTCATTCTTGAAAACAATGCCTGTGAACGGTTTAATTATTTTGTTCTTTCTTAAACCTTCCTGCCAAGAATCTTTACTGGATTAAGTATTCAACACCAAGAGATTAAAGACGTATATCCCTGTAGCTACCACTGCACTTATCTCCACATAATCACTAGGATTAGCTTTTTAAGGAAGTAGATCAAAGCTTTATTTCCTTGTGGGTATCCAATAATAAAGGCTAAGGGTAAACCAAACTCTCAACACTTTTGCATCTGTCCCTCAGCTACTAGATCAAGAATAAGACTGTGAATAAAGATAAAGACAATGTGGAAAGCTGCAGCATTCTACAACAGCTATAATAATAGGAACATGGCAGAGTAATAAAAGGGAACTAGAAGGACAGTGAGTTACATAAAACCTTTAAGAGTGCATAAAGGAAGGCAATTAATAAACTGCAGAGCGTTTTGAAAGTATCTGTGAATAAATATTCACAAGAAAACACTACTTGTGTACAGATCTATGGAGCATGTGTCCGTGAACTACAAAATTCTGTGCTTCATTACGATTTGTTCTTTGGAATGAAGGTTTTATAAAAACTATCTGTACCCGATAGGAACAAAGCACTCATTCTAAGCAACAGCACCAGGGAGCTCTGTTGTTAAATGCATAGTAACCATGTAATAATTTGAGTTGGAGAAATGCAGAAAGGCATTTTTGTTTACTTTCCTGTACAGTTCTGGACAGTATCGACAAATAAAAAGACTTATATTTGTACATAAGGTCATTATATTTTGCAGTGATATAGGAAAACAAATAATTCTCTAATGCAGAAAAGAATTCAAGGGAGACTGCTGACCCTTATTTCTTCTGTCTGGCTTATGTGAAAGTAGGCCATCAGTGTGTTAAGTTATTATTAAGTTAGAAGAAAGGCAGGACTGTTACGAGAAAAAAAATGAAAAGAAAAAAAAAAAGAAAAAAATGTACATACCTGTTTTTGAAAGACTAAGCATAAATAAGTCAGCTGCAGTTTTCAGCAGCAGATAGCTAAATAAGTTTCTGCACACTCTGTCTTCATTGTGGCCAATCTTGCACTTGAAGCTTACAGATGTCTGCAGCACTGCCTTTAGTTGTGTCGTAGTAAAAAAATAGAAAACATTCCTTTTTGCCATGGAAGTTAAGGCTTATATTGATTTTGACAAATCATTTGGTCACTGTAATCATTTTACCCACAAATATCTATCTGAGAGAAGTGAGGTGAAGCTCAACTAACAGTTATGAAGATCTTATAGGTCCCTGTAGGATGACTCTATGGAGAAATGTTGCAGTATATTCTTCTGCCAAAAAGGAAAAGTTTGAAATTCGATGTTTTTGGTAAAGTACATAAACAATAGCACATTCACATTGTGCAGTTCTGATTAAAATGATTTATTATTAACAAATCTACAACTAAGTTTGTTATTCTCTATTTTCCACTCTATTTTCCCTATGTTTTACCTTTCAGCCTTAAAATTTGTGAAAGAACATCAAAATCTACAAATGTTTCTATAGACTCTACATTCTTAGCATGTGCACAAATGCATAAACACATATGTATACAAATGTGTGTTTCCTTCTGTGCATGCTGAAAGATTTTTTCATAAGCTATATTGTGCAAATATCAATTATTTTACTTAATATGAAATAATTTATTCTTATTAAATGGTACAAAAATCTACAAAATGTGTAACAGTGTATATTTAAAATTACACTGTTTTATAGAATCAGTTAATCTCCTGAATTGCTTTATCCTGCCTTTGCTAGCATGTTAACTTAAATTTAATTAACAGATTGTGGCACTGAATGAGCAGAAATAACATATTGTTTTGTTAGTGCTTTTTTAGCACTTCTCATTTTAGTACACATTTCATCAACAGACTGACTATAAAGAGTGTTGTTTGTTTAAAAATCTTATTCCTCTGGCAAACTGAACCATTTTATTCTGTCTTTCACTCTAAAGACGGACTCTGAAGACAATTTTAACATGCTTTTTATCCCCAGCCATGTCTTAGACACAGTTCATTTATTTAATACTCCTGTTCTTACAATTATTTTTGCGCTCAGTGTTTTTTTCCTCTTCTTGTTCTTCAGCCTCAGTCCAGATGCTGATGCTCTCATATGGAGAGCCATGCAGTAAAAATGAACCTTCCCAAATTTCAGACTTGCATCTGGCCCTTCCTGTCACAGAAGGGATAAATTAGATGTTTCCACCCTGCTCTCTCCAGATTTCTCTCCAGCTCTCCAGTGCCACATGTGGGGCACAAGGGACTTCAGGATAGGATTGTGGGGTTGTACAGTGGCAAGAAGCATCCCTCTGCCTGCAGTTCTGTGCTGAGCAAAGGGCTCTTTTCCAGTGCATTTTACTTCATACATGTCCCTATGTCTTCAGCCACAGCAACAGAGAGTTTCCTTCCCAGAGCCTCAGGTTGACTTCAGCACCTGTGGTATCCTTAAATATTCAGATAAAGGAACAAGGCCAAGGAAGGTTTACAGATATTCAGTGCATATCTGCCGGACATCACACATCCAGCATTCCTCCTGTCTGCCTTTTCATGGACAAGTTTATTTTCAGGGATGGCTTTTTACCATCACTGTTTGCCCAATTGCACCTAGAAGTAGTAATGCAGTAAGGTAAAAACCTCAAATTTATCCAAACTGCCACTTTCCAAGACTGTAAAGACAAGCTATAAAAGAGGACCAGTTATAATACCTCAAACTGAATGTATCCAGTACATTTAATCCCTTTCTGTCCTGAAGAAAAATTGCCCTCCAGAAATGCTATTATATAAGAAATTTTTCATTTTCTTATGATTGCTTACCTTTTGCTTATTTTTGTGAAATATTAAGTTTTTGTGACTGGAATTGCTGACACTAACTTGCATAGGTAGTTTGTTTGTTTGTTTTTAAATTAAAAGAAAACATTTTTTTGTCAAGTAAGTAAAATACTGATACTTTATTTCTTTATGTTTTACAGTTGAAAGATTGCAATACTTCCAAAATAACTAGTAATGCAAAAGTCAAATGTAATTTTTTTTTTTGTTCCAATTATAAAAACAATACATTTATTTCTTACTAGGTGAAAGGTCCATTAAACACCAGATAGAGTTTGCTACCTAATCAAAATGGTATAGCTAAGTAACAACAACAAAATGATTTCAGGATGGAAAATTTGTTTTTCATCTCTGGTGTGTCTTGTTGGAATGCATGTTTGCATTATTTTATTTTTCCAATTTTTGCTTATATTTGAACACAGAATTTCACAGTCTCACTTTCTAAATTTCTAACTATGTCTTTCCTAAATTAATAATGAAAATTACCTTAATAAAGTGAAAACCACTTAATTTAATTTCCTTTTTAACAGTAGGAACTATTTTTAAGTTCATGGCATTTTTTTAACAGTTTGCATGAATGCAACTGGAAAAGATACAGAAGCAAATATGAAGTAGAAGAGCCATATATAGGAAAGTACCACTAAGGTCTTATGGCCTGATCTGCTGCCACTGACTGTGGCAGAAATTTTGTCTTAAAATTACTCACCAACAGTTAACAAGTAACTTTCTGGGGATTGACCATAGAAGTTCCTTGAAGTAACAACAGTTACCCCAAGGTAACAATGGTGAGTGAACATTCTTTCTGTGCAATTTATGTCCATGAAGGAAGGGTGCAACAAAATGGAGCCAGGCTCTTTTCTGAGATGCTCAATGCCAGGACAAGAGGCAGTGGGCACAAAATGGGAGACAGGAGGTTCCTTCTGAACATCAGGAAGCACTTCTGTACTGTGTGGATAACAGAGCACTGGCACAGGCTGCACAGAGGCTGTGGAGTCTCCTCCTTGGAGATCTTTGACAGCTGCCTGAATGTGGGCCTGAGCACACTGCTCTAGTAGCCCTGCTTGAGAAGGGGATGGACCAGACAGTCCCAGAGGTCCCTTCAACTTCAGACATTCTGTGATTCTCTGATTCTATGATTTCATACTAAAACAGCATGCCAGACTTTAACATTCCATTGGGACATCATCATCTAGAGAGGTAAGCATAATGGATGAGCCATTGATATCTGCAGCATCTACACTTAATCATAAAAGTTTCTTACTGAATATTAGTATCCAGTGATTACTCCAGCACTAGCAAAATTCAGACTGTAGTACTTTATTGCATCTACATGGGTCACTCTGAAAGTAATGACTCCTACATATTTCTGTGGTAACTACAACAAATACAAAGAGCACAATAAGGCTATTTGATAGAGCAAATTCTCAGATACAAAACATTATTTTTCAACATAGTCAACACCACCATACATCTGGACTATATGATTGATGTGGTAGGACAATCCAGCCAAGACTGACAATGTGCTTCATGGACTTCAAACTGGCATGAGGCCCAGAATTATCATGTTGCAAGGGAAAGGTTGTCTTCTTCTCTAGACTGACTCTTGAAGGTCAAGCCTTCAGCTTAGCATCATGATGTAGTGATCAGAGCTGATGGTTTGTCCAGGTTGCAGGAAGTCCAGAATGTTCACCCCTTCACATACCAAAAACATCACTTTACCTCATGAAGGCTATGTCTTGAACTTTTTCTTCTTCAAAAGTGCTCCTGGTATAGTAATATTTAGTTTGCAGAATGCAAACACAACAATGTGAGCTTTAGTATCCTTTGTAAAAGAAGAAAAATAGAAAACAGATGTATAAGATACCAAGAAGATTTTCATCTTCATGGAGGAAGGAATGCAGAAAGCACAGCAGTGAATCCACACAGGACTTGTAGAAATTCTCATTTGGAATAAAATATGATGGGATAACTTGCTGAAAAAGTTCCCCTGAATTTCTCCGTTCCTTTGCCAACTACTGTCTCTGGTCATTCCTTTACTATTTCATGAGTAAAACTGACTTTTGACGCTAATGAGCATAAAAGAGGAGAATATGTTAGCACCATGTGATTATCTAGGTCTTTATGGACCGTGACAAGATTCACTACATACCATCAGCAACAAAGAACTACAGTCTGAAAACAGATCTGCTGTCTGAAATTGATCTCTTCTTTTATCACTACTGCTCATTTCATGTGAGATGTACAGATAATCCATTTTTATCATTTAGTGCATCAGAAGTTCTTATATTGCTTTCATATTGCCTGTTCATGCCAATAAAATGTCAGCTCAGGCAACTTGAGTTCAATTTTCAAGGACTTTTGAGTGTTCCTAATTTGCACTGATTCCAGCTGGAGTTCAAGGTGTTCACCACTCCTCCTGCAGCTCCACCAGTGCTGGCAGCAATGGGAGTCCTAATGTAGACAAAATGTTTGTCTTTTTATCACCAGTGTTTGCTGTATAGCAATAAATCTGTTCAGTGAAGCAGAGCAGCTGCTAAAAGGCTTTGTACGCTTGAGCTGAAGTCACCACTAGCAGGAGTGGAGCTGAGCTAGTGTTAGTGTAATAGTGGGAAACTCTACTAAAAGGCTTGTTGTGGGCACATGTCTCTGCACTGCATCTCTGTTCAATAGATCATTCATGAGCACGCACCCCCACCTCTGTAGGCAAGGAGAGCCGGGTCACAAGCAGGAAGGGATGGAGACAAGGCTGAATTTCTTGCTTGCCGCTCAGGCTCTGAGCTGCCTTATTGTTGTCATGACTACGGGCTCCACATGCCTCCAGCCCCTGCTTTATGAACAGAATGATGCAGTGTCTAGCCTTACAGCTGAATATATAAACCAAATTAGTCTACCATGCCCCTACCTGTTTTGTGGCTCACAATGAAAGAAGCAATATATCATGCAATCAGTCTTGTAGCAGTTATACTCTATAAGCACTAAGTCACTACACCCGGACTTTCTATTTGCTCTTTAGAGCCCCTTCTCTGAGTCATAAACAGCAGATTTCATTAATGCTAATTCTGAAGAGTCCTTTGTGACTTCTCAGAAGTTCTGTAACATATAAGTTTAGAAGCGCATTTAAGATTCCTTCTTGCATACCATCTTTGCATAATCCCACTGAAGAAGAAGTAGAAAGGCATGATAAATGTCTTTTCCAGATCTGCAGTGCCCAGGTATTATTAGAATCAAATTATTCCTAATATAACTAAAGAAGAGTTATACAGTCTTACAGGGAACTGCCAACTTTTCCTGAATAGAGTAAGAGCCTTATAGTCCCAATTCTACCACCATATTAAATAAGCTTTTAATAGCACGGGGGTAAATCTCTGAAGAAAGACATGTCTTGTGATTCTGCTGTTGTCAATTTCATTTGGAAGCAGGAAAAGAACATCTGTCAATGTCATTTGGAAGCTTAAAAGTGTGGTCTCAGTCAAAAGATAAATGTATAAGAGGGGGAAAATATGTATCAGAAAAAAAAGTGTGAATCTCAGTAAATAATGATGTAACCTGCATGCCAAGAGTTTGGATAAGAACATGATAACAGGAAAAATAACTAATATGAGCGGTGGGGAAAGTGTAAATTAGCTTTAGTTCTCACCTCCATACATATTTTTCACTTTTTCACAGATTGTAAATTTCAATAGTTGTAATTTTCTATAGAGTTATTCAGACTATATTTGTCAGTAAGTAGAGGTGGGTGGTCACACAGTCCATCATTTTGCATTCTGTCTCTGTGTTTAGGAAGATGGGGCTTATCCTCACTTACCTCCAAAATCCACTCAAGTATTGGTAGTGTAGGCTGTAAATGACATTTATAGCCAAGGAAGCAGAGGGAATTTCACTGCAGATATGGAGCAAAGGAAGGTTCTATGTTTTTGCAGATCAGAAGTATTTCTTAAAAAATAAATACAGTTTTATTATCTGTCAAATAAGGAACAATGTAACAAAACGTAAATTGAACGCAGTTCCCTGGACTATATTTGCCTTGGCTACAGTAAATTGAATTTTTTAAGTCATCCGTGTGTTGCCAGTATTTCATGCTACGCAGTTCCATACTGATATTTTCTATTTCTTTCTGCTGTGGAGAGAATTGAAAATAAAGTGTGTTCAAAATAACATATCTGTGTGTTATGGGACAGAACTAAGTCTCATCAAGGCTGCTACATCCCTCATTTGAAAAGCTTTAATGACTTGGTCATTTCAGAAAATATCAAGGAAAAAAGAATCAACTAAACCCCATTTTATTTTTATGTAATTACATGACTTTCTATTTCAAGAAAGTTAAATTTTTGCATTCTGCTCTTCTACCACCTAACTACAAGATGATATGTGGGAAAAAACTGATTTGGGTTTCAGTTTATTTTTTGAGAAGTTTAGTTACCAGAATTGTTTAAAAGAGAAGAGTCATCACTCAAGGAAACACATCTGATTTAGTCTCTTTATGGCTATATACAGCTGCAGAAAACTTGGGTTTTTTTTTTTTTGTTTGTTTGTTTTGTTTTAAAGCTGCCTACAGCACTGAAAGAAATTACAAACACAGAGGGAAAATATCTGTTATTACCATGAGTAGGTATGACTATATATATATGTATATTGTCTATGGAATATAAATACTGATACTTTTTTGCAGCAATAAATTGAAATAAAGTTAATTTTATTTCTGTATTTACTGAGTACCCAACTTCACATTTGCTTAGAGAGACAAATTCAGCTCACACATTCATTCCAGTGTTATGTGTGCCATCTAGGTGGGAACAATCTAGTACTTTCCACACAGAAAATATGAAAGAAGAAAACAAGAAATGCTGTGTAAATTTTAATCAGTCCATACTTTTTTTTATTATTATACTTATTTAATTAACACACTTTAATCTTTTTTATCTAAAATGTATGTATTCGGAAAAATGTTTAGTAAATATGGAGAAACTCAAAATATTGGGTAAAGGGTTTCATAAATGTGATTAAACACAGCCAAATGTGCAAATTCCAATCTTTAAGGCATATGAATCCTGATATTTTAGCCTCAGAGAAGGAAGTGTTTTAGACTCTCAAAAAATTAGCGTGCTTCCTGTTGAAGCTTCTCTTCTTTCCTATAAATTTGATATATATTTTTTTAAGATCTACAGGTGAAGTGATAGTATAAAATTTAATAACTTGCATTTAACTACTAAATTTAATATAAATTGTGGACTATAAAACTAAGGAACCAATGGGGAAAATAGGTTATACAACTACTAAAAGTTAGGGTTGCATGGTACAGACTACAATGCATGTGTTCTATGGAATAACATAGTGTGAAAGCTGGATGATTATTAAGATGCTGACAGATTTAGTCTTAATCCTAAAAATGAATAAACCAAGTCCTTTGAAACTCTTTATGTTACCAGTATTTTCAGAATTTTTACATGCAGCGTATTGCATTTTCTTTCTTTTATTAAAGTAAATGGAATACCACATACAAAAGATATAGGCATTTCTTAGAGAGACTAGAGATATAACTGCAAGAAAGTTTCCTTGTCTGTAAGTTTTAAGACTGATTGAGACCTTTAGGTCATGTATTCCAGGCTCCTATGCTTGAAACCTATTAACTTTCACCCATGTTGCTTACAATAAATACGACAAATAGAGTTATACAAAAACATTTCTACTTTTGTGAACTGAAACCATTCTGCTCTCCCAGTGGTGAAAAGGAAGGATCCAGATTCCACCAGAGCCTGAGGCTTCTGAACAGCAAGGAGCTCATAAAGTAAGAGTTGTTTAGATGATCTGAGCAGGGTGATTCATGTCCTGTACCACAAAGGAAAAAAAATCAAAGTAAATAAACAACCTTTCTTCCATAATTACAAACACAAGACAGTAAGCAGTGATAACAAAAAAACAATAGGTCAATCTAGTCTGTAAAACAGCTAGTAATTTTGGTTCAAGACCCAACATGGGTCTGGGTTTGAGCTCTGGCATATGGATACCAACACTGTCCAGCAAACTAAAAAAGTTCCTCACACCTTCTCTGAATTTTAATTTGACCTATCTTGAATGAACTGTTTACTGCAGCTACAAACTTAGGTTAAGTCTGGCAAAGAAAGTAAAAAATAATACAAGTGGCTTGTAAGAGGAGATAAAAATGATGAATTACCTCTTGCATTTAACTGTCTAATGATTGCCATGTATTTTCTGAGGGCAATGCAAAAATGTATGTTCTCTTTTGACTTCTAGAAAAAAAAAATGTTAAGAAGGTGAAAATTCTCTGAAATGCAGAAGTCAAGTCCAAAAGGACCATTGTGGCCATCTCGCTCCCCTGTCTCCCTGACTTTTCCACTCATTGATTTTCTTCCTGACATTTTACTTCCTGTCCGTAAGAAAGAACTACAGCCTTATTCTAATGAGCCCAAGTGATCTTGTATCTGCTGCCTTTTTGTTGTAGGCTATTTCCATGTTTAGCTGCTGTTAGGAAAGCTCCTAGATTTAAACTTCCACTGAACTGAGTTCAGCCTCACTTACCAGTCCTTGTCACATTTTTCTTCTAATTCAGCATCGAAGCTCTCATCTTTATCACCTAAACATTAGGGGATCTCTTCTATGAACTAAAATGTTCACAGAAACTGAGCTTCTTTTAGTTTACATTACAGGCTTTAAACTCTCAAGATTCTCTTTAGGACTCTGAAATTTTTAATATATCTGCATTCTTCTGAAGTGTAGATAGTAGTGCTGATACACTAATATAGTATAGATAGCAGTGCTATACTAGAAGTAACAATGCTTGCCTGCTTCCACCTGATAATCTCTCTTACACATTGATGATTAACATGGTCCCTTTTGCCACCATTTTTCATTTATAATTCACTCTTACTGAGAGACATTGTTTGCACTGAACATTCTGTTCTTACGTGCTAAGTTTCCCAGGGTTGTTTTGTGTCCTGTTATGTTCAGATGCACTCTTTCTTCCAAGACATCTTGTATTTGGATACTTAGAAAAGCTTTTTGGCATTTGAATTATATATAGTTCTCTGTAATTTGCTCTACGTAATTTTCCGTCCTACAAACCGTTTTGCACTTAGAAATTGCTATGAAAAATATGACCATCTTCATGAAAATAAAATATTATTAATAATAACAATAAAAACATGCTGTATGGACTTTACACTGAAAGCTATTCCCTGCAAGACCTACTACTGATTTCACTCAATGAAATTTTTTTCTGATAACCAGAATTTGGATCCATTACTATGCCTAAAATCTAAATTCTAAAGTCAGTATCTCAGCCAGAATTCTGCAAAGGCTCCTGTCTTCAAAGATAATCCTGGGATTTAAGTGAGGATATTTACAGTCTGTATCTGAACACATATTACCACCCATAGCCTGGAGTGATTTATAATTTCTGGTTCTGAATCATATTCATGAAAATCCAGAACTGCTTCACAGGCATCAGTGACAAGTATGAGAGCAGAATTTGGCACCAAGTAAGTACACAGTCCTAATTGTAACAATAAAACATCGGGTGGAGTCTAGTGTACCTAATTTAGATGCCTAAACTTAGGTGCTGCCTCACTGAAAAACTGTCTACGATGGATGATTCTGCATTTGTGACCTATATTTCTAAAAATACACAGGGGGAAATGCAGGCAAACTTAATTAGGCCTGTCCAGATTAAGATCTCTGATGTTTTAAGGAGACCGCAAATGTAATATATTTTAGCCCTGAAAACTCATTTAACTCAAAACCAAGAGAATGAGCTACATCGTTTCATAAATAACTCAAACCCCTAGAGACACAAATTATGTTATTGCCATAAGCATACTATCATCTAAGCCAATTTTAGCCACCTTCTTGTAAGCTTTAAAGGAACAAGTGTTTTCACCTAGTAATTACATTCTGCAGAGCTGTAACTTGCTATCCAATACTAACTTGCACCTACCTACATTTGGTACAACAATCAGCATAAACTGCTCACTGCTGGGATTCAAATTCTTAACACCTTTAAAACAGTCCATAGATAAACCAGATATTATAGCTAAAACCTGTGGGGGGATAAGTAATAAAAGTCTGTTGGGTTATGTACTTTAATCTGCATCAAGTGGATAAGCACACACAAATTTAATGCAAGAATTCCGTAATCTGTACCCAAAAAATTGTGTTGGGTTCACTGTCCACAGACTCATACTTTCTCCAGTATAATCTAGTCTTTATGTATTACAGTACTCAGTAGAGACAGTACAGAACTATGAAAATTAATAATCAAGTCTTGAGATTAAAAAGTAGAAAGGGAACTGTAATGAGTAAAAAGAAAGATAAAGCTATCAAGTTTATTCGGGATCCCAGTGCCATATCAGTATCTGAATTTCACACTAAAGACTCTTAACTCAAATATTCTGAATACACACCCATGGTTCCTGAAAATCCTCATAATTTTTTACGGGTTATTTTTCAAAATCTCCATTTGACTTTGCTATTATAAGATCATTGTGTTAGTAAAGAAAATGATTGTAAAATTATGCTAAAAATCATCTCATATGCTGCCCACATTGTTTGGTTTTGCTTATTCTAGCAATGTTTATATATACATCTAATCTCTTCAAAAAGGGAAGGAGAAGATTTGATGAGCATGCCTTGAACCCAACGTCTCCTGGTACAATGAAATACGTTACCTAGGTTTCCTGGGAATACACCACCAGGAACAGATGAAGATAATGCGGTTGTGTATTATGTGATAATGATTATTCTGACTAAAGTATTCACCCCAAGGTATGTTTTAGCATCTGTTGTTTATTTTGGCAGGACTCTGCATTTATATTTTTAAGATATTCAAGCGGGTGAACATATTTTCCCTTAATGACTATCAAAATGGAAAAATTGACAAGAGTCACATGGGATTATATACAAGAGATGGCAAGGAACATGAATCCAGATAAAAATGTACTTTAGTTCTAACACTCTTGATTGCCATAAGAATTTAGGGTGCAAATTTGAGAAAGATGCTAGTATTGACTTTGCAAATCATTGAAGCCACTTTAAGAGGAAGTGTTGTGTTCTTGATTATTTTTTATGATCTTGGCAAGAAATTATGTACTATATAAAGTTAATGACATAGTAAAAGTTTCTGGCCTGTGTTATACAAAAATCAGACTAAGTGACATAATGGCTCTTTTTTATCTGCAAGTGCAGGATGTTTGAATCATGTATAAGTTTACCTATTATACTAAACGTAAATACAGAAATGGTGGGTTGAAAAAGCAGTGCTGACAGTGTGTTCATCTTGCTCTTTGACTTACTCCAAATGTAAACTCTGTATTACACAAGTATCATGCGTTCATCTAATTCTGCTTTTAAAATGTCAGTATCCTCAGAAGTGTCCACTCCCTATGTGGGAAGAGCTTGAGTTTTCTCTGTCAGTTCAGTCAATCCTTTTACGGAACTTACTAAAGTTCTTCAAAGTAAAAATTGGAAAAAAATTGCAGTCATGCTGCTTCTACTGCTTGGAATGTTTTTATTGCTTTATTTTCTTGATAGCTCTATCATTGCCAATGGACATATATACCAAAATATTGTTCAAAATAATAAACACATAAGAGAAATTGAAGTAAAGACTAACCATAATGTAACTAAGTTTGATAGAGTGTTCATATCTTTCATCACACTTATAAGAGTTGATCCAACCTTAGAAATGAGATATAGATAAAACTTTCTGAGCAGATGAATTCATCTCTCTTTAAGAATTTCCAGTGATGAAGATTTCACAGCCCCTTCAGACAACATACTCCCATACTACAAGATAATATACCCCAACCCAATCTGTCTATCCATCTGCATCTGTTGCTCAACATGAGCTCATTATAAGCTTCATCCCAAAAGCTACCCACCTCCAAGTGTGATCACCCCTTGTTGAGTGTGCGGTCTGAATGTTTTAGCCTATATTTTTTAAATAAAATTGAGAGAATTTCACACCAATCAAAAATAAAGGCATGACACGAGCCAGTCAAGTTCCATCTGTATAATAAGAAACAGAATAAAAAATGGCTGAAGACAGGGGGTACATCAGTACATCAGGGAAGATACCATCACAGATAAATTGGAAGAACGCCTCTGACTTCAGTGATCAGTCGACGAGCTGAACCTTTCTCCCTGCAGAGCTGCCTGCTGGGTAAGATTCACACACTCAATTATGCCGAGTGCTTTCTTTGGAAACTTAGAAATCTCTATAGAGTTGATTTATAAGTCAGCATGCTGGTGGTCAGGCTGTATTACAGTTCATTCATTGCACAAGCTTTGCTGACAGTAAATTTATCACCAGCAATCCAAAGAATTTGTGCATCCTTTGCTTCAATAAACTGTACCATCTCCTAAGCCAGCCATGTGAGTTCTGACTCAATGCTGCTAGATGAAGAATGAGGGGCTCATGAGTAGCTCACCGAATGCCACTAGACAAATGGGGCAGTGTGCTAGTTATTAATCTGTAATCGTAATAGTTCATATATTGAATATGACTAGACTTTCAGTACCAAATTGGGTATCACTCAGATGTTTTCTTACTATCTTATTAACAGAACTAGCAGCTGAGGATGTGCCTGAGTAAACTTCTGTCCTAGTATGTTGTATGAAAGAAGAAAAGGTTAGCACTTCCCTTGACAAGGATGGAAGATGCCTTAGTTGCCTGCACAACACGTGTAAGATTAAGTCACTATCACCTACTTCATGCCATCTAACCATGTTTTTGAGGAGACAGTGAACTGAGCCAATTCATAGAAGCGAGGGACATCGAGCTGTCTTTAGATATTGTTAATGAGAGAAGTGGTCAGTGCCCTACCTCAACGTTCATTCGAGGATGGTGGCAAATGCCATAGGGGGGTGGTTACAGCAATGGAAGCAGAACAGGCAGCACAGAGGTAAACCTATCTGTGCCACTGAAGCATAGAAAGATATTGCTGCCTGGGTTGAGAATACGGTTGTAAAAGTACATCTCATAGATGCTCACATACCCAGGAGTCACGTCACTGAAGAACATAAAAACAACCAGCAGGTGTATTGGACTGCTAGAATTGAAGTGGTTTAGGTAGATCTGGACTAGCAACATAATGGTGAATTATCTTTAGATCGGTGGGCCCATGACACCTCAGACTATCACAGAAAGAAGCAAAATATAGGTGAGCTTGGGATCAAGGGGTAGATTCTACCATGGACACTATTGCACAGGTTATTCATGAATTAAGCAAGTCATATAGATAAAGTTTCTTTCCAATCTAACAAAAATGGCCTGATTGATGTTGCTCCCCTTTGAACCTGTAATCATCTCTTTCATTCTACTTTGTGTTTAACTGTCTGCCATGCTCATTTTCATTCTTGTTCTATATTTTCTTTTTCCGATTCATGGGAAAACATATATTTTTTCCTGATAGATGTACTTTTAATTTCCTTTTTTTCTAATGCTTCAGCTACTAGAAGACTACAAGAAAAAAAAAGCAATATACAGTGGTACTTATCTGTAGAATGACAGTGACTTGCACTTAGCATCTCTACAACCCCATTTGCACAGTAGTTGCTCATTTTTCTTGACACTTGTTCACAAGCCTTTCACTTCTCCTCTTTCCTTCAACTATGTTCAAAGTAACTGTAGGCATGGTCGTTTGAATGTTGACAGCTGGTCTCTACAGTTAAGAGAGAAAGCTGAGAAGGATGTTTTCAGGATCCTTGAAAATAGTGTGTATGTATGAAGGGCAAGAGCAATAAACTTCAAAGTGTTCTGGGTAGTGAAGACTATCTGGGGAACTGAAGAAAACTAAGAGCTGTGAGGATGTTTGCAGCTGGCTGGAAAGATTTCCTTAACGGAAATACTAAAATTGCTTATGACCCCTAAGTTCCCCAAATCCAACTGTGGGATCACTGCTTACAGTTTATGTAGGCTGAACCAATCACAGTGGGGAAAAAAAAGGACACTTTGAGAAAGCTTAGTGCAAGAAGAATTACACGAGACTGAAGCCCAGTTGAAAGAGATCCTATTTACTGTATTGCTTCTACCATTGTTCTTATTCAGCATATTTTGTCACATTATAAACTATGCATGGATGAAAACTGTTCAGTGATGCCTGGCAAATTCTCAAGCATCCTAACATGTAGACCACTAAACACCTAACTCCTAGTATTTGCTGACACATTGAGTTTTAATACCTTGGGGCATTTTGACTGTGTTTACTGATAGGTAAACAGTACAAGCACTTTCTGCAGACCTAAATACACAGAAGCAAATGTTTTTTAAACAGAATATCTTTTTTCTTCCACCTCCATCTTGCCTTTTCAGGCTTAGCTTTGATTATGAGATTATTTTTCAGGAAAATGAAGATTGCTTAAGAGGATATGAGAAAAGTAAGTGGATATTTTAGCCAGCCTTATTTATATCTTGGAAAACATCGACTCTTTGTAATAACAACAGAACTTCTTAAAAACTGAAATATATTTTTAGAAACATTTTTCTGGATTGGATTTCTGTCCTGAAATCCTTTTAAAATTATGCTTCAGAGTGATTAAGGATGACTAGTCCTCTTACTATGTATATAGCATAAAAATGTAAAAATAATGAGGGTATAATGATCATTGATGAAAACAGAGCAATGATCTCTAAGAGATCATTACCATGATTTGTAATGTCACTGTAACAAACCACAGGTGGTGAGTTTGGTTAGATCTACGTATGTTCTTCTTACATAAGAAGGAGGTAACAAAAATCATGACTCTGTTAGCCCAGTTTAATACACCAATGGGAAAACAATAATAACAACAAAGAAACTACATGCAATATACAAGGAGGGTAATATGACCTAAATAAATACGGTAAAATCTAGTTCAGATAAATAAAAACAAAATTGCCAAGGCTTAGCATGTCTAAGCATAGAAACTATATGTTTATGCCTCAAGGGAATTGTTTTCAAGTTAAAATTTCAAGTTCATGCCAAGACACAGGAGTAAATCCAGTATTCAAAGTCAGAAATTAATGAAGAAATTTCCCCTCTTGCCAGAGAAATCCTCAAAGTCAACATATTTATGAAACAGATTTAATACTTACAGTTTTAACACAAGCTCAGTCTCTGTTTAGGATCAGGTTAAATGGCCATTGTATGAAAAGTTTAGACCTTGACAAATCTCTTTGAAAGCCTGGTCAGTGAGAGTTTCTTGCTTCTTAACACTGTTTGAAACCTTCTCTGCAGTTATGGTTAGGCAAATGCTAAGCTCTTTTGAAAACTGGCCTGTAGTGACTGAGAACTGCCTGAACTGAAATCATTCTAAGTGCTTGTTGACAGTATTCAGAACTTGGCAGCACATTTGGTGTTGGTTGAACTTCTAAAGGACTTAGAACATGTGTGTACCCATTTTCATGCATGCAGGCAATATCTGAAACAACAGGGCTAAACTGTGAACACCAGGAATTTAGCTTCATTTTCATTTGCTTATCTTTGAAAAGAAAACTGACAACATTGTATTAGAAAGTTTTTTTTTTTTCTTCTGCAAAAGCAGGTGATTCTTGGATTCTAAAAGCTGAGAAATTCTGACTTATATAACCCTGACAGATAACCTGAACCTTCTGGTCCCAGCTGAAATTAGTCTAAATAAAGCTTAAGGAGGTAGAAGTCTCAGGAGGGATCATTAATTAATTTCATATTTTTCAAAGTGATTTTGTTCGTTATGGGAAGTAGTTAAAGGAATGTAATAATTAGCAGTAGTTTCTGTAGCCAAAAACAAGTGAGAGGCTGTAGCCAACAGTCTGTACCACACATTCCTGTGCATGTTGGTCACAGTTTCAGAGTGGAAAAACAATGGCAATCTATTCAAGAAGGAGGAGGTTAACGAGAACTGGTTTAGTGAGAGCAAGGGAAGATGGATGACGTTGAAGAAAAAGGAGAGTGAAGACTGAAAACATTTTACAGAGAAGAATAGAAAAGATTCCTTCTGAATAACTCTCAAATTCACTCTTCTCTCAACACCTTCTTCAAATGCTTTTGTTCACTTACTGGTTGCAACACATTTGCCAGCTCATCTGCCACATTACTGAGCTCTCTGAATTTGTCTCTGATCAACAATAGCAATAATTTTCTGACTCATTTTCACACATCAATATAGTTACTACAATTTAGGCACACTGAAGAACAAAGACCTAAGTGGTAATCCATCCGCTTCACTATTCTTCATGAAACTGTCCTTCAACTACAAAACTTACCCTTTTGACCTACATAAATGTCTATTTAAAATCTTCACATATATAAGAACTTCTCGACCTAAGAAATCCCTCTCTAACCTCAGAAACTCTAGATCACTGGATCTTTATCACAGTAATCTCCAGCAGTTTTTAACAAGCTAGATGTGAAAAAGCAGAAACAGAGAATGTCACTTGTCTCCTGTTCGGTACTGGAGTGAAAGAAATTCATAGTAGCGTAAATTTCTTTCATCAGTGCCTACACATACTAACTGCAGAAAACATCGTTTCAGTGAATTTTCAGTCTGTGCTTTTTGTGTTCCCAGCATCAAAGGAAGAAAAGAGCACAAAGGGCAGTCGGATGAAATGCATCTCCAGGGGTTAAGGCCTTCATAGCATCACTTGTATGCCTCAGTGAAAATACAGACTACTACATTAGCTGCACTGCACATTTATTACATCATTCTGTAACCTCCATTCTGTAAGCCCTGGGCATTCTGAGTCATTTAAATAACTCAGCAATACTCAGCCCTATCCTAATGATCTCTTGTTATGTTAATGGATGCTTATCATGGAAGTAACAATCAAAACAGTTTCACATTTAAAAAGTTTCAGCTTTATACAGTCTCTTTTATATAATTGGATGTTTATTTTCAACCATGGACAAAGATTAACATCTTCATTATAATGTAAAGTGACTGGTATAAATAAACCTATCAACCTATAAACCTAAATCAATTAAACTTTGGTTAGTTTTTTTAATTATTATTATTTTTAATGGATCATTTAACAATCATTTAAATCATTGATAACAAAACATTTCCACTGAAAGACTTCGCAAAATAAAACTTCAAAATCAGGCTGGCTTGTCCCAGAACAAATGTTGGAAAAGTACTTACTGTAGGGGTTTAGAAGTATTAGAGAAGTTGAAGCACAAAGATATCTACTAGGAAAGAGTCTGAATATTTTTTTCTTTACTGATAAATTCTTCATAACCCTTTCAGGTAATCCTGGAGTTTCAATAATCTCTATTGATTTAAGGAATTATTCACACTTGGGCTCAGAATGAAGGAGCTTTTAAAGTTCAATCTCCAAACCCATATGCTTTATTTCACAATATCTTACTGCTCAACTTTAAAACAAATATAACTCCAATCACAATACAATGATGATTGATGTTTTTCATCAACACCCAATTATCATTCCATCATGGCACAAAACTTTCGAGCGGAGTTGTATGAGCCAAGTGAAACACAAAGTGAGCATCTAGAAATCCGGATTTGTGCTCTTACAAAATGGCTTAACAAACCACATTTATTATTTTCTAACGTGTTAGGTCATGTTACTTGTATATAGGTACACAAGGTGAGGCATTTATTTGAATCTTATGCTCATGTACATCATTTCACTGATTGCTCAATGATCATAAACGCAAACAGATCTTTTTTGTTGTTGTTTTAAAAGGGCTTAATCTTGAATTCTTCTTAGAATTGGTGAGAACAGTTCTCAGTTCTGTTTGATTTCGTTAGACTTGTCTTAATATCTGATACTAAGTATTCACAGTGTGTATCCACATATGTTGATGAGTACCTTACAATCAAATCATCACATGTTCAATAAACTTTTCCCTTAATGTGCAGAAAATGTTTGAATACATATTGTACATTAGACAGATGGAGAGAAAGACAGAGACAGTCAGCATAATACAGCGAAAGAGGTATCTGTTGCTGTCTTTCTACACAGTCTGGCATGACCTGACATGATTTTAGTTGGAAACTAAATTCTGTAATCCAGAAGCAGGTTATCTGGGACTGGTTATTTCAGTATTGCTCAGTAATGATGGGAGGTTATGTGAATTGAAGGAAATGGTTTATACATGTAAATATGTTTTTTAAAAGTCTCAAAAGACATATTAGTAATCTATGCAAATTCTTATGCTATCATAGGTTTTACATTTCTTTTAAACAAGATAAGTGCTACTATATTTGCATAGTATATATTATTCATAAACTTTACTTGGAGCACAGTATATATTTTGTCCTCAAGGACTATAAAAAAACTGTTTACTTAATACGTACTTCATATTTATCTGTAATGCAGCCATGTCAGGTGGACATAAAAGCAACTACTTAATAATATTCAAAAATAATACATACTAATAGAAAAATAAACAATTTCATATACAAATAAATAATTTCATGTACATTACAGAAAAAAAAAAAAAGAAGCATAAACACGGAATAATAACCAAATGTGATATTTTTCTGATGCACTTTACCTGACACAGCTATCTCCAAAAAAATGACATCTTTTGACTGTCAGTAGATTTTGATTTTTTGTTGCCACTCAAATCATGGTATCTCCTGCACTGTACTTCCTAATTCTGTATTACTGTCATGAGTCAGTGTTACAGACATTTGTTGGTTTACAACTTTCTGGGAAAAAAAAGAGAAAAGCACTTCAACGGTGGGGCGGGGGCGGGCGAGTCATTTTAATGCATTTTATATATTGAAGAGGTGAAAATTCTGAAACAAAATGTTTGCTTCCAAAGGTGATTTCTTTTTCTTAAGAAAATTTTAAAATAGTACTTACACACTCCAAAACCATATATTTTTTACTTAGTTTATTGTATAAACCAAATTTAAGTGAATTAGCTGTCATTTTTTTTCAAAAGACAGGTTTATTTACTTCTCATTTTCACTGGAGTAGAAAGGAGATGTGTTTGTAACTTATTTTGTTATTCTAGCTTATATTCACTGAAATAAGAAATGTTGCCTTTTGCCTTTACCTTTCTAGTATCCACTAGAAACTTTTGTTGTGAACTGAATGGAATCATGTATCTAGATAAAATGGCTTCAAGTATATGTTCCATAGTCATTAGAGCATGTCATTACAGCATCAGTGTGACATGCCTTCTGCATATAGTTGTTTACTCTTTTTAGATTACTATTTGCAACAGAAAAGCAAACATATTTTCATGCAGAAGCTTACAATGGTGCTCTTGACTATCTGCATGGTGACATTTTGATTCCAAATCCATTTTTGGCTTTTATTTTTTTTAGTGTGTTATACTTCCTAAACTTATCTCAGGGAAGAAAAGATTCAAGATAGTGCTCCTTAAGTTTGGCTTCGTATCTCCTGAAAACCAATGTGAATATGATGTATTTTCCATTAGCAATTTCCCAGATTTCTTCAAGGATTCCTAAAGGCTCTTAAGTACCAATCTGGAAGTATAAAGTAGATTTGAAGTGGATGCAAATAGAATGTTTACTCCCTTTAAATACAATTTATATTTCTGGTGTGGTACACAGTGTAAACAAGAAACATGTCCCAGATATCTTGCTTCCAAAAGGATTGATTTTTGTTATTTGTTCAAAATTGAATACAAACAAATTTATTTTTAGGAAAGCGAATTTGTTAACCTAAAATGATCCTCTAACCTAATACTAATTTTTATGACTCCATTTCACTTACACGTGCACATTACAAGATGTCTACTCACACTACTCACCCTGTGGAAAATAATTATGTGTGGGTAACAATTCATCATTGGCCATATATTAGAAATTAGAAAGCATGAAAACACTCTACATTCTGCCTGGTTGCTGCATTATGTGAGGCCTATATTAAAAAGAGCAATTCAATGTCAGACTGAATTTTGTGCTGTGCTGCAGCCCTGAACAGTACCAATACCACATGCAGGCTCCTGTTTTACTGTTGCAAATGCTAATTCTGCTCTTTTGGCATATGCTTCAGATGGTAGTTCCCAAAACAAAAGTTGAGGCACTTACAAATGTGAGTCATTAACAGAAATCCATATTTTTCCTCTCTTACCTGTGATCATAAACTCAACAAATCATATTTGCTTTCTTGCCTATGCCTGGTTTGAGATACAGGAGATGGCACCCCTCTGGGCAAAGGTCACAACTGTAACCGAAGGTGGCATTATATCTTCAAAAAAGTGTGATCTGCTAATGAACAGTAAAACAGACACAAAGTGGGTGAATAGTGAGTAAGAACAATTACATCGTATAAATTATTTGCAGGAAAATTTCTTTCATGGCATCTGAAAAGAACGTTCAATAGAATCTTTTCAGATAATAAGTACAGTTTTTCTCAATTTATGGTCCATGAACCATAAACAGCAAAACTGTCCCTTTTTATGGATAGAATTCAAGTGATGCATTGACAAAAATTGTTGAGAATTGTTTGGATCCATTCCTTGTGCATGCAAGACTAACCACCCATCTCCTCTTCCATGCTAAACAATAATTGTGACGAAGCATATGGAAGAACGGAGACACCACTTAGGCACTCTCAGTATTCACACTGGCTAGAGTTCAGCCAGAGCTCAACTCATTCCCAGATCACAGTTATAAGATTGCTGTCTTAAAGGCACTTCAGCTAATATTCTTGGAATGTGATTTCAGCTGACACATTATACCCATGTCTGTACCCTCTCTGGGGAGGATAGGCACAGCACTCCTATCTAAAGTTATCATTATCTACAATGATCTAAACTTCTAAAATTATCCTGAGTTTTGGGAATAGACACGTGCTGAATTATGACAAGAATGCACACAATTACTAACTAATTAGCAAATTTTCTGATCTGTTATTTCTCCATCAGGCTGAATGTTCTGGCTTATTAGACCATGGTTTGCAACTAGGTGAAAGGAATTTTGAGTACTGTAATCATTATATGGATGCCTCAGGGTATCACCACAACAGATTTGCTTTGTTCTCTTCTTTCTTAGGTGCTGAACTGTTTTGCAGGCCCATCTGTACTAAGTGGAGCTCTGTGGACACTGAAGTATATGCTTTTTGGAATACAAAGGGCTTAGTTAAAGACACCTCTGAAAGCTATAGGCTAATTTTACATGAACTGGTAAAGCAGGAGAATCTATTGGTCCTTGAGTGGGTTTGAAGACATGCTCACATGTTATTTTAAAGACTAGTTTGTATGCTACTTTTTCAGCAAATGCTGATGGACATTTCCATGCTTGTATTGCCACTACTCCGGCCTTTTTCTTAAGAGAGGATTACATTCAAAGATCAAAATAGTAAGTATGAGTGCTAGCAAGATTACTATGTAGAAGTGCATAGAAAAGCTTAAATGAAGCCAGGATATGGTCAAGACGTACAAGGAAACCCAGTGCAATGCAATTTACAAATATTGCAAATAGTTACTGTATACAAAGAAAAGGAAACATAGATCTATCTTCATGCTGCATACAGATGTTTATACAGTGCATGATCTTAGGTGAAACATTAGCATATTAACACACATTATGTTCTAGGGCACATTTATAAATAATAATAATAGTAATAATAATAACAATAAAAAGTAAGATGGTGAACTCATAAACTGTTTGGTTGCCAAGTTTGGCCACCATTTCCTAAGATTGTTCATTAGGATTGTTCAGTTCATAATTGTGCATGATAATTGACACAAAATTAAATATCCTTATTGCCTAATTACAGGTATATACAATAATGGCATAATTAAGATACCCAATTTTACAATTAAATTGTGGCATCACTTAGTAAACAGCTTTACAAAGCTTTGTTTTACTCATTTTAAATGACTTTCAGAAAATGCAAATTTGCATGTAAGGTATGGTATATTGCAAGAACATTAAACATGTTTAATAATGTATATTCTCAAGGGGTGAAAATTAAGACCTAAAATGCATATTTGGCTACTTTTCCCTTGGGTTTTGAAAACTTAGAAGTAGAAAATTAATGTTCTGCTATTACAGACTACGTCTGGTCATTTGGGATAGTGCCTTTTGCTCTGTCTTTTCTGGAGAAAAAATGTACTCCATGCTTCAGAACAGTGTGACCAGTCAGCAAATGCTTTTATATTTAAGTGTAAACAGTATTATTTTTCATTATATTAAAAATACTTTTTGCTGAAAGTCAATGAACTGACCTGAGAATTTTCACTTCTAAGCAGAGCTGAATGCATACTAAGTAAAAAAACAACTACCTTGCTCATTCTTGTGTCTGTAGTTCACTAGCTACTTTCAAATGAATTATTTTGCAATATTTTGTATCCAATATCTTTTTCGGTCTTAGAAATCTCATCACTGACGCTTCACTAATACCTGTTTTTATAGCAACTGTCAATAGCAGATATTCACAATTAGAAGTAGTAGCATGCATTACAAATTTAGTTTGCTTCCAAGAGACAACGGGGGGTAAAAAGCACTGTTAACAGCACTCAGCCTCAAATAACATTTTCTAAAATCAAAGACAGCCACGTCAAAAAGCGGCACTCAATCTGCCGTCAATGTTTACGCTCATTTTTTTCCTTATCCAAGGTAATAATTGCAGAAATATTTGTAATGCAGAAAATACTTATTTTCCAGTGCTTCATCTTAGAAGTAGCTGAATGTTTTCAAATTAAAAAAATAAATAAGTAAGCTTTAGAGGAAAAAATCTATGTAGTGTTATTTAAAATAACACTTGGTGAGATGGTGAGACTGACAGAAATGCAGAACCCAACCTACAGATGCCAACAGTGGGTAAGCTGTCATTAGAAAATTAGTAAGATGTTGTGATTTTCAGTTTTTTCTTCCTGCACAGATTATTGGATTTATTCTCACAAGATGCTTAGTTGAATTACAATTATCTTAGAAAAATAGCAAATACTGATTTAAAACTACTGGTTGAACAGTCAAGGACTATGCATATTGGAAACTAGCTCCAGCAGCAACTTGCCCTCATCTGTTACTATAGATCTCATTTGATTTTTTTTTTTTTATTTAGCTTCCACTCATGGGATTGTATTATAATATTTTGCCAGAGATCACACACCATACAAGTCAATACAGGCCTAGCTAAGTGACAGGTAAGAACTCACTTGTATAAGGCCTAGTTAAGGTTCCTGAGGGATCTTGCTTCAGTACAGAGAACAAGTTCTTATTGCACTTAGTGCTTTAATCCATTCTTTTACTCTGTATTTATCTTTTCTCATTCAAGTTTCTTAACAGAAATGTGACATTATGTGATATCAAGTGCTGAATTAAAAAAGCCCAATACTTTTTAACTTTCAATTTGATCAAAATTATGATCTCATTAAAACAAGGGGATTATGCTATTTTGAAAAGATTGTATCAAATAATCCTCTTGACACTCTTGATGGTTTGCTGAAAACTACTCATCTTCGAGCATTTTACTTAGTTTGTCAAATGTCTAATTACTTATTTAAGAATCAAGATAACATGGCAAGAATAAATAGTCCTTCTCTTTCTTGTTTTACTACTATGACTGGTAACTTCATTGCAATTTCTGAAAATACTCATTTTTTCTCATTTTTACTAGGAGGAAAATGGCAGGTGACAGGTACTACTTTAGAAATGCTATGATTTAAATTATTGATAATGATAATTTATAGATCTGATTAATAATGTCCTAAAGTTGGAAATGAAAATAATTTAATCACCATCAAATACAAGAAATATAACTTCTATTTTTTCCCAAATACAGAGAAGGAGTATTTGTCAAACATACTGCTCTGCTTATCAGTTGTATAGTAAACAAAAGAAAAAACCTCCCTTTTCCTTATAAAGTAAGTTTAGTCATTATATTCTAGATGAAAATAATATCTCTCTATATGTCAGCAGGAAAATATCCTATTATTCCATATCTGAAGGCCTAGAAATTATGCAACTTCTAACTCTTTCAATATTAAATGTACCTAGATGAATAACAACTGATGCTAACATTCAGACCTGTTTTGTATCCTAAGTTTAACAGGTAAACATAAATAGAGATATTTCTGGATTTACTGTACAGAATTCAGTAAAAACTAGAAACAGAAAAGCTGGTTAGCTGCTAACAGTAACTGAAATTCACAGGAAAAGATATGCCTCCATGTAGCTGACAGACCATTATCATTTCCCTTCAATAGTGTGAACAGAAACAAAAATAACGCAAACTCAGAAATGTTTCATTAAAAAAAATACCAACAACAAAGTTTTCCTGTTTTGAGATGGATAATTTCTTCTTCCTTCATGTTCAAACAAGTCCCTTCTAGCCTCAGACTTACTTTAAATTCCTTGAAAATTAGGTAATAGTCAGTTTTGTTCCCACAACTGCATCATAGTTTTAACCTGGAGATCCTCTCAGCAATACTGCTCAAGTTTTTACAAAATTTGATGGATTTACTACTAAGTGACCCATAGTTCACAGATCTGTGTAATTATTATCACTAGTTTTTGGCACAAAGTTTCCACACTGACAAATACTGATAGTTTTATATGTAAACAGTTTTAACAGTGTGGAATTTTCCTAAAGAAAGAATTGCTATAGGTTATGCTTTAGCCTTTCTTTATAAGGTATGTTGCTTGGAAGCTCTTCTCTCTCAAACTGGCATCATGTCCAACATGGAAGAAAACATCTCAAGAGGCCTGGTTTCTGTCATTTACTCATGCTGTGGATATTTGTTTATAAGCACTAACATATATAGTTACAAAAGTGTCCTGTCTTATCAGCATGTCTCAATTCAACATTTGTTATGTTAATGCTTTATTTGCCATTTATTTGCAACATGCAATATTTGTGATTTTATTGCTATAAAAAATATTCTATATTCCAAAAATAAATTATAGAGAGAATATATCTGAACAACCAGGTGCTTTTCTACATACTTACAGTTGAAAAGACAGTATAAGTTACTGGGGTAATCATGACACCATGAGATAGACGATTAAATTCCAGGTCATTTGTGGATTCTCTGCTCACATATAGTAAAACATAGGAATCCATATGTCACAAGAGATAATTATGTAGGGCATAATGTAAGGTCCAGAGTAGGGCCACAAAGATGATCAAAGGGTCAGAGTACCTCTCCTATGAAAAACAGGTTGAAGGAGAAAAGAAAGTTCCAGGGAGACCACATTGCAGTCTTCCAGTACTTAACAGGAGCTTATAAGCAGGAAGGAGACTGACTTTTTAGACTGTTAACAGTGATAGGACAAGGGGACTGGCTTTAAACTAAAAGTGGTGAATTTTACGTTAGATGTTTAGGGGAAATTTTTTACTCAGAGGGTGAGGTGCTGGAATTGGCTGTCCAGAGATGCTGTGGATGCCACATCCCTGGGGGCTTTCCAGGCCAGGTTGGATAGAGTCCTGGGCAGCCTTCTCTGGCAGGTGGCAGCTCTGCTCACGGCAGTGAGGTTTGAATGGAGTTTGAATCTTTAAGGTCCCTTCCAATCTAAACCATTATTTGATTCTATTACCATACCATGAGCTCAGGAACATCACTCAACCTGGTTAGATGGCTATTTTTAAAATAGGCCTGAATGCATTTTGAGATCATCATCTTATGTAAATTTACTGAGACCCAATTTATTCTGTAAATTTCAGCATTTTTCTACATCTTTACATGTCTGAACACTATCCACGCTTGGTCTGCTTGTTTGAAAAGTTTCTGAATGTAACTACAAAAGTGTAATAGAAAATTATATTTGGAAATTATTTGATGTAACTGGTTAACAGGTCTCTTTTCCCCAGATTTTTTGTCAGCAGATTATTATTATTTTTTTCCAAACTGAGATGTATGGAAGCATGCGTCTGCTGGTTCGCAGAAAAAACTAAGAATTCCAAGGCACCCACAACCTTGGGTGCATTGGTACTCCTGTTGATAACCTGGCATATCCAGGTATCAAACCAGCCTGTATCCTCTGTATGTTCCAGCACATTTTCAGGTGTTACCAAATGTGGATGTTTTATGTTTCAGTTGCAGCCTTTGTTGTTCTCTTGATGAATTACCCACTTAGTGTCTAGAAAAAATAAAGCTATCAATATCAATGAAGGTACCAATGAACTGTGGCAAACTAAAGGATACAGCAGATTAACAATCATTATGTGTCAGAGGCTTATGATATGATGATAATGATTATTGGCATACACATTTACCTCTACAGAAAATAATATTGTAAATAATTAGAATAAAGGGCAACTCTAAGTTATGTAAAGCTTGTTTTGTCCTTAACAAAGAATTAAGAATATAATCATAGATGGAAAAGAAAAGAGAGCTTTTAAATTGTTTATGTCACACAGATAAAAGGCAAAACATAGCTTAAATTTCACTATGATATTCATAAGGATTTTAAAAATATCAGGTTCAAGAAATTGTCTTAGTTTTACCAGTAAGATTATTTATATAATTTGGGAATTAATGCTGCCCATTTTCTACCACAGGGCTTTCAGAGGTAGACGTGCAGTAGTCCTATGTCTATCCAAAGAAAATATCCCCATGTGATAAATATATTCTTATTTCTGCTGCTAGCATGAAGAGGGAAGTTGTCTTTTTGCCAACTTCCACTCATTCAGTATACAAAAGATATTAAAGGCTTTAAAGCTCTGTTCACATGGTTACACAGTCACTTTTCAGTTAAATGAAAACCAGTGTCTAAATAAAGCATGCATTAGCTCTCTTTTGCCACATGGTAATTGAGCTAACCTCCCAAATGAAATTAAATTAAACTGTCTTTTGATGACTCCATTCAGAATGGAAATAAGCATACCCATATTTAAAGCCCTATGTACTTTTTCCTTTGTTTTCTTAACAAAGATAATCTTGAGTTTTATCCTAGCAATATAGATGCTAATTTTACTATCTGGCTATATCACAGCCTGTGACTCAATCAGACTACATAGAAAACTCCACTCCTACTTTTCCACTGTTGGTGTTTAAGATAAATTTTCATGAATATTTTTTTTTCTCTTTCTCTCTGGCTGAATAAGATTTATATTTGCAGTGTTTTTCCTTCTTAGCACATAACAGAAAAACATAGGAAGGCTGAAATGACCATAGCAATATAAAAAAAAAACCTGTATTACCTCTACAAAATGGGTACATTTCAGGACCTCTCTAGTATATATGCTAAAAAATCCTATAACTTTGATGAACTGCTTAATCTGGATGTTGCAAACCAAAAAATACATCCTTAGATGTATTTACTCCCAGATGAGACCTTCTTCTGGGTTTACTTAATGCTATCAAGATCTAGTTTCATGCCATCATGATCTTACTGGCACATGAAACCTCAGTTGCACTTTTCTGTCTAGCCAAAGTAGATCTTGGTCGGAATTGACAGCTCATTTTACTCCAAGCTCCACCTCCTCTTTTAATTGCACCCTTCGGATCTGTCAAGATAAAGTGCTAACAAAATTTATTTCTCATCCAGTTTGGTCAAAACAATCTGAGTTGTGTGGTATTCAATCTGTTGAAATTGATGTCTGTCTCACCCAGCTGGATTAGGGAACAGTTACACAAGCAGCTCTGCCAACTGGTCCAGGGCTGCAGCTCTACAGCCAATTTCTTGCTGCTGCAGTCCCAACACAGCCCAATCCATCTTTGTCCCTTTATCTCCTTTTCAGGCTGCTCTGACTAAGGCAGAACTTGTTGAAAATCCTAAATCTCCAGCAAATGGCCCAGAGTGGGATCAGATAGACTTGAGCTGATAAAAGGGAGGTGACAAAAAAAAACATAGTAACAGGAGCTGATGGAGAGGAAGTGAGGGTAAAGGAGGAAGGCAAATCCTGGGAGCAGCAGAGGTTGCTGGGAGCTGGGACCTTCTTTTTCCTGGAGGAAATGAGGGCAGTAGAGGAAGGAGGCTGAAGAGCATTTCATAGAATCATAGAATCATAGAATCATAGAATCATAGAATCATAGAATAGACTCGGTTGAAAAGGACCGCAATGACCATCCAGTTTCAACCCCCCTGCTTTGTGCAGGTTGACAACTGCTAGACCAGGCTGCCCAGAGCCACATCCAGCCCAGCCTTGAATGCCTCCAGGGATCCACAACTTCCTTAGGCAACCTGTTCCAGTATGTCACCACCCTCTGCACTAATCTTCTTGCTGACACATTAAGGGGCATCTTGGTAACAGTTTTAAGGAGATCAGAACTAGACTTCAAGTAAGAAAGACATATGGAATATTTGTAAGCAGATGAACAGGTGATTTGATTCATAGAGGGATTTAGGAATATCCAGAGCTTTAAAATTCATTTGACAGTGCTTTCATCATAGAGATCTCAAACAAAAAGGGGAGCCTGCTGCCTGAGGTATTTTCAGTCTTGGTCTGTTTCCTAAAGCTAGGACAGATGTTTTCTCTTTTCCCAGCTGGAGATTCCTCTCCCAGCCCACCTGTGACTGAGTCACCATGTGGGGCAACTCCTTAATCCACCCTAAGGAGATTCAGTGAGGCTAAAGCCAACAATTTACACAATTTGAACTGATCTCCTTTATTTTGCCTGAAGCAAATGAATTAGAGCATGCATCATTAACAAACAATGTGCAGAAGAGTAGGGATGAGCAAATACTGTGAGCCAGAACTGACGCTCCTGGACCAATGAGAAAATATCCACCCTTGATCACAGGTTCTTGCTCCAATTCCCATCTCCAAAAAACACAACACTATCTCTCATGTACAGCATAAGGTTTAAAGCCTTCACTCAGTCTGAGGAGGCAGTTTTAGTATTTTTTTTCTGCTCAGGGGAGCTTGAATCCACATGCTCTGGTTCAGTTTTCAGATTACAGAGCACTTCAAAGCAGGATATTTGTTCTTCCTGTAGGACTCTGAAGCAGGGCATAGGTGCTTCCATCACCTGTGACATTTTTGTCTCTAGGATATAGAATAGGAAAGATGAGGGACCCATGCCCTCTCTGGAGCATACTTTCTGCTAAGTTTCATTGTACCTCTTTTGTGTTCAAAATGTGCCCCCACACAGCTGCTGTTAGACACAGTCAGAAGAAACACCTGATATAAACATACTGTCTGACTAAGCAGAGGAGGAAATTGACTGCTCAACGATGCCTTAACCAGAAAAGTAAAAGAAGCATCACACATTCCAGTCTTTAAATGAAGAGCAGAAAAGAAGATCTCATGTGAGTCCATTGATTGGATTAGGCCCTGCCAGCCAATCAGCACGATGTCTAAATTATGTACCCCAAATATACTTGGAAACCAAACTAAAGATGCTCACATGCTGATGTTTTGGCAACTCTAGCGCATGAACAGTTGCAAACATTTAGACATGGAACAAATTTTAGTGATAGGAATTTCAGTACTTATAACAGTCAGCTTCCCCAGAGTTAAATGGCAGCCAAGTAGTCATTTTCAGGCACCATATCTTAGATTTAGAAAACTCAAATGGTGTTCAGATATCTGAATTCATTTGTATATTGAGGATAAAATCCAAAAAGCCACCTCCAGCCTACAGCACTATTTTACTATCTTAGAGGACAAGGTCTGCACAACAGGCTGGAGGCCTGCACAGCTCCTGTCTGGCTGAATCCTCTCCTCCTTTTTGGCTAGCACCAGAAGGTGCAGTCACCAGCACTGATTCACTCTCCTGAGCCAAGGTTGTGTGTGAGCAGCTTGTTTACTAAATCTCCGCTCCTGACTTACTTTCTACTGCCAAGAGTTTGGGGCCTGTTTTCCACCAGCATTCATTAACTTTAAGTTATCATGCAGCATGCCAAGTTTCCATCAGCCCAGCAAAAACATTCTCAATTCCAAACCCTGTTTTCCTGATGGCAGCACTCTATGCTGTAGCTTTCTGAGCTTTCTTGGCCAGAGATATCCATTTATGCAGTTAAATTTTCCTAAGACACTGATGGGAGCACACACACTTCAATAAGGCAGAAGATGATAGTAGCTACCAGGGCAGGTTCTTACAAAACCAAAATAATGGGGGAAAAAGCACCCAGATGTAAAAAAAAACAGCCACAGGAAAAAAAAAAAAAAAAAAAGAAAAAAAAGCTGTAAACATATATGCAGTTTTGGTCCAAGATAATCAAGAATTCTGTCCCTATAAATCAAAATCCAAACTCTGTGATCCCAACTTTTTCTTGTTTTTCTTGAGAACCAGTGAACCAAAACTCTTCAGGCCTTGCTCAGAGGTGCAACAGAAAACAGTGGCAATGAACATCACAAACAAAAATTTAGCCTGGTTAAAGACTGGGGATTTATTTTGGCAAACCTCGATTCTTCTCAGCATACTTTGCATGCAGGTATTCAGCTCCCAGTACAATTATGCAAGTCCGTAATTCCTGTTTACTGAAGTAAACAGAAGTGAAGCCATTGATTCAGTTGGGTTCTCAGCTTGCCTCAGTCTACAGATTGCAAGGCTATGACTAAATGACTAACTGCATTACTAGTATTTGCTTTTTGCAGCTGTGAAGGAGAAACTGCTCCATGGCTGTTTAGTGGGACAAGGTGCTCTAAATAAAGCAAGATTTTGAGATCATTTTTACTACAAACTAGAGGAGAACTAGAAATCTGCATTTGAGTTGCATGGTGCTTATAAAGACATCTATGGCTTTGCAAAAGGAGATGGAATTCCTTTATCAAACAGGAGGAACTGACATTTGAAATAGCCTCAACAACAGAGTAACGAGAAATGATCGATGGACTGAATAGTTTTAAAAAACTCCCAAGAGAGAACGAAGGAACTAAAAGCTGGGAAATCATATCAGGTTCATGTTAGGAGAGCTGGTAGAGATTTGTAATAAAAATAACCTGTAATCAACCAAAATATGATAAACAGATAAGTAGGGAAGAGTAGCCACTGCATTTGCTCATGGAATTCATACTTCATGAACTTACCAGACTTTTTCAAAGGTGCTTAAGAACAGGCAGATGTAAGAAGTAGTTGAGCCTATGCAGCGAGTACAGTTTTTCAATCATTTTTACAGCATTATTCTGCAGAAAGCTCAGCTGCCATTGCAGCCAGGAAGATTCCTTGAAAACTTCAGATCTGAACAAATTTTAGAAATAAAAGCTAGAAGTAATGAGCAGATTTTACAAGAGTTCACTGTGCTGAGGATCTGTGCTGAGGCTTTTGTTTTCCAACACAGTCATAAATGACCTAGAAGAGGAAGTAGATTTTAAGACAAAGCATTTGTTGATAATTCAGGGTTTTTTAAATGCATATTCATGTTATTTATTGTCAGCTAATAAACTGACAGGGGAAATATAATGCTCCTAAAGCAGGATCATAAATAAAACCAGTCCCAACTAGATCTCTAAAGTGGTAGTCTCTAAATTAAATATTACTACATTAAAGGAGATTTAGAAACTAGTGTGGGTAAGTTCTCATAAAAATCTGCTCAGTGCTTAAATCTAACTTCAAAAATAAAGAGAGAAAATCTTAGAAAAAGAACAAAGGACAGAAGAGAAATCACTATTATCCTGTTATTATAAATCTATGGCTGATCCAGATTTTGAGCGTTATTTGTTCTGATGGCATTAATAAGAATATGGTGGCATAAGAGCAGTTACAAAGTATATACCAAGAAAGTACACATTTCTTTCCACATTAATAGGGATTAGTAGACTAGAATTTTTCTAGTTTGAAAGAGAGAAGATTCAAAGGATTATGCTAGAAGTTACTGCTGGTAACTGTGAGTAGCAGAAGATGAGTAAGATATAATTATTCAAACATTTGAGGTCAAAATCAAACAACAACAGAGGCAGAAAAATTATCAGAGTATGGCTGTCTCTTCCTGTAGTATCTGTTGCTCTCCCCACTGAGAGACGAGATAGCTCAGACTGACCTTCAAAGGTAAATACAGGTGGTCTTTAATGACAGTGTAAGGAGAAAGACTAATAGAGCTATAAGAAAAACTAGTATAATGAGGTACTTTCACAAGGAATGTGTAAAGACTGATCCAAAAATAATGCCTCCTATGTTATTATGTTGGCCTATGATGTCAGAGGTGGTTGGTAGTATGGCAGTAGAGTCTGAATCTTCCCACCAATATTCTGTTACATTTTGTTGCCATGACAGATGGCAGCAGAGGAGCAGTCTGATAGAATAGTGTCTGACATGGAAGTGCATAGGACCAAGGGCGTGTCATTGAATTCTTCCATGCAAAAAAAATGGCACTCATTGGCATTCATTGACACTTGCTGAACATGGAAACCAAACAGCGGATGTGAGCACACTGAAGCAGTGAGTGGTACGTTTCAGCAGAGGCAACAGTGGATCACTTCCACTGGTACAGTTTGTGTGGCATGCAGGCCTTTGTTAATCACCAGCAAAATGCATAGCTAATGATGGTAACTACTTTGAGATATGTTGACTATGTTGTAGCTGAAAATTTGTTCTATCAAATAGTATTATTGTGCTCTTTGTACCTGTTTTTTGCTTACACAGAAAATAAATAGGAAGCATTACTTTCATGGCAACCTAAGTACACTGCAGCATATTGTTGAACAGCTCAACAGTATACTTATTTCCAAAAATCAAATTAGGCAATCCAGGGGACTGTCGTCCAGGATGGCTTTACACTATGTACAACAGCTGATGTATCAGATTCTTCCAAACAATATTATCAGAATCTTTTCTTCATCAAATTTCTTGTACTGAAGGAATCGGTACTGCTGAAAGGCCAGACATGCCTGGGAAGGCTCTCCTTGGAGCCCTGTTAGAAGTTAGTGACAAAATTCTTATTGATTTCTGTGTAGTTAAATATTATTAAGTCATTAGGAAGGGATGGGTTTTTGGATGACTGATCTAAAGACAGAGAACAGGAATATGCAGGTGCTTGTACTTCACTGCCAGTTCTGAGAAACCATTATCATAACATTTTACTACGTTGCTTCCTTATTACTAGGTATGAGCAGAACTACAACATGTCTCAAATAGTACAACATTTTCCCACAAAAAATAAATTAGCATTGTTCTTTTTCTTATCTGGGTGCTTTGCCACTGGTAACAGAATTGATTATCCCACTGAGGACATTCTGTACACTACTCTTATTAACAACGGAGTAACATTTATGCCAAGTTGTTTACTTGAGTTATTGCCTCAGTCATTCTGCTGGATTTATCAGATATGCATGAGTAAAGGGGTCACCCCATATGGATTCATTCTTACAACATACATAAATACACGACAAGACTGTAGTGTTTTAGTGTTAGGTTTCTGTTAGAAAAATCTACATCTAGTTAGATGACTTATACTAAATAACCTCTATTTTACTTCCTACCCTCTTAAGACTCACTAGCAAAGAAAAACCATGCAAGCTGCTCATTCTGGAAAAAAAAAAAAAAAAAAAAAAAAAAGCCTTTCCTGTTGTTCGAGTGACAACTGTCTATCTGCTAGAGCAGGCCTTTCATGTTGACAGAAAAAAACTTCAGCCTTGTATCCAGTCCATCAATGGGCTGGACTTTTCCTACCAGCTCATGTGCCTACCACTACTGCGCACTTGCTCATGAAACCTGGAATCTCATGTGTCAGCCTGTAAAGCACTGCATACAGTAACATGTAAACCAGTTGAAATCAGTAAGGCAAGCAGGTGTTTGTTCACCAAGGTATTGCTGGATCGTTACTTTCAGACAAGAAAACTTTCGAGGATTTTGGAGATTCATTATCTTGTAAGGCTGTCTGAAAATTATACATCTGTTCACTTCTTACATATTCTTATGATAAAGAACACTTAGTAACAGTGTACTGTAATGATTATTTGGTGTAGATGTAATAGACTTTACTTTGGTCCTCCACTTTATAGGGATAATTATCCCATGCAAAATTGTAAGGCCATGTAAACTGCACAAGTGCTGCTTGCATTAACTGTATAGTGAATGCAGCCACTACCTCATAAAGTTAAAGTATTTCTCTACAGATGTACCAGTGCTTTAATTGAATGCATCGTAAAGAAGAAAAACACATTACATACTAGGTAGGGAAATACTTTATGACCCCAGAAAAGGTACTTAATTCATCAAAAGCCCTGCTTTGTAGAATCTTATTAAACATAAAACTATTTACAAAGTACTATGTCATACATACTACAGAAAGGCATGGTGATTTAGAAGACACTGAGAAATGTTCAGCTTAGACAATAATTCTTATTTGGCAAACATAATGGGGAATTCAGATTAGGATTTTTCAATTATTCCCGCAGACATGCCAGACTGAATAGTGCACATCATATAAGCTAGTGAATATCCAAAAGCCATATGAATTGCAGAAGGGCATACAGGGAAAGACTGAAGGTCTGATCAACAGCTTCTGGCAGTTCCTATTACATTCAGTTGCTCTAGTTGCCAGCAGTCATCTCCACCCCTCTGCTGAATATTAAATTGGCTCTTTCTTTCAGAACCCTTGCAGTTCTTTGTGTTTATAATCTAGCAGGTCTGACCAAATTCAGCAGTATTGCTCCTGTTCTCTCCCATGATATAGCAAATTGGCCACACGCAGATTTCATGTAAATGACTCTTTCTTAGTTTAGTATAGATACAGAGAAAACAAGCCCTAAGACAGTCTGCACACATCTTCAGCTTGCTTTTAGGTGTGCCAGAAGCTATAAACACATCATCAAACTGTTTTAGTTGGTGTCTTCAGTAGTCTCCATTCCTTCCTAGGCTGGTGTCCTGTCTCCAGCCTGTCTCTTTAAAAAAAAATAATAATAAAAAATCTGAGTTTATATGCCTTTGTGAACTAGGGCAAATTTCTCAGAGGGTGGTGCTTTCCCAGACTTGTTTACCTGTCTGGGGAATTTGCATTAATCTCTCTCTCTCCAGTGAATATAATACATAGCACAACACTGGAAAGATATATTTATTTTTTTTTTTAACATTCCCTGTTCTGGCATCTAAGACATTTCAGTGTAATTGTTTTTGAAGTTTCCAGGCTTCCAAGACATCCCGTCTGTCACATGTTCTTACTGCTTAATATAGATCGTACAGAAACATTGAAAAGCTAAGGGGAACTGTTACCTGTTCTTCAGTGATGAGGCAAATGATGCAGCCACTGGACTAAACTCATATGAAGTTTTAAGGTGGAGGAGAAACCTAAGAAGGAACAATATTAAAAGAGACTGTATTATCACAAATATCTAAGTTTACATACCTTGGACTTTTTTTAAAGATAACATTTTTATTTTTTTCACTGATTGTCTTAGTCAGATCCAGTCTGAACAAGATCTGTCTAAAAGAGGAAGTTAGTGCCCAGACTTTGCCTCAGTCTTACAGAACAATTCAGTCTGTCCTACTTTCCAGGATTATCTCATGTAGAGCTACATGAATTCATTAGATGCCTTCCTTTAGTCTTCCACATAGACTCAGAAGTGGAAAGATGGATGCTTATCTCCTTCCTACACCTCACATTTAATGAGTTACTTGGTGCTTAAATTCAGTAAAAAGTCCCTGGAGAAAACCGAAATGTTAATTGTGGCCAGGACTACAACTGAGCGTGTCTGATGCTATGTACTAAGTGTGTAATTGTTTAGTTGCTGAAATATTCACCCAGAAAACAAGAGAACTGGAATTTAGGTCTTAACTGGCCTAAGGGAGCAAATGCACTTCTCCAGCACGCTGCTGGAGAAGTGCCATGTGGCAGGATAACTCTGAGAAGGCAATGTCCCATGGGGAAAGTGAGCTGCTGGGCAATTGCGAATGGCAGGGCCAGGAGAGGAGAGTGGAGGTGTCCCTGCTGCCCATGCATCAAGGCCCTCCATTGAGGGAGCAGAACTGGGCCCCACTTGAATAAGAAAACAAGGAAACAAAATGGCTGAAGGCCTACACTACTTCTTTTGAGTTCAGTGGCAGTGCTCCAAAGCAGTGAGATCAGCAATTAAATCTAAATGATGAACTCAAATCCACAGCATAAATTAATGGCAAAAGTGAGATTAGAATGGAGGAGTCGGTAAGATTTGCACATGGACAAGTCAGTCATGCCTCTGAGACATAATTCTGCTTAAGTAAAGCTTAGATGAATTAAAATCTAATAGAACAACTGGCAAGCTATAGCCATACTTATAAGAATTCTGATAAAAATACTTTCTGAGTTTGGTAGAGGCCACAGGCTTGAAACAAGACACGTTACAAGTGCATGCTTTACTAAATGAAAAGTTTGGTTAATTCTGAAGCACCTATGTCATCATAACCATATTTCTTTTGTTTTTCCTCCCATGTCTTCTTAGACAAGGAATAGCATAACCTTTTGCTATGCCACACAAACATTTTACACTATGTAAAAGGCCAAAATAAAAAAAAAAAAGATATAAAATAAAATACAATTTAAAAAAGAGATTAAAAACTATACCCTCTCATCTGCTTTCAAAATATTTAACACAAACATGAACATTCCTACAAAGCATTTCATTTCACAGAGTAGCTTTCTGACCTAGAACCAAGCTCATAGATGCACAATTTATCCCCAAAATCCAAAGCTCTGGTTCCCAGAATCCACTGCAGCAACATTCTGTATAGAAGTAAAGCAACTGATGTATTTTGACAGGAAGGTATTAATACGATGAGCATCCTTGATCACAGAGCAGGAGGAAAATAGGATTCTGCTACTCTAGATGAAATGATTCTGCAGCTTGGTATCTCTGAACATGATGGTCCTGGGAAGGATAAATTCAGCTGCAGAATTACAGCTCCTTTATGGATTAAGGATTCCATGCACCAAAGTCTTATCTGCAGTGAAAATGAAGTTGCAGTATTGGTGCAGGCCTGTGAACTTTTCTGCCATAAGCACTGCAGCTGGGAAGTGGAGAGGCAGGGAGGATGCACACACCCTCATATGGATAGTCTAGGACTTGTTATTTAGTATGAGATAGAAGAGTCAAAATCCAAGGTTACCTCTTTTCCATACGAATGATTAACTACTGGACTATAAAGCCATGTTTGTGTGGCTCACTGACTTGTGAAATTACGTGGTCCGTCTCCAACAGGAGGCTCAGTGAGCACTTTGAGTACCTTCTTGCTACCCTACTCCTCATTCTCTGTCCCTCTGTGGCTGGGGGCTCACATTTCCCAGAGAGGTGACATACATGTATGTAAATTTTCAGGCTGAGAGCAAAATTCATTAAGTGCTTCTTTTGTGAGTGCCGTTCTTTCCAGGGTATTGTGTAAAAAGGTGCTTGTTCAGTCAAGAACTTACAGAAGAAAAGCATGGACCCTGTTCCATTACTTCAGAGTATGGCTTTAAGTTTGCACAATTAGGAAGGGGAGAAAGCAACAGATCTCAAACAGACAGAAGCAAGTTTTGGCAGACAAAGGTTGGGCACCTCAAATTATGTGGACTTTATACATACACGTGACTTTTCTACTGACTCTGGCAGTAGTTGTCTGCAGAGTCCAGAGGACCTAAGGTTCTATGAAAAGTATTGCTTTGCCCCCAGGCTTGTGTAGGAGTCACAAGAAATTAACTGATTTTTTTTTTTATTTGACCCTGAAGTTTGGATACAGAACAGTTGAGGCTGTAGCACCCCATATATAAATATAGACCTACTTTTTTGAACTGGGCTCTCTCTTCTGGAAGATATCTTATGTTTTAAAATACTGATGTTCCAGAGATTCAGGACAGAGATAAGAATATAATTCACAGCAATTAATTTCACTTCATGAAAGATATGATGGAAGGAAATAAAACCAGAGCATAAAAACTGTCAATGCCAGATTCCATGAAACGTCCTCCAAAAAAGATACAAATTCAAGGGAAGTGGCATGTGCCACAATGATTCAGTCATCTGTTGATATAAAGTCACCTTCAGACACTGTTTACAAACAGCATATTTCAAAAGGTAGCTTACGTGATGCTGAACAAACCATAGGATGCTATTGAAACAAGGAAGCCATGATCAGCATTTTTCTGCTGACTTTAATGAAAGCTGGTCACATCATAAAAACAGACACAACAGTCATGCTTTCCAAATGACTTTGTGCTGTTGTCTTGAAATACACTGTCTCAACAGATCTTCTTCCCATTAACTTCAGGCTGTTATGTGACGCTACATTAAGTTCAGAATAGGGATTTTAGTAGGTTGTTCTAAAAAAAAATTCTTTTTTAAAAAAAAAAAAAAAACAAGATCCTGGGTTTCTCTTTGTGCTTTTTGTTTGTTTGTTTGTTTGCATTTCCTGCCTGGCTTATTCAGGATCAGGCATTGTCTTCCCCCCACACCTCCCCCAACTTTGTGCCAGATCAGGTAGCTGCAGCGCCTGCAGCTGCCAGAGAGCCAGCACAGAAACAGAAAGCCAGCATAATTGTTCTGCTGTATGCTTTAGAAAATTCAGCATAAATGTGATCATTTGCCCGTACCTAATCTGTATATAATTTATACTGCTGTATCACCTGGTATGGCAGAGACTTCATAACAAAAATCAGGAAAGCAAAATCTTCTTTACCCAGCAAAGGAATGGAGAGGAAATACAATAGTTCAAACATAAGCCAAAAAAGAAAATAATTATAAAGCCTGTAGAGCTTAAGGATGCTAGAGACATTATTTTTTACTAATTTGTGCACTTAATAAGGATGCACTTAATACACATCTGGTATGTACACTGTATAACTGCCATCTTTACGCACAGAGGGTCTGGCACACTTTGACTGACACTGGACCTACCACACGCTGAGGATCTGAGGAGCTTCTAAGAACAGGCCTTTGCTCCTAGGAATTACTGCTTGGAGAGAGCACTCTGTGAAATATCTGCAAGATCTGCTCTTCTCGTGCGTGTGTATGTGTGGACAGGCATGCACTATTTCACTTGTTACATT
>NW_024884697.1:29968240-30057548 GCF_019232065.1 Centrocercus urophasianus | reverse complement strand
TTTTTTTTTTTATTTTTTGTAAATGCTTTCAAATCTTGGTCTATTTCCTCAGAAAATCCTGTTATATTCTCAGCAGGCTTCTCACAGTGGTAGGACAATCTCTTATCTCCTTCCTCTTTCTTCCTCCTCTTCTACACAAACACATTCTAGGACCTTTCCTATGATTAGGGAAGCCAATGCTTACTCCCGTGTTCTGGTGTAGTTTTGAATATACACATCTGGAAAAGTGCCTTCGGCTGGTGCTGATGGACCTGCTCCGTTCTAGATTAAACAAATCAAAGCAAGACAAACTTCAGTGCCCTACTCCTGTGGGTTCCGATCACTTCTGTATTCACAGAGAAGATTAAATCTGCCAGAAGTTGCTTGTGGGTTAACTGAGCAGAGAATATATATTGAAGGACATTAGGGAAGCCAGTAAAAGCAATGCACTCAAAGAATAGTTAGATTTTTTTCCAGTGTGCTGTATTCGCTTGGGGTTAGTGGTTAAATAGAGTTTCCACCTAATAAAAGATTTTGTGTGGATGATTTCTGTTTAGTTACTGTTAATAGGGATTTTGCAAAATGTGATTTTCAAAAAAACATTAGGCCATCTTATTGAGATTTATTACCAAAAGTTGTAGAAATCTAGAAATCTAGAAAGGTGGTGTTCATTGTAATAAAACATAAATGGCATTCTTTATTTCTTATGTTTTTATAGACTGGAAAAGGTATGCATTGCTGGAGAAACTAATACATTTGCTGTTCCAAGAGTACCAATTGAGTTTATGATCTGAATATGCTGTACATGTAGAAAATAAGTAAGTGTGTAATCCCATCACTTCATAGATGTGATAACTTAAAGAAAATATGAAACGAAAGAGATCTTTGCAGTTCTGCTATAATATATTCAATACATTACAGGAGAGGACAAATTGAACAAAGAAGAGAAAGGCTCCGAATCAAATAGACATCTCTTTTAGGTTCTTACGAAGTATTTGGAGATAGAATTTTCTGCAAGATTTTGTCCCTGCCTTTCCATGTAGAGTTGAAAAACAACAAAAAAAAACACCTATCACCGTAGCTTGTTTTGAGAACAAATGTGAAAAGAGTGGTAGAAAAAAACCCTGAATACCTGATGTGCTGACATCATTTTATCTTGGTTGTTTTGGTAATTGTATGACTTTTGTTACGATCAGAAGTAAAGTCGTGTACTTAATCATAAACACTAAGGACCATTCTCTCAAGGCCAGGAGAGGTGAACCAAGAACAGGGGACTTGGAGTAAGTTTCAGAGTCCCTGGTTGATCAGACTTCCCAGAATGATAGCTGTTCTATAAAGGAGCTCACTGACTGATAAACAAGAAGAAAGATTTCTCTGCATATGCTGCAGTTGAATCAGAGCTATCTGAGTTGAAGGAGGAATTAATTTACAGCAAATCAGTTGCCTTTGTTATGCATGAGGTCAGATGAACAGTCCCTTCTGGACTTAAAATATATTAATTTATGTATGGGAAAAAAATTACCCTCTGTAAAGCTTTATCCATCCCTAGAGGAGCAGTGGAGCATACAAGGAATAGTAATCAAGTTTCTGGTTATTATTTTAACAAGAAAAATGCAAACAACTTTCAACAATTCTTCAGATAATTCAAGATCTTCCAAAAGACATTTCAAAATGCCACCTTCTCAAAAGTCTCCATTGCCTTGTTTTCCCTTACCCTCTCCAATCACTAGTGAATTAATAATACTGGCAACTTTCACTCCATTTGAATTTGTTTTTTCTCTTCCTTCCTTGTTATTCTCATGAATTCTTCAGTTTTGAAAAGTGTTACAGAACAGTTGAAGGAAAACTAAAGGTCTCCACTCTGGCAGGCATTGGGTGTTTTCTCCCAGCAGCTCCATCTCACCTGCTGCCAAGACTCACATGGGGTAACGGCAGGCAAACAGCAGCCAGACTCCCACAGACCCAGCAACACCTTCTCCCTCCCCTCCACACCCTCTCTGCTGGTGGCCAGGGGGAGCCGAGCTCCTCCTGCAATCCACCACCACCTGCAGATTTCCCCAAGGAAGGGAGATCTGGAGTTTTATGGGGTGATTCAAAATGACCAGAGCAGTCTGGAAAATCAGGGCATTTGCATTGCTCTCTTCCTTGTCTTCAATGAAGTGTTACATTGTAAATGTAAATTGTCTTGAACAAAAAAAGAAAAAAAAAAAAAAAAAAAAAAAAAAAAAAAAAAAGAAAAGAAGAAAAAGAAAAAAAAAACATATGTATACAGAATGAAATCCAGATTGCCTGATGAAAGGACCAGCAATTAATTAAAAGATTATTAAAAACAGGACTTAATTATGTTCTCACGGGTTGCACTGTTGTCTTTAGACTTTTTGCTGATATTCAGTATGGAAAGATTTCTTTAGAGTTGTTCCAGGGAAAAGGGTGCGGGGTATACAAAGCTTACCATCAGAGACATCATGGAGTAGTTTTATCAACAGCTGGATTGCAAATCTGTGGACAGAAAAATCACTCTGATCTTTTCAAACTGGTGTTTTCTTAATAAAAGACCATTTCTTTAAAGGGAGGAAAGATATCATAGAAAGAGTTTTCTTAAACCAGTACAATCTGGGGTTGAGGAATTTGGAAGGTGTTTTATATGGATTTTTGTGGTTTTTAGCTGGGTGGCCAAAATATACTACATTAATTTTCAGTCTGCTCTTGCAGACTGCAGCAGAGTGGAGAGTAAACAATTAGGTTTGTTTGCTTTCTGAATTGTGATACTCCTGATTTTTCACTGATTTAGAGGCATGTTGATCTTATTTAACACTTTGACAGCGTCTGCCAATACGCAATTTCAAATGCTTTACAGTAACAATCAATGGTATCCTCTGTAATTCAGATGAAAATGCAAATACTTGATACCTACTAGTGAAAAAAATATATAGTAATATAAAAAAATCCCTTAAAAAAAAAAAAAAAAAAGAATCTCATTTTGTATATGGAGGAATAAACAGATGAAAAGTTGACAATCATGGCCAGTTAGCAGCAATGCAATACATAAAAGAAACAACCACTGAAGCAGGAACTACAAACAGGACCGGAACAGTATTTTAAGAAGTGCGCAGTTCTCAGTAACTCCTGAGCTTTGCTTCTTCAAGCAAATGCCCGAATAAAAACAGCTGAGAAGGAGTTGAAGTTTATATAAAAAGACATGTTACAACTCCATTTTTCAGCTCCAGGTTCATCCTGGTCAGAGATTATAGCATACAAAAGGTTTGTTTCTGTCTCAATGGTAATGGGAAAATGTGGTAGGAACGACAGAGAGAGAACGTATGTTGCTCCATGCAATGCTAATGAGAAGGTCACTCATTAGCGCTGTTGCCTTCCCTGATATAAATCTGTCCCTGACTTGTTAATGTTCACTAATACATAATTTACTATAATAAATTAGAATGAATTGTACTAGCTAAATTGTCTGTGAAGTTGCAGTTTCCTTTTGCAAGTCTGCAGCTGCATATTTGGTTCATTTGTCTGTTCCGCTCTGTCCTGCTCTGCTCTGTGTGGCTTTCTGAGTCTCCAGTTTCCAGCTCCAAGTTACAGATTCAAGTGCACCCAAGAGTTCATAGCAAAACAAAATACAAACCATTGAGTTTCACTTGGATTCATGTTGAAATCATGCAAAACCAGACACACTATTTTTAGAGAAGGTAATTAATCAAATTATACAAATGAGGTTTCTAAGAAGTTTCCAGTCAGCTTGGGCTGAGATTGGAGTACATGCGTTCCACACCAATATGTCAGACCAAGATCTCAGCACCTCATAGATTTTAACCAGTGCATACGATAAAATACTGATACTGATTTGCTAGATCCAGAGACTGCATTCAGTGCTGCTGACCACAAAGAATCTAGATAAATGTACAGCGTAATTACACAGTTGCACCTCAAGCTGCTCCTTTCTCAGGATCACGTTTGACACTCTAAAAGAAAGGGAACCACTGCTTTCTGCCATTGGCTGTGAATTCCCCTACACCGCTGACAGTTAACTGATGCACAATGAGCCAGTGCAAGAAAGTAAGTAACAAGAAAGTGATTCAAGTTTAACATGCCACTGACTCAACATATTTATTTAAGAGATAAACAACTCACTCAATTCAGCCAAACACAAGTGATTATGCAAGAGTAGCAGAAGGAGCATAAGTTTAGTAAAGTTCTGTTATCCCTCTCTTTCTTTGTTTACTCTTTTACTCTGTGAAGTAAAATTGCAGTGTCAAAAATTCCACTTTTTTTTACATAGATTTCTATCAGCTACATCTTAATTTAAATATCATTAACATCATCCAGAGGTAGTATCATAGGATCACAGCATCGCAGGAACAGAATGGTTGAAGGCTGGACTGGACCTCTGGATCCATCTGCTCCTACTTCCCTGCCCAGGCAGGGAGACCCAGAGCAGAGTGCCCAGGCCTATACCTAGATGGCTTTTGAAAATCTCCAAAGAGGGGACTACATGGCAGCACGTGCCAGTGCTTCATCATCCACACAGCAGAGAAGTGCTTCCTGATGTTCAGAGGGAACTTTCTGTGCTCCCGTTTGTGCCCATAGCCTCTTGCCCTGTCACTGGGCACCAGCAAAAAGAGCCTGGCTTCATCTTTGCACCCTTTCCTTGGTTATTTATGAACATTGGTGGGATCCTCTCAGTCTTCTTCAGGCTCAACAGCCCCAGATCGCTCAGTCTTTCGTCATAGGAGAGGTGCTCTAACCCTTTATCGTGTTGCTTCTGGACTCTCTCCAGTAGCTCCACATCTCTGTTGTACTGGGAATCCTAGAACTGAGCTATTCAGGTATGGTCTCACCAGCATCAAGAAGAAATTATCACCTCCCTTGACCTGCTGGCAATACTTTGTCTAATTCACCTGAAGATAACATTAGTTTTCTCTGCACTGAGGGCACATTGCTGGCTCATGTTCAACTTGGTGTCCACCAGGACCCCAGTTGGATGGCCCCCAGTGTGTGCTTACTGGTGGTCTCACAGTGACATCAGCCAACTCCCTCAGACATGGGTGCATCCCATCAAGGAGTAGAGTGTTCTCAGTTTGTTAAAAGTATCTCTATATAGTAAGTGCAGACAAATTAACACATAATGGTGTGTACAGTACAAGACTTTTGCAGTCATAAATCATTTTACCTGAAAACATCAAAGATATTTCAAATAAATTATTTTATAATGATTCACAGAGATTATAAAACTCTGTGCAGAAAATCTTTTCTTTTTCCTGTGTGGCCAGGTAATGGAAGACAGGATGCCATGTCCATTAAAATCAATCACTTGATAAAAGTAAGGTGTCTATGTGATGTCTATATGCTTAAGCTTTATAACCTCAGTAATGGTTATAAAGGTTATAAGCCTTTATAACCATTTGAAATCTTGTCTATATTACCAGTGGAGTCTAAAGTGTGATTAATTCCATCCTAAAGTAGCTGTTTAAAATATGTGAGATGAACTATGTTCTAAAACATAAAGGAAGCATAACAGCATAATTATTTACACAGTGTCACTGCAGTAATTTACACTGAAGGGGACCAAACTTTAACAAAAAAAGAATATCTCCTATAATTTACATAGAACACTGCAGTGCAATTTGTGAAAAAAAAAAGTCACGAAATAAAAATATGACTGATGTGCTTATTCTCCATAGAATGAATTCAAGAGATATACGAAGGTGCTAAATTAGTGTAATGATCCCTACGAATAATTTTAATTATTATTTTAAGTGTTCACAACTGCAGAAATCTCATGTCTTTGGGAGAAAAAGTTTTGAATTCTTTAGTCTTTGAGAGCAGGCTTCATAAACACTTTCCTCTGGCAAATAAACTTAATGTAAATGGTCTATTATATGCTTAGTGGTAAAATATTATAAATGTTGGCCTAGATCACAATGATGTTTATATCACCATTGTTTCTGAAGTCATTTGTGATATAGGATAGAGCACAAGGTAACTGTCATTGCACATAAGATATTTGAATAACGTATTGAATAATGATCACCCAGCAATGTACTGTAGATGTTTAATTTTGGTACACTACTGTATTATTTTTCAGTTAATGAATAGTCCCTGGTTTTGGTGTTTGTTTTTTTTTTGTAAACTTTTGCAGCATTTTCACGTGAAATAAGTATATGTAGTGGAAGGGAGAAAAGAGAATAGGATACAGATTCAGCATCTTTTTAATCATCTGGATATCATCTGACAATCATCTGTTTCTTCTCAAAAGAAAACAAACTCTAGACATTTTTGGCACAAGATTTAAGTTGGCTGGTATTAACCAGCAGCTGTAGATCAAGCCCCCTATAGTAACATCCTCCCTCAATAGAGATTCTAGTTTTAAATATTTGGGTTTCCATGCAGATGAGACTGTGTACTTCTGGAGACACACTTACACATTTGTTTATGGAGAAGTGGTTGAGAAAAAATTAGGTGTGTTTTATTATTTAAAGACTTGTTATATTTTGCCTGTCAGGAAAATTTTAGCAATATGATTAATGTTTCCATAAATTAAACACAGAAGTCTAGTACATTCAATATTTTAAGGAATATACATGGTTGCTCTATCATCTATTTAACAGAATTTGCCACTTCATATTTCAGTATTCATTTGAATATTGGTGAATCTCTGTTTTTTCTTTTTTTTTTTTTAATTTATATGTTGTTTATTTATTTTGTATTGCATTGCACCGTAAATCTTCATTATGATGAAAGTATGAAAAACTTTTCAATATTCTCCAAATACTCAGAATACTTGATTTGCAGTCTATTCTCTTATATGAATCCAGGGTTGTACCTCTAAGTATAACTTTTAGTTCCTGGAAGTGATTTCAGATATTGAAAACACTGAGCATTGAAATGTTGCTTTACATTTCCTTGCAAAAGAATGCAAACTATTTCAAATATGTTTGCTAGTTTATGAGAATATATGTGGCATATTCATATGTCGCAGCCATATGGGCAAATATGCCTTACTGGAAGGTCTTAGTCCAGATTTTCAAACTCATAAGAGAAAAGGTCATGAAGATAGCCCAGTACTTACCCACTCTCATTATCATCAGTAAGGTCTTTGGCATGTGGAAATCTTTAATAATCCAAATACTTTTATATGCACTGAAATGAGAAGAGCTAGATGTTATGAAAATCCACTGGATATATTAATTGATCTTTCAATTCAGTATCTTATGCCAATGAACACTAATCAAAAGGATAAATCCAGTCTATTTTACTCTCACTTGATGTTCCATTAACCGTCAGTGAATGGAATTGGCAATATTTCATTAAGAGCTGGTGACTTAAGTGCTTCTCTGAGATCAGATCTGGAGAAATGATAAAAATCCGCTTAGTAATTTTTTTCCCTGAGGGAAGACGAAAGGAATGAGGCATTACCTTTCAATATTCTGAAAGAAAGCAGTGCAGTAGTTGAAACAAAAACAAGCAAACAAAACAAAACAAAACAAAACAAAACAAAAAAAAAAAAAAAAAAAAAAAAGCTGTGGAGTCCACAAGCAGCATCTTGTATGAAATACACACAGAGAATATCTTAAGAGGTTCTGCTCTTCAGAAGCTAACCACAGTGTTATTTTCTTGATAGAAGATAAGTAAAGAAGTTTGTAACTGCTGTCTCGCTCCAATTTATAGGAGGGAGATGAGGTTCTTTAATATCTGTATACCCGGTGTGAGATTAAGAAACAACGGTTCATATGTTGTTGCATCCAGTTTATTACTAAGACCTAATCAGGGAGACGGGGAAGGGAAGGAGTGCGATAGAAAAGATGGAAAAGAAGCAGGAGTTGGGTAAAGCGGGGATAGTCACCAGCAGGATCCAGCAGCGGTCCCGTTGCACGGTGTTTGAAGGTCCCGGGCAGAACGCAGCAGAAGACGGAGAGCAGCAGCGTGGCCGGCCTTGGGCAGCAGGCAGGTAGACGAGGAAGTCGAGGAGGCAATCCTTGAAGCAGCAACAGCGGTAAGGCAGCAGGCTCAGGAGAGTTCGACAGCATGCAGGAATCACCTCAATCTTCAGGAATCCCGCTTCTTCTTTGTGAGGAATCTGTTGTCAGAAACCTCCGTTCTTCTTCATGAGGAATCTGTTGTCAGAAATCCCTGTTCTTCTTCATGAGGAATCTGTTGTCAGAAACCTCATTTCTTCGTGAGGAATCTGTTGTCAGAAACCTATCCTCATGGTTTTCAGTTCCTCTTTTATCCTCCTTATTCTCCTGCCTACGTGACAAGGATGGGCCTTGAGCAAGAGTCATTGAGTACCCCCTGAGATGGCCATCATCCTGAGGTAGGTCCACACAAAGGAGCACTTCACAGCTGTTTAGCTGCATTTCATCTCGCTCTCGTTGCCCCTGGACTTGTCCATCTGTCTCCTTAAGACAAAGGTTTTCACGGTCCTTGCTCGGGACTTGTCTGGACTTGAACAAGTCCATCTGTGTCCCCAGCAAGCTTTGAGACACAGAAGTTAACAGAATAGTCTCTTACAACTGCACATAGGGAGATATGGTCATGCTCTGAGGAGGAGATAGATTTTAGGAGAGATCTGAATACGCAAAATACAGTAGATTGTAGGCCAGAAATTAAGATGCAAAGACAACACAGAATAATTTCCAGCTGACATGCAAGAAGAGTCATTTTATCACATCATTTGTAACTGTATTGCTTCCTGAGATGAAGAATATGGGAATAGCCTCGCAGAACATTTTCTCAGGGGTGTCCCAAACAATTTTCACAGATGAATATTAAGCCTTCATTTAATTCAGGCAGGAGGAACTAAAACGTTGGAGGTAGTGGTGGTCTTAAGCTTTAATTTTCAGAAAAAAAAAAAAAAAATCAGTGGCACAACAACAATTTAAGAACTGTGCATCCAAATCAGTTTACCATAAGTATAAATATTAGTCAGTTTTTTCATTCATATTTGTCTTTTTTTAGCATTGAAGCTATTGATTGAATAAATTAATAAATTAATTAAAAGGCTGTAAAGTATTAACACATGATTGAAATGAAAGCTTATTTGAACATATGTTTTGACCTAGAGAAGAACTTGTTTGTTTTCTTGTGACCACACAATGTACTTGTGTTGAGAGGGCCACACAAATGACCTAAGCAAGTGAAGCAGACAGTCTAAATGATGAATGTGGACTTGGATCTATCTGACCTTTAATTTTATCAATAGGAGCAACATAAGTTCATCAGAGGTATACAGACACAACAAATGAGTCCAGGAAAATAGTAGTGAAAACTGGAAAATTGAATAAAGGAATATACAAAGGTTTCAGAATAGGTAACTGAAATAACCTCTTCTTCACTCTACATTCTAATTACTTTTCAAGAACAGTGATTTAAAATTCCCTTTTTAATCAGAGCTCTATAATGAAACAAATGAATTTGGTACCTATTTACCTCTTTTCCATTCCTACTTACCAGTCTTCCATGTCAAATTAATATGTTGCTTGAATTGCTGACTAGTTTTCCTTAACTAGCCCACAGGAGTATTTGGCATCTGTAGAACATTACTTACACAGTATGCAACCTAATCTTTAACACAACAGACTTTTCCATATGATACTTTTTAACTACCAGCCATTCTATTGTTATTCCAACAGGAAAGAACCCAGTTTTGCTCTAAATTACACTGTTTTCTTCCTCTTATGAATGTGAAGAGTAATTATACATTTGGACCATTAAAGAAAAAAAAAAAGAAAGAAAGAAAGAAGAAAAGAAAACTGGGCATTTCCCACACAAGTTACAGCACGGACATGATCCAACAGTCCCACATGTTGAAGAAAGTATACATGCACAGAGCACTGGAGATGCTACATCTACTCCTTATATATCCTGACAAGCATGTTGCCAATGACAGCAACTAACAAGAAAAACTTGGGTGACTCATGCCTGGACTGTGCAAGACTTGTAAATGGATAAAGGGAACTATTCCTCTGCATCTCTTTCACAGACAGAAGAGAAAGTCCAGGACACATTTTTTTCAAGAGCTTAAACAGTCAATTCTATGAAAATTTAGATGAGTTCTACAAAACTAAGGACTGAGTAAATCTGGGTTCAACTGCTTGCAAGGGAATGGACTTTATAAGCCAGATGGTCCTTCCCAGTTATATGTTCACTGTATGAGAATGGAGTCTAATTTAAGTGATTTGAAAAATTATTGTAAGATGTTGCATTAACTCTAACAAATGTAGGCTTCTACTTTCAGGGTTGTTTTTTTTTTAATCACAATCAAGTAAGCTACTTCAAAAAAGTCAAAGATCAGCTCTGCAAATATCTCATGACTTCTTTTCCAATGAAAAAGATAAAAAATCCTAGACTTTTTATTGTAAAAATGTCTCCCACCATAACCATAGAATGTTGACACTAGAATAATATGTTATGATTTTGTTACAGTAGCAATAGAGGAAAAGTTAAGCAAATGGACCTCAAATTTGTTAGCATTAAATTCAGTTAGACACAAGAGGGTGGCTAAAACCTTTGTAATCAGACTATATTAGCATATCTTCTGTTGCTATAGCAATTTAATCAAGGGCAATGGAAAATGCTAGAACACCCCAATACTGATAGTTCGACTGCAATTTATTAGCCTGGTGCTAGGTAGAATGAATACAGAAGTACACAATTATACACTGTTCATAAATTGACATTATCTAGTTACAAAGAGAGCACAAAAAAGATGCTTTTACAGTCATTCATTAAGTAAAAACTGGTGTTCCAAGTTCACTCTATCAGTAAGTAGTATGGACTAGTAGATGCAAGATGCAGAGATGTTTATTTTGGACTATTGTTAGTCGGGTCCCATGGAATGTCCATTAAACAACTGGAGACTCCTGAGCACATTCCTGGAATATATCTGCATTCATGATCTTTGAAACTACACAACAATATGAGCTAAAGCAGAGAAAGTGAGGTAAAAATATCCTCCTTATGACTAGTTGGTAGTTGGTGAAATCAATGGAATCTAGTTCCATAAGTTCCTATTTCTAACTGCTGTCTACAGTGAAGATATGATGAGCTTATTGTAGTCTCCTGTGCTATGGGAGACAAATGCCGCATTGTCCATTTCAGAAGATGAGAATGCTGCCTAGTAATATGAATAGGACATTTATAACAGTATCATCTTCTGAGTTCTCCAATATCTACAAAATGTAAACTACTCTTTCAATGCATTCTTCACTCCATTCAGCATGGTCCTTCTCCTATTTTTACTGACATACATCCTGCTGATCCTCCGCTTCAGTTCAAACTTTTAGTACGTTCCAAAGTGAATGCTCAGTCCAATGAGCTCAATTTCTCTAGGAAAACAAAACAAAACAAACAAACAAATAAAAAGAGGTTGAAACACTGAAATAATTACCAAAATCACTGCAGAAGATTCAGAACAATATCTTCTTTAAATTAAAAATGTAGTGAAACTAGAGCTGCCTCGTCGAGTGTTTAAGAGCAATGCAACAATGAAAAATTTTTAGCTGGAGCCACTAGCTGTTAAGCAAATATCTTTTTTTCAATTCCTTTCTTCTATTCTGGTTTTAAGTTACATGGGCAGAGCTAAAAGAACTGAAGCAAAGAGACACTGAAATTCTGCAAATGAACAAACCAGAAAAAGTCATTCTGTTTTTTTTTCTCATATTCATACAAATGGAAACCTGAAAAGTGAAAATGCTAGTGGTAGTTTGAAAGTACTGAGTATCATTGGCAATTTAAATCCTTAAAGATTACTGCAGTGAGAAAGATATTTCCATAGTTATTCTCTGCCAGTATCTGAAATTGCCCTTTATTAAACAAGTTTGAATAACTGCTAAGAATTTCCAAAATTAAAGAAAATGTGAAGTGTTACATTCTCCATAGAGAAAATGAGACGATATTTTCTTTCTGGTGTAAGTCATTTTGTGTTAAGTGAATCAACAACGCTGAAATATTAAAATAATCTAATTGCTGTGGAAGTGCATTTTGATCTGAGAACTGCAGCTGGCCCTGGAGAGAGCAAGGTCCTGGAAACTGAAACATATCCCACATGGAAAGTGGAATCATTCCTATTGTATGTTAGAGTTTCATATACTACAGCAAAAGTACTTCTGCAACTTTCCTCTGGAATTAGAAAATATTTTACTTATAGCACAATTCAAATCTTACCCTGTACTTAGTTTTCCTGATCTTCTGTCAGCAGCAGTTCATATTCTAGAAGATGATAGAGAAAGCATCTCTTATCAATACATTATTTTGTAAGAATAAAGTATTATGGATTGTTCTCAAAGTGTTTATGTTAACATATATTATTGTGATTAATTGAGATTATATTTTTGAAAATAACACATTGTCTCAAGGAGAAAATTTTCTGTCTTTAGTTTCCAATTTGAAGTTATTTCTGGTGAAGAAGCAAGGGCAAAGGAACACAAGACAGTCTGACTGAAAATGTTTTGGCTAGGATAGAATTAATCCATACCGTAAAATGCAAAACAAAGAAAAAGAGGACCTATACTAAAAGTATGAAAAACAGGACTCCATTACTACTCAACTGTATACTAAGAACATAGAAATCAGTAATACATTCAATGATTAACTTGTAACTTTATATGTTCCACATCTTATATATTTCTATTCAAGTATACAGTTTCAGGTCTTTCTGAAGTTTTAATGAATTTAATGCTTTTAACTAGGCGCTTTCCAGTATGGGGTTTTGGTCAACAAAAGCATAAAGAAGATAGCAGTGCAGTCAGGAGCTGTGAAGCACATATGGCATTAGGTTGTAGGCTCCTGACCTGCTGGTACAAATTTGAGCAGCTGCTCCATGAGGGCTTGAGAAGTGGGACTGAGTACTCAGGGGTCTTGTGATTTAAGACATCCACTGAGCTGAGCAAAGAACTAGCTGTGCAAAGCACGGATGTGAGAGGTATTCTTCCACATTGCTGCATTACCAGCCTGCCAGTTCTGTGGTGGGTCTCTTGCCTCTGGTTTTGACCAGACATTCCACCTGGTGAATACATACCAGATTCCACATTTCCCAATAAAGCAAGTTTCACTGGAAAATTCCCAGCCAGCTCTCATCAAGAATGGGCTCTTGTTTTTCGGGCCAGATGAGCTGTTACACCACCTGACAACCTTTCCCACACTTTTTGGCTGGTAGCACTCAGTTTGAATGCCAGTGGGCATCATCCCAAGGCCGGAAGGTGTTCTCTGTAAACTGAAGCTCGCACTCAGGGGACTCCCATGAATCAAGACAGCAGCTGGATACTTTTTTTATTCCTAAGTAATGAGAGTTCTGAGGAGAAGCAGCCCATGATGACAAGTATCAAGCTGCAGCAGATGCCTACACAGGTGCTGAGATAGGAATATTGGGCTGAAAGCAGACTGGGGGAAAATTAATGTTCCCTATTTAGAAGCCAGATTCCAGTTAGTGAGAAACTGAAAGCCATGAGTGCACTGCCCCAAAGAAAATATGAAAGAGGACTGTAGTGATATACCTTTTCAGATGCTTCAATTACCTGTGAGAAATTGACACATCCTTCAGGCAATTAATTATGCAGTGTAAAAGCATGCAGAGACACAAGAAGAGAACGTAAGTGTTTGACCCAAGGTGCATGATACCTACAGAACAGCAAGAAATGCACTGTCCAGAGCAGCACTGACACCTCATGAAACTCCCATGCCATGCTCTCTGGAAAGGAATGAGTTAGTGGGATGTATCATCTCACTGTAAGCACTGGTAACCAACACAAAGAAAGCACTGCATGCTGCAAGACTAAGCACAGTTCATGTTACTGAAACACTAACATTATACTGCAGAGATAAGGAGGAACTCTCTAACAGCATTACAGTGACAGAGATACACATCAAAGCATGCCTTCTGGAGATAAATATTCTTTCAGGTCTATGAAATAGAAAATATATGCAAAATGCAATTCTTTTGTTTCTCTGTTGAGAGTATTGAGGATGGCAGGTAATAGGAGAGTTCAGACTCCAGAGCTAGACATGTCTTGAGGAACAAATGCCTCAGGAAGTCAGTTCCTACTGTAGACAAAGCTATAAGATGGAGATCTGTTTATAAGGTGGAGATTAAGCATGAGTTTCAGAGAATTTGGAAGCTGGCATAAACGCATTTATCACACGTGGAGGAAGAAGCATGTCTGAGATGAGCTGCAGGATCAGCTACTTCACAAGCAGAAATGTAAATCAGTAGTAGACATAGCATTATTTGAAAAATATTCATAGCCCAGCAGTCAACAAAAAAAAAAAAAAGAGATTCGTGATATACTTTTATTGCAAAAAGTTACAGAAATTACAAGATAGAACCAAATTAGCACTCCATTTACTAGGAAGCGAGCTGAATGGAAGGCAAAACTAAAAGCATAGGCAAAATGCCCACATTGCCTATAAAACCTGCCAGCATGTTGCTCTCATGGTGTTAAGACCACTAACATCACACTGACTGAGAGCTTCTTACCGCTTCTTTGCACTTTCCCATCACCATTTCCTCTTGTGCTCAGATACTCAGTTTACACAAAGACTCAGGCAGGAGCTCTCTTTTTTGATCTTTGGAGGATGTGTGGCAAACCTGACTTGTTGAGGCAACAGGCCTCCATGCCCTGCGGAAGAACACAGATCAATCAGTGTCAATTGGGAACTTAAGCACAAGTTATCATGGAGTAGGTGCTTTGAAAGCAAATGAAGACAGGGTAGCAAGACATCCTAGAGAGTCTCAGTAGTTATCAACTACACAAGAAGCAACCTTAGAAAAAGACACATCAAAGAACAGTGGGGTTTTTTTCTTTCACACTCTAGCAGAAGTATGAACAACAGAACAACAACAAAAAAAAAATATATCATCAAGATCAAGTGGAAGCAAATGCAGTAATAGCTTTGTGAACTAGAAAGCAAAGTCCACAAAAACAAACAAACAAAAAAAACCCCACCTCTAGTAAATCCATGATGACATGAAAGGAAAGGGTGGGTCATTTGAATACCTACACACCAGAAATGTCTGGCCCCAGAAAGTCCAAAAAGGCTTTCACGGAGAACAATCAAAAGTCATAGCACAGTTGTTTAAAAAGCATGTCCCTGGCAGCCCTATGCTGACCTCCCAGGAAGGAAGGAAGGAAGGAAGGAAGGAAGGAAGGAAGGCAGGCAGGCAGGAAGGGAGGAAGGGAGGAAGAGAAAGAGAGAAAATAGGAAAAGGGAAAGGGAAAGGGAAAGGGAAAGGGAAAGGGAAAGGGAAGTTATTTATGTCTATACTGGGACTTACCTTAGAAGGAAGCAGATTTACTGTTCAAATGAGGACACTAGTGAGGGGATTGCTGACTGCTGAAGTGAAATGGTTAAGAAAGTCATCATAAGTTTCTGAGTGCATATGTTAGTCTACAAATAAATGTGTTCCTTAAAAATCTATGAATCTTTGTTTGATGAGTTAACTGCTTGGAATACAAGTAACAGTTCTTAGCATGCACCTCCTGGTAGTGTGCACTGCACACTGCAGTGTATCCAAGATAGCTTTAGCAACCAACACTGAGGCAGGGTTTTGATAAATGCTGTCTTGGAATCACAAACTTAACTTACTCAGCTTAAACTTAGGGTACCTGACTGCTTCTGTGGATGAAAGTCTCTTATTCAAATGTGTATTGGAAGTCAATGGCAGAGATCAAAGCAGATAAACTTTTTTTTTTTTTTTTCCCTTTCTGATATGCAGCAATTTAAAGTATGTACTTGATTTTTTTTTATTTTTTATTTTTTTTTTGAGGGGGAGGGGTGGTTGAGAGGCAGGAAGAATGAGGACATAAGCAGTTTCCTCTCAAAATTATTTTGCAAACACAGATTTTTGTTTTCTGTACAGAAAAGTCTGATCGACTTTTAACACCCATTTTGGCTGAGGCTAAGAAAATCTTTTCTGCTTATGTAAGTGAACTGAGGTCTATTGGATCTGCCTACAGATATCTAGAGTCTCTCCAGGACTCTATGTCTCTTCACTCTGTGGAAGCTGCTGGCTCTGGATAACACAATTTTTTAGTGATGGAAAGCAGAAGGAGATGGAGCCCATCTGCTAGCCACAGGAACTTCCCTTGCTAACCCCATGTATTTCCAGTTGGAAGTCCAAGACAGAGTCAATGCCTGCTTCAAAGCCTGAAGCAGGAACAGCTGCCCTCCCACCCTGCCTGGGTGCTGGGAGAGCTGCTCAGGGCAGCCAACCTGGGTGGCCAGGAGACAGGGACTGCACTGGGCACAGGGAATTGTCTTCTGAAAACTGGACCAGTTTTTCTTGTGCCTGTGAATCCAAAAAATATCTATCTACATCATAAAGAGAAACAAAGCACAACCTTCTGTTGTCACTGAAATTTGATAAAAATTCCAGAAATTAATTTGTACCTCCACGAGCTATGTGATACCCAGAAAGCACCGTCATTCAAGGCACTGAAAAACCTGATTTATTATATACAGGTGTGAGCTAATTACTTTATATTTATTACTTATTATTTTATTATGTATTTATTTTGGAGAGGCAATAGACTTTCTGTAATTAGGTTTACATCCACTATGAAGCCCATTCTTAAGCTGCTTTGTACCTTTGACTTGCCCTGGATTGAAAATTACATTTAATCTGCAAGCACTCTAGAAAAGGTCTTTTTTTTTTTGAAGTAAAAAAAAAAAAAAAAAAAAAAAAAAAAAAAAAAAAAAGTCCTACTGTTTCAGTTGTTGAGTTTCAACTCAGAAGAAGCAAAGGAAGCTAATTGTCTTGCATTGTTTATTAAGAAAGTGAAGAATATGTTTGATGGAGGAATTACATCTATTTTGTTCGGCTTCGAAAAGTTCACAGTCTCACATGAGACTTAGTCCGGCCACAAGCTGATGAGGGGAAGCCTCATGGCACAACTCCTCGCAGAGAGCATAAGGGCAGCACTGCGCTCTGCTCTCTGATGACAGAGTCAGGGCCCGAGGGAATGGCATGGAGCTGAGTCAGGGATGGGTAAGGGTGGGGTTTAGGGAGAGGTTCTTCACCAGAGGGTGATGGGCATGGAACTGGCTCCTCAAGAAGCATTTGGAAAATGGTCTCAGGCACACGTTTATTTTGGGATGGTCCTATGCAGAGTCAGGAGTTGGATTTGATAATCTTTGTGGGTCCCTTCAGAATTTTACATGACTTCATGATTCTGTAAGTTCCAGCTTTCACTTGGTCTGAGCATCCACAAAACCTGAGTGAAGCAAACAGGCATCTGACTAGACACTATTCATCCTCCAGATTCAGCGGCTTATGTCTGTTTTCCATTTTCCCATGCATCATCCTGTCAGATCAATATTTCATCATGAAACAAGGAAATAAACTATTTTTAGTTTGAACCAAAGTATTGAAAATTCCTTACTGCCAGTATGCATTGTTGCATTTGAGCATTTTATGTATACATGCATGTGTTGTTTGTTTGTCTGTGTTACAATAATAAATTATATTACCAAATGTGTATTCTTAATATTTAAATGCAAACCCAGGACCCCTTAACCAAGGTTCTCTCTTTTTAATGGTAGAAAGTAGAAAGCAGAACATTCAGTTAGTGCCTTTACTGCAATTTCCCACCACTGCAACCAGAGAGGGGATTGCTTTCTGTAAGAACAATCTTTTCTCTTCATAACCCTTGCTTGAGGTTCCCTTTCAACCCATTAAAGTCAAGATCTTGCAGTCGTCAAGTACAATGGATTTTATCATGCTTCCCTCCCTTCAGCAGGTAAATGTAGTTAGGTTTTTATTCCTTTAGGAGAAAAAAATTGTGTTTCTTTTTTAAATTATTATTTTTACTTTTTTAATAAATTCTAACAGGGACAATCATTTTATAGATGGCCATTCTGTGGTCAGAACTTTTCTGGGTGTGATTTCCTCATTCTAACTTCTTTCAGTATTTTATAGTTAGAATTATTCTATTTAAACAGTTTATAATTATACAAAAAATATAAATAATTTCTTAAAAGAAGAGTTAAAATACTATTTTTTAATACAGTAAACATCTTGAGACTTGCCTCTCCCCTGTTTAGTCAAAACACATCTTTAGGGCCTCTTTCAGCTGATGCCCAAGAATTGCAAACATTTTGTTAGACTAAACGCTTTTTGATGTGTTGAGCTCAGAGGAAAAATCTGACTTGAAGATGTCAACAATGGTCTGAAAAAGAATCCTTCCTACAAGGATTAATACTCTTTAATATGCTGATTAATCAGCTTTTAAATAATGAATATCCTTGAGTAATTCTTTCCAAGTAAATGGGATTCTGGTATACGATAATAGTATTTGAAAAATCAATAGTGATTAACACCTGAAGTGTATTAAGTGCACAGCATAATTATTTTCGGAGAAGAAAAAGTGCTTAGTAACACATTCGTTGTCTATCAGCACTGCTTGGCTGTACGCCTTAATTAGGGCTTTCTCTTTTTCCCACGGGTAGGCAACAAACCCCCCACTGACTCGAAGTAAAGCCCGGCGGAGAGCGGATGGTCCCGCACTCCATCAAGAGATATTCCACACTCTGCGGGGGCCACTTTGTGTTTGCGCTCGGATCCTCTTAACTCCACTTGCTCAACAATGCACCTAAACAACAAGTTACTAAGGCCATTCAGTATCTCAAATTGCTTGGCACTTTGCAAAAGTAAGTGATAATTGGCCCGCTCTTTCCAGCTCTAATTAGTGCTATGCATTGTAGATGGCTTCTGAAAGCTCTTTATGATCTCTCAAGCAAAGGCAACCTCAAAAAGCAAGTAAATAGCAGTCTTTCTTTCTTTAAATCCCAGTTACAGTTACGATTCAATGTTAGGTAGGAAGATTCTACCTCTTCTTTATAAGGGAATACAATCATTTGCAAAGGTTCTAAATTTTTAGGTGGCATGCCACTCCCACATCTTTATAAGCATTTCATAAATGAAAATGTCAGATGTCCTGTTGGGTGAACTAGGACTGAGTCTTTTCTCTGTGCTTCCTGGTAAGCTCAGAAGTAGACTTACTCTATCTTTCACTTTTACACCTACTCCTATGTTAATTTTCCTGCCTTCTGACTCTTCTCCTTTCATGCAACTTGTATTCAGGATACAATTTTCCCTGTAAATTGATTTAGCTTTTTAGATCAATAACTTCTTTCAGAAAACACACCCACAGCTCTTATGTCTTTGCGTGACTTTAGATATGGGAGGTGTCTTTTGGAATTAAAGCAACTCTCACTCTCACACTTCTGAAATTTTGCAAACTGTGCATAACTCTTTGCAGAAGAAAGGCTGAAATTACCACTGGTCTTTGCTTCTCCAGGCTGCATGTATTATTTTCTGTCCTCTCATTTTTTGCCTATCCTTTGAGATCACCAATGTGAACAACAAATACAAGCACTGACCTGACATCCTAAAGGACTTTTTTCCGGTGTCTTCGATCCATTTGTTGTTCTATTTGTTCATTTGTTTTTTCAGAAGTTTTCAACAGCTATAACAGATCAACTTAAAACAAAAAAACTAGATCTCAGATTGGAGGACTCAGTGCTCTACCTCGTTCCCAGAAGTGAACAAAACCAGAATAATTCACCAAATCTAAATCAGCTGTACAACTTTTTCAAGCTGTTAGATACTATATGATAGCACTGTGCTCTTAACTATGAGACAAAACATCATCCTTCTTACTATCTCTCTTACTTAGACCTACAGACTTTATTTAAACATTCCTTTAAAATAACATTTGTAAAGGCTGACAATTTCACAATCCTGAGAAGAAATGCCAACCTTTTTAAAGCCATGCGATAAAACTCCCATTAGCTTCAATTATTACCCCCATTATTTGATGCTCAGTTGCTGTGTGTGTGGCAATAACACACATTCCAAGTTTAACATCAAAAAGACCAAAAATTGCAGTTGGTGTAACAATGTAGTGAGTTAGAAAGGGTGAATGGAAGGTTCCTCATTTGGGAACTTCTGACACCCCAGAAAAGATAGTCACAGAAACCTGCAGGGTGCAGCAGGATTTGCAGGTTTTCCTGCCAGGTTGTTAAGCCTGAGGCTGCTACAAAAAATAACACCTAAGACTACACTGACTGTTCTGGAAGCAGCCTGTGCTCCTTCTTCAACAGGAAAAAAAAAAAAAAAAAAAAAAAAAAGTAGTATGAGAAGTTAAATACATGTTATCTTGTGTGCAGAAAGTACATATAAAATATAAAATATGTGTGTACATGCATACATATGTGCATGTGTGTATATGAATTTACAGGTATAATATAAATGGAAGTCTGAGCATTAAGTGCACGTAATTCAAATCAAGCAAACAGGATAAAAGATATGCATTAGAGAACCATAGCACACATGCAAACTTTGTGGCTTAGACAAGCTTCTACAACACCAGAAATGGAAGAACTTAAAGTATAAGCACTGACATATGTTGTCTGGTTTGTTTTCAACTATTTTGTAATTTTTGAGCCCGTAAGCATCTTTTGCTGTGAATTTGAACATCTATTAAACTTACAAAAATTAGCTTGTTTTTCTTGATCTGTTGATTCTGTGATCATTAACACCAGACTGGTGTATTACTGAAGTAAATGGAAGTGCACACAGAAGTGAGATCAAGTGTGACTATGTTATTGCATTCTGCAAAAGTGGACAATACCCTGTTTAATGCTATCTTCAAGATTTTATGCTAGATTTGTGCAAGCTGTGGACAGATCAAATGCGATCAAGCACAGAGTTAACCCCATGGAGGGTGACAATATCTGAGCCAGCACCTTTTCAAGGGCATTTATACCCACGGAAAAAAAAATTGAATGTGTTTAAAGAAGCAGAGCAAGGTTTTTATAGCTTCAAATGACTGTGCTGTTCCTAATCTCAGATACAATGCCCCAAACTTCTGTTTATTACCATAAGTCAGATTCTTTAAGCCACAATTGACTGTTATATTGTTTTCAGCAGTAACAGCACAGCTTATGGTACAACCAGGACCCTTTGCCACTGGTTCAGTATCACAGTGCATGGTGCTGTTTTTGAGGCCACATGACAAACTTCGTGAATTAAAGGTTAAAAATAACCCCAGGAAAAAAAAAAAAAAGAAAGAAAAAAAAAAGCACCTCATGATCTGCCTTCCTGCAAGGCACCACAAACACCTGTGCTCACATCATGGAGTGAGCAGGTCTGAGCAGGCAGCAGAACTGAGTAGGAAAATCTTCAGCCACAACTGCTTGGGAAAATGTTCTGCTGAACTGCTCTTAGGGATGCTCTGATGCGTAGCATTCCCTATCTTCCTCGCCTGAAAAGTTGTCCACAGATAAGGAAAGGTCCTCAGGCCAGAGGTTGAAAGCTGTGAGTCTTCAGGCATATCTGATTTGTGATTTGCTGAAGAAATAGTATTAGAGACAGTTTTGGACTCCCCATGTTTCTTCAACAGTTGCAGTTATGATTATTTTCCTGTCAGCTAAAATCAGTTCTACCTCACCAGAAGTCTGCACATCTAGATGCCAGCACATGAGGGAGTTCTGGTCAGGAAGGAAGGATGCCCACCACCCATCCCAACAAGCTTTGTTATGAGTCCTGAATACATGTTATGTATTCCTGAATACATGCCAAAATGCTTTACTCAGTCAGGGCTTTCTGCAATAGTCTGGAGCTCAGACAGCTCTGAATATCAGTATATGCCATTAAACAACAGCAACAAAGGGATTTGGCATTTGCAGAATAGTCATAGAATCATAGAATCATAGAATGGCCTGGGTTGAAAAGAATCGCAATCATCTAGTTTCAACCCCCCTCTGTGTCCAGGCCAGCCTGCACAGAGCCACATCCAGTCCAGCCTTGAATGCCTCCAGGGATGGGGCATCCACAACCTTCTTGGGCAACCTTTTTCAGTGTGTCACCACCCTTGTGTGAAAAACTGCCTCCTAACATCTAACCTAAACCTTCCCCTGTCTCAGTTTAAAACCATTCCCCCTTGTCCTATCACTATCCAGCCTCATAAACAGCCATTCCCCTCCTGTTTATCCGTTCCCTTCAAGTACTGGAAGGCCACAATGAGATCTCCCCAGAGCCTTCTCTTCTCCAAGCTAAACAAGCCCAGTTCTCCCAACCTTTTCCCGTAGGAGAGGTGCTCCAGCCCTCTGATCATATATATATATATATATATATGTATATTTGAAAAGCATTACAGTAAGTTTAAGAGACAATGCATAAAAAAGTCAGACAGCTATACTTAAAGATACTTAAAGATTAAAAAAATAATAATAAAAAAATCCTGCTACTTAATCTTTAGCTGTTACCATTTTTTAAACAACAAAAGCCATGCAAGAGATTATGGCTTTAGTTTTAACTCTGAATGCCCTTTTAGTTGACTTTATTTTAACATACTTTATTCTTTATTTTTTTATGACACATAGACATATACATGTGTAAAAAGCACATTTATTTATAATTTAAGTGATTAATTTTTATACAAACTGAAATATACAGAAGACTAAGCTTCTTAGCTAGATCTTTTGATACTATTTTAAGTTATATTATTATACTAATAATGTACAAGTCCAAGGATTTAACACTGTCCCAGGAGAATTAGCCTCTGAGGAACACATTGCTCACAGCTGCAGTGGAATATCCATCACTGAACATTTCGGCACTTCCAATTCCATCTCACTGACATCAGTGGGATAGCTGGAATATTACTCACATGTGGTACTTAGGGAGCGTACGTATGAATTTATCAAAGTTATAGTAAAGTAATTTAGTGTTCATCATTAGCAGTATTTTTCTAAATACAACAACAAAAATAATAATAAAAAAAAAGAATGGAAAAAAAATAGTGGATTTTTTTTCATTATGATTAAAATAAAATTTAATTTTCCTAAGTTTAAAGTGATCAACAAACCTCTTCCTGTTTAATTCAGTTTCACAAAAATGAGAAATTCATAGTGTAGAATTAACTTAGCCAAGCGTATGGAGACTTCTTTATTGCTTATAAATTATTTATAGATCACTGAAAAGATAAAGTCAGTTATCAAATACCTGCAATTCAATGAAAGCCCTGGTTTCTTTGCCACTGCTGCCAGATTTGGGCCCATCCTGACCAGGTGGTAATTGACTTAATTTTGACATTGCACATGTGGACCAAGGCATCTAAAAACCCGTAGCGTAGCATTGGATGTAGTAGGATGCTGACTTCTCTCTAGAAAGTTGCTATTTGCAGGGCTCAAGTCAATTACATTCCAAGAAAACCAGTCCAGGGAGACACTGAACTATTTGTCTTGTAGTACTGCTAAATCATTGCACACTTTTAACCTATTTATTTTTCTACTTACTTTCCAGAAAGAGCAATAGAGGACAAAACTGCAAGGATGGTCCCTGAACCAGAAGTTTCTCATTTGACAATATCAGCACAACCAGAAAAGGATTTTGAGATTCAACATGTGCAAGTCTCTACACTGCTATTTCCTTTTGATAGATCAGAGAGTACAGAGAGGCCTGCGAAAGAAAACAGCAAGTGAGAGGAGTTGTCTAAGCTGCAGGCCTGGGAAGGAAAACAACAAAGAAAAAATCTCACTGTGAACAATATACATGTACATGTGTGCTGACTGTTTGCACAGCTTGCCTTGGAAGAAAACCTATCTGAGAAAGTCTGGAGAAGGCCAGGAGAAGCACTGTGACCAGTAAGAGATGGGCAAACCTCAGCCTGCTATCCTTACTGCTTGCCGCTCCAAGAAAGCTGATGGCTAGCAAGGCTATTTGGAAGGCACTTTGCATTTCCAAGTTTTCTGAAACCATGTTGCCCAAATGTAGGAGATATCTAAGAGGTCATAGGAAATTTTGCTTGCATAAGATTAACAAAAAGTGTCAGAGTGATTAAAAAACCATTATTTGCAATTTCTCTCAATGATCTCTAACAAGATCAGTACAAGGAAAGTGTCGGTGATGAGCATTCACCAATTAAGCCTATTGGAGCAGAGTGCTGGTGCTTTCTGCAGCTCCAGCTGGTGCCTGGCCCATCCAGATCAGTACATGGCAGCCTGCTCCTTGGTGCTCCAGCTCAGGAAGTTGGCCAGTGTTGGTAAACATGGCTATGGCAAGTAACTGCTTGAGCGTCTGTGGAAGTGGTGCAGCGTGAATTTGGCCTTTTTCTTACCAAGACAGAGCATGCTTAGTTAGCTTTATATAATAATGAGGAAAGCAACAGGCAGCAAACAGCAAAAAAAGGGAAGCAAAGATGGATGATGTACAGTCTGCTGGTTCACCAGCTTCCCAGTGATATTCACATGATAATTTTGTGCAAAATCTCAGTGCTGCTTGCTGTGCTGCAACACTGCGCATTCATTTTCTGAGAGCTGTGAATTATGTCCTCCTGAGTCTTTACTTCTCCATTCTAATACTAACCTATCCTCCTCTTATATCTGACATCAAACAGGACTTTATAATTCATCTCAGCCCTCAGCAGCACAGCAGACTCATCATTTCTTTTCTTCACATGGAAAACTTCAACTAATATATCCTAAATGCTTTCTGTAATGTTTCATTTTTGGAACTTTTTTAGTTTGCAGGGAACGTACTTTTTCACAGTGTCCTCATTTTGTATTTTTATATGATATTTCTTTTTAAGCACAGCACTTCCCCTCAATTTTACTAAGCCTCATAAAATTTCATCTGTTAATATTTCCATAATAGAATTTGTTACATCAGCATACAAGAAGAAAACTATTAAATGATTACATGTTCCAATAACTATACCAATTCAGAAGCAAGAAGTGTCACTTGTTATTATTGCTGTGACTTTTAACATAGCTACAATTTATAATGTTTTGTAAATATATGTATATATTTTATATATATAGTATATTTAGCTATTTAATCGTATGCGTAAAGGTGTACAATGGGAAACAGCTAAAAATATAAGGTTTAATCTCAATTAGTCAAAGGGATTTTTCCACTTATTGGAGAGGAAAAGAAACCTCCAATGGCTGATTCACTCCAAATGCCTTGATTGCTCATTTCAGAAAGGTAGTAATCACTCTCTAGAGGTGTCTGCCTCTCTCTACTGACTACAGAAGGAGCCAAGACAACTGCTTTAAAATAGATACCAAACTTCCAAATTGTTAAAATTACACAAGATGAGTCCCAGCTGCAGCTTGTTCCCTCTGCAACAGTCAATTAGACTTAAATTCTTCAAAGATTGAGGCTCTAAGTCTCACTGATTTCACACTGTGAAGCTCTTTTAGTCACTGACTTCAGGAGTTGCCTAAACACAGTGCATGTTTAATTTTGGAAGCCTCGGAACGCTGACAAAAATGTTACCAAATCTCCCTCGATGATTTAAGTAAGTGATGTCTTCAAATATCCATGCTTTTCTTCTGGTAGAAATTTCCATCTCCAGAGCAGAAGGGATCGTGTCTATGCTTCAGTTGGAGGAACCCACTCCACCACAAAGAGAGAAGGACAAGAGGCAGTGGTGTCTTGGAATGCCACAGCTAGATTTAACAGAGCATGTCTTTTACATTCTCTTTTTTTTTTTGCCACTTCTTGATCTTTCTTGCCTCTAAACTTGCATTTATTTAAAAAGTTACTAAAAAAAAAAGAAGAAGAACAAAAAAGCACAACCCAACATACTAAAACAACTAGTAGAACAGAGCTGGCAGGTGTTTTACTACAGTAGCACCATCCTGAAATTACTTCCACTTATTTTTATTCAAATCGATGACATTTCAATTTGAGTGCTCCCTAATGACATAAAATTAACTCTTCTTTTTTCCTCTTTGAAGTTACATCATTGTAGATGTTGATTGTTTAATTGTCCTTCCAATCATGCACTTAACTTCCCACTTAGCCCCATGCAGGATATGACTTGAAGACATTAACAGTCGTCACTAATGTGGATTGCCTTAGGACATTTGAGTTTATTTGTAATAGAGGCAAACACTCAGTGTTTGGATGAGTTTTATAAATGCTGAACATTTTCTACCTTAGGCAAAGTATTTGGAAAGAGTTCATATGGTTTTTCTGGTTGTAATCAGTGCACTAAAATTATGCATAATTTGGTTTTCATGGTTTCAGAGCTGGATCACATAAAGTCAAGTTTAATTATTACCAAAAATAAATTCCTGTATGAACCTTGGTATATTCACCATGGGCTTATGACACACTAGTAGGAGATTCACAATTGCTAGGAAATCATTTAAGAACGTTTTATGGGTTTGCCTCAAATGCAAGTGAAATTGCAATGGTTGATCACAGAATTTGAAATAAATGATCATGAAGTCTTTGTGCTAATATTGACTAAAAGTAAAAGCAATTGCTATACCCAGTAGGCAGAAGGAAGGTGGGAAACTTCTGCATTTAGAAATATTTCCTTGATAAATATCCCATTATATGAGATGAGATTCTTGTTTAAACACATAAAGGGAAGAAGTGAAAAAGGCCTTCTGCTCAACAGGGGAGCTTTCCTGTGACTCTCTAGCAACTTCCAGACAGGTGCCTGAGGCAAAACCTCCTATAGCATATTGCAAGCCGTTTCATGTATGCAAGCAGTCTCCACAAAATACATGTTATGCTCCACTTTTGTGGGTTTTTTAAGCAGTATGGGTGTCACCAGTCAATCTCTCCCTTCAGCTGTGGCCTTAGAAAAAATTTTGTAAGCCCTAGTTGTTTTTGTTGTTGTTGCTTTAATAATTTTTTTTTAAACGGGGGTAAGTAGGGGAAACTGCAATAGGGAGTGGTGAACTTTAGAGGATGAATTCTTACTTCCTTCTCCCATAGTCACAAGCATCTTCTGCAACTGAAAATGGAGCTAGGAAAATTTAGGAATAAATAGGACATTAATTCTGCCAGTTACTCCTACAGGGCATTTACTGATAGAAAGGTGGATAGATGGGTTATTGATTTCTATCTCACTATCTGAACTGAGATGCATCAAAGTGTAAGCAATGTTATTCTTCTCCACTTCTGCTTCTTGCCGCTGAACACTTCAATTCACATCATTTATCCATGTAAAGTAGAAATTCTGAAGCAAATACTAGACACAATTTTGGATTACCTGGTAATCAAGGAGTACATAGGGAGACTCTGGGATACCCTTAATGGACATACTTATTTAGTAGATGAAACTGTTCACTCCTTTTGACTTTTTAAGTCCTGCAGATTTAACTACACATAACATATACAACTCAACTATATGTAATTAAAATGGCTTGACTCCTATGAAAACTAACTAACTAAATTTATTTTAGATTAATGAAACCATTGAAGTTACTAATACTATTAAAGACACAGAAAAGAAAATGTATAGTATCTTAATTTGGTTTTGCTTAACTTAGTAACAGATACAACGCTTTCAGTAACCTGTTAAAACCAGCCTGATTTGAGGTAGACACCTTCTAGAACCAGGTTACTTGAAAGCAGTGTTTGTTTAAACGAGTTAATGATATGCTTTAAAAAAAAAAAAAAAAAAATCATACTTAGCTTCTGGGTGTGTCTTTTGCCTGAAGCTAATGCATCTTTTAGACAACGTATGTTTGGACTTGTATCTGTAAGCGTGCATTTATCTAATTTAATAATCAGAGAATTCAAAAGACACCACTGGATTCATCCCATAACATCCCAATGAAGAATCTACGGTCCAATTCACAGCTTCCTTTCCTCCACTCTCAATTCACTCAGGCTACCATGCTGGTAGTCTCATGGAGGAAAAAAAATCTCATCAACCAACCAGAGTGTCTGAGGATCTAGTTTTACAAGAATTTTTGTCTGCCACCATTCTTTCCCCTTTTCAGCATCATCCCCTCAGGCTGACCTATATTCCAGCTGCCATGGAAAAGGCCTGTCTTTGCCTAAGCAGCCATCACCACAGCTCCTGTGTGCAGTTACATGGAAAACTGGATGAGGAAACTATTCCAGAGCAGAACTAATGGTGGAGGGGTGGTGGAAAATTGTTTTTGGTTTTGATGGGTTTGTAGTAAGACCATTATCTTAATCCTGTTGACTTTGCAGTTACACTAACTGTGATGCCAAACAAGGGTCGCTAGGAATATCTTGCTGCATGTAGAGATATCAGGGTAGGGAAAAGTGAGCCCTTCCTTTTCATTGGAAGCTCATTTAGAGCAGCTACAGTCCAGCCAAACCCATGAAGAAGACATACAAGAAGTCTCCCATTGGTGTTTTCTTATATATAATTATTGTGTAGTCTTGAACTAAAATTAACAATAAAGAGACCCTGGGTGTAGAGGCTGACAGACCTTGCAACATTCTTATAAGTTGCCGAATTGGTGCCTGGGATTTCCAAAGAGAAGAAATCTCCCCAAAGGGAAGAAATTCTTCCTGTCATGGGCTCTGAAGTACAGCATATAGGCATTTTACAATTTGTAATATAATGTTTTAAAATGCTTTATTGAGTATTCAGAGAAAAGAAACTGCAAAGACAAATGGATTAATTTTCTGAATTGATTTACCTTGCTTAATTTAAAACAGCTTCATATATTACTAGCACTAAATATGCATTAGGTTTTCTAAGGGCACAGTATTCCATGACTACATGAATGGTTTTCAAACTAAAAAGAACAGAAGTTCTTGCCCTTTTTGATATTTTCATCTTCTCTTTTTTTTTTTTTTTTTTTGCTTTCTTTCCTCATATGCTCTCTTGTTCCATACTACACATATACATCAGATACATTATTCATATGCTTTTCTTCTATATTTTCTTACATTTGTGTGTTAAAATGGACAGCTTAATTACTCTGTTGTGACTCACCAGCGAACCACTGCCCTTGCCATCACTCAAGATATGCTCACTTTTCCTAAATAAGTGGTACTTTGTAGGAACTGTAGTACAGAGCTTGGCTACTTTGAATCAGTTTTAACTGTAGTAATGTGTGCAATAATTCTGTAGCGTGATACAAAGATCATCATTTTGAATTTTTGTTTACTTTGCAGAATTATCAACTATAGCATATTTTACCTAAAAAACGAACAAAACATGTTTAGGTGTATCTGACTTGATATAACAGTGTGAAACAATCTCATAGCTAGAAGAAATGCTAACACTTTCAAAAGAAATGAAAGCCTTCCTACTTACTTCAGTAGGAAAAGGTACAGGCTAGTGGTGGATAGTTTTGAAAATCTGAGTCTGGCACTGTCTACTTTTTTCCTACTGGCTGTATAGAACAGCTCCCTGTTCCTTTGGCTTTGTTAATCTAATGCCAACCTAGTGGTTTTAAATGGCAGCAGAAGGGGTGAATATCTATGACAAGACAATGTTGCCAAGACAGTTTTCATTTACAACAAATAAGTAAGAGTAGCTTGTAAATATATACTAATTTTTATCCTGTGTTCCATTTGTTGGCTTGCTTGCTTTTATGTGTAGAACACTGCATTTCTACAGCATTTGTTTGTTTTCCTGTAGTGATTTCCGTAAGGACCACCATACACTGTCCACCTGAAATAGCCGTGTTGACAGCAGCACAAGAATGTTTCCACTTCTGATTTGCCTGCTAGATTTGCAAAGCTGTGATTCCAGGCTAAAAATGTAGTCTTGTATAATTCAACTGGCTTCCTGAAATGCATATGGAAGCAATAAGACAGTTTGAGTCCTACATGTTTTGGTGTTGGAGCTATCAAGCTCGCAAGGCACCTCGTGTTGTCTCCAGATCTGTAGGTGAGATGTGTTACGTACATAAAGGTGTGAAAGAATGTGCAGACATCCACCTCTGGTTGGACTCTCTTCTGCTGCTGAATGGGGCTGCGTAATGCCTCCAGTAACCGAATCCAGGCAGGGTCTGGGCTTACATATGGTACTCGAACAATAGGTATTTACTTAAATTACATAGATTACCTCAGAGATGTGGAATCTGCAAGCCCTGCCTACTTCCCTGAACTTCTGGAGCTGGATCCTGTGGGGAACATAATGGGCTTAATTACTGCGTCTGGACTAGCCGCGCAGGACCCGGAAGGCAGGAGTTAACCTCACCTCACCTTTTACATGCCAGTGACCCCAGCCTTGGCTGGGAACCTGCCGGAGCCTCCGGAGCCGCTCCGGGACCGCTCCGACTCGCGCCATCAGCGCACCGCCGGGGGGAACCCCGCGTCTGAGCAGCGGGGCCCGCGTCCGCTCCCGCCACGCTCTGAGGCGCTCGCTCAGCGGCCTCCGGGTGGGAAGCGGGCACTGGGGCCAGTTGGCAAAGAAGCTATGCCGGCCGTCCCCCCGCGAGCGGGGCGAGGCCGGGGTGGCCCGGGCCGGGGGTTGTAGTCGTCACACGGCAGGGGGAGGGGGCTGCGGGCGGGGCGGGCCGCGCGGCGCTCGGGGCTCCCCGGGCCGGGCGGGGGCGGGCTGAGGCGCTGCAAAGTTTGCGGAGTGGCTGGCGGTGCCGCGTGCCCCCCATCCCCGCTCCTTCCCTTCACTTTTTTTTCCTCCTCCTGCTCCCCTCACCGCCTTCCCTCCTCGGCGGTAGCTCCGGGGCATGAGCGGGAGCCGCCACCCGCGCTGAAGGAGAAAGAGAGAGGCGGGAGGTCTGTCTGTCCACGAGGCAGCGCGAGGGACGCGGGTAGCAGCACCGAACCCGCCATGCCCCGCGCCGCGTCCGCCGCCCTCCCGGCGCTACTCCTGCTGCTGCTGGGGGGCCCCGCCGCCGCCCGCTGCCCCGCGTCCTGCCGCTGCGCCGGGCATCTCGTCGCCTGCAGCCGCCTGGAGCCGAGCCGGCTGCCCGAGCGGCTGCCGCGGGGGGCGGTACAGCTGTGAGTATGGGGTCTCGGTAGCGCGGGCTGTGGGGGTGCCCGGCCGCCATCTTCCGCCCGCTGGGGGCTGCCCGCCTGCGGCCGGGGAGGGCAGGGCTCAGGGGAGGAAAACGGCGGCGTGATGCTGCGGCGGTGCGCGTCGGGGCTGTCGGCAGGAGGGAGAAGGGAGGGGGCTGTCAGCGGGTTGCGGGGCTCCGCGATGGGCTGAGGCGTTGCGTCGCGCTGGGCCCCGGGGGGCGGCGGCGGCGGCTGCTGCTGCTGCTGCTGCTCTGGGAAGGGGGAAAAAAGTTTTCTCCCAGCGAGAACGTGCGGAATCTCTGAGCTGGCGTTCGTTTCTGCGCCGAAAAAAAAAAAAAAAAAAAAAAAACCCAAACCCACGAAACTTCTATCTTATTGGTCTCGGTGTTATTTTTGCAGCTCTCGCTTTTCATTCCCGATAGTTTCAATAACTTTCCTAACGCCGGGAGTTGCCACGTGTGGTTCGGTGACACGGATTTATGGAATTCTCGGTAACGCGTTAGTGAAATGCCATGTGTAGGGAATTTACCTCCTGTGACAAGCTTTTATGGACAAAGCATGAATTATGGGAGCTTTCTGCAGACCTGAAAAGAGCCGGGGCACTTGGCACATTTGTTTTTAATCTCTTGTCATTCAAATATCTTCTGTATTAGTCGCCGTAATTTTCTATTACATTTCCAAAGCAGATCGAGATAAGGACTTTAAAGTAAACAGGAAGACTTTCAATTAGTTGTGGCTAATTCTGCTCAATTGCCTCGTCTGGAGGTCATGCTGCTTTGCTCATGAAATGTGGATGGCTGTATTGACACCATATGGCACTGAGCACACGAAAGGCTGCAGGAGGTGAATATTTCCATGAGCAGATCAGGGAAGTGTGAGGGGAAAGAAACTTTTTTCTTCTTTTGGTTTATATGATCGAAGAATATGAATCAAGTGCCAGATCTGCTTTACATTCAACAGCTTGGCTAGGCTTCCTATTAAATTTCATCTCTCCTGTTCTTTTGAACTGTTTTAGTATGCAAACATAAGGTTTCTGACAAAATGGTATTTTTGATACTCGGCTGGACTTTGCAGCTTGCTTTCTTAGTTTAATGCTGGTAAGATAAAACTCAGATGTGACAGCACGCTGAATAAAAATTAAAAAGGGGGGGGTGGGAGGGGGGAAGAACACAGAACTTCTGTTCTTGGAGCTGCTTTCAAGTTATTTTATGTTAGCAGTGATCCAAATATGTCTGTTGCTCTTACTTTACCGAGGAATAAAACACATTGCAGGGCTTTTTTGCTAGCACAAGGGTGTTTGGGTTTTTTTTGTTTTGTTTTGTTTTTTTCCTAATTAGAATTCCCTTGGTAGTGTAAATTACCCTCATGTAAGTTCACATTCCTTCAAAAGTGTGAGAAAATGAGTTCCACTTGTATAAATAAGCTTTGGTCTGTTGTAAGAAACCCTGCTGTGATTACTCATTGGACAGCTGTGTCACTTGGTCTTAAACTCACAGGAGTATGTCTTTGTAGGTGTCTTCAACCATGTGGTCTGGCTGCTTTTGTGTAAATATTTCTTTTGTTTGTGTCAAATGACTTGGAAGTATCCAACTCTTTCTTCCTTCCCGTCTTAAGAATGTGGCAGAGGAAGAGCTAACATTGTCTTTCACCTCCAGTTGCTTAAGTACTTGGAGCTTTGATTGCACAATGTGTAAGATAACGCTGTTCAATTTTACATATACAAAAAAGGTTTGAATAAGCTGAGTTATTGTTGCAACAAACTCTGCATTTACAAACTGTAAAAGACTGTTTATGAATTTTATTGCTATATGTTTACTGTATTTTCGTGGAAGTCCATAGCATATATAGCCAAAGGCTAGCTGTTTAATTGCAGGGATTCCAACACTCCTTGGAAAACAACTGTGACACAATGTTCTCAGCATAGGCAGGCAAGCTTTCCCAAGCAGAACAGTGCAAGCTTTTCTGTATGAGAATGTCTGGGCCTACGCCGAACCTCACACCTTCCCCTGTCCATCTACACTCCCAGGCAGACAGTGCATCCGGTGAAGTCAGCTTCTGAGTTTGTTCAGCCTTTCCTTCATTTTGTATCCCTGTTGAGATAAAACAGGAGTTTGTGAAGTGCTGTCTGACCATAGAGTGTGCAAGGGAAAAAATCAGAAGGTGGACCTGTATACTGAGTTCTCCTATTTTTTTTAATAGCAAATGTGAGGTTACTGCTATGTGTGGAAATGGCTTCATGAAATAGGGTGTAAACAGGGTATGCTTGCCAGCTTTGCTGTGATTTTAGCCAGAAATATCATCCTCTGTAATGCTGCAGAAGATAACAATTCACTGGAAGCTGATAAATATTTGTAATGACTGTGTACAAATGGTTTTAAAGTTAGATTTCAATTTACTTCTAGTGTGTGTGTGTCTTGAGATGGAGAGAATGTTGCTGCTTTAGAGCTGATGTTTCGTAGCCAGAAGTGGAGGGAGGAAGAGAGTTTGAATGGCGGCCAGCGTCCTCAGTGTTTGTGAATTCTCAGAGGCTTTGTTGAGTTCTCCGTGCCAGGTTCACCTAGGAATGCTAAAACTGTCAGCAGGACAGAAGGGAAAATCTGAAAGATGGCTTTCACTTGTGTTTGTATTACATCTTTAGTATTTACATTTTATAAATCCTCTAGTTCTTTACCAGAATTGCCAGAAAAAAGGGCCGTATGGTTTTCACAGCTGTTTTTCAATATTTTCCAGACTAAAAGTTGAACATAGCAAACTGATTTATGAGTCACTTTGGATCAGTGTCTTAAAACAGCTACAGCCTGGCTTTTTGTTTTTCAGCTCTCTTGATTTCTGCTGAATTAGCAGCTCTATAGGCCCCAGTGGGACTGATTAAGGAGCTGTTGCTGGATTTGCATTTTAAAATTTGACTTGGGGCTCAGGTTTCTGAGTTCTCTAAGGAAGAAGATGATAATTGTAACTAAGTGTTGTAAATTAAGTAGAGTCTAAAAGTTATATTTATAAATGTGTGAAGAAATGCTCGCTCTCTCCCTTTATTCATTAGGCCTCAGTTTTTTTTTTTATCATATCAAGATCAATATTCAGAGTTGCATTTTCATTTTTGAAGGCAGAGGTTGAGTTACGAGAGGTGTTCATACAAAAGGGAGTGTAAAGTATTTAATAAAACAGGTTTTTAAAGGGCCTCAAAAACTATGTCAAGCTTTTGAAAGAGGGGGCAATCTGATAAAAGCTTAATCACTTTCATTACAACCTGAGATGAACAGGTATATACATTTTGTTGTTATGAAGATTTCTTAATAAAAATGGAGTTTCAGAGAGTTTTCACTATTGCATCTGTAATGGATTTTGAAATTCTAGTAGTAAAAGTAATCACAGTGGAGATTTTCTCCTCCCTTGTAATGTGGTTTCAACAGAGAGGCAAAATTCAGAAATGGAAAAATGCATAGTAATAGTTTTTGTATTTTTGGTATTGTCAGTGCTCTTTTCCAAATGAAAATGAATCACTACTGTTCCTTCGAGTCTTTTCTTTGTATCTGTTTTGAGACATGTTGAGAAATGTATTGAATTGATGTGCACTAGTAGCTTTGGAACAGGGATGCTAAAATGTTACATTTAAGGTGTACCTCATATCCAGGGCTTATAAGTCTCAGAAATTTCTATGGGTTTAAGGTTCACTTAAAACACTAGTAAAGAATATATATTGTAACACGTAGTTCGCTTTCAGCTACTATGATTTAACTTACAAATGTAACATGCAAGAATCCTTTTCTGAAGTTTCCTATGTCAGCAGTATTGAAATAATGTCTACTAAAACGTCTCCAATTCATAGTTTGCCCAACAACGTATGAAGCCGTGTGAAAGTGGCTATTCAATATAGTCTGGAGTTTCTGTTTTTCTTATTGTTTTGCTTTGAGTTTGACAACCTGTTGTGAGTAAACCAGGAGTGAGGAATTTATGTGTGTGTTTTTTAAGGTACGTGCTATGTGGAAAATTTCAGAGTATCCTTGATGTTTAAAGACAAACACGACATAATAGTTTGAAACCTAGTGCAAGTTGTTACGCTCACGGTTGCCTTGATAGACTCCAGATGGATGTGAACTTGAGCTATGAGTGAAAGTGTCTGGCTCCAGTGTGGTGATCATGCACAGCAGTGGTTGTAATTGCAGGATTTTTATAGTTTAAGGACTCTGCCAGGTTTTTTTTTCTTTTTTTTTTTTTTAACATGTTATAACTCCAGCAGAACAAATCTACTCATGTCTGTTACTGTCTGGTAGGTCCTTTAGGCAAAGACATTTTAAATAAAGCTTTTGCAGGGTTTTTAGGTGAAGAAATGCAGGGTTTTAGAAGTAACACTGAAATCTCTTTGAAATAATTGCTGATTCCTAAATCTTTTCTAAAGCATGAAGAACAGAACAAATTAGGCACTAGCTGCCATAACTTTGCTAAACTTTGGCTGTTTATTTGCATAGTTCTTATAATCCCTACAGACTAAGGCCAAATACTGGGTTATGTTTAAGAGTAAAAATTGTCTCTACTCTGTCTGCTTTAAGGCAACAAGTTAGATTCCCATCACTAATAAAACCTAGGTCTTTGTTACAGCATATTTTTTCATTTAAGAAGTCAGTATGAGAATCCCTAATCTGTACAGCTGGTGTCTTCAAATGTTAACAACTGGATTTTTCTGAAGTCTATGGCCAGACAAATGTTTGCACTAGACTTTTAAGCAGCGAAAGATGCAATCCTCTAACTCAAGTGTGGTTAACCTCATTTACAGGAGAACTCAAAATCATAGTGATGAAACTAACATTTGTGGCTTCTTGAAAATGTTAGCACTGTATTGGTTTTCCATCTCTTAAGAGGAAAATCTTTAGGAGTTCAGACACCTGGAAGAAGACACAGGTGTACAATATCAGGTGTGCGAAACCTGAGCTGGATCCCAGAAATCATCCCTCTGTGGTCACTTGCATGTGGTGGAGGGTGTGCCTCTTCTCTGGGGCCTCCCTCAGCACTTGCCCCCACCTTCTTTGTGCTGCAAAAATGCCTGCCACACCTGCAGTTCTGTTCTGTGCATGCTCCCATGGTGCACGAGTTTGGAAAACCTAGCAGCAGCACCCCAGAGCCTGGGTCTGATCAATGCTGTTTGTAATGCACGTATGTGGCTGGGATTATTTTTAGTGTGGTTTTTTTTTTTTTTTTTTTTTTAACTGGATAAAAACAACATAACAGAGGTGAGGATTGTCTCTCTTTTTCTAACTTGGGAAGTGAGTGACTTGAGTCCTACTCATGTGAGGGGTTTTGTGGTATCCCCTCTGCAGGGAAGCCAGTCCCACAAGACCTTGTACAGCTGCCCTGGGGTGGGCAGCTATGCCTTCTGTGGAGACTGCCTTCACTGTGTGCTGACTTTGGCCAGCTGGAGTGGAGCTGGGAAGATGCAGATGAGAAGTCTTAGAGAGCAGATGTCAGTCCTGGCAAAAGGTACTGCATAGGTCACCAAAAGTAGGAGTTTAAAACATGGTTTTGCTGTCTTTTGTGCTCCTTGAGAAGCAGAGGTGCATGACTGGATCTCAGGATTATGTCTGTGTCCAAGGACCTACAGTGCTTCTTGCATATAAACTTGTTCTCTAGATCTGGAGTTGCTCAAGGCGTAGTAATAAAGTGGAGCACCTAACATGTACCCTGAAACTGGCTTGCTGTGAGGTGGTTCTAATCCATATGTGGCACACATCATCAGGGGTCATTGCTTTGAGACTGTAGATGGAGAGCAGATAATGTGTGACAGCCACAGAACCCTCTGCGAGGCATCATCTGTGACTGTGCTGACTCATATTCTCCCCCAAAAAGTACGGTCTCCTGGAGTTTCCTCAAGGTTCAGTTGAAAACACACTTCACAATTTAATTGCCTTATGAGTACCTGTCTTGGTGGTGGCCTTGACATTGATTTCCAGTGCTTTCTTGTCACTCTTGGCGTTATTTTTCCAGATTTTACATAGGTTGCTCCAGAAGTAATGCCTCCTATTTATTTCCATGGAAACTACAACAGATACAAAGAGCATGGTAAAACTATTTTGATAAAGCAAGTTCTCAACTGCAAAGCACTGTTTTTCAACATAGTTGTCACCATTAGTTCTGCTTTATTTTTTATTTTTTTGTCAGTGATGAGCAAGAGCCTGTATGCCATGCTTGTAGCATGTCTGCACCAGTAGAGGTGAACTACTGCTGCTTTCATACCACCCACCACCTCACTATGTTCACATCCACTGTTTGGTTTCCATTTGTTCAGTAGGTGCCCATGTGTGTCAGTGGGTACAAGTGTTTCTGCATGGAGAAATTCAGTGACACCTTTGCTTTTTATGTGTTTCCATATCAGGTGCCATTTTGTCAGACTGCCCATCTGCTGCCATCACAGCAACAAAACGTAACTGAATATTGGTGGGAAGGTTCAACCTCTACTGCCACACTGCCAACATCTGCTTCTGATGCCGTGGGCCAGAAATAGGAGGCATTACTTTCTGAGCAGCCCTTATATCATGGTCAGGCATCTTGTTGAGTGTTTCGGATCCAGTGCTCAGTTAGCACTGGAAAAAGTGTTAAGTGTGAGAAATTTCTATGCCCCTTAACCAGATGCTGAAGCTGCTTGCTGCTGAAGTGCACTGATGCAATTCTATGTGGGCCTGAATTGCAAACTCTCACATAAGATTAAGAGCTCCTTAAAAATAGTGGAGCTTGTGTTATAAACTAACTGTTATAATGTACAGCAAGCACTCTGCAGACAGCTGTATCACTGCAGATAAGATAGTGACAAGGAGTAGGACCTTGCAGGTTGTGGTGGGTGGATGACTAAAAAGGAGGGAGGCCTTCAACACAGCTATCTCTGATAATGAGGCCAGCTGGAAATCTTTGGGCTAATCTCCACAGTTTGAGTTTCTGTAATCAGCTTCTCTGTCTTCTGTTGTGCAATTACTCTCCTATTTCCATGATGTTTTCAGTACTTGTGAGACCACAGAAAATGTTTCTTAGGACTGTATTTCATGATGATTTCAAGTGGTCAGGAGGGTGTACAGTGAAGATGCATGGAATCTGTTGGGAAATGAATTTCTTGGCAATGGTCAAGAAAGCATGTTGCGTTCTCAGTACCCTAGCTTGTTTCACAGCAAGCACCTTTGTCTGCAAAGGCACTAGCAAAGTTTCTTGTAAACTGTATCAAAATTATATTTTGGGATCTTTAGTGCAGAGTGGTACAAGCTAAGTGGGGGAGCTGCTTCAGGTGCATTTGAATGTAATATTAATGTCAATAATACATAAACTTTTAAAAATTCAAAGTAGATGCCTTCTTGTGTATATTTTCTTCTGATGCTACTTAAGGTCTATACTAGATTTGATTCTGCTGGCCCTGAATTGTGTGAAAATAGAATTGAGATTGATGTACAGTCCTCATTGTGTAGCTAGGATTTGTGAGCTGCTTTAAAGAAGCAAGCAGGAAGAGTAGAATGATACAGATGCAGTAATTGATTCAAGATTGAGGTGGCAATGAGTCTTGGTTTATGAATTTTCCTAGCAGTCAACCACATGCTTCAGCCAGATTTTTCCCTGGAAAGGTAGGGAGGATGCTGTATGTAAGTCAGCGTGTTGAAATGTTTGTCATCCGTCTTAAACACTTAAAGACATATGCACACACAAAACCCCAAATGAACAATTCCCTTACATTGTTCACAAAATTCTTTGATGCTGTCAAAGAATGTGATTAAGGTATTTGCACTTATTTGAACCCTGTACATTTAAGTGAGTTTGTATTCTAATTTTACTAACGTAAAGCAAATAATTTTGTGTACTTGGAAACAAATTATAACATATTCTTAATTGTAATTGTCTTGATTTACTCAACAGTCTATGGCAAAACTGACAGGTTGTTTATTTTTGTAACGTCATAGGGATCTGAGTCACAACAAATTATCTTCAATCAAGGCCAATTTCTTGGATCACCTTCATAGTCTTCGGGAAGTGTAAGTTCATTTGTCTTAATTAAAAAATTAAAAAAAAAAAAAAAAAAAAGTGGTTTGTATAGGCTAATTGTATCTCAGGGATATCAATACCTAAAGAAAATTTGTTGGCAAAGATGTTTGTTATTCTGAAATCTTACATTATGTGAAACTGGAATTAATTTCAAATTTTGACACTGCTCAGGAATTTAGGAAATCCAATGGGTGTACTTCTGATTTACTTCAACATTAACTTTATTTTTATATAAATAGGAAGTTGAACTACAATGAACTGGAGATCATTCCAAATCTGGGACCAGTCTCTGCAAATATAACTCTTCTGTCTTTGTAAGTAGATCCTATTCTTGTCCCTAGTTAGTGGAACTGACTCTGCAGAGTTAGTGGAAATACATGCATTACAGACTTTAAAGTAAAATAATTGGGAATAGAGTGGTTTGTGGTTAGGAAGTTGATTATGTCATGTTATTTAGCAGGTTGTTTAAAATGTGTATAATTGAGCTTAATCCTTGTAGTTTTTATGCTTCCCTCAGATACAAAGACTGTATTAGAATTAATTTATGTTGTGGTAGTGCTGAGAAGCCTCAGCTCTGTTGTCCTAGGCACTGAATGAACATTAGTGAATGCTCTAAAGTCTGTGTTGTACAAGTTTGTATAACAGCAGTTATACTCTACTGTTATGCATTTTGGCTGAAATCCCAATTGCATTAAATCATGGCAGAATCATTCCATTAATTTCAGTGGGCAGTGTGGGGAAATCCCCTTGACATGCAGCTTCGGGACAATTATCTATGTTAAAAGATGTTGTGCCAGTCTCTTTAAAATGTATTTTTGAGGCCACTTTTGTGTGTAGCATAAAACTCTGTGGTTGTAGTTGTGACACACAGTTATGTCCATGTTCGTTATTTTGTCTGAAATAAATTACTGGGTTACTTCATGTGGCATCTGTAAGATGGGTGTAAAATTGTAAAAGGCATATAGGACCCCAAACTAAAACACTTGATTTTAGAGGAAATCTGAAATCTGTTTAATTTGTTCTCCTCCTTCTCCACCACGTGGTATGATTTCTCTAAGATGCTGAAAAAAATCCTGCTATCCTACTCCTAAGGGGAGGTGGAAAAAGGACATGTTTTGATATGTGGGACTTGGGCTTTATCAGTGGGAATCTAAAGTGTTTAAACCTAGTAATATGTAGCCCTCTGGCCAAATCCTACCCTTGAATACAAATTGCAAGTTACCTTTCATGAAGAAGCCTGAAGGGTTAAAACAATACCGTAAACTTCAGAAAGCTGTTCAGTTAATTAAATTGATCACTGTTCAATTGCTTACAGCTGGTGATTTATAGGGGTTTGTTTTTACTTTAGACCCAGGTCAGCTAAGTCAGCTGGTGCAGCCGCTGTGTCTGGACTGCTCTGTTTGAATAAGAACTAAGTGACATTTGATACTGATGTGGTTTCTCACAAATCAGGATCAGAAAAGAATGAAAGAAGGAGCAGATGCTGTCTGACTAATAACTATTTACTTTAAGCATGTCATCTATTACTATTTTGCATTACAGTTGACATTATTTTTACACAGGCATAGCATTCTGTATTTTAAGCATCTCATTAATTTAAATAATGTATTTCTTCCAAAAAAAAAAAAAAAAATTAATAAGGTTCCCTTTATCACAAAGTTGGAAGTATTAAAGAATGTGATATCCTCCTGCCTTATCTGTGATGAATATGAAATCAAGAATTTGTCCTTACATCTGTAGTCCTTCTCATGGAAACACAAATAGTTCAGATGAATGTAAAAACGTCTTTCTTCAACTGTGCAAAGATTTTTGTTCTCCTTTGAAAGAACCAAAATTGATCAATACTGAATTGTTTGTTCAGTATCCTTAAGTCACTAGCTTGGTTCATTTGTCAGTGGTCAAACGTAGGAAAACTTTTGGTAGATCTGTTTTCAATACTTCTATTTTATACTCATGAATACAAGATACAAAAAAAAAAAAGCTTTTCTAAATGTTATACTACTAATGCATTTAAAGTTGGTCTGGCTGAGTGTTAGCTTGTTCTCTTTCTAATTTCAATTACTTCTATATGATGTTGTGAGATTACTGAAAGTAGGTATGCTCCAGTTGAGGTTTAATATAGATTGTGTGACCACTGTAAGGATTCATTGAGATTAATGTGGTAGAACTAATTCCTCAAGTAATTTATGCTAACTTCCAATGATCAGAGTGTAGTAGTTAATAAATAATTTGTCTTGTTGGAATGTATGTAGAGAGAACAAATAATTAGAGTGGTATTGCATTGTTCCAAAAATAAAGCATCTTGTTCTGCTTGCAAAGGTTTCTCTTTCAAACACCTTACAGCTTAGAAATCATTTATGTAGAAAGATGTTAAGTCTAATTTTTACAACAGGAGAAATAAAGCAGAATAAGCATGCAGCAATTGTCTGACATAAAAAAAAAAAAAACCAAAAACAAACAAAAAAAAACTAATATGAAATGCACATATTTTAATCTGATAGTTTTTTAGAAGTGAAAAAATATCTTCACTTATTGGAGAGGTTGAATCAAACTGGGTTAATATATATCTAAGTCATGCGGAGAAGACACGTATGGAACGATTATAATTTTTCAAACCACTTTTGAAAGAATAATTGTTCTTTGTATATACTTCTGATGACTTTATGCAGTCTTCAACTTTCAGAATGAAAAGAGCTTGTGGAACCTTTCCAAAACAAACTACTGTTTCATTGTTGAGTCTTTGTTCTGACATAGAAATAATAGCAGAAAAGAGATTGCTAGTCTTTGGGAACTTTATTTGATTGCATTCCTTACACATCTGTTAATTGTATCAGTTGAAAAGCCAGTTATTTCTTCCAAGGAGTCCTCAAGGAATGCTGTGGAATGGCCTCCCTTCTGGGCAAAATCTGTATTGGTTAAAAATTTTTTTTCCATGGTGGAAAAATTCTTCCAAGTAATCATCAGCTGATCAGTGAAGACTTAGAATTTTACTTCTTTTGTGGGAATTTTCTTTCCTTGCAAAGAAATTTACAACGATTACGTGTCTACAGTGAATAAATGACGCTGCAGGTATCCCCATACAGCACTGTATTTGTAAATCATTTGAGTGGTATAAACAAGCATGGGTGGATTGTCATGTTAGTGTAGTTTCTATTTCTGGATCTACCTCATTTATAGCTATCTAATGGATATTTATCTAGCTTACGTATTTTCATACTGCTGAATTACACATGATAAAACATACCTGGAGCAATAGATGTTCCTGGTCCTGTGGACAAAGTCCATCAGTAACGTTAATCAGTGGTGTCAACAACTTGTTTTTCCTGGATACCAGTAGAGAGTTGAACACCAGGAGAAGCAAGGGTATCAGACCGGCACTTCCAGCTCCCTCCCCCATCACCCAGCACCCTCGAAAGATATATGTCTGTGGGAAGGAATACAGACTCAAATGCAGATACGCTCATTACGTGGCTGGAGATGCATCTAACACTTCATTTATGTGATGAATATGTATTTTGTCTTACGTCTAGCAAATGTACTTGCACATGCCCATTTTACAGTGATGTTACTTGCAAAGGTCTGATAACATCTTTCAGCATGTTTGATCATTTAAGTCAATTATTTGAAATGGACTGTTCAGCTCTCCATTCTCCTTAGACACCCAGCTGTTTTCACTGGCTTCTGGGAGAGAAGACAGAAAGTAGTTCATCAAGGTGTAAAGAAAATGTTCAGCCATTTGCCAGAGATTTCCAGCTCCCCAGTTGGAACAATAGCTGTAGTCAGGTGACCAGGTTACCAGTGTGCTGGAGAAAACAAGATTTTGGTAGAACGCTGTATTTGATAACTGGTAACTTAAAACTGCGTAGTGCGTGGATGCCATCCACAGTGATGTAGACCTTCTTGTGTTCTTCCAGGAACTGAAATGTTCCAAATCTCTTAATTGGCAATGCTGAAGTGCTTTTAAAAAAACAGTTAAATTGATGTAGAAATTGCTTTAAATGGTTGTACTAGTTTTGTATTATAAAATTCTGCACTTATGGGACAAAAAATTAGTGATTTTTCATTATTTCTGGATTGATGGATCACTGTGTCGAGAGATGGACGCTAATGAACATTTCTTCCAGGAGAAGCAGAAAATTTCTGAAGTTGTTTCCCATTTCAATGATGCTCTTTGTCTGAAATGTACCAGTCCTGTCCTATTTATCCTGAGAACCAGGATCTGTGATACTGATACATGAGAATAAAGACCTTGTGGCTTAGGTGTATCATTGTTGTGAAGTTTGGTACCTAGTTTGAATCCGGGTTCCTTAAACTCACACTCTAAAAGAGTGGAAGTGATTTTTGAATTAAGGTGATTAAGGTGTCCATTGTATGTGCTTGTTTAAGGGTAGTATATAAGTATATATCAAGTACATATCAACATGATGCTTTGGTGGTTGTAAGCTATTAACGTTCAAAAACTGTACCGGAACTTCTCCACAGTGTGTCAACAATTCACTGGAAAAAGAACAAACAAACATATAAAAGCAATCAACAAACCAAACAAAATAAAATACAAGATCTGAGTTTATTGCAGTAGGCATAATATCTTCTCCCACTACTCTAGAGATCTTGGCTCCACTTTTGGGAAGATGTACATAACTGATATGACTTAACTGTTTTTTGCAATTATGACTTTTATCTTTTAAGTCATAAGTAGTACAGATCAGGCTCAAGTCATGATTTCCTACAAGGCTGAAAGTTCATCCAGTGTTGTCATTTTTGTGTGTGCATGTGACACATGATACCAAAGTGTGGATCTAAGATATGTTGTCAGGGTGCCTTAAATGCTCAAGAAATTATTTGGGTTAATAAAAAAACTCTGAATGTAATCTTCTTTAATTACAAATAATTGGAAATCTCTCAGTACAGTCAGTGACAAAGGACATTTAAAGATACTTTGGGCTGTGATTTACCATCGTAGGGGAAAGCCATGCTACTGAAGATGAAGAAATAGATTGAAACTGAGTAATATAAGTGCATCACTCTTTTATATGGCTTTCATAAGTTCTATATGGCTTTTAACTATCATTTGCCTACACATTCTACTTTAAAAGTCTTCAAAAAATAATAACTAGTTCATGTAATTAATGCTTTGTATGGAATAAAGGCACTTAATGCTGCAGAATTTGTAAATCACTGCTTAAGATTTTGTTTAAGGATATGTGGTATGGGTAATAAACCCATGATTTTTCATGTGTTGAATTAAAAAAAATACACACACACACACTCTAAAAAAATCATGGACGCCGTCCAAAACTGCCAGTGTGTTGTATTCCTGTATTTAGTTCTATGGAAAATGGAAGGCCTCAGTCAGTGACTTTAGAGGGATGGTGTGACTCTTGAGTATCCAACATCCGTAACTAAATTTTATTGTTCTTAGAAAAATAACTAGAATTAATATGAAAAAAAAAAAAAAACCCAACAAGTTTCTTGCCCCCACATCTGGAGTATGTTGTGTAATAATCATATCATCAGTAGAGATCAGAAAAGCCACATGTGACAAAGTTTCTACTGTGTATAGTGAAATTCTAACATTAGGCTAGCTTTGAATGATGGAGTGCTTTAAGTAGTTAGGGATTTTACTTTTAGTTAAATAAAAATTATCTGTTTTAAAACTATTGGTACATGTGGAACAGGTGATTTAGATAGATTACATTCTAGAAATTACTCATGTTAATAAAGAAGACAAACATTCAGTTTTAGTAATGCCAGAGTAGGAAACACAACATTCATTTTTCAAATGTTGCATTAGTATATTATTTGTATTATGTTCTTTTTTTGTTGTTTTGTTTATTTATTTATTTTTAATTAAGAATGTTGTCTCTTTTTGTAAGAGACATGTAGAATATACAATGTTATGCTTGATTTTGTCTGCAACCTGAGAGAACTGTTAACACTTAAGGCAGTTGAAGCAAGGAGGTTTGGTTTTGGGTTCTGCAGTGATGAACAATGTTGGCCAGCATGGAGGAGACTTTCTGTAGTGTGCATGCTGGTCTGTTAAGTGCTGGGCTGAAACTACAGATCTGTTTTCTGAAGGCTTTCAACAGCATTCAGTTTACAGTGTCTATATGTCAGTATATTCTGAGTCTAAATGCATTGGCTTTGAAGACACATGCACAAGTCTTGTTTCCTGGATGCTTAAAAAAGTTAATGAACAAAAAATTATTAACAGAAATACTACTCGGGATATGACACGGGCCAGAAGTATTGAGAAATTGCCAGTCTTAGTTGAGTGCTGGGATTGCATAATTAAAATTGTTCCAACTTTAAATGTAGCTTTCTGATCAGCTCTTCTAAAATGATTCTGACTAGTCATTTTTTAATTTCTTTGGTGTTCAAAGAGCACTTTTGAAAAGCAAAGCTGAAAGTGCTGCTTGAAAAAGTGGAAAGTCATTCTCTTCAAAGAGAAAATAAATCAGCAAGGTTATCTAAGCCATGAACAATAATTTAAAATTAAAATTTCAGAACTTGCTTATACAGCGTAGTAGACATTAAACTTACATATCTTCTCCTGTGGGTTAGGTGAGCAACAAGTAGAACCAGCCCTTCAGAGACCATGCTACAGTTTGCACCTGAAAAAACTTTTCAGCCATTCAGCTGAAAATTGTAAATTCATCTATGGCAGCTTTCTCCATTCTTCCATTTTTTTTTTTATTGTTATTCTTTTTTTTTTTTAGCGAAAGAGTGAACCTGCTTTTGAGGGGCAGTAATTGAGCATAGACTTGTGGATTTCATTGTTAATTAATTAATGTGTACTATCTCCTCCTGACTTCGATTAATCAACATATCGTTAAATACCTATCTAGCTTTATGCACAAATGTTGCTAGTGAAAAAAGTATTATGTTGTTTAGAAATGATCTTATTTTAATATTGTGTGCACATTTTAAAATAAGGAAATGTATATGTCGATATGGTTTCAGATAAGGAGTATTCAAGATCATTCTTCAAGTAGTCGTCTTGAGAAGTACAATTTAATTAGTTGAAGTGAACACGCAGAATATCTTATACATCTGCTCAACTGCCAATGTAGAAGTAGAGCAGTGATTTGAATAGTTTGGTGGCACCTCAACTAGGAGAACTTCTGCGAAGTGCTTTTGGAAAATACATATTTTTTTCATAATCATTGTTTGCAAGATTATTTGTAATGGAGGTAGGAATGATAAATCTGTCTTCTTGCAGTAGATTGGGAATGGCAGCTGTGTTTAGAATCCAGAACGTTGTCTCCATTTGTATTTAGTAAGCTATAGTCATGAGAAAGAAGTTCAGACACGACTCTTGAAAATGAAAGCTTATATTCAGTAGGAGTGAATGCCTTTCCCTTCTGTGCTTGTCAGAGAAAGCAGTATTGTGTGTTTATAAAGTCAGCATACTAAGCTGTAGTCTGGTTCCCAATATTAAGAAAATTTTGGTCAAATATTTTACATCCTTGTCATCTCTTCAGTTACCACTTTATTATGGGAAGGATTAAGATTTGGATGCTGCCTGGAAGAGTTTGTTTTGAAGAAGGATTGAAAGAAAGGATAGAGGAATGCCAGACTGGCCTTCAGGCATAAGGCAGCTTGGAGAAAGTCCTAAAAATGAGAGTGGTGGTAAACCATGTGTGACTTGGGCTGAAGTTGTGAGCAAAAAATTAGAGCAGAAAACTTACTGGAATTAGTTTCTGCAGTCTTTGACATTTGGTGTGGAGACTAAGAGGAAGTAAATGAAAGAATTTGAAAAGGAACCTGTCTTAGTCAGACTTGCAGACATGGAAACTAGATTTTTATAACAGCAATTTAGATTGAGTGTTGGTAAAGAGTAGAAATATCTGGAAACACAGAATTTGCTGTAGCAGAGGTATAGAGTCTAGATGAATGCTTTTGCAATGAGAATGGAAATGAATGCAAATTTTATGAACTACTTACAGTGGGGAAAAAAAAAAAAGCATGTTTTTCTGATCAACAGTGTTAAAGATGAATTAAAAAGAATAATTGTGGTTCAGAAAAACAGAGAGTACTACTCCCATGTAACAAAGTAGAAGAACGGTAGGAAATTTTACCACGAGACCGATGCCATATTTTGTGAGACAGTACAGGGAACAAGAGAAGTTGGAAAGACATTAAAATGCCAGACATCCTAAGAGCTGGATTTTTAGCATAGTACTGTGGTAGATGGTTATTGCAAGGGAGGAGAGGTTATGTGGTGACTCAGCATCTTGAATGAACTAGAAGTGGGCAGGGAGAAGATCTCTCAACTTGTTGCCAACAGTTGAGATTGAGTAGGTCTAGAAGGGTGTGAAAGGTCTAGAAGTTTGAAGCACCTGGGCTTCAGTCTGCACTCTCCAAGAGTTGGCTCTGTTTTAAACAAATTTAAAAAAAAGCAAACAACAAAAAAACACATATTTTTACTAAATAAGTTCATAAATCAGATAAAAATATGATTTATAAAATTGGAGGGTGTTACGCTGTGTTTAATCTAGGTCATAACTACAGTTGTTTAAGATTTTAGCATTAAATGATAGTCATGGAGTGCACCAAGTCTGCAGTTGGCTATTATTTCTATTGTCAGATCCTGCTGAAATAGCTGTATTTTCATTGTTTATGTTTACCTTCATTAAAATGGTGAAGTTATGCATTCAGTTGACTATCACATGCTAAGTAATGTATGATTATTTCGGAAAGACCAAAAAGTGAAATGGGAAACAGACTCCAGAGTATCAAGAAAAGAGTTTGGAAGGAAATTTTAGTTATTTATATTGGTATTATGGCTGGAATCAAGAGATAATTGCTTTGAAACTATCAACTGCTTGGAGCTTTGGATTTGCTGCTGTCTACTTTTAATTATTAAATCATCTCTGAATCCTAGAGTAGTTTCATTCTATGTTTTTTTCTCCTCCTTTTTCCAGCTTGTTTTAGGAAATGGCAAGCCTTTGGTCTAAGTTTTAGAGAAGGAATCAGTAGGTATAGACTTAACAAGTTTTGATGTTATGCTTTAAGACTGTATATCACAAAAAGCACAAAAAACATCTGACCTGAAGAAACAGTGGATGGACAAGGATTGGTGGTATGAAGGAGACCTTCAAAAGAAAGAACAGCTACTCGTTTCAAGGCCTGTAGCCTCTGTGAACTGGATAGCAGACTTTTGTAGACTTACCAGTAGAACTGCCAAGTAAGCCTGGCTCTATATCTGTCATCATCATCTCGGAAATATTTTCCAGTGAAACCTTTCTTCCTTCATCTCTACTAGTTGCAAAGATTCCAGGAACTGGAGGATCTTAATTCATTGGTTGTATTTGGTTGTTTGAGTGTGTAGTCCAATTACTATTGGGGAGTTATTATAAAGGGAGAATTAAACTTGACATCACAATTACAGAATTTTAAGTGATGTAACTGTTCATTAAAGTGTTGCTAATTTTACTTGTCAACTGTGTGTTAATCAGAGGAAAAAGAAGGATCTTTTTTTCTCTCTTTCTTATTATAGAAATTACTGAGACTATTTCTTGTAGTATATACTAGTTAAGTTCTCATTCTAAAAAGCCACAAGACAGTAGTCTTCCATCACTTGCTAAGTTTATTACAGTCTCAATCTTTTACCTTTACTATCAATTATTTTCTATCTTTCTGCTAAAATTTTCTACCCCTCGTTGTCTTCACAACTGTTTCACAAGAAAGCTCCACAAGTCTGGAGGCGTTTGAGAAAAATGTGCAAGTAGCAAATGTGAAAGGAGTCGTATGACACCAAGGGGTGAGTGGAAGGAAGAACAGGTTGAAGCAACCTGTGAAAAAGTAGACTTTGTGCCATATTGTAATATAATGGAGATGACTGTGTATGTACTTGGATGGGCATGGATGGTCACATCTACTTGGCCTGTGCTGACATGGCTACCTCCAAGCCGGTTTTAATCTTGAAAGTGTGTAATTAGAAGATGGACAAACTAAGCATCTGTATGGATACTGATACCCCAGTATCCCAGTATCATAGCTTCAGCATTGCTAAGAAAGATGTATCTAGCCCTAGCAAAATGTTTTTTTCTCCTTATATATCTTCTTGATATTTAGCAAGTGACCAAGAGATTTCACCATGATTATTTGTTTCTAATGCAAATTTAATATATTCTGGTTATGATTAGATGAGGGACAGGAGATAGTCCAGAATCACAAAGGTGTTAAAAGAGAATTGTTATACAGTTTTAGGAAACAGGCTGCACAGACAACTCTCCAAAATTGTCTTTATGGACAATTGTTTTTTCTCACTTTGATTCATCTCCAGACTCAGACACATGGTACTTGTTAGAATTATGGTAAAGGATTAGAAGACAAAGAGGTTCTCATAACAGAGCAGATCAAGATCTACCTGGAGGGAAGTTATGCTTGAGAGGGGAAGTGGAAGAATGCCTTTTTTTTTTTTTTTTTTTTTTTTTTGTAGTGAGGTTTTTTTAGAAAACAAAAACAGTGCTTCAGATCTGGAGATGCAATTTCTGTATCATAAGATCAGATCAATGAAGTTTCATTTTTAAGCTTATGTAGATTCTTCTTCGAGATAAAAAACATTGCATATTGGCAATCTTTATTAAGAGATACATAATAATAGTACCTCACATCTTAAAAACAATTTTTTTCCCCCCAGCACATAAGAACTGTATCTAATTAGTGTTAACTAAATACTTAACAAAATGGATATGGCAATTGCTATCCTGCTTTGTATTTCCTTAGAGGCAAGGGAAGTACAAGTCAATATGTCAGGTATGTTGTAGCTGTTGTTTATATGGAATGAATCTTGAGATCATGATTGATGGGGTTGTTGTAAATGTTTTGACCTACTGGTGTGTCTAAAGTCATGAATTCGGAAAGGAAAATCCAGTGTTTCTCATACTCTAATGAAAAACTAATATTCTGTCTTGAGATGGTATTCACTCAGGCTTATGTGAAAATGATTAAATCAACCTACGTGCACACTATTTTGGTAGGGTTGGTTGTTTTCTTTTTCTTTATGACCTGAAAGTCAAGGTGTAAATAGTTGAACAGCAAGAGATATACTCAAATTAATGTGGATATTTTGGTGGGTTTGATTATGTTCCTCAGTGGTCTTTTTTCTTCAGGTGCATCAGGAAAAATTCTAAGGAACTTCTAAGGAAGTTGCATGTTCTTGCAAATGGAGAAATTGTGATCTGTTTGCCATTGGCATATTTCTGTGAGAATTTCATGCACTGGTTGACTTACTGCAGAGGGATCCCTGCTTGCTTTAGTTTTCCCTTCAGGATCTGAAAAATGAAACTGGTGCAGCATGCAGACCTTCTTTTGTGTGAACACGGTAGTTACAGCAACTGGACATTTTTCTGCAGAGTGAACAAACTCATATGATTGTACCAAGGTAGAGGATATTCTTTGGATCTGTTGTAACAATTAGATAAGTTTGCATTTTCAATCATATCTTTTTGAGTAGTTTTGATATTTATTTGGCACTCATTAAAGGAATGAATACAATATTTATTTGAATTTCTGAAAGGAGATCATGAAGAAAAGTCAAATTAGAAGTAGACTTTCACTTTAACTAGGGTTGAACGTTAAAACTGAGATTTTCTCAGTGCTGGGTAATTATGGCATTTGAATTTTTTAAAGAGAAAACTGGATTAGGAGGCTGGGGCAGTAAGGAGAGAAGCATTTAGGCATTTTGCATTTGAGTGGCTTCTACAAATACAGGCAAGAAGGCATGGTGAAGGGTTCATTTGATTTTCATTATGAGATGGAGTAGGACTTTGATGTGGACCTCTGTTTTGGTGAAGAAGTTACTTTCTGCCTATTAAATGACCTTATCATCACTGAAAAAGAACAATCCCTGAAACAAATTAGCTGATTTTTTTTGTTTGTTTTTATGTTTTTATTGCAATCTGGTCTGCATCAAATAATTTGCCAGTTAGTTTAAGGGCTAATCTGAAGGCTGCGTAAGACTTTTATTCAGTTCCATTAGGTCCAACTAAACTTTGTAATACAGAGGCTATTATCCTGCCAGTTGTAAGGAATTTCTGTTTTATGAAGCAATATTGACACAAAGAGAGCACTGTGTAAGCTGTGTCTGTAAGTGAACACTTTCACACTGCAATTTAGGAGGCGTGCAGTTCAGGAAATTGCTGGCTTCTGCTGGAGCACACTTTTACTGCAAGGAAAATTTTATTCGTCACTCAAGTAATTGGCAGTTTTAATACCTTGCTAGTAATTACCTTATAAACAAACTAACGCATAAAGGCAACTCTGTGACCTGTTATCTAACTCACAGTCTTGTTTGGACAGTGGAACTGACACATGGTGGTATTTGTTGTTGTTTTTTTTTATTAAAGAAATTTGTTTCCATTTATTATAAAAACTTACTGTTAAGAGGTTGTTTTTTTCCTAGATAATGTAGTATAGCTCTACCAGACAGCCTGAGTAATGAAACATGATACAAGAGCAGCGTTGGAGGAGTTGCAAGATCATTTATCCATTCCCACATGTGGTCAGAAGGCCTATTAATCTAACTTATGGTTCAATTTTTGAGTCAGGATTTTTTTGTCTTTAGTAATCCTTCCCTTGCTTACGTGAGGGTTGTCCATGCCATTCTAAGTGTATGGCTTACTATTTGGTCCAGAGCAACTATTTCTAATAAAGGCAAACACCTTCCAGAATCAACATTTTTGTTGATAGTTTAACCTGAAATTGCCTTTGCCTTCAGTCTCTGGAAGTTGAGGAGAGCAGCTAAATTTTGATCATTCGTCTTACTAGGAACAGAATGTACCACAGCTAGAACTGACTTGAGCTTTAGAGTGTAACAAGGATCATTTTGGGTTGCATTCACTTAATTAATCATGTATGTTTTCCCCCTACATACCATTAGCCCCAACGAATAACTCTATTCACTTTGCTGATGTCCATGTATGATACAACTGGGATGAATAATATGGTAGTTGCTGTGCATGAACATGAAATATATTGCTAGAAAAAGTACATTTAATTGGAAGTGAAAATAGAGATGTTTCTTAGAGTAGACTAGGATAGCCATGTCTTTAAATAGTTGTAAATTCTTTACTGTGGAATTGAATGTGATGCTTAGCTGAAATCTACCCAAAGAACATGTCCAGACAGTCTGTGAAGAGTTGTGAGAAGCACAAATTTTATTCTTTGCTAACACAGAAAAATTTGCTGGATAAAATACTAGATCTAATTGTAGTATTAGAGAATGTTTTTCTGGAAGGAGTGCACTGTCATCAATCTTACATAGCTCTATTTTTGTGGAAATTCAGTTTGAATTTCATGCTGTAGGAGTTCTCAGAAAAACGAAGCAGAATGTCTGAGTACTGTTATGTTAGTTTGACTAAAATGAAAAACAACTATGACCTGATTTCCTTGCAATATTGTGACATAGTATATTCAATGCAAATAACGTATGTCTACATTTTTTCAGAGATTAATGAACATAGTGTTTCATTTTAACATTTTAAAAACAATGAAATACTTTTGGATTATAATACTTCTTCATCCTCCCCCCCTGCCCTGTTTGCTGGGAAAATGTTTCAAGGAATCAAGAAATGTTGATGACTTGTTTGCTCAGAGCATTCTAGTTTGTAATTCAAGAAAACTAGAAATTAATGCTCAGCCTATTAGAACAAGCAGGGAAATTAAGTACTAATTTTAAGAGTAGTGCTTAGTTAACAAGTTAACAAGCTCTGGAAATGACTTTTTTTTTTTTTTTAATTACTATCCTTAAATTTCAGGACCAGTAATAAGATTGCCAACATCTTACCTGAACATCTGAAGCCATTTCAGAGTTTAGAAACTTTGGATTTGAGCAACAACAACATATCAGAGCTAAAAATGTCATCATTTCCTTCCTTACAGCTCAAGTATCTGTAAGTAAAACCTACTTTACATTTTCTTTTCCTTTTTTCCTTTTTTTTTTTTTTTTTTCCCCCATGTTATTTAGAAAAAAACTTGATGGCAAGCTTAGGCTGGCAACTGTATGTTGAAGAATGAGATATTTTTTAATCTGACACTTACTAAATGTTCCTACTTTTACCCATTGATCTTAACCTAAGTTGTAGACTTGAATTTACCAGTTGCTGCAATTAACTGTTTTAATTCATAGTAAACAACGTTGAGATGAAACAAATGGATATGTCTCTCTTGAGAGAAAAATTACATAGTAAAATGAATTTAAGCTGTGGGTGCTGGTCTAGTCTCGAGTTGCATGAAGTTCTGTGGACTTCATTGAATTTACCTTAATGTTTTTTATAGCAGTACTGCAAAGAGAGAGCTACACTGTGAAGAAAGTAATGGAGTTGCAACATACTATATTTTGGCAACATGCTATCTTCTGCTAATAATGCGCTCTTGCAGAACAGAGAAAAATATTGGTGGCAAAATACTATTTGACTGTAGACTGAGTTGTCAAGAGCTTTGATTAATGCGATTAATGAAATTTCATTTATCACAGTATAAGCAGTCTAAGAACTCTATGTTTCACTACTTGGTATTAAAATTTTATTAAATAACTGTAAATTTAACCTTCTAGACATTGTTTCAACAGGTACATTAACAGTAACCGAATAACCTCCATGGAGCCTGGTACTTTTGACAATTTGTCTACCACACTTCAAGTATTAAAACTGAACAGGAACAGAATTTCAGCAATCCCTCAAAAGATGTTTAAACTTTCCCATCTGCAACACCTGTAAGTGCAGCCTACAATTGACTAATTGTTTTCAGGCTCTCCAAGCACTGGTAGTGCTTGAACTCTAGCCTTTAATTAAAGCAGTCGCAGAGACAGGCACAGAAAACATTACTACAACCCTTACTAACTGCAGCTTTATACTGAACAAAACCAGTCTTATATGTTGGTGAGATATGAATAGTCTTTGTGTTTAAAATTGTGTCTGCTTATTAAAGGAAAAGAAAAAAAAGGTTAATAGCAAATAGCAGTATTTATGTAAAAAAAAAACATTGGAAAAATTAATAAATGAAATAGAGTTATGTCACTCACTACATCAGTCTCTTTGTATGTTTGTAAAAGCATAGAATCATTTAGAATAACTGAATCACTTAGGTTGGAAAAGACCTTTAAAATAATCAGATCCAACCATTGCATTATAAAGGGAATTAATTTGCTTTTGAAAGATTACGATAAACAATATGCTTGAGTAAGTAGAATTTTATGATTTTCACTCATGTGATACAGTCTATAGCTATTTTAATAAGTAATAAATGTAGCTACTGTATATGAATGAATATGGGAAATATATTCTCCCCTCTTTTGGAAAACTTGAAGAGTACGATAAGTTGACAAGAAGATGGGCTAGGACTGCACTTTGTTAAATTCCAAGTAATTATTTTCCATTCTCAACAGGCAAGATGAACTGTTAGATTAATTTTGAAAGTAAAAAGCCCTAAGAACAGTGAAATGTTAGAATGCTTGATACAAACGGGAAGTGTGAATGTGTCTTTCCTGTGCACAGAGGAAATGTTTGAATTAAGACCCAACAGAAGAGTGTGAGCACAATAACACTTTGGCAGAGCAAATTCTCAGCTACAAAATGCTATTTTTCAACATAGTCACCATCGTTAGCTATGCATATATGTTCCAGCTATGAACAGCCTGTGTACTGTGCTCATAAAAATCTGCATGAGTGGAGGTGACCCACTGGCACCGTCATCACTGCAGAAATGCACCACCCGTCTCACTGTGCTCATATCCACTGTTTGATCTCCATAAACATTCAGCAAGCGTTCATGAATAGCAATGGATGCAGTTTTTTCTTCATGAAGGAATTCAGTAAAACACCTTTGCTTCATAGGCACTTTCACATCAGATGCCATTTTGTCAGCCTGCCCCTCTGCTGCCATCTGTTGTGCAGCAACAAAATTGAACTGAATTGTAGTGGGAAGGTTCAGTCTCTACTGCCATGCCATTAATGTCCACCTCTAATGTTGTGTGCCAATATAATAAAATAGGAGGCATTACATTTGGAGCAATCTTCACATATTATCACTTGAATAATGCGATAAGAAGAAATGAAGGCTGTTCTCACTGAATGTTCTTTACAACTTAGGAACTTTTAAACATATGGGAGGATGAGAGGAGTTTTGTATTATGTATTTGTTATTGGATGGAGTTTGTATCAGAGTACCTGAGAGGGCAGCTGAAGTCTTAGCTGAGAGCCTGAATAATAGTTGTATAATACAGTAGTATACATATGATATAGTATACATACTCATATACTGTATAGTAATGAGTATGGAGAAGTAATTTTTTGTTTATTTTTAGTCTTTGTTTATCTGAACAAAGTGACTTTTGGAAGGAGAGGATTCTTCTTGGTTAAATGGGATACAGGCTGATAAAGATCTTTTTAGAGGGGCAAATTTTCACTCGTTGCCACATTTTTCTTAGGGGCCTTTTCGTAGTATTGTCCAGTATTGTCACTTTATATATCAGTTGTTTCTAATAAATAAATAAATGAAAATACAACTATTGATTTAGCAAACAGTAGCTAGTTTAAAATCCACTGTTATAAAAACAGTTAATTTTCATGCAAGTACATTGTTTTCTGTACTTGCATGAGTGTAGACTTACTTTTTCACGTAACTCAGAAAGCTGCCTGGAGTTGGTAGGATTGGATTTCTAGTTGAAAAGGACCAAAGCCAAGGAGATGTTGTAAAGAGCAGGAAAATAGAAAACATGGTGTACTGCTCTCACTGCAGCTTACCCTCCAGCACTACTTATACCTTATAATTCCTATTATATATGAGTCCCAAACTCAGGCCTACGAAAGGATTGCCTGATTCCAGTTTAAGAGAGGGAGAAATTATCCAGGATATTGGTTCTGGCTAAGTATTGCAACTAGAAATTTTAACTTTGCAATCAATAATCAATTGGAATGCAAATTAAAAGCAAAAATTAACAACTCTACTTCTGAATGGAAGCAGAAACGTGCTTTTGCTTTTGATAGGGGGATCGAACATGACATTTTAGGTCTAGAAAGATTCACAGAATCACAGAATGGCCAGGGTTGGAAGGGACCTCAAGGATCATGAATCTCCAGCCCCAGTGCCACATGAAGGGCCACCAAACTCCCCATTTAATAGTAGATCAGGCTGCCCAGGGCCTCATCCAATCTGGCCTTGAACACCTCTAGGGATGGGGCATCCACAGCCTCTCTGGGCAGCCTGTTCCAGCACTTCACCATTCCCCTAGTAAATAACTTCCTCCTGACATCCAACCTAAATCTTCCCCCCTTTTAATCTTCCCTTAGATTCTTTAAACATCAAGTAACTATCAAGTACGTGTCCTCAATATCAAAAAGACAAAACAGTAATAGCATGGTTAAACATAATGCATTGCAGTAAAAGGTTTGCATTTTATTACATCTTGCTTCTGTTGTTCAATTTGCAGGGCAGGTATTTCAGTGAAATTTGTTTCCAGGGAGGTAGGAAGAGTTGTTGGTATGCAAGTAAACTTCTGCTGAAACTGTAAAATTTATTGATGCAGGGAGTTGAATCGCAACAAAATTAAAAAAATAGATGGGCTTACTTTCCAAGGACTTCCAGCTTTGAAGTCATTGAAACTACAGAGAAACGGGATTACTAGGCTCATGGATGGTGCATTCTGGGGATTAACCAACATGGAAGTTTTGTGAGTACCAACTTTCATAGATTCTGCTATTACACTAAGTAGGATTGTACATAATAGAATTGCTTGCTAAAATAAAGAAGTGTTTTTGAACTAAGGTATTCTGGTGTGATTTGAAAAGCAGCTGGTGTTAATCACTAAGCATGTAAAGCAGTGCATTCTGAATGCATGCGTAAAACTTTAAATGTAAATATAGGCTGCAGCTATCTGGCCAGTGTCATGAAGTCGAATGTGGACCTGTGGCAAAGCACACGCATCACTGAGTTTCTGAATCTTAGGTTTTTTGTCTGTTTGTGTATGTATAGGCAGCTGGACCATAACAACTTAACAGAGGTAACCAAAGGCTGGCTTTATGGTTTGCTGATGCTGCAACAGCTCCATCTCAGCCAAAATGCCATCAGCAGGATCAGTCCTGACGCCTGGGAATTTTGCCAAAAACTCAGTGAGCTGTGAGTAGCTTTTATTCTATTCCAGATTTGAAATTAGGGTACATGCCAAAGCATGAGCTTCTTACCACTGATGTGTGAATTTTTCATAACAAAGTTTCCAAGGTGACAGCAACTTTTCTACATGTAAGACAGTTAAATTTTGTTGGAAGAAGTTGAAGCCAACCATGACTGCTTCATTTCACTGCAGTTGTTCTAGAGCTGTAACCCAATCATTTTCAAATGAAAGAAATTTGTTCTGCGGTATTTTGTGAATAATTGGATAAAAGATAAGCTGTATGGTCAAAAACAGTATGGTAGGTTTTGTGACCATTGAAAAAAAAAAAAAAAAAAAAAAAGGAACCATTTCCCCCACTTGAAGATTCAACTGGGTTGAACCGAGTAACAACTAATGCAACAAAAACATTAAAATCCATTTTTCCTTAAACTTGCAGAGATTTGACGTTCAATCACTTAGCAAGGTTAGATGATTCAAGCTTTGTTGGCTTAAGCGTGCTAGTTGGACTGTACATTGGAAGCAACAAAGTAAACTACATTGCTGATTGTGCCTTCCGGGGACTTTCTAGTCTACAGACTTTGTAAGTTGACTAACTTAAGTTTTAAGGTTAAAACCATTAAGAAATCCTTTGTACATTGTTAGGTTGTTGTTGTTTTGCTTTGCTTTGCCTTTTGTAACTTTCCTAGCGTAGTGTTTTTTCTTTTTTCCAGTAAGTTTTTTTTTCCACTCTAGTTTGGAGAAGTAGGGCTCATTTCATAAAGGCTGTGCACAGCGGATGCTGGTAGTTTTAATACAAACTTTCTGGTAGCAATTCTCTATTCAGAGGTAGTGAGCAGCACTGCTATCTACAGCCTTAGGGACCTGATAGTTCTGTCTTAACTGAGTCCATACTTTCCATCATACCTTCCATACATAACACCCTATATGTAGTTGCTTGTCCTGATCGAGCAATTATTTTAAGCATTTGATCGTATTTTGAAATAGTATTTCTTAAAGGAAGGAGAAGAAAGAAGTAAATGAATCAAAAAATACTTTGCTTCATTAGAATCTTTCAGTTGCGAACCACTGATTCATCTGTTAGCCAGATGAATGAAGAAGTTACTTTTCCCTCTAGACTTTAAAGAGTGATAGCATTTAGAGGCATCCTCCAAAGATGTAATTTACAGAGATGCATTCTGTGTTTTTTAAATACATATATAGATCATAAAAAAAGTCAAGAGACTGTGTCAGGCTTCTAAATTTACACAGGAGGAATCATTAAACTTTTTCTCTCACACATCTTCTCCTTTAGCCTTATCTTACCGATTCTCTGTTGATAGGTTGTTCTTTTCACAAATCTCTCTAATCTCTTTGTGTGTCACAGATAACATAGCTAGCTCTGTGAACAGCATAGAATGTAGAAAGTTTACTTATTAATTAATCTCAGTGTATTAATGTTCACAGTGTACAAAGACCTAGATGTATTTTAGTTTGAAGGAGCCAACAGTTGATCTCTTCCCTTCTGATGCTCCTTCTGTCCTGTATCTGAAGATCCTCCAAGGGAATGAGGTTTTGTTCTATAATAATTATTAACTTTTGTTTTGTTATCTTTGGAATTATCTAGTGGAAAAAGTGTTAATTGATAGTTGTTAAAATCTTCCAGTAAAAATGAAAATGAAATAATTAAAAAGGAAGAGAAAAAAAGTGCTGCCAGACAGTGATTTCAGGAATTATTTTAAATAATAAGTGTTATTTAAGAAGTACATACCTCATTTTTCCTAATATCTCTCATGGTTTGTTTTCCCCACCTGCCCCCTTTCCTTGTAAATAGAGATCTGAAAAATAATGAAATATCGTGGACTATTGAAGATATGAATGGTGCCTTCTCAGGTCTGGATGAACTTAGGAAGCTGTGAGTACCACCATCTCTACACCATCTCCAATTCCTTTTAAAATAATTAAGTAGCTTATATTATGCCACTTTTGATGGACCAGTGTTGTATGATGGTGTGTTTTCCATAGTTAAGGTGATTTTTGCTCCCTTAACATTTTATTTGATATAAAATCTTAGTTTCTATGAAAGCAATTTCTGATTTTTTTCAGTGAGTGAAGCTAACCTGAAATACATGCACAGATTTCAAATGTGCTATTTATAGAAACTTTTTTTTTTTTTTGAGTGTATCCAATATTACACAGGTATAGTGCCAGGAATAGTCTTTGATAAAGTGGTGCAGCATCCAATGGAAATGGCTTCACTGGTATGGAAAAATAATTTGAAAATGTGCATAAAAATATGAAAATATTCATCTGTGAAATAATAAAAATATAAATATAAATAATCTGCATTCCTGAACTGTATACATTAAACATGTTTTAAAATCATTGTAAAATCAAGATATTTAGTCAAGTGCAGTAAATCAGTTTATTTTAAAGGTGAGGCATTTTTCTACATTGAGGAAGGTTGAATGGTAAATATTCAAATTCACAGTTCGGAAATAAATGCCAAAAATGCAATTGTTTGACTCCAGAAAAGCCTATGTCTTTTTTGCATTATGTACTTATTTTTCTTCCAGGATACTGCAAGGAAACAGAATTAGATCTATTACAAAGAAAGCATTTTCTGGCTTGGATGCACTTGAACACCTGTGAGTAGTAAATACTTTCATTTAAGCCATCGTTTGAAAAAAACAAATAGGACTGATGAGCTTTACTTACGACTTTGAGTGAAATACACTTACTCTGAAAAATAGAGTATTCTTGAAAGGGTTTTTAATGGAGTTCTGCTGAATATGAATTTCAGTACTAATACAGAAAACTTCACGTTTATTAAGCATGCTGTAAAACTCTTCAATATTGTCTCTTTGGTTTTTAAGCTAGAAAAACCTTTGTATGTAACTGACATAGCAAACTATTCCTGGACTCTTCATGTTGAATACATTAGTTCAATAAATTACTCTTTACTCTCATGTTTTCCTTCTTGTTTGTTTTGTAGGGATCTAAGCAATAATGCAATTATGTCAGTTCAAGGAAATGCTTTTTCACAAATGAAGAAACTCAAAGAATTGTAAGTTTGTCAAAAAATTCACCTCTATTGAATTCCTAACTATATGATTCTATATAATAAGAGCTTCATAGGTTGTTGCCTGACACGGTGATAAACTCATGTATTAATATCTCTGAAGGTGTCAGTGTTTATTTATTCTTTATGTGACATGTATGTTTAAGTGAGATGGCATAGGGTAAGGAGTGTTCATTTTCTGCTACATTTGGTATCTAGAGTCCTGATTTTAAATTGGCTGATCTCTAATAGGTGCTAGATAAGGGAGACTTGGATGTAATGTGCTGTAGCATCAGCAGTGCTATTGCTGAGCTAAAGCTTACTGGACCAGTGAAATGCAGTAAAGTAATTCTTTTATAAAGACCAAGTTGTCAGTGCTTGTAATTGGGTCCTTTAGTCCTGGTGCAGTATAGGGGCAGGTCTTCAGAGAAGTCATGAAGCGGTCATTGGAAAGACTGTATTCTTTTAGTGAACTTCTTGATTTTTTTTTTTTTTTTGTCTTCTCACTCTTACTTTTTGATCAAGGCATTGGATTTTACAGCTATATTTTTCTGGAGGGAAAAATGTAGCTATTACTCCTTTTTGAGCACCGTTAATACTTCCTCTTAAATACGTGTTCTTTTTTCCTGTATTCAAATCAGCCTTCCATAGTCAGATCTGTTGTTCAGAGTTGATCTATTGCATAGTGTGGCAACAAACTGAAGAGTAACAAGAAGATAAAGCTCTTGTTACATGGTATTGGGTGCAATAGAAAAAGTAGTGAGGAGCCTTGTATGTTTGGTTTATTTAATGTTCAATTTGATGTTAACCATATCCTGACATAGCTGCAGGTGCTGTAGAAAGCAGCTGCCATGTTTCTATCTGTAGCCAGGCATTCTCCTCTTCCTTAGCTTGAATTTGGTTGTATCGATTAGTTTATTGAATTCAGCCAGCCAGCTGCTGGACAATTGCTAGGTGTGGCACAAAAGAAGCAGTGGGAGCCCAGGACTGACATCTAGGGATTGATTCAGATGATTTGAAGAATGATCAAATGTGGTGAAATGACAGGCTAGCACTGCTTTAGGAGATGTGGGATGCTACAAGATAGCAGTCTCTGAACACTTCAGTGAAGTAACTAGTCAAAAGTTGTTGGTTTTGTTTTTTTCTGTATTTTTCCCAAATCTCGTAGTAGTCCTCCATTATGTATGAGAGAGAGGAGAGACAAGCAAATGATAGAAAGTACTTTCCCAGAAGTAAAATTGTTTAGTATAAATTCCCATCTAGTTGTTTCATTCTAACTGAACTGAACACTTCCTACTTCAGCTATTGATTGTATGTGCTTCGCAGAATATCACTCTGGTTTATTTTTTTATTATTTCATTCCTCTGTGAATGTAGCTATTTATTCACAGAAGTTAGGTACACTGATAACCATTTCTGCACTTGTATTTGCAGTACTGGCTATTCTTCATCTCTACATTCCCCTTTTAAAGTATGTGCCACAAGATAAATTCTGACAAAAATGAGAATGAGGAAAGAAATTGTCTCAGTGTTGTTTTGGTGTTAACATTCAGAATGCCTCTCCTCTGGACTGCTATTTTAAGTGCTCTGTGTGTGTTCCACTGCTGACTGTAGTTTTGTACCCAATACATTAGAAACGTGTCCAGCTGCCTGAAAGCTTATATGTTGCAGAAACTGGGAGTTCAGGGAGAACATGTGTGCTTTGTAAAATTTCACAATTTCTGACACAAATAGTGTCATCACATTTGAGCTAAATAGCATTAGTAACTTTTTCTTGTAATGGAAGTATTTAGATTAAAAATTAGCTTTATGTTGTTGGCTTGCCATATAGGAATCCAAGCAAACAGGCTTTGAATGCAATTGCTTTTTCTTAGGCATTTAAACACATCAAGTCTCCTGTGTGACTGCCAGTTAAAGTGGCTACCACAGTGGATGTCAGAGAACAACTTTCAGAACTTTGTAAATGCCAGTTGTGCCCATCCTCAGTTACTAAAAGGGAGAAGTATTTTTGCTGTCAGCCTGGATGCATTTGTCTGTGGTAAGTATAGTCTCTATTCCTCATTACATAGAAAAGAATTTGCTGAATGGATCGATTTTGGTTGTGGCTTCTTTGATATGTTTTGAATTTATTAGTAAAATGGAAAGGATTTAATATTTGTTAACATTTTCTTCTCTGTTCCCAAACTGATGTAGATGAACTAAATTTGTGGCTTTCTTCAAGATGGGTAGTGACATTTTCCTGACTTTTGTTTCATGTACAGCTTACATACATAGAACGTCACACAGAAAGCTTAGCAGTTTGTGGTGGTAAATGTATATACTTCTAAAGATGGATATTATTTCAGAAGCTGTACTTCTTAAGTGAGCCATATTTTGGCTAACTTAAGGTGCCATTTTTGTTTTTGATTATTTGCAAATTATATTCATATTTCATCAAATTTGAGTTTATTCCAAATCTGAAAAAAAGTAGAAGATAAATAGCTATACTCCGACTTCTTTGTGTGTACTTCAAAAAGTCTGCTTCAAAAATGGGAACTCTAGTTATTGCTTGTATTTGAACTGTGTTTTAAAACTTCTAATTTGCCACAATTATGTCATTGGTATTTTGTATTTCAGTATGCCAGACAGAGAATATAAAATATTCTTACCTTAAGGCTTGGGGATTTCAGATGATAGCCTCCGCCTTTAGATAAAATTTCTCTTCCTGCACAGAGTAGCATTCATTATGACTTATACATGAATGAGGGAGAATCATGTACATATACTAGGAATTCAGAGCAACAATGCAAGTGTGTTTTAGTGCTCCTAATGAATTAATTGGAAACTTTGAAAGTCTAAGGATATTGGAAGCTACCTGGATTTGATGTTTTTGATATGTATATATTATTTTTCTGTTACTAAAGAAAATTTGAACACTGTATTTATATTCTCAGTAACTTTCCTTTCATTGCAAGTATGATTGCTTAGCTTATACTGTTTCCACTCATATCCTTTTTTTCAATGACAAAGCAGGCACTGAACGTAAAATGTTATATAAACTTTTTTCTCTCTTCCTGTTAGCAGTCAAATGTTTTAATATATTAATGTTAAGTAATGAATAGAAGATGCATAATTTAGCTAGTGCTGAAAAGGAAAAGTTGACATAGTGCACTAAATTACTGAGTGCTTGATAGCTAATGAAGTATATATGAATGACATATCATTCATATATGAATGATACACATATATATATAATAAAATTATTTATGAGAAATTAATTCTAGCAACGTATTCAGTTGGAGGTTTTAAATATATATCTCTTTGCTAAACCACAGGGGACAGTGATCTTTCTTTAAACTGCTGAATGACATTTTTAATTAATGAATTTTAACACATTTACGGACTCTTCTTTATTTTCTGAAGGATAGCACATTAGACAAGAGTTTCATATTTGTGAAGTTAAAAATAGAAAATTCATTTAATTTATGCTTTCTAAAGCCATGCATTTCAAGCTGAGCTAAATTGCAAAGCATTTCTGTACCAAAGATATCTGTGGAATAAAAATAGATGTCTTTGTGACCTGAATTAATTACTAAAGCTGAGCTAAGAGTACTGCCTCAGTGATGAATAGCTAGATTTTCATTATAGAATAGTCAAGTGGCCTCTACAAAATGAGAAATACTTTCCTCAAAAGTGAAAGAGTGTGTGTGTGTGTGTCTGTTTGTGATGCATCTATGTGTGACACGCACTAAAATAAACACTCCTACATTATTCTGTCCTGAAGAAAACACATCACTGGTTTTGTCTTTCATGTTCTGTAGTATCTGCTTGTTGTTCGATTGACTTTCTCATGCCCTCCCTCAAATAACTACCATTTTAAAACATTTCATTATTTTATTGATGGTAACAACTGAAATAGAATGAAATATATCCTTCTGCTCTGTCACATGGCTAATTAAAGTACTTAAAAGTTAGTCATCTTTATGCAAAGTTTTGACAATATCAACTCATTTTGCAAGTAGTATGATCTGTCTTGGAGGATTCAATGCATAGATATGAAGGAGAAAAACAAAGTGGCCTGGTTAATTCTTAAGATCCAGGCCAAAGGTTCAGATCAGGGCGGGGGATCCATGTTTCTCTGTACCTGGAGCTTACCTTCAGACTTTCAGGTGATGACCTGCAGCTCAGGTTCAGACTGTCTGCATGTTCTTCTGTAACAAGCCATGTTGAGATCATTTAAGGGAAATTATGATTTGACTGTGGTATGTAGTTTCCAAAAGGATGAGACGAAAGAACAAATCGGCAAGGTAAAGTATAACTCTCTGCGGTGCAAGCAGGGTCCGTAATGAGGAGGAGTTTGGGGTTGGGGTATTTCTTTCATTGCATATGAAATTCGAGCTTGCATCTTTGTCGGTAGGTAGGAGACATCTGAGGCCTTTTGGTTTTGAGAGCCTAAGTATTTAACTACTTCTTTTGTACATGTACATGCAGTTGACAGAATAAGTCATTCAGAAGGCAGCTAATTCTACAAACTCACAAAATAGCATTCTCGAGCAATTCTCGAGCATTCTTGAGGTAATTTAACAATAGTAAGAAGACTTCCAGAGAATAACTACTTTAATTTCTTGTGCGCTGCCTTTTTATGGGATTTTAAACACTGCTGTGTTTGCAAAATAGGCCGGAGAACAGCAAATCATTGGGACAGCAACTTTTGTACTTTTTGCTGTTGTTGCAAGTTTGGGGAAAACCTAGGACTTAAACATTGTTTCTGATAGCAGAATAACTATGCTTTAAATAAAGAAAAACTCATAGCAGACTGAGGTGTTGTAAAGATGAAGAGTATGCTTCGTGACTTACATTCGTAATAATTCTTCCAGATGTCAAGGGGTCATTCTCTCTTGAAGAAACTATACACACAATCTGCTTTTAAATGTTCTTTGTCTTCAATAAGAGATGACTTGGCACAATAAATTCATAAATATGGCATCTTTAAATGCTCTAGGGCTGACAAAATTTAACACAAAAACATTTTGTATCCATTTTAGAAATACTTGCTTGACTCTTCTCTTAAACCTATAAAACAAGTTGTACAAACTTTTCTAAAAATAGTTCTCAGGGCTCACATATATTTTACTCTTTCTCAGTGTTGCTTTTTCTTTTTTTCCCTTCTCTCCTCTGCGCAGATGATTTTCCTAAGCCACAGATCACTGTCCAGCCAGAAACACAGTCAGCAATTAAAGGCTCCAATTTGAGTTTTGTATGTTCAGCAGCCAGCAGCAGTGATTCCCCAATGACCTTTGCATGGAAGAAAGACAATGAATTACTGCATGATGCTGAAATGGAGAATTATGCACACCTCCGGGCGCAAGGCGGTGAAGTGATGGAGTATACCACCATCCTTCGACTGCGCAATGTTGAATTCAGCAGTGAAGGGAAATACCAATGCGTAATTTCAAATCACTTTGGTTCATCCTACTCTATTAAAGCCAAACTTACAGTAAACAGTAAGTATGTTACCTGTTGCTTGTAGATAATAGAGTCATTTTAATCAAGATACATAAATGTATTTATTTGCATTCTCATCATCTGCATCTTTGAGGAAAGAATGAAAAAAAGCCTTTGAAGAAGAAAATCTCCGTTAATAAGCTGATTTATTTTTGCTTAAAATGTTTCTGGTTTCAAGATCACCATTCACTTTTACCTTTTAAGCCATTGTGATGAACCACAGTATAGGGGAAAAAAAAAACAAGCTCAATGTTAGTAAATGTGATAAACTCTGTGTAACACAATGGTAAAATATTAGTCTTTTCTACTCCATATACTCCATTTCAAAGTATTAATGGCAAAATTCTGAAGGAAGGTGTTAGCAGAAATGAGATTTTGATCTTGGTAGTCTCACAAACTACACAACTCTGCCTTTCTTTTTTGCTGGCTGCTGCTAAATTCAGGTTATGGGGCTTCGAGCATTTTTAGATCCAAGAAGAGTGTTAAAATAATGAGTATGTTGTGCCAAAAAGTACAAGGGCTGTTCCGAAAGTTATGACTCCCATTTTATTATGTTGGCCCACAACATCAGAGGTGAATGTTGGTGGTAAGGCAGTAGAGGTTGAATCTTGCTGCCAGTATTCCATTACATCTTGTTGCCATGCAACAGATCACAGCAGAGAGGCAGTCTGACAAAATTACGTCTGACATGGAACTGCATATGAAGCAAAGATATGGAGTTGAATCCATGTAGATTCAAAAATGCATCCACTGGCATTCATTTACACTGAATGTTCACGGAGACCAAACAGTGAATGTTAGCATAGTGAGGTGGTGTGTTTCAGCACTGACAACAGCAATGTAAAAGAGAAGCCATCTTCTGCTCAGGCATGCACAGCTGTCACTCTACGAAATGAAGAATATCTCAATCAGCTCATCCATGTGAAACAATGGATTATAATAAGGAAACTGTATACAGAGCTGAGTATCAGCTTCAGTGAGTAGGAAACAATGGTGACAATGTTGGAGTATTAGAAAATTTGCAACAGATAGGTCCTACAAATACTTGCACAAGGACAGAAAGAATACTATATGCAAGTTTCTGAGTACCTGTTGGACCAGTACAAGGCTGAAGGTGACGGTTTCCTGGATCTCTTCATTACTGGTAATGAGATGTGGTGTCACCACTACGAACCAGATTCGAAACAGCAATCCCTGGACTGGTGATCTGTGCAGTCCCCATCAAGAAGAAGTTCAAATGCAGCCCTCAATAGGTAAAGTGATGGGCATAGTCATTTGTGATTGGAAAGGGGTGATCCTTCTGGATTTCTGGAATCCCAGACAAACCACCAAGTCGGACTGCTGCATTGTGATGTTGACTAATCTAAAGGCTTGAACTTCTAGAGTCAAGCCAGAGAAGAAGACAGCCTTTCTCTTGCAACATGATAATGCTGAGCCTCATGCCAGTTTGAAGACTATGGAGCATATTGCCAGTCTCTGCTGGAGTATCCAATCCACCCAGTATACAATCCAGATTTGGTGCCTTCTGAATGCTGTCTGTGTGGGACAATAAAGATGGACAGCGTGGGTAACATCTTTCTAGCTATGGTGCTGTCATAGCAAGTATGAAACAATGGGTCACCTCTGCTGGTGCAGTTTTTTTATGAGCAAGGCATGCAGGCTCTTGTTCATTACTGACAAAAATGCATAGGTAATGGTGGAGACTGTTGAAAAGTAGTGTGTTGCATCTGAGAATTTACTCTCAATAGTGTTATTGTGCTGTAATTTCCATGGAAATAAATAGAAGTCATTACTTTTGGAGCAACCTACCTAAAAGTATGTTTCATTTATGATTAATTATTGTTTTGGTATCACTAACTTTTCTTTAGTGCTGCCTTCATTTACGAAGATTCCTATGGACTTAACCATTCGTGCTGGGGCAATGGCACGTTTGGAATGTGCTGCAGTTGGGCATCCTATCCCACAGATTGCTTGGCAGAAAGATGGTGGAACAGATTTTCCAGCAGCACGCAAGAGGCGTATGCATGTCATGCCTGAAGATGATGTATTCTTTATTGTTGATGTAAAAATTGAGGACACAGGTGTCTATAGCTGTACAGCTCAAAATACTGCAGGAAGCATTTCGGCTAATGCGACATTAACAGTTCTAGGTAAGGAACTGGCATTTCTTAAAAGTATAAATCTTCTTGAAGGACTGAACTATTGTTGAGTAGTTTTAAAATCACATACTGATAAAAAAAATTGCATTGTTTTCAAAGTGGTGTATAATAATTACTGTATTCTTAAATATTACACATTGAGATATAGTTACGAATTAGAAATATGTACACCAGCACACAATTACTATTAGGAGGCAAAATAATAAAAGGTAGTTACACTTGGGGCTTTCAGCAACCTAGTCTAGTGGGAGGTGTCCCTGCTTATAGCAGGGGGTAGGAACAGATCCTAAAAGTCCTTTCCAACTCTAGCCATTCAATGATTTGTTTCTCATGTATAGTTGAAACAATTTATAATATATATGAAAAGAATAAGTTTCCTATCTTTTAATTTCCTGGTGATTTGTTAGCCATTTTAATCTAATTCTTTATACTCTCAAGCATATATGATTTGGACTTTTTATCTTTGTAAGGAAAGTCAGCGTCTAAATCTGATCAACTGACAAACAAGCTGTAGACTCTTACTTCAAATTCTTTAAGGTGTTTTCTCCGAAAATGACAGTAAGCTTCATTAGGCCTTACTGGTGCATTTTCTTTAGCTTTTCCTCTTGAGCTGTGAAAGAAAGGAGCATGTCCCCATTTTTGCAAGGTTATATAGAATATAAAGCTTACGCTTTCTTTTCAGAAACACCATCATTTTTGCGGCCTTTGCTGGATCGAACTGTAACAAAAGGTGAAACTGCAGTCTTACAGTGCATTGCTGGTGGTAGCCCTCCACCCCGACTGAACTGGACCAAGGATGACAGCCCTCTCATGGTAACAGAAAGACATTTCTTTGCTGCAAGCAATCAGTTATTAATTATTGTGGATACAGATGTAGAAGATGCTGGGAAGTACACTTGTGAAATGTCTAATACACTTGGAACAGAACGAGGCAACATTCGTCTTAATGTAATTCCTACTCCCACCTGTGATTCTCCTCAAAACATTGCTCCAGCACTTGATGATGATGGATGGGCCACAGTTGGCATTGTCATCATAGCTGTGGTTTGCTGTGTGGTGGGCACTTCCTTGGTGTGGGTGGTCATCATCTACCACACTAGAAGGAGAAATGAAGATTGCAGCATCACAAATACAGGTATGTAAACTGAAGGTTTGCCTTGGAAAGAAAAAAATATATATGTTTGTGATTGCTTTCCAGTCACTTTCTTGTAGGAATATTTGTATGCTTTTTCTCAGTCTGAAGAGTGAGTTGTTTGTTACTTTCAGCACTCCTCTGAGAAATATAAAAATTCTTCTACAAATCCTGAAGTATGCTGATGGCTTTTGTACGTGTTTTGCTTCATCACAGATGAAACAAATTTGCCTGCTGACATTCCAAGTTACCTGTCATCCCAGGGCACGCTGGCTGAAAGGCAGGATGGATATGGTTCATCTGAAAATGGTAGTCATCATCAGTTCCTCACATCTTCTGTGGGAGGGTATTTCTTACAACAAAGAGACAGTAATGGTAAGTGCGAAATGTTAAGCAAATTTTCCATCTTGCTTGAGTAGCTACAGTTTGCGTGTTGCCTTTCTAACTTAAGGAAATAACACCAGTGAAACATCTTCAGTGAAGTTTCAGAGAGATTTATTGCATGCGATTGCATCAGCAAGCTAATAACAGAAACATGGTTCTGCTCATCCAAATGACACTACGGCTTTGCTTAAATGTTTTTCTCTATTCTCAAGGGTACATTCAAACTGATGATCACATTTCCAAAATAAGAGTGACCAGAAGGAGGTTGTAACAATGTGTTTTATTCTGTTGTAGTTTGGAAGGAATGGTTGTACTGGAATGTAGAGATGGATGTTAATACCAGCTTAGCTTTAGTGTAACACAAGTGATGAAATTTCCTGTCAGATAAATTGTTAGGGCCAGAGTTAATAAACAATTTAAGATAATTGGATGATGGAAGCTGCAGCGCTTCTAACACATCTGTTGCCTAAGAGTCCAAAACATACCTGAGTTAGCAAGGAAAATGCATCTTATTGGGAAAATGCTAGGGGTACAGACATAATCAGCAGTTGGGACAGGATTGAATGGAGCAATGATTTGAAAGTCTTTAGACAGTATGCCTGTTTGCAGAGCAAGAGCCATGGAGCATGTCCATAGCTTTCACAAGCCAGTGACCTGAAAGTCAGAAGAGCTATATGAACACTCACTGTCTCCCTCTGGCTTTTCCACCCAGGACTTTCTCATTACCACTCTCTTCTCTAGAAAGTGGCTGTATAACAGAGTATAAGCCTGGCTTCCTTGATTCTGATCCCTGTGTTTGGATTTGTTCTATTATCCAGTGACCATGTAATGAAGTAAAGCGTGACATGTTCTCTGTTAATTGATGAATTAATTAAACTCTTTTTACAGTTGGCCTTTTCATTAAAAATTTAACCTAAACTTAAACAAGATCTAAATATACTATGAAACTTTATTGAAAAGATGGGATTCTTAACAGAACAAAAATTAGGAAAGTATAAGCTTAATCTTAAGACCATGTGCTGATGTGTCAATTATATTTTTAAGGCATTTGCCACCTAGATAATGGCAGTGAAACAGACTTGGATGGTGTTGCAGATCCATTTCTATGCCACTACCTGGGTACTTCGGGGTCAGTGTATTTAAAAGGAAACACATACAGCTCTGAGACCTTTGAAGCATGCAGCCCAAGTAAGTTGAAAAATAAATTAGTCTTAAATAATTTTTGTGCTGTGATGAATGCATATAAAAGTAATTTCATTTTCTTTAGATTGCAGCCCTGACCAAAGAACAGCAAACCTGGATCCTTATGAGTCTGGATATTTAAAGAAAAAGGAATGCTGTCAGTACTCACTTCCACTGGAAGATCCCTTTGACCAGTGCATTGGCATTATTGGGATGCAGGCTACAAGCAGCAAGTTGATTAACTCCATTTATACTCAAAATGAAGGAACTGGACTAAAAAGCAGAAGTCTGAACTCAGACAAGCTTGATTTAAACAGAAGTTTGGAACCCTCGTCTATTATCAGTAGTAGCACTTTCATGGGTATGTTCTCACGTCTTTTTATTCTAGCTGTTGATGTCCTTGTTGTCTCTCACTTCCTAGTTGCAACTCCAAGCAAAGCTTTCTCAACTGTTTTATTTCTCCTCCTACAGTAAGTAATTCTGTAGTAGTGCTTTGATGCTTATGTAACTAGCACTGTGGAAAAAAATATTCTTGCTCATTTTGTGTGAGTTTCTTTCATCAGATGTCAGAGAATTGAACAAGATAATACATCATGTGAAATATAAGTACTTATTGAAAGGAGGAGAGACTGGAAGTATCTGAGGAAAGGCAGTTGGAGAATTGTTCTTACACTTTGCATATGTTATTATTTTCTTCCTCCTTTTCGAGTAACTTACAGTATGACAGAGTTTATTTTTAAGATACACAATATGCAGAGAGGTGCCCAGAATTGTACATGTAGACTGCCTCTCCATGACAGTGTATGAGGACAGTTGGATGCTCCTGAACTGTGTTGCCCTTTGGATGGGACCAGAAGTTAGGCAGGAAGCAGGCCTCACAGTCTCTTGTGTTACAAAGTGGGCATATTGGGGCTGGTTCAGAAGCAACACTGGCCTATGCCAAAGTAGTCCTCATGTTGAAGGTGATAGTCCAAAGAGTTGGTTCACCCTTGAGTGAACCTTAACTGGGAGCTGCCTTCTGCTTGTCAGGAATCCTGACTTCTCAGGAATATTTGATACAACGTTTTAAATGTTTGATGATCAGGAGCAGAAAAGTGATCACAATAAAACTGCACAATGGGCAGATTTCAGATTACTGGGAGATCTTAATAGCTTACTTGCACATCTCTTCAGTGGTTTGATTTTTATCTTTTATCTTAGTGTAGCTGGCAGATTTCCATAAATGCTAGAACTCTTATTAAATACATTTTCATAGACTTTAGACATACTAGAAGTTTTGCCTACCAGGCAAAAAGGTGTGCAGGAGGGCTCAGAGCAGGTGGCAAGACCAATGCTGGTGTATGAGGATATATTGTATGCTGTCAACCACAACTATTTGCTCTTCAAAGTAAAGCACTCTGGAAAAATGCCCTGTCTACCCCTCCCATCTTTCTTCTGGTGGTATGAATGACAGAGTAGTTCCTGAAGTTTAACTTAGTTTACAGTTTTAATCCAGGCTGCAGAAGGCGGTGGAGGAAGAAGAAAAAGGTTCCTTTAGCTTTGAAGCTCACTAATTTTTTGAACTGATTAGTTTGGTTTGTTTAAAATGCATGTAAACACATGTACTACTTTCATCCCTGTTATATCTGAATGCCAAGTGCAGCACTGATATCATGAACTCCTTCCCAGCTCATGTGTCAGCAGACTCAGCTCATGTGTCAGCAGACTTGTCCAGGGCCAGGATCTGCCCACTCAGGCAAGGGGAACCTGTGGGAATGTGCATCACTGAGCTCTTTGTTCTATGGGAGGAGGAGGGGGGGATAAAAGTTTTGAAGTTTTCCCCCTTCAAAAAACAGATGTTTAGAACTTAAAACTTTGCAGATGCCATATCTGGCAGACGTCCTGGGATTGCACACAGCCTACTGGCTGCCTGCCACTATTGCTGTGGCAATGGCTCTGCAGATGAGGCTTTCCCACATGTCTCCTGCAGAAAGTGGTTCTACTGTGTGAAGACATATGCAGGAGTTAATACAACCTTGGAGGCTCATATTGCCCTTTCTGCCCTAATAGCCTACGCAGAGCTGGTTGCTTGTCAGTTTCCTCAGCTACTACAGCACTCAAGTTGCATCATCACTGTCTTAGACAGTCTGTCTTTAGTACTCTACGCTCAGAGGAGCATGTGGTTAGATTTTGGAGATGGCTGCTCTTGACATATTTCTGATTTTTAGCATCACTGTCTTCAAATTTGGCCCCCTTTTTGCTCCTACAACCAGTGTGGAGAGGCAGTTGACTTTAACATTGCTGCTGATAACTGAGGCAGAAAGTTCACAGCTTGAATTTTCTTTTTTTAAGACAGGTTTAATTTGTAGCTTTGCTGCTGAGGCACATCTTTTCATGTTGTGTTAGAAACAAAATTACTCTACACATCATTGATGCAAATATGGATCTTGTCCAAATCAGTTCATACCAACATCTCTAATCACAGTTTTACTTGAAACCTTTGCTCTTAGCAAATATGCAAAACTGTAAGTATGGCAGTTGAGTGCAAAATTTGTTTACAGTTGTAGTGTAAAGTTAGTAATAAAAATTGAGTGCTTCAAAATTAGCCCATGGCACATTTTCTGCTCAGAAAATAATTCAAGTATCAAGAAAGATATACTTTTCATCAGCTGTTCCGGGGCATCAGAGAAGGCCCTTCTTGCAGAGGTGCTTGTACTAACACCTTTGCAATAGTGATGTGTGAAGGGCACAGTAAGTATTTTCTTGGTAGTGAATCCAGATTATTATTAATAAAGATTCAACTTAAATGTTGAATTCTCTTTGGGCTTTTGTCTGTTCTAGCCAGCTGTGAGTGGAAAGATGAACAGGTGTGAATGAGGGCAGAATTTGGCTGACAGAACCTTTGTTATTAATTAATGGGAAATATGAACCAGAAGAATGTTTTAGCATTCTAGGTTGCATGATGGAGGGTGTTATGTAACTGTATATGTTTCTTTTCACTTCTGTTGAATTACACATCACATTTCATCTGTCATTTGTTCAGAAGAGTCTGAGTCCTGTTCTTAAGTGATTTTTTGCATCAGAGCAGGCCTTGTGATTTGTTTATAGTTTGTTCTTTGTGCTCTTCCCTATAGAAAAATGGGCATGGATGTAGTTGTGAAAGTGAAGGTAATAAAGTTATGTCATGTGTGGCTTTCAAGTAATTTACCTTTTTTTGATGTCTCAGAATATTGCCTTATAGTAGTGATCACGTTTGCTTTGAAGGGGAAGAATAATAGTTGAGTAAAATCTCATGTTGCTGAACTTTTGCTTGTGTCAGTCCTTGGCTTCTGTTTTGACATGAAGCCCTCAATGTGACACAAAACTGTTTGCATCAGTGTTTCCATACTCACTCATTTACTATCTTTCAGGAACATTTGGAAAGCCTGTATGGAGGCCTCAGCTGGACTCCCTTTCAAGTCGTAGACAGCCAGCAAGATGTCAACCGAAAACCTTCCATAATAATCCTCATTCCTCATTGGACTTTGACCCAGAAGCAGATGAAGATGGAAGGGAAAGGACAGTTTCTAGAGGAGAAAACAGCATTTACAATTACAAACAGTCCTTTGAAAACTTCAGAACTTTTACTTTTCAATCCTGTGATTTGGATACATAGCTCCTTTTGGACCTGCCATTGATTTCTGGAACCAAAGAAATACTTTGACACGCTACTACCTCAGTGTGGAATTTTATTTAAAAAGGGGAATAAGGAAAGGAAGAAGGGAAGAAAGAAACCACATGATGCAATGAATTCAGAACAAATAAATGCATTTTTATTCAAATAAAACATAATTACCAAAATGCTCTAAATTTTTATACAGGGAAAGCATTCCTTATAAAAATACTATATTTCTAATTATTTTATAGCTTTGTTTTATGCAAATAATATCTTTTGTAAATTAATGGTGTAAATAATACAGCATATGTATTTCTATGTCAGACTTCATTTTATTGAAATGAGTAGTAAGCATTCTAATTTTATACTGTTACTTGTATCTTTTTTACAAATGGAAACTCCACGCTGTTTGCAGGTATCATGCATCTTATTTGCACATTACTTTTAATAAACTATGCTGCCATGTGGTCTCTGACCCACATTAAAGTATGAAGAATGAGAAGTGTGAATTCTGTTTGTAAATAGAGAAAAGGAGTGTTAAATTTGCAGGTTCCTTCTGTTAAATATTTGCACCTTCATTTGCCTGACATTCGTGTCTCTGGACTTAGCTGTGTTAAATGTGTTCTGCTTCCAAGGGTAGGTGCTTAGTTACTGTCTCTGGTAAGTTGGGTTGTGAAGCCGTTTATTCCAAAATAAATAAGCAGATCTGCCGCTTTCTGCATTCCAACTATAAGATGTGTTTGCACACATTCTATTTTCATGCACACAAGGCTGTAATGCTGTTTGCCTGGTGCGCCTGCATCTGATGGAGGATATATGCATAGTAGATTCTCAAATTCTTATTGAGCTACTTAGTAAAAGAAAACAATACTAAAAAAATAAAAAAAGGCAATGAAAATCTGCCTGGCACCAACCACTCTTTTCTAAGGGGTTTACTGTTAAATGTTTGCCAAATATGCAATGCATGCCTGAATCTTTGCTTTCCCATACCCTTTCTCCCTCTTTCTTGTTTCTGCAACCACTGCCACACCCAGCATAAGAAGGTAATCTAAGTACAAGATAATGTTTTCTTTGGTTTAACTCATGCTTCTGTTCCTTATTCAGCTGTCCTTTTCTGGTTATAATTGAAATCTGTGCCTTAGTAATTCAGCAATTGTAAATTCTTGCTGAATTAAATTTGAAGTAAGGAACACAATGCCTTTAACTGTACAAAGTCAGAGAAAGATGGTTGCTTACTATGAGATGGTAATTAAAGCAAAGTGAAAACACTTATTTTTCTATGTACTGATACCTACTATTTTAAAAAGCTGTGAACCCTTTTGTCATCACTGTATTAAAAAACAGTGGGACTCCAAAATGGTTAATATTCCAGGACGCTGGCTTTTTCAGTCTGTCTCCTTTGAAGGTGCAAACGTACATGCTTGCCAAATCACTTCTTTTAAACTAAATTAAAAGCAGCTGTTAGAGGGGGCCATCACAGACATAGCTAAAGCTAGAGCAAAGGTTTCACTGCCTGGTGCAGCTGAGCTAGAGACTTTTTCTTGTTTGTAGTCTGAAACCTGGTACCCAGATTGCAGTGTAATTTTCCTTTAATTTTGGCGCCAGTATTAGAGACAGGAAGTTAATCCATCCTTAGTCACTGGTGGTCTAAGTGTAGAGAAAGGATTTTGTGTGTTTTAGTTCATCATGTTGCCAGATTTTCTGACTCTTGTTGTTAATTTGTCTCTATTGCTGCCAGATGTGCTGATGTGGTGACAGACATTGATATGAGTATTTGATTATAACTGAGTGCGTATTGAAAGAGATGAATTCTTCCCAAGTTAAGCACAAAGCTATAAATCAATGAGGTAAGAAATCTTAAATTCGATTAAATTAATAATTCAAGATAATTTATCTTCGTTTTTCCTCCTGCTCAGATCCCAGCTTTTTTTTTTTTTTTTTTTTTTAAGGGGGAGGACTGGCATGATTGCTTTTTTGAAATATTAAAAAATAATAATAAAATAAAAACAGTAAGAACATCCATCCTTCCAGAATTAATGTTGCTAACTGGGACAGTGTCACTTATTTGCATCTCTTTCATCTTCTCTTTTAAATACTTTCCTTTTAGACCTTCTGTTGGAGAGTAAATATCCTAATCTTTGAAGCGTGTGTATCCCTCTACCTAAATAAAGCTTTCAGGGTCAACACTGGAATTTTAGACCATTCCCATGAAATTTCTTTGAGCAGACTAAAGATGCAAATGGCTGTGACTTTATTTGATGCCTTAATTATACAGAGATGGAAATGAATGCTGATGATGAGCATCTCTTTTTCCTAGTTTGAGCTTTCATGTTTAAGAGGTTTATTGAGCTGAAATACAGTGGCAATTGTAAGCTGCAAGATACTTGCAATGTCTGAATAGTTCTCTTATAGATTCTTGGTGTAACCAAACATCTGTTTTAAAACCATGCAAGTGTATTACCTTCGTTCTCTTTCCTCTGAAGCTCCAGGGATTAGGTAGCTGGTAGCTTGATATTTACACAGCTGAACGCTGAATCCTGAGTTGATGTGATGAGAAAATAAATTGTGGCCAACACTGAATAAAGCTTATACTGAAGCTCAGAATACTCTTAGAATGAGAAACAAGTATTGCTGAATGACAGAACAGACATTGTGCAGTCTTATGACTAGCAGCAACTGGAATTTCATCATGGGCTCATATAGAACTTGTGAAATGTTCTTTAGAGGCAATATGCTCCTAATGCATTACACAAATGTTCTACCCACTAAACTCTTACAAACAATTGATAAGGTAGAAGTTTCTGCAAGCACTGAATAATTATTTTAAACAGATAAACTGAATGAACTCTTTACCAAAATCTTTCTGGAGCAAACTTTCCCTAAATGAATAAGTTAAAGAGTGAGTCTGAAGCAACACAAGGAATACTTGCAAAGCATCTGAAATGAAAGTTGGATGTTGCAATTTAGAATGTATAAAACCATAAGAAGAATTCTACCTCAATAATTTTTCCAGAATTCATTTCAGGACTCAATGCTCTAGCTTTTTCGTTTCTTTTTTATTATTATTTTCTTTATGTACATTTCTTGTACATATGGTTTAAATCAGATGAGGAGCTTTCCATATATCTTCCTGTATTATATTTAGAAGTGTTACAGAATAAAGGCTTTAGTATTTTAGATGACATATGCATGGCTGAAAGTGCTTATCATGGTTCTTGGCCCTGGCGAATAGGATTCATTTGTTCCACTAGAACAATATACAGCTGTATCCTATCTTACTGGGGCACCTCTCCTGTTCCCCAGGCTGCCTTTTCCACTGCAGTTCAATACCCCTCCTGTGTCCTTTAGGGACATCCTGTTTCCATTTTCTTGTCTTGCCCTGTTGCAGCAGTTGCAAGCTAGGACAAATGCATTCAGTTTGCGGAGCACAGTGTAGTTCAAAGCAAGAAGTCAGCAGTGCTGGGGAAAGGAGGGGAAGCATGGGAATACAGAATAGCCACAGCTTTAGAAAGATTTTTTTCTGAATATGGAGTAAATGCATAACTGAGGAGAGAGTTTAAGATATTTATAATAGAATGCATGCATTTCCTTACTGTTTACAATACTTTCTGTGTATTTAGTTCCACTCTAATGCTATGAAATGCCAGAAAGCAGCTATGTACTCAAGAGCATGTCATCTGGAGTGTTGTGTCTTACTGCCTCTAAAATCTCCTTTTCTGGCTGTTGAGAAACAAGACCCATTTGTTATTCTATGCGTTCATGTGTCCAGGATTAAATATTGCTGTGCAATGCATAGTTTCCCAGAGTCACGTGGTCAGTGGGGTCCACTGACTGATGATCAGTGTGACTAAGGAATGTCATAGAACAACAGGACCTGAAAGCAAAGTTGGTAGTAGTTTAAGTTCTATGGTTGTAAAACAAATTTAGGCTTTGTGACTTGCATCCAGGATTTTATTTCCCACACAACAGAGAACTGAAGCATAAATTACTCTAGTTTATGGACTGCTGATAGTACTTCAGCATGATCAGTTTTCCTTAGACGTCAATACAGTCACTTCAAAGTGCTTTCGTGTTATATCCATGCCACTTGACTGTTGACTGAGAGCTATTCACCAACAAATGCAACGTGGGAGTTTCCAATCTGAACACCTGTATAAACTGACATGGATGGTGAATGTCTTTAAGCCCCAAAAATGTCAAATGTGATCACATTTTACTTGTGTGACCAAGGTAATGAGATTCCCCGAATATAAAACAGGCTTTGAGGTTATGGAGGCTGTGATGCCTTTACTCTGTAAGACTTGTATGTGGCACAGTCTAAAGAGCCCCTTGTTTGCCATAGCAGTGTATAATCTGTCTTAATTACTGTCAGCGCTTCTTTTGTAGATGTGCACGAAGCTGTGATTTATGATCTGGGTCTACTGCTGGATAATCAAAATTCAGGTATTGATTTGAAATATAGAATAGAAAAAGAAAATGATTTCATTTGGAAGGGACCCACAAAAATTATTGAGTCTACCTGAACGCATTCTCGAGCAGTGAGGCATCAGCTCCATTTGAGGCAAAATGATGCAAAAATGTAATTTCCTATCTAGTTGCTGTGCAAAAACATGGTTCATATCTAGTTAAAGAAGCTACCTTTGTCATTAATCCTAGTGTTCAGTCTGCTTATTTTTGAAATCTACTGAAAATGACTAATGGTGGAATGGGTATTGGTGTTGATATTTTGTACGTGACTGCCTTCTGTTTTGTGTTGCTATAACATGGAGAACTTGGAGTTCCACCTTGCATTCATCAGCGATGGTGGGATTTCATGCTGATTTCTTCAGAAGTGCTCACTTGTGACAGTACTATCTAATTCTGCCATCTGGTGTGCCGCACTTCTCTAAATCAGAGCTAGAGACACTGTAAAGTGAACGTAAGTAAGGGAGGATGGCTAAAATCCCTGCCATATCATAAAGTAGTTTTGAATAATCCATTTATCCCAACAGAATAATTTATGCAGTTTTTAGCATTGACTCCCTTATAACAAATTTCAGTAAGTTTCTTGAATGGGCCAAGCCTAGTGTTTTCTACAGGACACAGAATGTGTTTGAGATGGAGATACTTGGTGAGAAGTTTCTGTAGTGCTCAATTCACATATGGCAGAATTGCTGCTGACAGAGCCCTTCAGGTGGCAAGAAGAACTGCATCTGAAAGACGTGCACGTATTTTTCCCAGACAGATGAGAAGTTTTTGAAACTGCTTTTCAGTCTCATTTTGTTTGTTTGTTCGTTTGTTTTCACTTTGAGAAATAACTAAAAAGACTTGATCCTCCATTTGGCATTGGGAATTTCCCCTCTGCTTGTGATCTATCTCACTGCAAGCAGAAAGATACTGTGGACCACTGCAACGCATCTCCAAATAAGGCTTTTGCACAATAGCTTTCTATGGCTGGAGGTCGCTGGTGCAGCTAGGAAGAAGCTGTTGCTTAAATAAGTGATAGAAGACATATAAGCAAGGCAGCTCTTAGAAGGGAAGCTAGTTACTCTGCTGGCTTAGCTCACTGTACTTGTGCTGCTACCTGCTGTGGGTCTATACGCCTGCAGTATTAACAAAGCATCAGTGCTACAGCAGCCAACTGCCCAAGGCCTGGCTTTTGCCACACACTGATCGTATTTTTTATTAGCGTAAACTTCTTGCAGTTATTAACCTTCCCTCAAGAAAGGGGAAACATGGCCCTCATGGTAATTAGCTCACACAGCCTTTCGTGTGAGCTGAAGAATGGAAAGTGTCAAGGGTGCTTGCAGCGGCTTCGCAGGTATTTGCTGTAAGCAGGGAAAAGTTAATCTGCTGGCAGTTTGGCACGAGGACAAAACCTATGTGTAAAACAGCACTTAGGATGAATTAAATTCCACACAACTGCGACCACACAGTGGGTATAACAGTAAAATGATGGCAATGATGGAAAATATGACTAATCAGAAAATTGTATTTAAGCACGATTTTATTCATTAAGTTAGCATAAACTGAGGTTCTGACATGCCTCATTTTAGAAGAGTGTTTGTTTATTGCTCTGTGGCTTACAGTGACTGTGCTCCTTTCACCTACCAGCACACTCCAGCAATTTCATCTGAAATAACATTTTCACTCAAAACTTTTTTTTCTTTTTTTTGATGAAATCATGAAGGGAAGTTCCATGATGCAGAGCCACTGAACTATTTTAACGTAAAGTTTTCCAATCAGAACATGCAAAAATTCCAAGAAATGTAAAGGGGATTTCAGTTTTCACTTTAAGTTTACTTGTTGTTACAAAATCGTTTTCATTTTTATTTTTTAATTTTCAAGAAGCTTTTCCATACAGGGAACGCGGAGCCCTGCAGGTTATCGGGGCAGCATAGTGCAGGCTTGGGGCTCCTGTTGGCAGAGCCATCACTTGTTTCCTTCCTACCACAGAATCCGTTTGATCTGACTTCGATGGGTCCCTGCGGATTGATTCTCTTTGCTGCCAGAATGTGTTTCTCCTCTTATTTCCTCCCAGCAGTTCTGACTCAACAAGTTTCTGCAGTCGTAGAGAGTGAGGCTCAATATTTTCCTGTATGATTAGAAATTTTCCAGTCTCTGTACTCCTGGAGAATTGCAGAAAGCTGATCCCTGTACCTTCTGCATTAACCTGATGTGGCTCTGTTTCTGAAGCAGCATGGAGTTGTCTCTCTGGAAGACCCATATAGCCACTCTTTAGGGTTGCTGCCCCTGCTTGTGGGCATGCCTTGCTGCAGCAGCACCCAGATTCAGGGTAGTTGTGAACACTGCCTGCGTGAGACTCCCATCAAAGTGAGGCACCAAAAGGCCACAGGACACAGGCCTCTCAATAAGTACGTTGGATGAATTCACAAATATCACCATGAAGTTTGATTTTCTTTTTTAATCTTCAAAATCACTGTATTTCAGGATAATGGAAAGCATATCCAGCATTCCTAATAATTGTCATCTTACTATCTTGAAGAGAATCTGCTTAATAAGCAAACAGAAAAGGAAGTTATTCTAGGCAAAGAGGCAGGGGAAAATGTTTTGGGAAAAGCACTCCCCCTTCTCCCCAGACTGTTCCATCTCTTCCATTCTTAAATGGAAAAAACAGATTTGTTTGTATGGTAAATAGTAATTACAAAGTGACTATTCTATAAATCTGATAGATTTTTTCATTGTTTAAATAGGATCTTTCACAAAGGAGATTTGCGGGCTTCCTGTTTCAGCTTCAAATTTTCCTCAGGAAAAAAAGAAAAAAAAAAAGTGCTCTTTTAGGGCCAGGTGTTTTACATGGCTAAGTTAAAACATTCCTGGAAACGCTGTAGTTATTCTTCTGCATGAAAACTAATGCACTTATATTTTTTCAACATTTAGCATATGCTCCTTTAAAGATGTTGTTTATTCCTAGTGTATTCCTTGTGAATCTCTTACCACTTACTTACAATTTCTTTGAAAGGGTGAATTCTAGTGAGCACATTGGTTGCCTCCTCTTCCTCAAATGTTCTTACAGATGTTGCTGTAAATCAATTATGGGGCTGACATACCATTTGGCCGTGTGACAAATGTTCCATAATAATGCTACTCAGTAAAATGTGGAATTTGTGAGGTACTGCCTGTAACATTGTCAGCGCTGTTGTAAATTGCCAGCCACGTCAGCACAGGTGGAAAGAAAGCCATAAATAATCTGTGTATGTGTGCAAATGTGTGAGTGCATGTGTGCGTACGTGGGGAGCATGGGCAGTGGAGGTTCTCATGTGCTCGTTCTTCCTAAAGGGTTCCCTTAGGTGGTTCTGCATGTCTGTGATTTAACTCAGCTACTTGAAACAAATTTGAAAAGAAATCCCTTCATTAAAATCAAAATAGTCTTGCTAACTAAGGTTCAGTGGCAGAATACATGTGCAATTTGAAAGAAGCAGCTGTGGTAGGGACAAGCCCTGGTGAGCCATGCCAGGCTTTGTGGCAGCGATTCAAGTGCCAATGAAGGAGCCATTCCAGGAGCCCACTGGGAGCAGCTGCTTCTCCAAAGGGCTGAGCTGAGCTGCCCCTCATTATCTTCCAAGAGCAAGGCACAGTGAGCTGTATCTCCATCCTGACTGTCTGCCATGCCTCACGAGGGCTGGGATGTGCACTGTCTGAACAACTTGTGCTTTCATTTGGCAATATCCTAGAATTTGATGAGCTGGTTGTGCTGGGCTCTAGAGACATCGGTTTTATTAATATCACCTCTCTTAGAATCACTGCTAGAAATTATTACCTGTTAACAACCAAATAATAAGCTTCTTTTTCTTAGCTGTTATTTCAATCATGACTAGAGAGGCATGATTTAGAACAGAGCACCAAGTTATGGTACAAACTAAAATATATAATCCACAGATATAGTAACTAACAGAGATCTTCACACAAAACTGGTGCTTTAGCAGGGGGGGTGGAACTAGATGACCTTAAAGGTCTTTTCCAACCCAAACCATTCTGTGATTCTATGATAAAAAATTTTTTTACTTCCACAGTTATCAGCTATTGTTTAGCTATTGCTAATAGCTGATTAGCTATTGCTAATCAACTACTGCAGAAGTTAAGTATAAGTATTTAACTTCTTCAATATCTTCACATGCTTTCTCTTTTTATCTGCCTGGAAAGAAAGTATTTCTTATATATGGTTGTATATGAATATTGTATTCTCATTACTTAAAATTATTTCAGATACAATCTACTTACTGACATGGAACAGAATTGTCACTGACAAGGATTATTAGACTTCAGTATTTTCAGAATACTTCAGCTTACTTAACTGGAAGACTGAGCACTAAATTTTCTATGGTTTTTGCTACCTACTCTTATAGAGTCATCCGTATTCTTACCTGAATTTCCAAAGCAGAGCATAGTTAAACCTAGATCCTTTCAGTGAGCAAAATACCTGATTTTAGGGAACGTTCATAACTGTGTTCCCAGCATGCTTCAAAATCATTTTAGTAATTCCAATTATCTTGCATGTTGTAAAATGACACACCCAAATCTATGTCCTGCATAACTGAAAAAGAGTGGGTCCAAAAGGTGACCCCAGAGACCACAATTACTCCTAGCAGTATCTTCTTGTTTTTACTTCTGTTCCTGGTCACGTCAAGAACTCACACCACGCTTGTTCCACTTGGCAAGGCTGCTGCCTGAACAGACCTCTAGCTTGCACAGAGGTGGCATGGGCGGAAAAAAAAAAGAGCGTGCTTATATAGCAGTTTGTTTTCATCAGGAATTTGAGGTGGGAAGACTTAATAAATATGGAGAGGAGCAATAAAATGAAAAGAGAAAGAAAGTATCTATGGAGGAGTGTATGGGGGAGGAATATAGGAAGTGGGCAGTACAAATGTGTATGGACTGCAAGGATCAGAAATGATTAGCCACAAAAAAATCCCAATAATATTGCTGAACTTCTGTGTTATAAATATGACTGTAATTTCCTTAATCAACGTACTATCCATTTCTGATGCCTGTTCTGAATTTACCCATTCAAGCAATGATCACTGTAGAGCATTAATGTGAAAAATCGCTCTTGTTAAAATAAATAAAAAAATAAAATAGAAGATTAAATATTGAAATCCCTTCAGCAGAACAACAACAAAAAATGTTAATCTTTAAGCATATCCTTTTTGTTTGATAAAAGCACCCAGATCATGTCAATAAAATGTATATCACAACCCTAATTCTGAAGACTCACAAGAATTGGCATAGTCAGAGAAAAGAAAAAATGAATTTTGTTTGAGAAGAATCATGAAAAGATTCTGGCTTGTTCTGAAACCAGTTGTGTTACAACTGGGTACCAGCTGGCCTTGTTTGAAGTCAGTGACAATGTTCATAATATTCCCATTATGTTTTTTTTAGTGTTCTAGCAGTTAAGTACAAGACTACTTGGAAGGGTTTGTGCCAGTGGAACGGAACACTGGGTTTTGATCTTTCTATTAAAATGATCTAATTTCTCATTAATACAGCCAGCAAGTAATTGGATGCATTACATGCTGGAAATAAATCAGCTGAATCAACGTTCAAAATGTGTCATTTCTCAGAAACCTGAATTTTAATGAAAAACTAGAACATACTTCGACACTTTAGCTTGTCTGATCTCCATTCTGTTCATACTGAACGTTAGTTGTTTAAAGCACATGAGTAATTTTAATTACACTGTACCGTTTCCATATTTTAGCCTTAAACTTGAAACAGCATATGTAGGAGAAGTTAGTGAAAGGGGAAAAAAAAAGAGAAGCCTTAACTTCCCCCAGAAGGTAACTAACTGAGCACATATCATGTACATGCCCAGTGTTCCAATAGCTCTTGTATGCCAGTTTAGGGACATAAAGAAGCATTTGAGCTGCAGGCTATCTGGAGAAGCAGGAGCCTTTCTCTCCATACAGGTAATGTAAGGCTGGGTGGCATTTTATACCCTATATTTGCGTATTCTTGGAAGTTACATTATGATGCTTCAGTCACCTAGAAATACGGCACTTGTACAACAATTCAGCTTTCCTTAGGTAAGAAGGAATCCGTTACACCCATGGATCATTCCTAGAAGCAGGATTTCCCAGAGGTGATTTGTCTTATTAATCTCTCTCCTCTCACAGGGAATCTCCATGACCACAAAGAATGGGTATCCAATTGATAGGTGGTGAGGCTGGGTGAAATGAATTCCAAAATTTGTTCTAGATGGTTGGAAGTGCCTTGAAACTAGCATGTGTTGTGTATGGTCTAAGAGATAGATTAGTCTGAGACCTAGCTGTGTTTCATAGCAAAGATTTTTTTTTTCCAATGTATTTTTACAGAGTTAAAGTCCCTTTAAAACCTAGCAGTCTTATTTTTTGTATTTATCTCCCTGCTGCTTTCAGCTGAGATATGTATGAGATAATCACGATCTTTTCTCCAAGGTTATAATCCTCTGAATTATAAACTTCAATTTGAAAATATTACCATTTTGCCATGATGAGATATTTAGATTCTAATTCAAGCAGCCAGAAGCACATCATTCTTTGAAAGGTTTATTCCTTTGAAAAGCAGGAATAACTCCAAATCTGCCTGCTGAGAGTACCCCAAGTCAAGGTTATATCAAACCTGAAGTCCACCATCCGCCTCTCATTTCAGTTTACGTCACACTCCTCATTTCATACACGAGGTAGCTGATTTTGTTCTGCATATGGCAGCTTAATCTTAATAAATAAGTTAATTAGCTCTTAATAGGTGTTTAATTCCATCTTTTGGGTTTGGTTTGCTGTTGTACATGGTGATGAGTATTGTTCTTACATGTTGTGCAACCATCATCATCTAAGGGGAATTCTCACAGCAGAATGCATCTCCTATTAATACTTTCTAAATTGAAAAGCTCACTCATTTCCTCTGTCAGATAAGCACATAACCACTTACAGAGACAAGAAATCATGCCACTTGAGAACAATTGTTTTAAATTTAATTTTATTTTAAATTCATCCTAACATTCCTGAAATATGTGACCAGAGTTCTTTAACGAAAGCATTGGCACCCACATCTTGTAGAGACTGGCTGATCTCATCAGGACCAAATTACCTTTTGGAACTGTCTTTGTTTCTGTGAATACAACAAAGTATGCTTGGGGCAGAGGGATGGGACTGAGGGAAACATACTGTGTTAGCAAGAATCACAGCTGTGCTTTTGCTTTGCCTCATGTTTTCTATATGTGATTGAAAGACTACTTTATCACTCACACACACATTCAGAACAGCTGAATTTATGCATGAAGTTCTAACAGCTAAAATTTCATCATTAAACTGGGCGGAACTGCAAACTTTTTGTTTAAGCTTATAAATGTGAAAGCAGAAAGAGTTTTTTATCACATTCCCAAAATACTAAGTATATACATTCTGATTATGAATCCTGAGATGTTGGGCCAAAGAATATGGAATGGAATTATACTTAATTTACTGTTTTGTTATAAAATGTTCCACTATGTAAGTACCTCTTTTGTAAGTTCAAATGGGAAAGTTAATATCTGGCTGCTGGAAACACTTGTAACTTTGTACCACCACTCAGATAAATACACAAAAGATAAGGTGTTTCTTGAGATACAGAATGAAAGGAGAGATTAATAAATGTATTTTTTTCCACAGAAAATACTGTTCCTTATCAATAAAATCTTGAATTTCTTACATTTTGAAATAGTGACATAAATATAATTTTATTTCATTTTATTTTATTTATTCTTAAGTATGAATCTTTTGGTTTTAATTTCCTTGAGTGAAATTTTAAGATTCCTCCCAATCTGTGACTTTTCAGAATTGTTCAAAGATCATTAGCTGTTTGTCTTATAGAACAGAAAAATCTGATGTTTCAACACATATCTTTCATATGTCAGAATGATTTGTTCCTAAACTCACACATGCAAAATGACATTTTCAGGTTGGGAGCCTGTAGGTGTGTATCCTCACTCTAACATCTCAATTTCCCCATTCCTGTTTTATTCCATAGCATTTCTAAATTATTTGTAAGAAACATAATAAAACGTCTTTTCTTGCTGAAATCAACTACCTTTATAGAGGTAATGATATTCCCCAGAAACTAAAAGAAAGAATAAAATACCAAAAAACATAGAACAGATTTTTGCTGGTAAACCTGTAAACCTTTAAACAGTAACTTCATATATCTAGTACCATGTGATTTAGGAATGCAAAAGTACTAGCTTGAATTTTGAATACCAATACATTTAAAAATTGACAACATTTTTGTCAAGAAAAAATAAATTTTCAGAAAATTTAGAAAGGAGACACAAAATCATCCAGTCAGCTATCAGGGAATGTTTATTCTAGATAAATTGGGTTCACTGGATTAATTATCTTCAATAAATAATTTGACCAGATCTCCATTTGATCTGGCATTAATTTGACAAAGTGGAAACAAAACTAAATAATGCCTGGTATGCCTCTGTTTACTCTTCCCTCCTTGTTAAAATGCTCACAGATAATTTTCATTGGTAGCAATTTGATGTTAGTGGATAACCAACAATTTATTGCTAGGCTCATGCCATATTGCTTTTCCAGCTTGCAGAAACCTATTTCTTTCAAGCATAACACTTTTTCACTTATCATCTCTTGAGACTGCTTAAGCAACCGTGATTCAATTAAGCCCATGTTCAATGGCTGTGCCTGTGTTTCACACTTGGCTGATAAAAGAAAAATATGGGATACATTACTGTTACTGACTGACTCTCTTATTTATGGTTTTAACCTGTAAGTCTTTAACAATCACCTTAATTCTGTATGTGTGTGGAAAGTGCTGAGCTGATAAAAGAAAGCTACAGATGCAGTCTATATCAAGGAAGGAGTGGAAAAAAAAGTAAAAACCTTAATATTTTATCTGTTGATGTTTGTGAACTTACAGCTTGTGACTTAGTTTTTTTCTGGAGAAAACTCCCTCCATACATGCATAGTAGGGATGTGAAACCGGTAGAGTAATCTTCCCCGATCTGGAATAGCCCCAACTCTGTTTCAAGGGATTTTTATAGCAATTCAGCCTCATGTTCTTCTGTTGCTATCCCATACTCCTTTGACAGGCTTTCTGACAATATGATTTCATGATATCACCATATCACAGAGAAAAAGAGTCTTCAAAAATTGTGATGGTCAGAAAACAAAATCAGACAACCGTGTGCTGATTTGCCCAAGATCATGAAGAAAGTCAGAGTCCCAAGTCCAAAATTTCTTCTTTCTTTCTTTACACTGGCTAGATTTGAATCCAGAGGAGAGAATATCAACTTTCAGAGTCACTTAATCCTGCTGAAGAGAATGAATAACACAGATTAAAAAACTCTCTTTTAAAATGCAAAAGACATTTAAAAGATCATAATTGCATTATTTTCACTCCATATTTAACCTGATATATGGCACTCACATAGAAGCTTTGAAACTGGGAGAGAAACTCAAAAGACAGAGTAAAAGTGAAAAGTACATGAGGATTTTACCTTGCCTCATCCGAATGGTAGCTCCTGAGGTGGTTATTTTTCAGGAGCTCACAGATAGAAGACAAATTGATGCTTGATTTTGACTTTTTATTTATACATTTGAGCCAAGGGTCATCTTCAGGAGTGCTTTATCACAAGCATGTCTACCAAGATACCTCTTTGGAAGAAAAACACAAAAGCTTCCTGACACGAGCACTTCTGTACCAGGCTCCTGCACACACTAAATTCTCCTCCACAGCTCATAGAAAAGGTTGAGTAATTTACAGAAAGCAAAATATTCCTGTAAAGAGAAGTACGTAAATAAAATAATCACTGAAACAATAGCTAGAACTGGTGGATATTTTTTCTTTAGCATTTTATTTTATACAATACAAGATGATCTTACATACTCTACTTTCTTTTTATGTATTTTTTGTCAGAAACTCAGAATTTTCCTATAGTTTCCCCTTTTAAAAGGTATTTTGTCTAAAAGTAGATAGTAGTTTTGTAGATTCATGTTGGTTTTGCTTTTAAGAAGAAAATTCTGTTTCTATAACAACCTCAAAATTCAGATTAGAAGAGTGGTACAAATGCATAGATAATAGTGTAATGTGGCTAGGCTGTGTTGGGGATGATTACTCAGCATATGCATAGAAAAAAGTGATACTGAGAAGGAAAAAGCTCATCCTTCAAATTTCTTCAGGAAAAGAAGTGCTCGGTGAGTAAGCAACATTTCTAACCTCTCCAAGAACCAAAATCATGAGCACTGACAATAAAGGAACACCTCTTCTCCAGGTGGATCAGAGAATTTTCTGCCCAGCATAAATGACTGTTTATATGATTTCATCAGTTTTCTGATGAAAATACTTCCACAGATGGTGGAAGACAGCTGCTATTAATCAAACTGGAAACTGTAATGAGATAGTTGAGGTAAAATCCTTTCCATAAGTCTTGGTGTACTTGTATTGATCTGAAATGCACCTTTGATCCTTCTGGATTAAAGTAATTTATATGATGCTATTGTAGCCTATTTATTAGACTTTGGATTCACTGTATATGATGAACAACATATTACTAGTTCTACCTAATTCTACCTATAATCTCCAGTGCCAAATTATACAAATAGCATTCATAATCCTTGTAACTTTACCAGGAGCCACCATCCAGCAGCCACCACACAGGAGGTGAAATTCTCATCCCATGCAGTTCCTTGTCAGAGATTGGCACTGTGACTTGTACCAGGGCTTGCTGCAGCAAGGGCACCTGAGCAGTCATGTGAAGGATGTAACCAGCAGAATTGAAAGAAAGCTGAAGTATTCTTCCAGAATTCAGTTAGGAATTTGTCTTGAAGCTAGTATGAGAATTAATCGCTAAAGTACAAACGTTTTTCTTTTTAAAACATATTTTCTTGATTGTCATGAAAGTTGTGGAAGCATGGGATTTTCTTTCACTTTCCTTCTTTCCTTCTTTCCTTCTTTCCTTCTTTCCTTCTTTCCTTCTTTCCTTCTTTCC
>NW_024884697.1:29914748-29968140 GCF_019232065.1 Centrocercus urophasianus | reverse complement strand
CTTCATTATTTTATTTTATTTTATTTTATTTTATTTTATTTTATTTTATTTTATTTTATACTGTGTTGTTGTTGCTCATTCACTCTTCCTGTTTTCCTGGCTTATTTCAACCAGCTATTTGAATAGCCTTGTATGGTTTACTTTGTACTGAGATGCTGCTTTTTGGCTGTGGCTTCTAGCTCTAATTTTGTACATAATGAACAAAATAGGAGAAAAACAAACACAGTAGTAAAATATGTCATTATACTTTGCATCTTTTCCATGTTTTTTCTAATCATATGCACATCATTTGTAGTGCTGCCAAGAACATCTGAGCCTCAGTAAACTACCTTTGGGATTGTAATTCCTTTATGATCTATTCTCTTTTTTTATTTTAATCTGAATACTTTAGTTATGTAGCTTGGAAAAGAGACAAGCAAAGGCCTTTGGACTATAATTAACGTGATCCATTTCACATACTATTGGGTACTGGCAATTGGCCTTGAGAATATAAATCTAATTCATTCTTCTTTTAGGTCCAATCTTATTTGGGCAGCATACCCTCTTATCAGAATTCAGTGTTATAGCAATAATAGATTACACCTGGGGAAGATGCATCAAATTCATTTGTCTATCTATCTGGCTGTTTATCCCAAATAAACTGGTAGAACAGGTCTGCTACAGAAAATTCTCTATGTTTAATTTTCTTTCCTTTAGTCTTTTCACATAGAGATATAGTCATGTGTTTTTGTTTGTATTCTGTTTTGTTTTGTTTTTCACAAGAAGAAGAAAGGGGGATGTGATCTGCTTTATTTGTGGGGGAAAAGTGGCCAAGAGGTGAGTCTGGTGAATTGAGGAAAATCACAGGGAAAATTGGTAATTCAACTTAACAACCTGATGTACATAAGAGCCTGGTATGGCTCTCTCTGAAGGGCTGTATTTCAAAATAGGCTTTTAAATCAGAAATAGCAATGGCAGCTTTCAAAATGTCTTCAGTATAGATATCCGTACTGTAGAAAACTACCTAACAGCATGTTCCTATCTCTTTTTGTAGAGTAATATAGGGAACAGCAACTCATAGAAAGCGCATCATCTCGTTCTGATGAACAGATTTAATATTAGTCAGATAAAATGTGATTTTGTAATGCCTTTTCTTCCCTAACAACAGCAAAAAGCATCTGGCTAATATCCAATTTGTTGCTGGCTGCTGCTTCAACACGTAAAAGTTCACAGAATCCCACTGATAATTTTATTGAAAATGGAGAGTTACACTACTTTTGATATCATGATAGAGTTTTGTTCCAAGACATGACATGCTTCATGATGCAACTGGTGTACATCTTTTGTATTCTGGATTCTTAGCAACTCAAAAATTGAATAAGAATAAAAAATATTGACTATTACTCTTCAGTACAAATATGAAATTTAACCATATGCTTAAGTACATCAAATATCAAATATTTATGGTGTTGAATTAACAAAGATCATGAATAAAGGTAACGAGATATACACCAAAAAAAAAAATCAAAGAAGAATACAATTTTTTTTATGGAGTCCAAATTAACAGTTAATGTACCTACGTGTGTGCACTTTGTGGGTCTATCTTAGACACAGACATAGAGCTGTGATTTAGCAAGTAGTGAGAACACTGACAGTTGCACTGATTCTGACCAACTCAACAGCTGAGTTAAAATTCACTTAATTTAAATAATAATATTAAAGAATATGTAAATGCAAATTCCCAGTGTCTGTCTAGCTGCAGATAAAAGTATCTTTTTCTAGATAAAAGTTGCAACCTAAGTAGTGAAAACATAAAGCAATATAATAAGAAGTCATTGCTGTTGGGAAGTGAGATTAGAGCAGGTAGTCAGTGCAATAAATCCCTTTGCCATATGCTCCTCCAGCCTCTTGACCAGGTTGCAAAGCAGACAGCATCCTCCCTTTTGTCCTATTAAAAGTGACATGTGCTGTCTTCTGCATCAAGGTATTTCAAACAGACAAAACTTCAAGCATTCTGAACCTCAATTAAACAGGGCAGACTTGGACCGAGCTGTGGGAAGCTATCCTTCAAAGGTTGTCCACTGAAGCATGGAACTCAGTAAACTTGGAGTAGGCAGGAAACTACAGGAACCTATCATAAATAAGTTAATTTGTGCATTAGAAGGCAGTTACGTAGGTTTTTTCCCCTTATCATTTGAACCCACTAAAGAAACTCTCTTGCCTTGACTCTCTAAGGTAGTTAGTTCATTTAAAGTTAACATGGATATTTCTACATGACTTTGTCCTGCTGAATTGAGGACTTCAGAAGATTTATTCAAAGTGAAGTAGAGGATGTTGATATACATGTGAAAACAGTGTGACGGAAAGATATTCCATGGGGGGGAAATGTAAAAGGCAAGAGAAATTATTTTTTTTAAATAGCTTGCTATTTTAACCTGGCCTCCTCTAACTATGTTAAAATTTTGCCAGCGTTCTTTTCAGAGAGAATTTTCTCGATATTTCAATGTAAATTCAGTATATCCACATGTGTCACTTGAAAGTGCTGTTTTCTTGAAAAGTCATCACTGAAATATTTTAACAAGCTTTTTTTAAGTACCAGGAACTAATTTATTTGCAATTTTCAGAGCTATATCAGGGACAAAACATTACATCATTATCAACTTTTTTGTGTTAAAGATCAGAGCCTCAGAACAAGGATTCTCAGTAAAATATTGGAGAATGTGTCTTTAATGAATACATTCTGAGATATACCAAAGAAAATATTTAGGGAATACACCTTTAAAAAATAACATGGCTTAAACAAATCTAAGTTATATTTAATGAAAATAAGCAAAAAGAAGATATTTCATGCGACTGGTTTACTCAGCAGACTCTCTTCCTGAATTTTTTTTTCTTTTCTTATTCATTTTGAATTGACAAATACAAATACCTTGTCTAAAGAACACTGAAGAGGCATGAAATGAAGAATCCAGGTGTGCTCATCCATTCTGAGTGCTATAGAAACAGGATGAAAAGAACATAGAGAACCGTCATTACACAAAGATGGGTTCAAGGGACGATGTGTTCCATTAACAGTATAAAGAACAGAAGTGAATGAGTGAACCTCAGCTATGGAAAAGCCGAGACTGAGGGTGAGGGAAAATGAGCATCTGGACTACCAGGACTATACCAAGTAGATGGAAATATCTCTTGCTGCAGGTATTTCACTGCCTCCTTCATTATTTTATGATTTTATGATTTTCTTTGTTTCTTTAATTATGCTGGGTATTGCTCCTTGCTGAGAAAACCACAACTTTTTCATTAATGGACTGCCACTGTTTTTGTGTGGTTTCGTTTTTAATTTCATAGTACTTTATGAGACTACACTTTACCTCTAATTTACAAAATAGAGAAAAAATGTTGATGTAGGGTCACAGAATCTCAAACTGCGGATTCTGTGCATTCACTGAATGGATATGTCCTAAGGTCAATAAATCAAAAGAGGTTGCAAATCTTTGTTGCAGGAGGAATAATAAGGGAGAAAAATCAAAATCAGCTAGTGCACAGTTGAATTAGCTATCCCTAAAAGCTATTATTAGCTGCAGATGCCCCCTGATGTGGCATACTTCTGTAGTGGCAATGTTTTATCTTGCTGTCTCACTCCTATTGATTCTGGTGGCATTACTCCCTTCTGGCCTTGTAGGGCACAATTTCTGTATGGCAAATGTAGCAGCCCTTCTGACTCTTAATTGTAAAGAAATCAGCCAGGCTAATTTCTTTTGTATTCTAAAGGCACAATCACCTTGTCTTTCACCTTCCAAAAGTGTAAAATAGCATTGGACAAAAAAAGTAAAATTAATGATGCACAGTTAGAAAGTAACCTAAGCTACTGTGCTGTGGGGCAGGGGTAGGAGTAATTTGTATTTCCTTTATTTTTAAGGAAGGAATGCAGCTGAAGAACGAGACTTTGTTATTTGACTTACAAAAAAAAGAGAAGAGGTAAACAAGGAGTTAATGAATCACATAGAGCAAAACTGCCTTGCTGCAATTCTACCAGAATTTCTGGCCAAGACGCATGTTTTTTGTCAAAGACACCAAAGGTAGGGCTGGAACCCTATGTGTATGATGTCAGAGGCTTTTCTGTGCCAAAAAAGCACACTGCCTTTTTTCAGGTGACCATTACCTAAGACTTCGTACAATAACCAGAAATGCAGACCACTTAGGCATTAAATGTCACAGACTTTTATTATAGACTTTCCTATCCTAGACTGTCTAATCACGAATAGTATCATAAAACAATTACATTATTTTTACAATTATAAGGTATTTTACTGATTTTCATTTACTTAACTTCAATGAGTATATGTATGGACAGATCTCTTTCAGCTCTGTAAATGAAGCTGTGTGTGCATGCATGTGTGTACCAGAACAAAGTAAAGCCATTATGTGTGCAAACTACTCAGGTTCTTTAACTAAGCCACTGAAAGAAAGCAGCTGGGAAGGCCTTGCGGCAGCCAAACCTCATGAAGACCCGGCCAACTCCACAGCACTACTATCCCAGTTGAAACCACTGTTTACTGCCAGCAGGGTTGGTGCAGTGCTCAGTTTATGCGCTCTTTGGCTATCAGGCAGTCTTTGTGTGTGGCTACATACCTAAAAAAGAGTCTTAATGAAGGAGGGAGGAGTGCTGATGCTCAGTGGAAGAAGTAACAGATGAGAGTTTTCAGAACCAGAGTGCTTTTCTTCTCTCAGACACTACTATCTTCTCCTGAAGAGGCACTGCAAAGATGGTCTTCTGCTCGGGGTGGTCAGAGTTTCAGTTGTATGTAGTGGTCAGTGCACTCTGTAATTAATGTGGCTATATTAAGAAAAAACAACAGCTGTTGCATCCACATTTTTCCTTTAGCTGCATGTGTGTGGCTTGTGTGTTTCAATGGGAACAGTGCACACATAGCTGGGGAAAAACTGACTACATGTGTAAGCATCTCCATATGTATGCGTCTCTGTAAATACAGTGGTAATGAAGGAAAGAAGAATTTTTTTTTTCCCCAAGTGATAATATTCATTAGTTTCCCATTTCTATTCTGTACCAAATGTTCTTGTTTCTGTTTCTCTGTAGAGTCACAGGCTTTGGTGTGCATCAGTCTTCTAGGGCACTTGGTGACTGCTATTGGCAAGGCAGAGGGATGGCTCCCAGCTTTTGTCCTAACCTATAGATGAACCACAGCCTGAACTGTGTGAAAATGCTGAAACTGGTTTGTGAAGGAGAAAGGGAGACAGAGAACAAGGCAAGAAAATGGGAAGGGAAGAGAGCAGAAAGAAAAAGACCAAATGTTTTGTTTGTGTCTGAGACAGGAAACAGCAATACCAAAATATCCCAGGAAGGCTATTCTTGCTGTATTAGTGACCCAGCCAAAACCAAGTGCTTCTGAAAATCTTTCAAGAATTCTGTTTGAGTTATTTCCAGTCTTGCTTCCAGATCAGAGAAGTTTGGATAAGGCATTCAAAAGTTCGAATGCATATCAGCTGCTTCTTGCATAGATCTCTCCTCACGTCTGTGAGAGCCTCTGCCTCATCTCCCCATGCAAGTGACAGTATTTTCTACAGACATTTCTGACTGGTTATCTGCTCATACAAGTCAGGCAGCTGAAAAAAAGGAGTCTTGTCAACCACGTTTTAGCTTTTCTAACCAAAGAGCAAAACGTTTTAAGTAAGACAATGTGTTAAGCAATGTGTGATAGCAAAGCAAAAGCTGCCGCTGCTGTTTCCCTTGTTCCCTTTGTTTCCTTTTATGAACTGCAACATTTTCAGCATCAGTATGTGCCCTCCTTGACACAGGAATCACAGCTTTTTGAGTAATATAGCTAGACAATTTTATGTCATTGGAGAAATGATGTTGCATTTCTCTTCTCTCTAAAGCTGCCTCTGTGTAACTACTTGCAGCTGTATGTTAGTTTAGGAAGAAGCTATGAGCGCTATTTGTACTCTAATTTATCAGATCAAATTAAGAATATGAATAACTTTTTTTTTTTTTTTAAACCAAAGGCAGTGTTTGCACTGACTTCATTCTTCACATGGTCATTTGTGGTTGGTTAGTATCTGGGACAGAGTGCGGTTGTTTCCATAATCTAAAAAGGTTTCAGTTTTCATTCCTTCTCGATAAGTTCTATCTCGGTCAAGACAAATTATTTAAGATACAATCTTTTACAGAAGGCTGTATCAGCAATACAATCCTACATAACCTTACTTCAAATTATTCAAATGCATCTTGTAATTCTGTTTAGTTTGAAATAAGCAGTTATACACAAGTCATAGATTACATGTTCAGAAAGGGCCACTGTGGTTAACTACCTTGATCTGTGACACAGGTCACCAGACCACCTGTCTCAAACCCTACTGAAGCTAGACCTTGATTACTAGAATAACTCCCTTTTATCTTTGATAAAGCGATTAGGCTGCCAACATTACTTTTTTCTATGTGTCTTATTTTCTCATAATCTAATTATTCTTACAAATCTTTGAACTCTTTCCAAATATCAATCCTTCTTGAACTACAAACAGGAATTTGATTGAGTATTCCACTAATGTTTATTTTGGGACAAATACAGAAACAATGATTGACTCTCTACACTTTCTTAGTATCCCCTTTCTACTTAATTGAAAAGTCTGCTTAGCCTTTCTAAGCTTTCACATGAAGCTCAGATCAGTTCAGGGCAGCACTATGACTCTGGATCTTTCCAGAAGTTTCCCATGTTGGCATCTTCTCTCCTGTTAGAATGGTTTACGTCCTCTATTTCTTACTTTCTCTGTCACCCTCCTTTTGCTTGTTCATATGAAAACATATGCTCCTTATAAGCTTCTAGCTTATTAAGCAGTCAGGTTTGCCCTTTGCGAGTAACATTTCTTCTTTCTTATTTGCCAGACTCCAACTCCTGATATCTGCAAACTGTGTTAATGATGTTTTTGGTTATCTTCCAGCTCATTGATAAAAACTCATTAAAATATATTACCAATGTATTGCCTATGGGATCACACTAAAAGCACACCTGCTTGATGATTTCCCTGACATCTGTCACTTAGTTAAAGGATAATATATGTAAATTTCTCTTTTTTAACTCTTAGAATTATATACTCTATACAATCAAAATATCCTGATATTTAATGTCAAAGATTTGAGTGATGTTTAGCTGTATGCACTAATATTACTGCCTTCTGCCTTTACCGTCTTAACTCATACCAGAGTATGAGCCAGAAAAAAAAGAAATAGGGAGAGAAAGGAAGAAAGGAAGAAAAGGAAGAAAGGAAGAAAGGAAGAAAGGAAGAAAGGAAGAAAGGAAGAAAGAAAGAGAGAGAAAGAGAGAGAGAAAGAGAGAAAGAGAGAAAGAGAGAAAGAAAGAAAGAAAGAAAGAAAGAAAGAAAGAAAGAAAGAAAGAAAGAAAGAAAGAAAGAAAGAAGATGAAAAAAGAAGAAAAAAGAAGAAAAAAAGAAAGACAGAAGGCATGCTAGCTTGACAATCTATTTTTCAGAAGTCAATATTGAGTGACACTAAAAATATTCTATTATTTATCAATTCATTGTTTCATACTCTGTTCTACTACTTTGTTTAGGGTCATGATCAAGCTGACAGAATATGTTGAGGCAGATCAGCTTATTTATTCCTCTTAATGCTAGTGTAACATTAATTTTATTACAATTTCTGGAAATATTCTGCCACCTTTCTGGTCTTCCTAGAGTTACTGAAAATAGTAGTAACAAATTAGAGACCCTTTAAGTCATCTTGGGGGATTTATATTTTTATAGCATTCGACTCATAGTTAATGGATGTATGAATTCTCTTAAAAACAGTACCTAAAAGATCTGGGATGTCTGGGATGGCAAAAATGACAAGTTGTGTATGTGTTGTTAATACAGAAAACCAAGGATTTTTTTTTTCCCTGCTAAATCATTGCAATATTTTACTCCGTTCTTATTCCTTAATAGGACAAGCATGCCATCTTCTGACATCTTTGAAAAAAGATGTCTGTGGTTATGGCATTTACCTTGGATCATACAAAAGAAGAAACTTGTATATAAGTCCCCTATGTTTCTGGTTTCTGTATGATCAACATTCTTTATGAGTCTCTCGGTGTAAAATCTTGCATAAATAATTGTGAATATATTAATTAACATTAACTTAAACATGATATCTTCTTTCCAGCTCTTCGTTGGCCAAGATAATTGCCTTGGTGGTAGGCATCACAGTTTTCTAAATTTTTGATTGTGTACTGCTACAGATTCCAACCATTTATTGGTCCAGAAGATCCTGTGCCATAATCTCTATGAACCCAGGAAGAAGATGAGAGTATTCTGGACATGTTTTCACGCTACAAGTGCAGCAAAATGGGCCAAACATTGACTAAAATGGTCAGGTCCCCCTTTTGTCACTATCAGTTATTCTTGCTCTCTCTTGCTGGATTTATTCCATTGCTTTCATCAGCTATTTTTGCTTCTCACCTTGTTGCGCTGGGAGCCAATTCAGCCAGATGAAATAGGGTAACATGAGCCAGAACATGAGTCTAGGGAGGTGAGCAAGGACAAGAACTGAGAAAAGGGCTCAGGAAGACAAAAATATGGCAAAGAAAAACAGATGAGAGCTACTCCACTTGGAAATGAGTGGCTACATGAGCTTTGGTCATTAAAAATATATATCCATAGCAGCATGTTTTGTGACAGAATAGTGTGGGAGGGGACAGGGGAAGGAGCAAAACCAAAAAGAGAACATACTAGCAGGTTTTAGATGCATATATTACTATTTTAATAGCATCTGTATCATCAGTTATTAACTACAGATTAGACTTAGACCATAGATAATCCTCAGGTTGTGTATTAAATATATATTTTAAAGAGTTTTCCTTTTTTCGGTCATTAACTATGAATAGAACGGGCAACATTTTTCTTATTGTTAGTTACAATTAAAAGTCATAGTATACAATTTAATTTAGTAAGAATTTTAGTACGTAACAAATTTATATATCTCAGCATCAACATGAAATGCAGGAATTACAAAAAGAGGCAGCAAAGATCACAATGGCTGAATGAAGTGCCTAGAAGAATAAAATAAATAAATCAATTACTTTGAAGTAAGAAATTCTTTGTCCTTTTCAGACAGTGAAGTTGTTATTCATCAACACAGTTACAGCATGGGTAAATCACAGAGCTAGATGTGCTTATAATGAAGAAGTGTGCAGTTGGAGAAAGAATTGGGCTCAATTAAAATAACATTTCTGAAAAGCCACAAATAATGTATTTGCTAAGATATTGTAAGGGTGGCAATGTGTAGTATACTGTATGCTGATTGCAGTGCCAAAACAAACATGACCACATAAATGCGAGACTAATTTGGAGAAGCAATTCCTAGACTGTAATCCTACTGGTGAAACCTGTGATTACGAGTGCAATCCTGCAATCTCCAGCAAACGTACCAGGTTTATTCAAGCCCATAATCGAGTTGGACATTCCCACATTCTGACAGTTGCTAAATTCTTCAGACTCGCCACACACAAAATGTCTAAGCTCAGTATTTTCTACTTTCTTCACAAAACCATTGCTGCTTGTTCATTGACACCTTACCTTACTAACAGCCTCCAACACGTTTCTAAAGAACTCTTCATTGAAAATACGGTTTTATTTTAAGATCAATACCTTTTTGGCATCACTATTTGTTTTCCTTCTACTTCGCTTTTTTTCTCAAGGCTTCCTTTCACTCTGGGCTGACACTGACCTCTAATGCCCTGTACAGTTTCACTTTTCTGCTTTCTGTAAGTTTTGGTTCTGGGCTCTGTTCTTTCATGTATGGGTACCAAAATATGTCACACCATTGTTATCTTCCTCTTCTGTTTTCTTTCTTTCTTTTTTTTTTTCTTGTCCTTTCCTTCTTCTCTAATAGATAAAGTGCATTGTATCTATGTAAACCAACATTTGATAATATCAACAAAACCAGAAGCCTTGTTTATTTGCTTGTTTATTGTATATACCATAATTAGGTTGAGCACATATTTGATTCCTAAGGACAGATCTGTAACATATTCCTATTTTTAATTCAGTAACCCAATATATTAAAATATAATAATCATCTTGGAATGACTACCTTTGACATCATGTTAAGACAATAGAATTTGTAGACATTTAGAACCAATGTCACAAAAATTTTTCCAACACAATTCAACAAGAAGGACTGATTATATAACCTCTGTCCTAGGTCACTGCTGTGACAGAAAATTCAACTGTTAAAAATAGCTGAAAAGACTTTTTGCTACATAGAAATAAAATAAGTATCTTAAAAGTCCCTGTCCATCTGTCTTTCTGTATAATGATTGGTCCTAGAAAGATTACAGATTCTTGAGAAAAAATTCAGAGTTACTCAAAAAAAAAGATATGCCTCCAATGCTTAAAACTCTGAGAATGAGTCTGCTTATTTAGACTCCTGTGAGTGTCTGCCTTTCTGTCTTCTAAATAGCCCAAAGCATCATACCAAAATAAATTTGAAAAAAAATGAATGGATCATGTTCTGCTTCTCTCTACTGACCAATTTATCTATCTGGTCTAGATTACTAAATTAAAGAAGATATTTAAATATTAAAACATTTTTTGAGAGCAATGTTGTTTTTACTGTTACAATGTCTCCCTGTTGAGGAAGCAAGTTTCAGACACCTTTTGTCAAGAGAACTGCTATAATCCATTTATTCTTGTTATCCTGGTTATTCCATATTCTGAAAATAGCAATCTCACTGAAGGTACAAATGTAAAAACAAAGATGTTTTCTCAGTGATTAGGAAAGTAAATTAAATCTCCACTGAAATGGTGAAAGTGTGTTCAGCATGGACTAAGAAAGAAATAACGTAATTTATCTTTGGACTTCCTTGAGCAGAAAAATAATTGTTAGTCAAGTCTGCTTTTTTGACAGCAGTGGCAAAACTGTCAGTGACAACTGAGCATGAGGTGTTATTATTTTTTTTTTAAATGATTGAAAGAGATATCAAAAAGTTATTAAGTATTTGGGGCTTGCTGATTCAATTTCTTCAGCGCTTGAGGGGAAAGAAAAAGGAATATTCTTTTTCTGGTATCTGTGAATCAACTACCTGTGATGAAGCAGTTGTATCAGCATATCAAGAAAGTGAAAAAATAATAATGATGATAACAATAACATAAAAAATACTAATAATAATAAAAAAAAAAGAGTACACACAAACCCTCCAACTGACTTTTTCCTTAATTCCCTTTCAGTGACAACATAGTTGAACATTTAGGAAGGTTTCAAAGAAAGTAAAATGCAAAGGTGAAAAATAGCCTAATGAGTTTTAAAATTAAAGGAACATGGTAAAGCGAACCAGCAACCAATTCTCTAACTTACAGAAAAAGAGGAGCAAAATTTAAAACAATCCCAGAAATAATGTTTAAAACTGAATATCATCTCATGCTGCAAAAAGCAGGTCTGTGTTTTTATCCTGCATTTTGACAGCTGGTTGCTGGAATTGTTATTGTGGCCTGTTTTCATATTTACATTTTTCTTTAAGTCTCATGAAAGAGCACAGAGCTCATTTCTTGATCAAGTTGTGACTTTTGTGACAAAGCTAACACACTTCTCTTTATATCAATAGTAATTAAATAAGCCAGTGTGCAGCTTAAAACATTGTCTGATCATTTTTCTTCCTCTCTGTGATTGTACAGATGTTTCCCAGCACAGGTGGGTTGCTACCATTTTCTGAAATCAGATAGAAGTGATTGATTTTATTAAAACAGAAAAACCAATAGACAAACCTCTACCAGACAAAAACCCTGAGTTCATGTGATGTAAGGTAATTTATCTGTGTAATGTAATCTCCAAGTGAGGGTTTGCAGTCAGTGTGTTCAAGGACAGATAAATTGCCTTCAGAACTTGAAGTCTCTAGAAGACTTTTCATCACATTTTTCATTCTCTGCTGGATGTATTTGAAAGTCCCCTCACCCCTCCTTTGATGCTGTGTGCGAAGTAAGGTGGGTGGCACCAAAACGCAACCAGTCAGAAAGAGGTTCTCAAATACAATCTAGTAGTTTTTCACCTGCAATAGCAGAGACTGTGTGGGTGATGAAAGATGATGTTAGATAGCACCGTGTGACTTTGTTTCAGAGGATTAGGAAAAAAAAATATCAGGTACTTTTGCTATTAATAAGATACATTTTACTCGATTTTTATTTTTATGTTAAAACTATCAGTGACTTTGGGTGCCTTGTAACTTCAGGTAAACCCAGGATTTAGTTGTTCACTGCTATATTCAGGCAGCAGCAATGTGTGTCAAGCAAGGATTGATTTTGCATTACTGAATTTCAAGTAATTAAGATTCAATTGCATTTTTTAATTCTAAAGTAAATGAAAATAGGAGAAGGGGTCCTGCTCTGGAGGAAGAAAGTCAGGCTGTTTGTTGGAATGTTTGATTTGGATGGTGCTCAAGAGAGGAGATTCTTGGTAGAAAATATGCTTGAAAATAAAGCCACCGCATTGCTGCACTTTAACTTCTTAGTTGCCAAGTGAGAGATGTAAGTCAGTAATTTACTGCATTTCCTCTTATTTACTGTATCTCATCTAAGCCTTCTTGGTTGCCCTTCTTACTTTCTGACTTTAGTTACAAATGTACTGTCAAACCACTGACAACCAGTTTTAGAGTAATAACTGGGAGGGAGGCTTCTAGGTCGAAGTGAGTACAGTGTTATAAAATAGGTCACAGGCATAAAAAAGTGAATCAAAACAGTCAGATTTACCAAAAAAGGACCTCTATTTCACTCTTATCTGCCTGGTAAGGATAAATATGTTCTGGTTTTGTGCCCACAGAGCCCCTCTACAAACACAAATGTAATGAGATGACGAGAAATAGAAACCCTCTTTTGGTACTTGCTTTAACATTTTTAGAGCTTCAAAACAGATGAAAATCAAAAAAGATACTGTGGAAAGCAAGAAATACATGTCTAATTCTAATGGAAGAAATTTGCATACAAAGTAAGATGTTCTGTGCCATGAAAAGTATGTGCTGGGCAAACTCATGCATGTTATCCATTAATTTTAATTTGGAGAGACCTTCAAATGAAGAAAGATTAAGAGGAGAAAATGGCAAATGCTTTATTTTCCTTCAGCTCCTAAAACATTCCTTAAATGCAACTTAGTGTAGATTATCCATCATTGCTCAGAATAGAGTATAAACCAGCTCCAGGGCTCCTTTTACTATACTGTAACTTATCTTTGCCAGAAATTGTCACCCCCATAACAACTTAAAGTTTTCCCTTGGCTACATTCTCACAAACAGTAGCCAGGAAAAATGATTTACTGTGTCTGCAGAGGCAACACCAGAGGAAGAGGTCTCTGTTACAGCAGTGCTGTGACGAGCACAACATGCTGATTTTGCAGTGCTCCCCACACACAACACAAAGCAACTACTCTCCAGAGCCAGGTTTGCTGATGGAGTGGCTGCAGCATTGCAAATGGTATTTGGGAGTCTAGGGACAGTAACGTTATTGCAGGACCCTTTGTTGTGCACTGAATGTGCTTTTATGGATCTTGATCTATTTTTCTTAGCACTGTAGAAGCATGGATGTTTCTGATACATCACTGGTGAGCTCATTTACTAGCTATGATATTCATCTTCCCCAGTTTTATGCTGTCACAATGGACCTTGCTGTTGTTAGGGTCTCAAGGGACCTCTCCTCTTAGGCCTTCCACCCATGGTCTAGGACCTCATACAGATTTAATTTTCATGATTTGCTCAGTTGCCTTTTCTATGTGTCATGGCCTCCAGATTTGTTTCTGTACTCCTTGTCTTGTAGTTCATTTTTCAATAAATTTTTCTGTTCTATGATCAAATTTATACGCATGCATCTAGGGACTTCTGCAACTTGGCGACAGTTTCCCTCTGTTGAAGGGCTGATATCTCACAGCCTTTGCATCAAGATCAATGCTGAGCTGCGGAAATGACCAAACCTATTTCAAAAGTTCAAAGTAGGCAAAATTTCTCAAAAGAAAAATCCATCAATAAAGTTTATATCAATACGCAGAGATCAATTCAGAAGCTTCTTCAGCAAGTAGAAACTGTCTTTTCATAAGTTATTTTTCATAGAATATATACTTTCAGGTTACTGCTTTCTATATTCTTGACTTTGATTTATTGTTTGGATAATAACAATAAAAAAGAACATTTAGAAGATTTTAAATGTCTGACAATTATTTAGTTCTCAATTATGCAAAAAAAGGCAAGGAACCATCTGGATTATTTGTGTGACAGCATAATTATAAACAGTAACAAGTTTTTGTAGATGTCCATATACTTGAGATTTGAGATTTTACCTATGAATTTCAGGCTTTGCCAACAATTTAGGAGCCAAAATTATGGGTCCATTATTTCTCATTCTGTATCACAGAGTCAAAAAATTGCAGGGGTTGGAAGGGACTTCAAGAGATCACTGAGTACAATGCCTCTGCTAAAGCAGGTACCCTCCAGTAAGTCACACAGATAGGTGTTCATACTGGTCTTGAAAATCTCTATAGGAGACTTCACAACAACTCTGGGTAGCCTGTTCAAGTCCTCCATCACCCTTATCATAAGGAAGCTCTTCTGCATGTTTGTACGGAACTTTATATGTTCAAGTTATAGGCCATTACTCCTTGTCCTGTTGCTATACCTATGTCCTATGCACTACTAAGAGGAGCCTGGCCTCATCCATTTGCCTCTCATCTCCTTCTAGATATTTTTAAACAGTAATCAGATCCCCCCTCAGACTTCCCCAGGCTGAACATACTCAGGTTACTCAGCCTTTCCGCATAAGGAATATGTTCCAGATCAAAGTCTTTATCACCTTTGTGGCCCTCCGCTGCATTCCTTCCAGGATATCCATGTATTTTTTGAACTGGGGAGCCCAGAACTGGACACAGTATCATAAATGTGGTCTCACCAGTGCAGAATAGAAAGGGAGGATCACCACTCTTGACCTTTTGGCCACACTCATCTTAATGCATCTTAGGATACCATTGACCTGCTTGGCCATGAGAGCACACTGCTGGCTCACAGCCAACCTGTTGTCCACCAGAACACCCACGTCTTTCCTTCTCCACAGAGTCTCTCTACAGCAAGTCGTCCCCTTTCCTGTACTGATGCATGCGGTTATTCCTTCCCAGGTGCAAATTCTACACTTGTTCTTGTTAAACCTCATGAGGTTCCACCTTGCTCAACTCTCCAGTCTGTCTAGGTCTTGTTGAATGGTAACACTGCCTTCTGGTATGTCAGCTACTCCTCCCAGCATTGTATCATCAGCAGGCTTCGTGAGGGCAGACTCTTTATCCAGGTTGTTGAAGATGTTGAATCAGACCAGACCCAGCACCAAATCCTGAGGAACACCACTAGTTACAGGACTCCAAACAGACTGCACCACTGATGACAAACTTCTGAGCTCCACCAGTCAGACAATTCTCAGTCCACCTCACCATTCACCCATCTATTTCACACTTCCTAAGCTTACCTACAAAAATGTTATGGGAGACAGTGTCAAAAGCCTTGTTGAAGTCAAGGGATACAACATCCACTGCTCTCCTCTCATCTACTCAGCCAGTCATGGGAACCTAAAAGGCTATCAGACTGGTCAAGGAGTATTTCTCCTTGATGAATCCACGTTGACTATTCCTGATAATCTTCTTTTCTTACACTTGCTTGGAGATGAATAAGTTATTCCATCACTTTTCCAGGGACAGAGACTGGCCTGTAGTTTCCCATATCCTCCTTCTTGCCCTTTTTGAAGACTAGAGTGATACTGACTGTCCCCCAGCCTTCAGGCACCTCTCCCATTCACCAAGGCCTTTCAAGGATGATAGAGAACTCAACAATCACTTCCGCCAGCTTCCTCAGCACATGTGGTTGCATCCCTTTGGGACAGACTTGCGTGCAATGATTTTGGCTAGATGCTTTCTGACCAGATCCTCTTCAACCAATGGGAAGTTCTCCTTTCTCCAGATTCTCTCTCTTACTTCCAAGGTCTGGGAATATGAAATATTCATTTATAGCATTACAAAGTCTTACCAGAACAAGCTGGTTAAGTATTGCTCTTTTCAAGTGTGAAGATGCCTCAGCACGGAGTTCAACATTTACTAATCCTTAATTATTTTGACAAAATTCTTTATACACAGGCAAAACCATAAACAGAAGCAAAGAAAAAGAGTAGGTCTCCAAAATTCTCCTGGAGGATGTTACGCCACATTTGAATCTGATCAAACTGAGTGATGAGAGCTACTCCTTTAGTAAAAATGGAATCTCAGGTTAGGAAACAGCAGAAATAGGTATAGAAATGGGAATTAACACCTCATTTTACCACATGAGGCTGAACTGCTTCTGGCATATCTCAGGAACTGGAAATGAGAAAGAAAGACTCACTTTCATCATGAAAAACAAATCAAATAATAACAAAGCAAAATATGCTCAATGACTAGCAAATAGATCAGTAATGAAAGTAAGGGTATTCTCCCTCTCCCTCTTTTCTTCATTTTTAATCAATCAAAAACTCCGAGTTCAGCAGATTTACATTTAATTTTCCTCCCAAAAGGGAGTTGCAACTGGACTTCTAAATTACCTTCTTCATTTCTAGCTGAATTTCCATGTCTTCTTAAATACCTTGTATCCCTCAGTTGTCAAGAATATATTAGCCATGAGAGGATCATGCAAAGACCTTTAAAAATATGTTTTTGACAAGTTATTCTGCTCTGTTTGATAAAAATGTAATCATAATTGTGAATAATATTTATTGTATGCTGCACAAACTAAGTGCACTTTGAAGGTGATTTTGCCTCTAATGTCCCACATAATGTGCAGTTCTATAGCTGATATGTTTGGCTGATTAGATTTCCAAAGAATATTAGTTCCTTTAAAATTTTTACCAAGCTCAGTATCTTACTCTGGGGTTTTGCTCTGTATCTAAAAGGGTTGCAAAGTCTAAAATGTAGGCTCTTGTCAAGGCAGTTAAATCAGTTAGGCTAAGTATCTTGTTACTTTTCTTAGCTGATGGAAGAAATCAGGGACTTAAAGAGCTAGAATGCCTCCACTAAGAATGACAACTTGCCTTGACTTAGCCAGAAAGAGATACTGAACGCAGATATGTCTCTCTGCTGTCTGCTCAAGGTTCAGAACAAGGAGGCAATGACAACCAGCTGGTGTATTTATGTTATTTAAAACAGCTTTTATGAAACAGAAATGGACAGCCCCTACCACAGAAAACAGAAAACAGATAACAGAAAATGCCCCTACCACCAAGCTATATGGTAGCCCAAACAGGGAAGCAATTTAGTGCTATCAGTGAAGTATGGCTGTGGTGGAGCCAAAAACTATGTTCCTGACAGAAAAGAAAAAACGTGGAATATGACTGCTTCTCCCAGTTTGCAGCTCAAGAGCATTGTGATAGTAGATGAAAAATCTGGCTTCTCAGATATACAATCAATGTTATTTTTGTCTTCATACAGTCTTATGGAAGAACCAACAGTCTTTCTTTTGGAAAGGTTGGTCAGGCTGTTGCTCATTCCTTCTTTCTAACTGAGCAATTGTCAAATTCTTCACTTCATAGCATCAGGCCTTTAGCTGGTGAATGACTTACCAGAACGGTATGGACATCCTCCGGTAGGATGGGAATTTCAAATTACTCTCCCCAGACTGATGAGAAGATTTATGTAATCATAGTGACAATATCCCATGTTAATATTCATTAACCTTGTGAACATTATGAAGTTCAACAAAGCACAAGTGCAAGGTTTTGCACTTAGGTCAAGGTAATCCCAGATATGTCTGCAGATGGGAGAAGAACTCCTTCAGAGTATATTTACTGAAAAGGACCTAAGGATCCTGGTAAATGAAAAAATGAACAGGAGCCAGCAGTATGCATTTGCAGCCCAAAAGGCCAAAGGTATTCTGGGTTCCATTAGAAGAGAGGTGGCCAGCAGGGGAAGGGAAGTGATTGTCCTTTGTGAGGCCCCAGCTGGTGTACTGTGTCCAAGGCTGGGGCTCCCAACACAGGAATGTTGTGAAGTTTTTGAAGAGGGTCCACAAAGATGATCCAAGGGTTGGGGCACCTCTCCTGTGAAGATAGGCAGAATAAGATTAGATGTTGGGGAAGTTTTTTACTGAGAGTGGTGAGGCGTTGGAATAAATTGCTCAGAGAGATTGTGGATGTCCCATTCCTGGAGGTTCCATTCCTTAAGGGCCATGCTGGACGAGGCCCTGGGCAATCTGATATAGTACTTGATCTAGAGGCTGACAACACTCCCTGTGGCAGGGAGGTTGGAACTTGATGATGGAACCTTGAGGTCCCTTCCATCCAAGCCATTCTGTGATTTTATGATTAAGATCCTACAAGAAAAAAAAAAAAAAAAAAAAAAAAGTTATGTTTGATTTCCTGAGAAGAAGCACATGACAACTTATCTCAAGAGAGGCTGCTGAACTTTGAGTCCCAAGGTGTCTTTTGTGTAGCCAGGTCCTAGAAAAATGCTGACATACATATTTACTAGCACAGCTCCATGCACACCTTTCTCTATTTCTTTCCTCCCGGTGGGGGCTTTCTCTGCCTCTTGCTACTGTCAGTCCTAATCTGGGGAGCCCCTCTCGCTCCATTTGCACAACCTGGACAGGAGGCTACCTGCTATGGCTCTTCTGTGTGGTGTGAAAGCTGAACCTCCAGGAACTTGCTCAGATATGTGGGTGTGGTAAATGCTGTTGGATTCACCTGAAAACATCAGACTTTTTTGTACAACTCTCACATAGAAGCTCTTGCTTCCTATATACCCATCTTGACATCAGCATCAATTGCAACACATTATCTGTGTTCTCAGCTATTTTGTGTGTGTGTGTTTGGGTTTTCTTTGGGTTTTCTTAGCCAAAATCTGGAAGAACTGAGAAGAAATTTCATAAGAAAGCCTAAGGGTATACCAATTCTGTGATTTCTATTAGACATATCCTGAGTTAAGACTAGCAATGAGCTGAGGCATGGGTTGCACTTAACCCTTAGTTAAGATTTGCCAAAACTTGTAGCACTTATAATGCAAATATATGCCCCATATCATTAGAAAAGTGATGGCTTTCAGGCAGCAGCAAAAAATTCTACAGGATTCTTTAAAATATTTAAATGAATATGCCTTGTCAGTTTTATAACCTAACATATAATTGTCAGGATCATTAGGGCTTTACTGAAGAAGTGTGATATATGGTGTCACAACCGTAGACCCACATGTGGCATAAAGTGTGGTAAAAAGGTGGACAGTGGCAACTATCTTACTGAACAAGCAACAAGTAAGATCAATAAAGCAGTCTACTTGTATGAAAAGTGGGTGAGGGATATGAAGAGGAAAAATACAGCTTTTAAGGTCATGGTGATCCGTAGTGAATGGAAATGAGTTCTTTACTGTTTTGTCTTTTATTTCTGCCTCAAGTATGAAAACAGAATGAAGCCAAAATTAAGTAATGAGGTCATTCTGAGCCTTGAACTTTTGAAACTTTGTCCACCATTAAATATCAGTAAGTACTGTTAAAAAGTATAGTCTTAAAGTTCATTGGTAGAAAAACAAAACAAACCATATAATAGAAAATGTCTCTATAGCAAAGCATTTAGAAGGAGGAGATAATTTCCATTGAATTGTCAGAAGAAAAGAAACAAAGAGCAGATAGCCAATAAATGCTTTTACATAGTGCGCTAATATGGGTTAAATAGCATATATACTCATCTTATTTGTGAATATAACACGTTTACTGGATATATCGTCTCTAATCACTTGAAGATTTTATTGCAGAAACCCACTTTATGCTTAGATAAAAATCAAACAAATAAGTTACATACATTTCTAAGTCTATGAAATGAAGATTTGACTGCATTTTTGAGGCAAAACAACTTTTTCTTTTTCTTTTTTTTTTTTTTAATTAATAATCACATTTTCAATGTTGGCATTTTTGGCCTAATAAAATAAGCATTTCAAATTTCAGTTCATGCTTAAAAATTGGCAGTCTGCACAAGACAGACTGAGTGACTCCACTTCAAACAATATAATGAAAAAAATATTAAAATAATATATTTAAAAGCTGTGTTTAGCATTAACTTTGCCATTGTAGAGACTGGCCATGTACCCTGTGGACGTCACCAAAGCTGTCTTGGTAATCAGACAGAATTGTGTGAGTCTGTAAGACTGAAGACAGTAATAAAACTCAAGACTTGGTGCCATTCCTGCATCTTGGAGGATGATCTGAGTACTTCTATGAGCAATTTCTTCCTTCCGGCATGTGAAGATGTCTAATACAGGAAAAGTTATTTCAAAACAACAATTTGATCCTAAAGTGCAAAGTGAATAATTACAGTGTAGTCACAGCATATGTCCCTCTCGTCCAACAGCACATGGAAAGAGCCAGATTCAGGAACTAAGACCTCCCACGCACCCAGCTTGCCCTGGTCCCTCCTGTGTTCCAAGAGTCAGTCCAGCAGGAATTCTTCACAGCAAAGTGTCACAAGTATCTAACACAGTTCAGAAGTTCAGGAATCAGTCTGCAGACTCCTGGATCTCAAACTCATATGGACGTTTGTTCTTATTGTGGTTTAATTGAAACCCTTAACTCTCGCATGACACTGAAGCAAGGATGTCATTTGCAGATGTAATCCTGCAGCTCTAAAGCTGAGTGGAGAGTAGTGACAGAATCCAGAGACTAGTTTAGACACAGATGTGAACTCTTCAGAAAGCAGTAATTCTTTACAACAAAAGGAAGCCCACATGGAATGCTACAGTTACCATAATATTGTGTGTTAGATTTTCTTGCCATGCTCTGAAACTGTGATAGCAAAATGAGTGCTTGACAAAATGCAACCTATCTTTGACAAAGAGCACACAACTGACCTTTTACATGCATTTAAAGGGAATGCATATACAGTACAATAATGTTGTTGTTAGGAGACAAAGCGCAAGCACTGATCAGTGACCCCTTACCCAGTGTACAGCTGGTGATTGACTTCATTTCAACTCCACCTTCATAGCTCATATAACATATTAAATATATATATATATGATTCCCTGGGAATGTAGCAAGCCAATAAACTGAAACAAAGCCTTGCATTGCTCTTTCTTCTCTAGCTTCCGAGAGGCAGTAACTACTGCCCGAGTAACTGTCCTGTGCATGACTTGTGCTGTCTCGTGCACTGAAACTGCTTGTGGTCTGTAACAAGTTAGAATGCAGTCACAGACAGTTCTCTAATACACATACTCAAAGAAAAAGAAATTAGGTTTTACGTGGTCAATGCCAGAACAGTTCTGGTACTTTTTAACTTCTGGAATCTTTGGCTTTGCAATGTTATATTCCTTTAACACCTTTCAGACTGCTTTTCTAAGGTTTAAATTTTAAAATGCCATTTCTATTACTCTGGTTTTGTACTGACTTCTGCTTTCTAGGGCCTATTATTGGCATTAAAAGTCAAGTCCACACAACACAGCATCCTACATCCATCTACACATACCGAAACAATCAGTGAGCATTTACATCCCAGGAATTTGGGTGGAAAATACTGTACTTGTGTGACTATGTTCAAAATTGCCAAATCCAGCTGAAATATTTCAGTGTTAGCTCTTAGCTCTGGATCAGAAGCTGCATAGTGGCAGATGTAGAGATGCAGAAGGGCTAAGTTGTTTAAAAGAGCTTAGCTGATATATTACATATGTGAAGGACAATGAAACAATAGAATTACTGAGTTCATTTCTACAAGTAAGCAAGTGCTCAGCCCGTTAACTCATCCCTGGACTCCTTTACAGCACTGAGTCTAGCAGTTCTGTAGCTAGAAACACTCCTCATTCCAAAAACTAATATTTAGGATATGGAACAGATAGTTAGACCAGTTACAAGTGCAAGGACATTTTTCACTATAAAGAATCCAGTTTCTCAGACTGGCTGAAATTGCAGAAAATAGCCAAGGCAGTAGGCATGTCTCTGGAGTGTAAGCAGAAAGGAACTGTTGAACCTACCTGACATTTAACTAGCCTTACTGGCAAGTGGAGATTCATTTGCTGATGTAAAATAGCATTATGTCATTTTGGATGCTTTGTGGTATCCTGTCAGACATCCAACTGATTTTGTAGAAGAGTCCTCTATAGATTCTATATCATAAGTACCAGTCCCACACAGCTGTCTTGAATATCTTAGCACAACTTAAATGACACTACATGCCTATGTTTAGGCAACTGAATCTCAGCCAATGTAATATTTTCCTTCTTTCACTAAATCAAAACTTTGGCATCATTGTTGGTGTTTTTTTTTGTTGTTGTTGTTTTTTGTTTTTTTTGTTTTTCTTTTAGAGGACTAACTCAGGATGTATAAATGTCTGGAATTTATTTCTTGTCTATTGTGGGAATCTTTGAAGACATTCTCTTTGTGTAGCCAGATTTTCTGCTGACTAACCTGGCTGAGTACAGATACAAAGAATCAGCATTTTGCTCTGCTGCAGAAGGGAAGGCTAAATATTCTTTCCCAATGAGTAGCCTCATCACTGTTTTAATAGCTACTAAGTTGAACTGAAGAATATGTTTAAATGAAACAGCACACACATACAGTAAATACAGCTGACTTACTCTTTGATGCTGGCTTTGGAAAAGAATTGGGAATTTCTTTGAAAGGGAGCATAAATAAATAAATAAATAAAAATACTGATGTTAACAGCTGTAACTGTTGTACTGTTTACAAATGAGGAAACTAGAAGGACCAGATTTTCACCTGACTCGAACTCACTAACAGTTTTGTGTGAATTGTGAACTTGCATAGAACAACTTGCTAACTTGCTACCTTCTCTCATATATAGCCATGTAAGTGCTTGCTTACTTTTGATTTACTTGTCTAATTTGTGGACACAGAAACTGCTACTATAAGCTGTATTTATGGTAACTCTAACATAATATATCACCCAGAAATTTACAAATGTCAGTGGTATAATCCTCTGTAGTATGAGAAGTTTTCACTGATTGCAAAACACAGCCCAGCATTTACTGTTATTTGTCTAAGAGAGAACTGTTAAGCATGCAGTTACTGAGATAAATTAATTCATATAGCTAATGAAAGCAATAAGAAATTCAAAGTTCACATGAAGAAAAATTGTTTTCCCCACTACTTTTTAAATTTCTTACTAGCATATTTCTCTATCTACTAAGAGGCTTTTGAGATAAAGTTTAATAAGTGTTTTAATAGTGTTTACAATTCAGCTGATCAGTTGTAATATCCCCTTTTGAAGATATTCAAATAAACATTATAAATATGTTTGTTATTAACATGTGGTGCTGATAGAAGGAGAAGACTTAATTCACTGTGTTATTTATGCAGCAAAATATCCTAATGGCTCCCAGACTAAGATGAAAAGCTTTTGTGGCACCATCCATGTATTAGATAATGTCTTGGCACTTTCTCTATTATACTGTTAAAAGTAAATATAATGATTAAAACAGGGTGGCGTCTGGTGCATTAAGATGCATTCTTGGTCTGTGCTTGTTTCCAGGACAGACCCACCCCCTACTGGCAAGAGGCTTTTTCACACAGATTTGAAAGAGAAATAGAGCCCACAGAGCAGGGGTTGATTCAAATCCTGTTGAAGCTAATTGATGGGTTTTAATCAAGCTGACAAGTCCCAGCGGTTGTGCACAGGTGACATATAAAGGAGCAGTACTTGCAATGGCAAGTACCTGCCATTAGACAAATAAATGAGAGTGCTCTGGGGACGTCTTATTTCTGAGAAAAAAATCAATCTTTTCTCTCATATTGTTTTTATCTGCAGAACACTTCCATTATTTTTTCTCTTACTGTTGTTGTCCTTTTTTACCTTCCCGTGCAAGATATGTCTCACCTCTCTGTCTTGTTGCCTTTCAGAAAAGCTGAAACAAGCAGGTTCAAACTGACTGTGAAAATGAATTTTCATTACATGTTGTAGCTAACCACCATAAATATTAAATGTATGAAACAGAAGAGAAGTTTTCATCGTGGTATTTCAATAAATACAGGGTGAACAAACAGGTGAATATTTGGACCCTGTGGTAAGCCTGAGGTAAATGGCAAAGAAAGATTTTCTTCATATTTGGAAAGAGTGAGCTAATATGCAGAGGCATTTGCCTTAAACATAGGAGCTGTTTTACACACTGTGTCATTCAGGCTGGTGCTCCCATTTCCTGGTTTACACGAGCACTCCCTACTCCATGGCCTGCATACCCAGACTGCCAACAAAGCCACGTTGAACTCACAGCATGGAAACCTCCTGGGGCATTCTGGATCAGCCACCAAGCTGCCGGGAGAACTGGACACACCAGGGCCACTACATGGCTCTTGTAAGATGGAGTCACCAGCCAGGAGGGCGATAGGTCCTTGGCTGGGCAATAAGGGACAGGATGTTGAAAACCATTTGCTCTTCCTAGATAGATGTTCTTGTTTTGGCTGGGATAGAGTTAATTTTCTTCATAGGAGCTGGTAGGCAGCTGTGTTTTGGATTTATGATGAAAATAGTGATGGAATAAAACTGGGAGAAAGGAGGAATGGGAGATGTTTGTAGTGATGGCATTTGTCTTCCCAAGAACTGTTATGCATGATAAGCTCTGCTTTCCTGGAAATGGCTGAACATCTGCCTGCCAGTGGGAAGCAGGAAACAAATTTCTTATTTTGCTTTGCCTGCACATACAGATTTTGCTTCTCCTAGTAAGCTGTCTTTATCTCAACCTAGAAACTGTCTTTATCTCCCACACTTTTACCTTTCCGACACTATTTTTGTCCATATGTCCAAAACAAAATTCTCCCTTAGTTGCTCACCAGGATTAAACCACAGCAGTTGTTTCTGGAGCTTTTATTGCTGTCATGTGGTATGAGATTTCACCTTATTTTGGGTTCGCTGTCCTGGCTGTATCTCCTCCCATCTCATTGAGCATGCTCAGCCTAGCTGTTGGCAGGGCAGCAGGAAAAGCTGACTTGTCCTCTCTGTGCAAGTACTGCTCAGCAGCAACTAAGCATCAGTGTGTTATCACCACTATAACAACACACCATAAATCCAAAACAGCATCATATCAGTTGCTAACTAACTCTAACCCAGTCAAAATCAGGACTGCAGAGAGGACATTCATGCAGCTGAATGGAAGGTGGTGTGCTCTGGGGAAGAAAAGGGAGGGCAGAGAGGTGTTGTCACTCCTACCAAACTCATGCCCTGCGCAGCAACTGCAAAGATAGGAAGTCCTTCCCCAAGGCTGAGAATGTAGCTTTTTTAAAAATATTATTTTATTTTATTTTATTTATTTATTTTTTTTTGCAAAGATATGTTTCTACTTCCTTTAATCAGTCAGAAAATAACAGGAGCTGAGCTGGAACAATACAGTTTTTAAAAAACCTTGCAAGTATAGTACACAGTTTCCAAGGCCAGTGTGAATATTTTGGCTGTCTTTATGGGCTGAAGAATGTGTTCTTGTGGTGGCTTTTGATATTGCAATCAGTAGTAGTCAACCTAAACTCACAAAAGGATGTTAGCAAATGATATTACCCCACCTACTTGTTGCATTAATTTCCAAAAGCATCTAAATCACCAGAGATCTCTTAAAGCAAAATTTTAAATTTTGTACTATTTCATGGGAGACCAACTGAGTGCTGTTATGGATCTGAAATAGGTAACCATCTAAAGATGCACAAGTCTGTATTAGTTTTGGTAATTTAATAAAATTATCCAAATTTTTACTCATTGCTTTCAACCACAATCCCTTCTTTTATTTGTCAGATTCAATTCAGACAACGCACATTGCCAGCTCATTTGTTTACAGGTAGATCAGGCTGGAATGAAAAAAAAAAATGTCTTCTTGATGAAGGATAGTTGTTTTAGTAAAGCATAAATATTCTGGGAGGATGTATGGCTCTCAACGTAGCTTGTCACTGAAAATTTTTCAAGTGCAGAATAATCTAATCATTTTTCACCAGAGATTTTGTAAACAATAAAAAGAAATACCTGCTTTTAAAAAGAGTTAAAATAGAATTTTTGACATATCTACATTTTGTGAAATTTCTTGATTCCGTTCAAAATTAAATATAATGTAACAGGATACCTGAAAGGTGTAGAAAAAAACAAAGTTATTAACTTATGGACAATTCTATATAATGATGTCATATTATTTAAAATAATAAAACCTTTACCTCTCTCTTATCTGAAAGATAACAACCCAGGGGAAAGAGAAAGACGCAAAATCACGAGAAGGATTGTGGTAATTATTCTCTAACGTCTTTTTCCTTAGCATTATTTATTGATGATTTTTCTAATGCTTTGAGTTTGTCAGCAGTCAGACAGATAAATACACAGTACATAAATTATATGTATGTTAGCTGCCTATAAGTTATATATCTAGTTCAAAATTAGTTATTTCCACAGTCAGTAAACAGGGACAGAAAGTGAGAATGGTTGAGTGAGACAACTCCAATGGAGTAGTGGAGGAGATTAAACAACCAGCTTAAAACGTGCATCAATGTTATAGGTGCCTGTAGATGGGTGAAATGAATTCACCTGTCCTAATGCGAATCTCAATCCGATGATCACTGCATATAATCAGTGCAATGAAAATCCTTTGTCTTTTCTGGAAATTATTATTATTATTAGTGGTAGTACTATTATCTAAATTACAGGAAATGCACTGCTAATTCCAAAAAAGTAAAGTAAAACTGTCAATGGATGGAAAAGTTCTGTGCTTATATATTTATATGCCTCAACAGAAACTTTAAAAATTGATCTGGGTACAGTTTGGCACTGAAAAATTTATTCCAGTTATTTAGAGGATCATTATTTCATATTACTATCTAAGACTATCTTTGGAAGAGTAACGCTGTATACCATTAGCATATCCTTCTGAAATAACCTTCTTACTTCTTATTAAATATACAACTAATCTAAGAGCTCTTACATATAGAATCAAGGCCTGAAAATGTTCTCCTTTTATCAGTGATCTAATGCTGATGGACAACACATGGCTAACTTTCCTCTCAGTATTTTCTTGTTTTGCTATCTAAGAAGAAAATACATAGTAGGTTTGTTTTTGTCTTATGTAGATAATAATGTCCACAGCCCCCTCCTACTGAGATATCATGTTTTGAGTTTGAAAGGACCTTAAAAGTCACCTACTTCCACTCCCCCTGCCAGTGGCAGGGACACCTTCACTATTCAGGTTGCTCAAAGCCCTATCCATCCTTGATTGTTTCCAAGGATGGTATATACACAGCTTCACTGGGAAGTTCTGTTCCAGTACCTAATTACCCTCATAGTGAAGAATTTCTTGCTTATATTTAATTTAAATCTAACCTCTTTCATTTTAAAGCTAGTAGCCCAGGTCTTATCAATACATGTGCCTATAAGAGGTCCCTCTCCAGCTTTCCTTAGATACTGGAAAACCACATATGGTCTGCCCAGAACCTTATCTTATCCAGGCTGAATTAACTCTCTGAGCCTGTCTTCATAGGATAGATATTTCAGTCCACTGATAATCTTTGGCCTTCCTCTGGACCCACTCCAACAGTTCCATGTCCTTCTCGTGCTGGGGGCCCCTGAGCTTAATGCAGCACTTCAAGTACTACAAGAGTGCAATAGAGGAGAATCACCTCCCTCAACCTTCTTTTTTTGATGCTGGTAACAGATCTTTTGATGCAGGTTGTCTTTCTAGGCAGCTTACTCCAGAAAAAAATTTCTAACCTTGGAAAGAAGCATCAAGACTTGTTCATTATACAGTGTCTCCTCAGATTATCGAGCCATACATACAGAAATAAAAATGTACATAGCTTCCACCTGGGGATTCAGCTCAACTAAATTTAATCAGCTCAAAGCTTGAGGCATTTAATTTAAGCAGGTTGTCCACTGTAGTGAATAGAGGAAGATTGGCATCTCCATGAAGGGATTTTTGTTGTCCTCAGATGTCTGACATGAGCAGTATAAATTGCCATTTAGAGATGCCTTTGTCATTCACTGTGAAGAGTACCCAAACAATAAACCTAAGCTAGATAGTAAGCTTTCAGATACATTGAACTAAGTAAAACAAATCATCATAAGTGCTATATAAGAATAGGGGGGCATAAGAAGCCATGTTTGAAATTAAAGACGCAGCGAATCTGTTCTTGTCCCTTTCAAGAACACAGCCAGGAGGAACCTAGATGTGTCTTCTTTATGTGATATGTGGCTGAAAAGAATACTGCACAAAGGAAACAGAACATATGTTCTGTACTTTGGCATGCACTTACTGTGTTTGTTGCAAGCGTAATACATAAAACGGCTCTTGTTTTTCTGTGTTTTTACTGTAATGTAAACTATTCTTAAATGCAAAGCTTAATTAGATTTTAGATCTACTTTCAGACAGAACTGTGTCTTGGAGAGAAGGGCTTGGAGAGAAGCTATATTTAAAATTTATAATCACAAATCTCCCTGTAGTATTGGGGTGAAGGTCTGCTTATCATGCAGGTGTTTTGGACTGTACATTTCATGTCAAAACAACTTCCCATCACACATTTTTCTTTTTCCACTTCCTCCCCGTAGTCCTCTTCACCCCACTTCCTTCCCTGAATAAAAACTTCCAGTTGATAAAAGGTAAGTGGGAAGGTAGACATGTACATGGTACATGTTTTACTGAAGTGCAGTTGATCATAATATCCTTTTATTTATTCACTCCTACCTATTCCTGTAAACAAGGCACACAGAAATTTAATGTGCTATTATTCATATTATTTCACATTTTAAAATGCAGTATTTATTGAAGACTTTTTCCCCTCCAGCTTGCTAGCAGATTTAAGATAATGGCTTTCTGCCAAAATCATATTACCTTTGGCCCTAAGCAAAAAGCATAAAAATTGAAATTAAACTAATATCAACTCTCTTTTGACCTTTTGGGCTCTGTGTAAATAGTTAAGTGCTATACTGTGTCTCACACATAGTAGTAGGGGGCTAGCATGATTCAGCATCCTGAAGTGGAATTAAACAGCAAAGCCTTTGCTGCAGATTAGAGACAGAGAGAGCACATGCAAGCACAGGGAAGCCTCGATTATGAAGACATAAATCTGCCTTTCTGGGTTGTGAGGTTTGTGCCTTTCATGAGTATTGATTCTGGCTTCTGTACTTGGTTCTTTCTAATTCTGTTTTTGGTTCTTCTCCAAAGTATTCTCCAAAGATATTTGGAGGAACTTTCTACATGACTTGAGGTACAACTGGAAAGAAAATTTTCCAATTTAGTTTTACAAACAGGAAAAAGATGTACATACATCCTACTGCTACATGCATGCCTATGTTGATAGTCAAACCATTAGGACAAAGTTCAGTAACTGAGGGGGACTTTCTGCTTACAAAGCCCTTATGCCCTTTGTGAGAGTGAGTAGTAAATCCATGTTGCTTTTGACAGCTGATCTCATGCCTGAGTCTGAAAAGAGGTTCCATGTGACAGTACTAGGTTTCACTTACCAGCCATTCTTTGCACTCAGCTCCTTCAGCTCCCTGCCAGATGTGAGAGGTAGTTGACTCCAGAGCACAGTGAGAATGAGCGACAATGCACTGGCTGTGTGGATCATCAACTGACTGGATTTGCTTTGAAGATCAAAGATCTTCTACCACATATCCAAATGCAACTTGGATCCCCGTGCTGATGTCCCCTCACTGTCCTTGATACTTCAGTAGATTTGCTCCTCTCAAAGAATGCAGATTTTTGTGCACTGTTTGTGACTTCTATGCTTTTTCTTCTGCACTAGACTTCAATAGGGTCACCACCTGACTACTGGAGCCACTTGAAAAGGGTTTTGCTATTTGCATTTGTGCAAGAACTTTTCTTGCCTTGATGTTTGCAAAATGTACTGTGCAAAAAGGATTCAAATAGAAGGTATAAAAAGTTGTGTGGAAATTTCCAATTAATCATCTAATCTTAACATTTGTGAGATTATTTGTGCCAGTTACAGCACTAAGTAGGTTGGATAAAAGGCTGTATGTTTTTGAGGAGTGTAAGCACCAATGTTGACCAAGAATTATTTTGTACCTTAATGTATCTATAAGCAATAAGACTAAAGCAAAGGAGATGTCATTTTCATCTGAGTAGGATCCACAAACAGTTAATATGACGTATTTGGTATATTTCAAATTACACTGGACACAAATATTTTCTTGAATATAAACCTGAAATGGCACAATGAAGAATTACATGCCGTCATAATACATAAATTAGAAAGTAATTTGGATTGTCTCTGAGAAGAGCAGATTTTTCTCATCCTCCTGGAACTTTCTGGAGATGTTACATGAACCTCTGAATCAAGATCTTAAATTTTTGGGATTGTCTATGAACTTAAAAAGACACAATAATAAATTTCTCGATTGGCTTTTGAGCCAATTCCAGCACTCACCCACAGAGCAGAAGCAAGGCTGTAATATACTGAGCAAACATGATGGGTTTTCAGTTACTGAGTGGGTAGGATTTCTATTACTGCACCTGTGAAAGGGAGCATGTAGACACACCTTTCTGTGGATGAGATCACTCCAACACTTTCACTCTCAGCCTTGGCAAGAAGAGAAGTGTAAGGAACACCATTCCAACAGCATTAAAAATAAATCATGGGATCTGCTAACTTTCTGTGCCCACCTGTGTGTGAATTCAATTGCCATCAAACTTAAAAGAAGTAGGAGCAGGAGGCAGCATGACGGGGAGAAGAGCTCCATACTGAAATAAAGTTTTTCTTTTCAAAGGAACACATTAAGAAAATAAAATGCATTTCAAAACAAAAATTGAAACTAAGTTCACTGTAACAACATGAAAACAGTAAAACTTGAAGTATTTCCTTAGCACATTTGCTCTAACACTTATTAAAGATATAAACTAAATCCAAGAAAAACAAATTCCAGGTGTGGAAATGTGGTTAACCCATGACTCAGTCTAAATTTAAAGCATAAAATAAAACAGTCACCCTTCATCAATTTACTTTAATTCTAGACAGACATTAAAAAAAAGAAAAAAAGAAGAAAGAAAAGGGGAGAGATCCTTACAATTCTCCACTTCACAGCTGGAGAGCTGAGAATTGCCTGATTGCAAGCTTTATAAAGCAAGCAGAAGTTAAAAAATATAAATAAAAAGAAATCTAAATGTTCCAAGCTTTTTGTGCCTGCGAGTGTGCACAAGCTACATTATACTCAGAATGGTGCCACATGCAGAGCGCTGTAGTGAGATTAAGGTGATGTTTTCTTCCCCTATGTGGACTTGTCAAATCATCAGAGAAGAGAAAAAAGTGTTGACAGCAAACTGCTATTCCCTTCCTACCTAAAAGTCTTGCGTAGGTAGCACATAGCTACAGTCTTAAGGTGGGGGGAGAGATATTGCTCCCAATTCCTGAGGAGGATGGGTCACATGCTCTCATTCAGAGAGAAAATGGAGATGGCACAGGAAAGCTTATATGAAGTTTTCCTGATAAAGAGTCTCTGCTATATAATTTTTTGAGAAGGAGAAAGGATAGAACAGTTGTATGTTTTTCTTCATACAGGCTGAATTGGAAGGTGTCAATCGTAGACCCAAACAGATATTTCTTCTGGAATTTATCCCCTGAATTATTACAGTATTTGCAAACCAAATGAGAACCAGGAGATCTACTGAAAGAGAGATCAGAAGCTAGTTCAGACATTATTAGATTATATATTTCGCAGAACTGGGAGTTTTTACTCTGAGAATCTAAACTGTCATGCTCAGACTTGACATGACATGCTGTTATGGGTTTAACTTTGGCTACACAGTACTGTTGTAAAAATCTAGATCCGAGAAGGACTACAAAAGGTCAGCTAGTTCTCCCAGCCCTTCACCAACTCCCAAATCTTCAATTTCAGTCTATTCTTTCTCATCTTATCTACCAGAAACAATTACAGTGTCATCAATTTAAAGTACTGGTAAAGACTTTGACAATTCTGTGATACAGTGGGAAAAAAAATCAGAAGGTTATTTCAAGAAATAAAGACAGTTGTTGAATGATGAAGATTTGAGTAAAAAAAAATGCAGATGGCATTTTAAAAGCTGTGCAAAGACATCACTGTGTCACTCACAGTGATGATATGAGCAAAACTAGTTTTTAAGGCTGACAGAGATGTCATCTGGCTTTAAGTTTTCTGTGCTTTAAATTTTAATTCATTTTCATTTAACATTTTGACGAAGTGTTTGGAAATCAGTAACACTTAATTTTACATGGTCTATCTTAATTTTACAGGTTTACCTTCTTTCAATACCAGATGAAAAACAAACAAGCAAGCAAACAAAAACCCAACTCATCCTTCCAGAATTTCCATGGGGGCTGAGAACAGTAATTAATTCTGTCCAGTAGAGTGTTTATGGAGAAAGGACGTATCGGAGACATACTGATCTTAATAATCACTCATGCATCCAGTCATACAATAAAGGAGCTATTATTTGACTGTGCAACTCTTCCTCTAAGCAAATACACACATGGTGCTCCAATAGACCAAATTTTCCACTTCACATACTTTGTCAGAGGAAGATTCTACCAAAATAACAACTGACTATGCATGTAAAAATGTGGGTTTTTTAAAATCTGTTTTCATTATAGTTACGACCAAAGACAAATATGTCAAAAAAAAAAAAAAAAAAAAAAGGGAATAATCTATTCAGATTTAAGTTTAGATCTCAGTGGATGCATATTGATGTAGTTCTGATTGAAGTACTGCCTGAGGATATGCCAGTGGAGAACCTAACCTGGCATATGTAAACAAGTAAAACCCTTGCTCACTACTGCTTTTCTTAATTCTCTATTTCTGCTTTGATTTCTTTTGAGCTGTCAGAACAAAAAAACAAACAAACAAAACAAACAAACAAAAAAAATAGTCAAGAAAACCTTTCATACAAAAATAAGAATTTTTATACCTAAGCTAACATACAGGTGGTCTCACCTTCATCCTTCTTAACATAGGCATTTGATGTCTGAGACTTCAAATTTAGCAGCTTTCACCTGTAAATAAAAATATTACAACCTAGAGGAAAACAGTATAGCTCTCCATGTCTGCATCTCTTTCTACTAGGAAGAGGAGCCTGGAAGACTGGAGTCAGTGTTTTTATGCCTCAGTTAAATGCATGAAGTTAGAAAGATGGCACTGTATCTTTGTATGTAGGAACATTTTATGATTTGACAATCTTCAAACCCTTCATTCTTGGATTCTACAAAATCTCAGAGTTTGGACATTTTATGTACTCAAAGAAAAAAGCAGACACATGTACATTTCTTCCAAAAATTTCTAGAGGGGAAACCAGCTACAGGGAAACCAACTTCAGCAGTGGTGCAGAAAAAGAGGTCTAGGCTCAATAATCTCCTTATCAGGTTCAATTTATCATTTTTTTTTTCCTGCATTACACATCTTTGTAAAAGAAAAAGTAAGATTCATAGACAAGGAAATAGAGAATTTGAAGAAGGAAGTTTGTAGTGGAAATGCTAAATCATGTCTTGAACAAGTAATTGAGCACCTGGTGGGAAGGCAGGGCCAATCTAGGGGCATGAACTTGAAAGTGCACGCAACGTACCTGAGTGACTGGAAGGGGTGGAGCCGGGATCCACTCCTTCTCAGATCTCATTTAAGGGTTGGCAGTGGAGGGAGGGATATTATACTAGAGGTCCCTGCATAACTGAGGCAGATTCTTTCCTTTGTTTTTGTGTCCACAGCTGCCATATTTGAACATGTCCTCGCTTGCTGCAAACGAGGGCTTTGATATTCTTTTGCTACTGCTGTGGTTTTCATCACATTACAGCATTAAGGAAGTCCGAATCTGTCATTCTGTATTTGGGTCTTTTATCTGGGAAGGAGGAAATCAGTATTCTTGTCTCTGCTCCTAGCAATGTATATAGTCATTGTATATAGAGCAGTCATTGATTAAAAACCATAGGTAATTATGGTAAGAAAGATCAAACCCCTGTTTATTCTCTAGATGCCAGTGTGATCGTTTAATCCTGTTCAGTAGCTAAGTACCAACGTTCCCACTCCTCAAAAGGATAGGAAAGAAAATACAATGAAAAAAAGTTCATCAGCTGGGACAGTAGGGAGAACAGTTACCCTCATGGGCAAGCCAGACACATCATGAAGAAGACTGATGTAAGTTCTTCACAGAGAGAATTGTGAGGTGCTGGAACAGAGAGGCTGTGGATGCCCTGTCTCTGGAGGTGTTCAAGGCCAGATTGGATGGGGCCCTGGGCAGTCTTGTCTAGTATTAAATGTGAAGGTTGGTGGCCCTGCAGTACTTTTCTTTTTCTTTTTTTCTTGTTCTTGTTCTTGTTCTTGTGCCTCGCTTCGCCTCGCCTCGCCTTTTTTCCTCTTCCTTCAACTGCTTTGTAAAATGAAAGGGCTTGGATAAGGTGAAAATGATCAGGTATCTCCTATGAGAAGAACACTGAAAACCTGGGTTCAAAAATGGACGAAAATATTTTCTTGCATCCTTATCTGTGTGTGTGAGCTCTTTGGAAAATGTGACTTTTTGAAGTATTTGTCTGTTTATTATTTTCTACTGTCTAAACCAACTGCTTTTTTTTTTTTTGCCTGCTGTCCAAATTCTTCCCACTTATTGCAGAAAGTCTGCGTGTCTGGGGACATTTGGTTTTAATTACCTTCCTCTTGGTGTATTTAACCTTCTGCTATGTATTGTTAATAACTTACGAAGGCATTATTTAGTATGGAAAGATACATATATGGTTTTAAACTAAGACAGGAGAGGTTAAGATTAGATGTTAGGAAGAAGTTTTTCACACAGAGGGTGGTGACACACTGGAACAGGTTGCCCAAGGAGGTTGTGGATGCCCCATCCCTGGAGGTATTCGAGACCAGGCTGGATGTGGCTCTGAGCAGCCTGGTCCAATGGTTGGCAACACTACACATAGCAGGGGGGTTGAAACTAGGTGATCACTGTGGTCCTTTTCAACCCAGGCCATTCTATGATTCTGTGATCTTTATTTGTGAGACGAAGTGATACAGGTGGAAGAAATGGACAACATCTTTAGTACACAAATCTTTTTCGTTTACCTGATGATTTAATTTTGACTTTTTTTTTTAAAATCAATTTTGTCACTTGATATAATAGATTATATATTTTCCTCATTTTTTTCCTTGCTTATGTCCTTACACCTCTGCAAATTTACCATAAACTTGTCACAGGTATTTCTGAATTGAATGGATTTAAATTCTGTATCAGTAGCTGATAAGTTAGCTTACTGTGTCTCCCTAAAATGTTTTTGCTTTCATGTAAAATATTCACTAATATACATTTATATCACTTTAACCAGTTAAAATCTGTGCAATATAGAAATCTGTTCAAAACTCTTGGTTAAAAAAAAAACAAACAAAAGCAAAAACAGTAATCAAGGAGCATAGCACTTATTTCCCACTGGACAAAGCTATCATACCTATGAGTTATAAACTGGCAAATCAGGAACCTTTCCAATTCTCTCTTGCACTACCAAGGACAACGCATATCTGTGAATGTGACATTTTTCCAAATGATGTCCTTTAGTAATCTGAATACCTGCCTCCTCTCAAACTTGCCATAAATAACCTAGGCTCATTTTATAAATGATTCTTTGTATAATGTAAGCAAAGCAAAGGTTTTTTTTTTTCCCCCCAAGTAATTTCTTTCAGAATCAGGTTGTTCTTTTCATTTGACAATACTAAAATTCCCTCTGCTCTACTGTTTGGAAAACAGAACATTTATAACAAAGCAAAGGGGATGAAAAAAATGTTTTAATAGAAGAGAAATAAGAGAATGAATCTTGCACCTGGCTGTTAAACCAAGTAGTAGAGAGGTGCTTTTGCTCTCTCAATTCTACTTATTTAGTTAGTTATTACTGGGCCAGTAATTTCCAGTGGAGGAACAGTTACAGCCAACTGATCAGTGGTAATGTCTTAAAGCACAGTGGTTCTTTGCCCAGTGAATGCAAGCTAAATCTTTACCTCTGTTTTTTTTTAATTATTTTTATTATTATTTTTTTTATTTGCAAGACAACCATGAGGAATTTGAGAGCAGGATGTAAAATTTCATTGGAATGAGATGCAGAGAAGTTTTATCACAGTTTTCTTGATGCAGAGAAATGAACTTCAATATGAGGATTAATTAATTTCTAAGTAATATTAACTTTCTGGCAATAACAAGGTCTCCTGTTACTTCCCACACTACTACTTGCTCACTGCCACAAACTACAATATATACTGCTTTTTCAGGTAACATAATGTAGTCTTTTTTTGTAGAGTTGACATAGCCAGAAAATGTTTTTAACCTATTTCTTATTGAAGGAAGGAGCTGGTGTTTTCTTTCCCTAAAGTTTGTGCTAAGCAGAATAAATGCATATTCCAAACATTCAATAAACAGAGTTTCTTAAAACTCTTGATTATTCAGTCGGAATGTATTAACTACTATGAATGTGGTTGCTTGTGCCCTAATGCATTTTAACTGATTTTATTGAAATTACTTTGGATCACTGCTTTGTGATATAGTCATTTTTAATTCTTGGAAACTATTTGTATAGACTTTTCCTCCAATGTACATAATATTTATACTTTAGTGACTTGCGTTGTCTTTATGTTTCAAAGAGAGTGATGTGATTTGTTGTCATTTGCATTTAGGCAGCAGTCCAGCTGTTGTCATTTAGAAGGACTATGGAGAATGGTAAATATGATACTGGGAAGACATTATGAGCATGTGGCCACCATGCAGCAGCAAATATGTTCTGGCTCCTGTCTACATTTTTGGCTAATTAAGTCATTTTTATTGGTTCAATAATTTTAGATATTTTCCCTCTCTATATTTAATTCTGGAAATAACCATTATTGCTAGCAATCATTCAGATTTATTACTATATGCACTCACACATAATACACATTTTAAATTTTTGTTGATATTTAGGCTTTCAGTCATGTAAAACAGTCCAAAAAATGCTTCTGGCCACATCTGCCTCTGGTAGTATAAAGACATTATTTAACAATATCCTGTTTTTTAATGGAAATACAATTTACAGTTTCCATCCCACTACCTTCCAACTCCCAACCTGATCAGTGTTGCTGTTCTTCTTCCCTCCAGTTTATTTTGACACAGATGACTATGGACTATGCAGTAAATGCAGTCATTTAAAAATAACCTTTTCCTGACCTCCAAAATAGAAAAAGGTCTTTTTTAACCTGGATCATTTCATTGATTCCACTTACTGCTTGACCCATCAAACTGTTGCACTGGTTGAAAATGAAGAGTAAAGAGCTATTGATCAGAGGCAGGAAGGAGGCAGGAAGTCCATGAACTGATCTCATTTTTTGAGTCCCAGTACCATGAAAGTACGATTGCAGCTGACCTTCTGAGAAATGTGAGAATGTTTCTGTTTGTAACAAAGTATATAACCTTTAGAATTCTTATCACATTATCATGTTATCAAGCTATTGAAAAAGTGATGTAGTGAGAGTTCATGCTTAATTTTCTGCTCAGTCAAAAATGGCCCACTTATTTTGAGGCAAACTGAAATTTGTTTCTTTATTTTGAAATATTTTGATGTCATTGCATGAGATGCACTTAAGGTGATGTAAAACTGACTTACTGACCAGATGATGCTAAGAAGAGAATTTCTTGGGTCTTCCTACTTTTTTGGGAACCTTTCTGCAGATGTAGCTGCATAAAAGACTTAGAGCTGCATAAAAGACTTAGAGCTGCATACAAGTAGAGGCATAAAAAGTGAACTGATAGAGAAGATGTAGTAGGACCATGACTTTAAGCTGCAGCTTAACGTCAAATTGAACCTTCTATTAATATAAAATCCTGCCCTCAATTACAGATTGAGAAAATGGGAGTAATAACACTTTATTCTCTATGCTATTATGGGGATAAACATATTAAAATTCATGAATTGTTTCTGTATATTAGGTACAGGTGCCAGATAGTGATATCACATTCTGATTTTCCGCAGTTTTGTAGTGTAAATTCTAACAAATCCAAGGAAAGAAACTGAACCTTCCAGTCTAACTTCTCTTGTTCACTTTTTTGAAATGTAAACAGAAGTAAAATGCAATGCAGAAAAGAACAAAAGTCTATCCCAGAAAGTTTAAGACAGATTCCCAATTCATATTGATAGAGTTGATAACCAAGAGTAGATTGAGGTTTTAAATTTTCATTACTTGGCTCTATCTCTTTCCAGTGGGATTGTTTAAAAATAAGTCAATTTCCTTTAATAATTCTGTTACTTAACTTCATCTGTGACAACTGAGACTCATATTGTGATTTGCATGGAGATGTAAGTAAATAGCATTGCAGCATCAGTATTTAAAAGAAGAGAAATAAACAGGACGGATATATGAGCTGAATCCTATTTCACCTTTTCTTGAGAACCTTTTCCTCATCAGGCACATTTTTTGGCTGTCCTTGCATTATGCTGCCACATCAGGCTGAAATGATGGCCCTATGTTACCTGCTATTTACTCTTACTGAGTTGTGTTAAGTACAGTACAGTATTGACCATTCACACATTATATATCTTTGCCAGATTTTCAATGTATAAAAATAAGTTTCATGGTGATATGTATGTAATTCTGTATTACACTATTGGACTCTTATCTCTCATTAGTTTATCTTAATCTACGTACTCTAATAATTGACTGATTTTCTCTAAAGGAACGTTGTTGTTTTCAAGATTTACTTTAAAGCAAGTATATAAATGTGAACTAGTGGAAGTCAATTCTTCCTTTTTGTTGTCCTTATAAGTGCTTTTTTTTTTTCCTTCTCTACTTTTTTTGTTTGTTTGTTTTCCTCCTTCATTTGATTATGTTAAAAAATCATTTTGGTAGAATATCTCCTCTAAATATGTCAGAGTCTTTGAGAGAAATGTCTCGAAAATTAGTTCCATGTACATTTTAGGACAGCTTGCTAACAGATGCATTTTTCCATTAGAAATGGTTTTAAAGGATGCATGAAGAAAACAACAAAGCCAAATGAGGCAAAGTTTAAGTGCAAAAAGATGTGTGCAATATTAATGTGTCCAAGAAAAGGGAACAGTTACTTGGAGGAATCCATCCATTTCTTTGCAAAGCTTTTTAGAAAACATATTAGGTACTGTAGATAGAACTTTAGTGTAAATGTGTGCAGCTCTGATGTAATATATTCAATTTCCTAAAGATTTTCAAACTCTGGATCTGGCCAACTTTAGAGTTTCTAAGCACATCTCAAGGAGCTTCATGTAACTTAAGATGAACTGATTGAATTTGTTTTCTCCTTAGCATTATTTGGAATTAAATGCTTAGCAGTGTACTCAGAACTACATCTTTTTGAAGGATTTAAATAGACTGTACCAGAAGACACATATTAAAAACAGTTAAAAGGTATTCCAAGGGAAAAAAAAAAATAATTGTTTTGCCTGCCCACTTTGGCCTCCTCTCCCTTGACCTTTCATGAATGAAGAAAAATTGAACATTTTTTCTCTGTGTGTTTTGAATCTGCTTCTTTCTGCCTGGAACTCTGCAGCTGGAAAACTGGGATGGGAGTGACATCAGAGACAGCTCTTGGAGCCATATAGAGTGAAAGAAAAGAGTTGCATAAATTATATGTGATTTCCTCACACTGGGTTAAAAGAAAATGTAAATCAGTTTGTAATTTGACCCTGAGACTATATAAAGACATATTTAAAACATATTTAAACATATTTAAAACAGCCTCATTTTTCATACCTTCATTTTCAAGTGCAAAGTCTATATTTAGAAGCATTTTCTTTCCTTTCTCTCATGTATGCATGCCAAATCAGAAGGCAAAATTCTATCCTCAATTATTATCTGGGGGGCAGGATATAAACTCAACATGCTAGAATAACTACTGTATTCTTCACAGTAATAGCATGAGATGACAACCATAGCCATTGTCTTTAAATTGTATATACGTATCTAGTTTTTAAAATATTTATTCTTCGTGACTTTATTGACTCATTCAGCATCACACTGGGACATTAAGCAGAGTTGATTGGTCATAGTAAAACTTGTAAACTCATCTTAATGGTAAGGGTTTTTTGTTGGTGGTTTGTTTGTTGGCTTCGTTTTGTTTCTTTTTTAGTTCATAATACTATTCAAAAGCTATTCCTTCTTCTTACCTTGAATTTGTCTTCTAATTTCCCACCCTCCTGTCTCAACTTCTCACTGTTTTTCTTGTCTATCTCTAGTCTTTCTACAGCATTTTGTTCCCTGTGGAAAAGGCACCAATCTATCTGCCAGAGTGATCAGCATCTAAATTAATGCATATTTTGCACCACCTTCTCAAACCCAAGCTTTTGACTTGATCTGTGCAAAACTTGGAATCTCCAACCCCTGGGACATTTGCCTTTCCAGCTGTATTTTCATTCAGATTCTAGTGAGAAAACTGAAAAGAGCAGAAAAGAAAATCCCATTTGGATGATGTGTCTGATGATTGGCTCTTCCCCAATATGGCTGTGAATCCCTGGTACAACTAAATCCTTTTCTGGTGTACAAGGCAGCAGCCTTAATGTTTGGAGAATTGGGGAGATGGGGAATCTGACAGCCAGTGTAAAGAGACTTCTTTGGCAACATGCCTGGGAGGCTTCTCGGGGTGAGAATCTCTGGTAGCCCTGGCAAGATTGTCTTAGAATCCAGGAGGCGAAGAAGCTGTCAGAAAGCCGAGTAGTCTTCTATCTGAAATTTGCCTGGTGGCAATTGGAATTATTTGCTGCAGTTAAACCTGTTGTATATTTTCTGAGGAAATAATGTAGGTGTTTCCCCACCTTCTCCCTCGGATACTCTAAGTATTTCAGCAGCCATGTGGGAAGCTGTGTGAGAGAGCAGGTCTAAGGTGCCACTGGAGCTCTTGCCATAATTGGCTCCAGCCCTGCAGGGATGTGAATATGAGAATGTCACCTCCTCTCCCTCTCCTAGCAGGAGAGAGTAGCAAGATTCTACCTTGATTTCAGCAAGGCATTTGATACTGTCCCCCCCCTTATAACAAAGCTGAGGAAGTGTGGGATAGATGAGTGGACAGTGAGGTGGGTTGAGAACTGGCTGACTGGCAGAGCACAGAGGGTCGTTGTTGGTGGTGCAGAGTCCGGTTGGAGACCTGTAAGCAGTGGTGTTCCTCAGGGGTCTGTACTGGGTCCGGTCTTGTTCAACATCTTCATCAATGACCTTGATGAGGGGATAATGGCCACCCTCAGCAAGTTTGCTGATGATACGAAGTTGGGAGGATTGGCTGACATGCCTGAAGGCCGTGCTGCCATTCAGCGAGACCTGGACAGGCTGGAGAGCTGAGCAGAAAAAAAAACGGATGAGGTTTAACAAAAGCAAGTGTAGAGTCTTGCATCTGGGGAGGAATAATTCCATGCACCAGTACAGGTTGGGGGATGAGCTGCTGGAGGGGAGCTCTGCGGAGAGGGACCTGGGTGTCCTGGTGGATGACAGGTTGGCCATGAGCCAGCGGTGTGCCCTTGTGGCCAAGAGGGCCAATGGCATCCTGGGGTGCATTAAAAAGAGCGTGGCCAGCAGGTCGAGGGAGGTGATCCTCCCCCTCTACTCTGCCCTGGTAAGGCCTCATCTGGAGTACTGCGTCCAGTTCTGGGCTCCCCAGTACAAAAAAGACAGGGATCTCTTGGAAAGAGTCCAGCGGAGGGTCACAAAGATGGTGAAGGGCCTGGAGCATCTCTCCTATGAGGAAAGGCTGAGTGAACTGGGTCTGTTCAGCCTTGAGAAAAGAAGACTGAGAGGGGACCTGATCCAGGTCTATAAATATCTGAGGTGGGGGTTGCAGAATGGCGAGGCCGGACTCTTTTCAGTGGTGAGTAGAGACAGGACAAGGGGAAACGGCCGGAAACTGCAGCATAGGAAGTTCTGCACAAGTGTGCACCAGAACTTCTTTACAGTGAGGTGACGGAGCACTGGAACAGGCTGCCCAGGGAGGTTGTGGAGTCTCCTTCTCTGGAGATGTTCAAGACCTGCCTGGATGCTTACCTGTGTGACCTGGTGTAGGGAACCTGCTTTGGCAGGGGGGTTGGACTCGATGATCTCTGGAGGTCCCTTCCAACCCCTGCAATTCTGTGATTCTGGGATTCTGTGAAGAGGGAGGGACCTATCATCATGGTGCCTCACAAAGCTAGGTCAATCAAGAAGAAGGAAAATCTAAGGGAAATACAAAAAGTTGATTGTAGCTTTGGTGCATTCATTTCAGAGTGACACAATTCAGAACAGACAACCAAAAAATTGATGTAAAGAAGTGTAAGAGAATCCTTATATATTCCTAAAGAGTATTTCTGACTGTCATCCGACCTCAAAGTTGTTTGTATCTGTGGCTTTTAAAGGACATGTCATTCAAAGAAGTCATCAAACTTGGCAGCTGTAGATGTCAAAGTGATGAGGCAGCCTGCCTGGGAACAACTTTTTGTTTCTTGTGCTTTCCACTAAAGCTGAGTTACAATGCAGGGCTGTACTGAATCAGTCAAAGTGATGATATGGGACTATATAAGAACATACAGTAGAGTAGAGGAATGGAGGAGAGACACAAGCAAAAGAAATGCTCAGCTTTGTCTATGGAAAAAATGTAACTGTTTACCTTCATCTTCAGAAGACAAGTCTTGTTTAAGAAATAAACATTATCATAGTTTGCAGCATGTCTACAGGAATTTAGACTTCTGTTTGTTAACAACTTCCAAAGAATGAACATTTTTGTTGAAAAAAAAATTGCAATCTGCTTTTGTTATCTCTACACTAACTGGAAATTCCACTGGTCTGTTAAATTTATTTTTGCATTTTCTTAATGGCATAAAATTAATGAGGAAAGGTCAGACATTTGTCAAAATGGATTATTGTCTTAAAAGCATCTGGCCCACTGCATTATCATTAAAACACTTATTTCTGTCTTATAGAATTAATTCCCTTGAAAACAACTTGTTCTGCTGAAATGTGTATCACTCCATAGATAAAGTAATACAGAAATAGAGAACAATCATGAGGTGATTTGATATTAAGTATATCATTGCAATTCGTCTGTATTCATACACCTCCAAGAATTTGAAACCAGTATGAGCATCAAGTCCTAATCACATCTTTTCAGACAATATTACATTCTGCCCGGGACAAGTCATTTAATATCAAAGTGAGAAGGTTTTTAGGCTTTAATCAGATAACTTAATAAACTGATGTAAAGGACGTCAAATCCGGTTGAAGTTTCATCTTCTGTGACACATTATTCTGCTTCCTGGAAAGAACACAAAAGCATGCTCCGAAATATTTATCACTAGAAGTTTTTATGTGATCATTTTCAGTGTAGTAATAAAGAACAGGCTCGTATTCTTGGTGAGTTAAAGTCTGCTTACATAGTCAGGAAATGCTCTTATAGAAGCTAGAAATCACGAGGTGATGTATTTCAGTACTTTTCCAATACCTCAGCTGTTCTGGGAAGGCATCAACGAGAATCAAAGCGGTTAAAGAGAGAGATGCTTCTCTTTTCCGGAGTTCAGCATTCATCATGACATGCACTGAGATGCTACCGGGGCTGCCAGGCTGTAGCAACCCGTCCTACACACTGGCATAATTCTGTTATTGATTTCTGCCATGCTGCCCTATCGAGAGCTAATTTCACATTGCATTTCAAGGACAGCACAGAAGACAGGAGCTCTGTAGCACTGAAAGGACACACATCCAGAGAACACATTTAATTTACTGCACGCTATGATACACTGTCTGGAATCAGGCTCTCTGAGGGACCAGATCTCTCAGAAGCCATCCTAAAACTGAATAATGAGAGTAGCGGGAAAGGAATAGGTGAGGATTAATGAGTGTTGTTAGGTGTCAGATGTCCTTACTTTTCCTAACTCCTTTTGAAAACTTCACCTTTAACCAATACAAACAGAATATTCATGCTGAAATATTTTTTTTGTTGAAAAAAAAAGTAATCAGTGACCTTCCCAGGCTTTGAGTAGGTGCTGTTTGGGGCATCAAAATTATGCATCTTTTCTCTCCTGAAACTGCTGCCATATGGTGATGGGTATGGTCACAATACAGGGACTTTGAAGAGGGCTGAAGTTGCCATGCTTCTAGACTTCTTTAATAACAAAGCATACAAGGAAACAACTTAGTTGTGTAATACAACTGTGTAACCAAAGAGCAAAACCATAGGTATAGTCAGCAAAGCAAGGAAGATGACAACAAAAGACACAGCATGTAAGACTGCAGATGTGTGGAAGAAAACACATGGAGAGTAAAGCAAAAGTGATGAAGACATAGAAAGAAAAACCAAAATTCTCCAGAGATGAGGAATGCCATACAGAAAATTAGGAGCTACAAACAACTGATGTGTTTGTAAAGAAAGTGAGTGAAACCATGGAAAATCACTGCTCTGCAGGTAGATAAGTTTAATGAAATTGTGGTTTTCCTGTCCAAGACTGGCATACATTTGTTTGCGTATACTAGAGGAAAAAAAAGTCATACTGTGTTTGCATTCCTATTCTCACTATCATGAAATATTTTTACAGAAAATGATTTTCATATATATAATCTTGTAAGATCTGTGTCTGTTAGATATGGCATCACTGCTTTGATAGATATAGGGTCACAGAGGAAAAGAGGCAAGGAATAACAGTTCTACCTTGAAATTAAAGATGCAGTTTTATAACTATGCTTAGTATTTAACAGATTCCCAAAGGAAAAAAGGAGAGATTCTATTCTTATCTTCCACATCCTGTCCTTAAACATCCATCCCTTTTCTGCTCTGCAGAGATCTGCCACTGGTGCAGTGCCTGTCCTTGTATTTGTCTGATAGCACTGCAAGCTGATTTACCTCATTAAGCTAGGAAAAAAAAAAATCTAATAAAAGAATCCAAACTAAACCAAGCCAAAACAGAGATAATATCTTAACAGGTTAATAAATTGACTCAGATATTTGTATCAAGCAAGTATTGAAACAAGTATTAAGCAAGAAAAGGAGCCAGCAGTGGAGACTGACCTATGGACTGCCTCAGGACCTGAAGCATGCTGAAAACAGGGCTAGCGTGAATTGGTTTAAACAAATTGAGTCTGCAAATGTAAATGGGATATTTTACTAAAGGATCACAGGACTTCAGTGCATTCACAGCTGTGAAAAAAGTGTCTATGAGTATAATAACACAGCACAGGCACTGCAGCTGTTGTCTAATAACAAAGCACAGGCACTGCAGTTGTTATCTCTGATGACAATATTTTCAGAAGCTGCAGCCCAGTATAAAAAAAGTGATAGACACTCTGATCTTCCTCCACAACCAAACTGAAAAAGTTGTCTGCAGAGGACCCACAGGCCCAGACAGCAACATGGGGAAGTGCTGAGTAGAGCACTAGAGTAATAGTAGTCTGTAAACATCTCTCTTCAGAGATCTACAAGGCAAAGAAAACCAACCTAGGGGCTGATGGAGAGCTTGGACACGAGATAACAGATGGTGTGTTTATTCCCCTCTGGAAAGAGAAGATGTAAGGCTAGCCACAGATGTAATAAGAGAATAGATTTTATTGATCTAAACTAGTGGTGCTAACAGCCAGACTAAGTGATGTGTACAAATCTCTCTTCCTCCCTCACAAGTTGCCTCATCATTTATATGTTCATTTCCACTTTAATACTGTCACACCTTAGTTTCAAAATTTAGCTCAGTGTTTTCCTCAGTGCCCTCAAATTATCCTACAGTCATATGTGGTCTCGTAATCTAAAGTGCATGAGGTTCAGGGCTGAGAAATGGCCCAAGCCATCCTTACAGTTACTCAAACAGAGTTGCATGAGTAGGATAAAACCTGGGCATAGTTTTGGGGTGTTCAAACTAGCATCCTCCTGAGTTATTTCTGAGCACAACATAGGGTTGAAGAGCAGTGGAGACTTTATAGATGCCAATTCTTCAGGGGAAAAAGTAAGAGATGGTACCTGGCTGTATGGCTATGACCCTGCAGAAGCTATTATCATGAAGGCAGGAAAATGAGCCTCTGTTCATTAGATTTACTAGCATAGACATTGGCCATAAGTTCCCCCAAAACAACTCAGACATCAGGGTTTATACTTATTTGTCTCAAGATGTCACATAAAGGAGATAGCTACCTGAAACAGTGCTATTGTAATCTGTAAAAAAGGGTTCTGTAAGAATAGAATTGCAAGGTTATCACACCTGCTTGAAACAAGAAACTTGGTGTGGTGCACTGTATGTATCTGCTTGATAAATTGTACAGACATTAAGATGCAGGATGTCTGCAAAGTTTTTGGAGGATTTCTGTCAGAGCATAAAATTAATTTTGTTATTTTATTATTTTACATAATTTTGTTTTATTATTTTACTATTTTAATTTATTATTTTATTCTATTTTATGAAAAGTAAGAGGAAAAGAGCTGATTATAACCCAGACCATGTCAGGCATACCATTCTACACCTTCAAAGACAACCCATGGCTCATGGAAATAATAGCTTCCTTAATTTGTAGGATATTCTACTTACCTTTTTAGGTAGGTAGATTAATTTGTATCACTGATTTAATAATAAATAAATTAAGACAGGGTTTTGATGCCTGTGTGACTTGTTGAAAATGCATAAAAAATTTCAGCTGGTGAATATAGAATATTTGGAGTGGGTAGTGATGTAAATCTGATTCTTACCTTTTTCACTTCAATTTTTTTGTCATCACTCTGCAATATACTTGCTTTTTTGGATTTAAAAGAATGACAGTTTCCCTATGGAGTGGAAAGTCATTGTGTCAAGTTGTTTCAATTTCTTCTCTCATATGCCATGAAGGGAGATCTTGAAGTGCAATATTGTCATTGAAAAGTTAAGCCAAAAGTAGTGCTGAAGTCACTGATCTTCAGTAGACGTAACTTTACTCCTGCAGTTCTTGGGTAGCATATATTGCAGAGACATTTCACACTTCAGAAATATATTTCTGATCTGTTACAGCTGGTGGTATGCTGGATTTTTTTCTGTTTGCAAGACTTTCATTAAAATTCTAAAGAAACAAAACTTTGCCACTTGGGTGGCAAGCATATGCATTATTTTGGCTTACAGTTGGTGTGCGACTCAAAAGTTTGCAAGCAAACTCCTATGCCAGCTTTAGCAAACAAGCACCCATTCAAATACTTGTAATCTGAAATAAGCTCATAGCAAGTTTCAGGCTCAGAACAGGGAGAATATGCTTAATACCAGAATAATTTAATTTTATCCCTTACCACATTTTAATCAAGATTAGGTATTTTTAGCTTATTTTTAATTTTGTGTGAACCAAATAAATAAAAAATAATACATGATTCAGGCATTTATGAGTCAGGTCCAATAATTTGTGATTTATATGATACCCAAGGATGGCCAAGTTCCCTTTCAATTTCAAGTCTGGAAAACCATGGACTAAATAGAATGATAAAATAAGAATACGAGAATTGAGTGATCCCACACTCTCATCCTTATTCGTTGTTGCTTATCCCTTTCCTACAGCACTGAACCTTGTCTGAAAATTATGTGAGTTCAGTTTGATAATAGCAAGAAACTCAAAAAAATTCAAATTATGTAGAGTAGGAGTGAAACTTACAGAGAATAGTTTCCTGTGGAGTATAAATTACAACACTGGTTCATGTCATTGCTTATGTGTAATCCAGTAAAAATAAACACTTTTTTCTTTGATGATAAAGTCATACAAGGGAATAACATCATTGAAAACACCTCCTATTACAGTGTGGCTTGAGCACTGGTTACACTGTGTCAAAAAATCGAAAACACTCCACCATAATTTCATAGCATTTTCAGAATACTTTGGTTCTAATTTGTTGCTTGACTATTGAAATACACTACTTTTTTTTTTTTTTTTGTGCCCCCATGAAAGACAATTTTGTGTACTTTTCAAGGAAATTCTCAGATACTAGGCAGTTCCTGGCAGCTTTCAACCAGTCAGAGGTATCCTTTCCATTTCAAGCTCTGTTTTTCAGTAAATCAGTAAGAATACTACCTAATCAACAGGGCAAAAAATAGCAATAAAATCAGATCTTGGCCTAGCCAGGATATTTTTCAGAGAGAATCTGAGTTCATTACATTGACCATTATTTTCAGAGTCAGAACACTAGAGATTTTTAGAATGTAAAAACAAACAAGCTGTAAATGTGCCTTTTTAAATGTTTGAATATACCTACTGCATTGTGGGATTTTCTGAAAATAAATAAATAGCAGCAAATTCTACAATTAATTTCAGTGGGTTGAAGCAACTGCATATATTTACCCTAATTGGTACCGTAAAGGTACTATTTCTCATGGCACCTCAGTGTTAAAAAGAAAAGCAAGCTCCAATATCTGAAGTCAATGGCAATATTAATTAACATGATTATTAACATTAACATGAGACATTATCTCATGTTCTTAGAGTATACTTAACAATGGCTCAATTGTTTGAGTAGCCAAGAGTTATCTACTAAAAAATAATATTGATCATAAACTTTTGGTGTGACGCATATTTAGAACACAAACAAAACCTTGCTAAAATACTGACCCTGTGCCATCACTGCAGAGTTTTAAAAGGTGTTTGCTTTCTTTTTCCCCTGAGTATTAAGAAAAGCTTTGTTTGTTTCCAACCACAATTTTTTTTTAACTATTCTCTTCCGAAACAACCACAATTTCACTGTTTTGTTAGAAAGGAAGGGACGAAGGGAGGAAGGAAGGAAAGATTTTTTTTTATTTCTGGAACAATGTAAGCCCATTTTTCTAATTTTTTTGATAGTCATTATTATTATTATTATTATCATCATCATCATTATTTTGAGCTTTCTTTGTGTTAGAGTTCACTGGCTTGTATGTAACTCAGCTGATTTCCAAGGCTTTTTTTTTTCTCGAGTGAGGACTAAGAACTGCAGGACTGACAAATCCTACCAGAGAAAAAGAAAAAAATGAGGGTGATGTGGGGCTTACTCTCCAGTTGTTAATCTGTTTCTCAGTCTTGATTTTTCTTTTCAGTAGTCTAAACACTAAATGCCTTATTGCGAGTTAAAAAAAAAAAAGAATTTCTGTCTACAGCTTTCAGCTCTCAGCAGTTTCAAACATTTGCTAATTGTTAGGAGTTAGCGGACTAGGTAATGGCAGTAAGTGCTTCTGGAATGGTTTAACAGTGCTAGATGAATTGCTGTGTTTTAGTGGGGGGAAAAAAAAAGGTAGCTTTTCATTTTTTTAAATATTGTCAAAACAATAACAATTTTCACTACCATCTAAAAGAAGAAAATTATACTTTGGAAGGGAAATAGAAATTAGCATATTCCTTGAATTTCCCCTATTACTTGAAATTACTGTTTTTGGAGTTCACCAAGTGGCAATTTTCCACTGTTTATCTTGTAGGCATTCATTGTGGGGTTTTGTTTGTTTGTTTGTTTGTTTTATATATATATGATTTTGTGTTCAATAGTGTAAAATGCCATCTCAAAGATGGCTTATCTTTTGTTGCATAAAGATTTATCATACCACGAATTTTATAACAAAGATATATTGAGCAAATAATTGCACTTCATTATGCAAAAACAAAGGACCAAAGATCCAAATTCTGTGCACAGTTTATATTCATAGCCAAAACATAAGATATTTTTCTTCCATCGGCATTTTATTTTTTATTACATTTTTGAAAAAATGAAATATATCCAAATTTAGAATTAAAAGGCTTGCATGAACAAATATGAACCTGGATGTACAGCCTTCAGAATCACAGCCAATCCTTCGCTTTAAAGATGCTTTTGCTATTCAAAGCACGCAATGGTTTTTTAAAAAATGTAATTTTATGTTATATTGTCTTGCTCTAAAACATTTGTAACATATAACAATGCATGAGGCCAGCTGGCCACTAATGGTAACTGCATACTTACCAGCACTATCATCGGAAGGACTGTTGAAGGCAGATGGTGCTTTTTTGCAGCTTTATCCCATTAGAGATCCTACCAAGGACAGGCACTCTACAAACCTCACAGTAATGAGAAGAATTGCTCTATTGACTAGAAAGCCTTCCTGCAAATTAGCTTGAAAGCAATATGTGCTGGGGAAGACCAGTTACACTTATTCACAGCCAAAATAGAGGATTCTGGGCTGAAGCCTTGGTAAATGATTCCTGTGTTCTGGGAAACTTTTACAGACAAACTGGATTGGTATTCATAGCTGCTATAACACACAAAGCTACTTTCCTATTTTATTAGAGCAAAGCATGCAGATTAGCATAGTTAATTATCATGCATTCTCATTTCATGCCCTTACTAAAAGGAGTTAAAATACAAATGTAAGGGAAAAATGACTCAGACTGAGCTGATCATATGGAGATTAATTTTGATTATAGTGTCATTGAAACATGTTCAACAATTTGATAGCCCAGATGTGCATTTTCCCCTGATAACAAAGGTTCAATTGGTTATGCTTCTTTTATTTTTAGGGCTATCAGAAATAATCTTGTCACAGCTTCAATTTCTTTTGTCTTATGATAGGGAAAATGGCTTGTTTTCGAACGGTGTATAGCACATTTTGCACGACTAACAGTTGCTATTTAGTTTTCTAGGGGGAAAGCTTTTCTGTTCTTTCAATTTTTGGTGTTTTTTTGAATGTGTTTTTCAATTATTTGTCTGTCAATGCCTTTAGGACCTCACAGTGATCCTATTTAAATCATTATCTTCTGTATCAAGTGGATTTTGTCCTTGATACTCCAGTAACAACTTTGCAGCGCACAGGAAGTATAAAGCAGGCAATTTTGTAAACCCCATTCATTTCACATCTTACATGTAGATTCATTGACAGCTTGTCTTTTAGCATAGGCAGCCACATGTATCAATCAGTACCATTATTATGTAATGAGTAGATAAAAGCTATAATTCATTAAGCATTTTATCTGTGCTCTTCTGTGTTTTTCTGTTTGTTTTGCCTAAACCATGTGGTTACCCGAATTTAGGGTTCTTTGGGCTATTTCCTCTAGGAGAAAAAATTGATACCTACTTCTTTGGGTAGTAATCTTTCTTGGTTTACTAAGAACACACAAATTATGCTCCCTAGAGCCCAAGAAGAAATTGCAACAGAAGATAATATATTTCTTCATAGTTTCCTACCCCCTTTCTGTTGGCACTTAAAATCTAAGGTTTTTGTCTTGTATCTTCAACAAAGTTTTGTGCTTTCCGTAGGATTTTTTTTACTCCACTCTTTTTTACTCCATTTTCACTGCTGGGATTTTGGCTTCACATGTATGTGAGACAGTACTTTTTCATCCTTTTTCTCTGTATTTACATTCTTCAGCAGCCTCATAGACGTCTTTTTATAGATCAGTGGCTTGAGGCTGAATTTCAGCTGCAAACGTACACTTTTTCAGTTACCTGGTTCTATAGAGAAACTTAACAATTCTTGTAAGGAAGTATATTGGTTTTGTATTTTTAGGTTCAGTAAGAATTGACTCAATGCAGGATATCTGTACTATGTTCTACTACTAACTGCATAGTACACACAGTAGGATAAAAGATATGCACACTGCATTCCACAGATCATAAGAGTTTGTGAACACGACTGGTTGTACTTGTCCTACAGAGAGAATTTAAGTAACTACCTCATAGAAGACACCGAATTCTTAGACAGCAATAGTTAAAGGAAATGAATGTGGAAGTTAATTACCCTGTGTATTTATGTGTTTCTTCTAATATGTCTTGATTTTCTATGCACAGTCTCCAAGATATGCTGTGGTTCTGCATGGATATCTTTACAGCCACTGTGATACAAATAATACTGATATTGATTTTTATATCCTGAACAAAAAAAATCTCATCTTTTACAATTTGAAATGTTCTTCTTGCTCTTGAAAGGAGCTACTCATCATAGTTTTTTTTTTTCTTTGCTGTCAAACGATGCTTTCCAGGCATGGTCAGAAATTGGCCTAGATTGCTCAATGCAATGACAGTTCTCTCATATGCATGCCTCCTGTCCCCCAGATATTCATCAACTATGGTGGTGTTATTTTATTAGTTAGAAAGGTATCTTAGATAGTGTTTAGAGAGAGAAGAAATCTCAGCAGTTATGCTTTCGTGAATGAACCAGTAACTGGTTGAAGCAGGTATCATTCAACCATATTCTTTTCCATTGCTTTGCAACAGCAATGCTATACAGAAAATGGAGCAGCTCCTGAGCCACTGCAGCTTGCAGCTTACTTACTTAATGAAAAGCTTGCCTGTTTGCCTGTGAACTGCACTAGGATAGAACTTGGTACTTAGACTGGATCAGACTTTGCATAACAGAAACATCTTGAAGAAGATAAGGGCTTATTTCATCCCAATTCACACTGTTGCCCAACCTCCTAACCCTAATATGCCAAAAAGTGTGCTAATACAGTTAGTTCTCATTTAGGATATCACTACTGTAGCACTTCTTAGATGTCTGAAATCTCCGGAGTTAAACTTAATGGTTAAATGCTCAGTCAATTCCCAGCAATGAATAAGTAAATAAATGAACAAGCAAATAAATAAATAAATAAAGATAAAAAGAAAAAATAGAATAAATAGTAAATATTTTATGGTCAAATAAATGAATAGGATGACTTTTCTTTAGGAGTAATGAGCTGAATTCTTTCAGTTAAGAAAGCATCTGTCAACCACCAGGGTGAATGTGACAGGGAAAGGTTGGGCGTGAGCAAAATACATTGAAGAAGGGAAGTGAGCATGGGCAAGGGGAAAACAAACAAAACATTCTTTACAGGTGAGTTCAGCCATCTCATGTAACTTTACTTTCAGAATTCTTAATACTACGTAAGTATTTTGGATCCCAGATGCTGCAAAGATTTTTTCAACTGAGCCCATCCTTTAATGTCTCCATAAAATATCGTCTCTGATAGTGACACTCTTGCTAGCTAAGCCAGAAGAGTTGTGTTGATATTTCCATTGTACTGCAAAAATACTATTTCCCCCAAATATTAGATGTCTGACTGACAGACATTAGCAAGTAAAAATATGACTTGTAAATTCACAGAAACAAATGTTCATAATAAGCATTAACAGGACATAACTCAAGAATATTTTCAAGCAGTAGTGAAAAACAAAGCACTTCAGCACACCAAATGTTTTCAAGATTTTCTCAGTCTTTTTTTAAGCAATAGTTTTTCTTTATTTTCAGTAGATATCATAGAATTTAATATTCCAACAATGTTATATTTTCAATAGAAATACAAACATTTATAAATATATATATAACATATATTATTCTGTAGAAACTACTGTGAGCTAAAATATTTATCACCTCATACTTTTGCAATGTGCCTTTATTACTTTCAATAATTATTTATTAATATAATTGTTTTTCCACTACTAAAAAGTATTGGAAATTTCCAATAGTAGAAGTTTAAGTCAAAATATGTATGTGAAATATATATTTCTTATTTTATTTTATTTTATTTTATTTTATTTTATTTTATTTTATTTTATTTT
>NW_024884697.1:29874578-29914738 GCF_019232065.1 Centrocercus urophasianus | reverse complement strand
TTATTTTATTTTATTTTATTTTATTTTATTTTATTTTATTTTATTTTCCAAGTTGGCAGACATTTGCCAAGATTATTAAGAACATTAAGAACTGTGACTCTCAACCATATGTGGTTTAGAGTTACATTTATAGAAAAAAATATATATTTTATATATAAAATATTTGTTCCTATCCTTTAGAAATTTAAATAAATACATTCTTTTTCTAGCAAAGCTTTCACTTTTATCTCTACATTCCTAAGAAAATATGAGAAATTCATAACACTTTTTTTTTTCATTTGACAAAAAGATTTTTTTTTTCTCAAATAAGTGCTCATAATCTGAATTTCCAATTTAAAATTGCAAAATGGAAGTTTATAATTACAGTTAGCTGATAATGTATCCATCCACTATTAAATTCTGTTTTGCTTCTCAGCCCCAGTGTGACTGAGATCTTCTGCTAGTGTACTCACTGAGATGTTTTAAAAACTTGCCATGCATTTTCAGCATTATGTTTCCAGTGGGAAAGCACTGTGCAGTGTGAGATTTCTTGGAAATCTAAATTTACACTGTGCTAGAATAACTGTATCTATAAAATGTATAGTATTTAATGTATCTATGTATACTTACTTTTTAAAATATTTTTAAAGTATTTATTCTTATATCTGCTATTTTAATTTATTTTTATTGCCCTACAAACTGAGGACTAAAATACGACTGATTCTATCATTGCATACTTTAGCACATATGCTGTCAATAACACCTTTTTTTAATTCAAAACTTTTTTTATAGTCTGAATCTGTTCTGAAAAGAAGGATGCTTAAGGGTAGAAAAAAACATTAGAAGACAATCCAAATAGTCTCCTGATTATAATGTGTACTCATGATGGAAATGCTGATAGTCATATTCAAGGCTTTAATTTGAACAGAAGTACTTACTATGTCAGTTTCTACCTACCTGAGAAGGCCTTTCTTCCTGCATATATGAAGAATTTTGAAGGGAAAAGAAACAGTAGGTGTCATGGTTTTATGATTTTTGGTCATCAGTATTCCACACCATAAGATCATGTAATGCACTGGGGGTGGGGTTTGATATCTGCCGAATGTTCATCTGTCGGAGAAGAACTACATTTCCCCAGGAGGCTTTGCGGTCAGCAAGGGGATGTAACTCCATGCAAGGTCACCTGAGCTCTCTTCTTCGCCTGCTCTTCGACGCCTGCGCTTCGCCATCTGCACTTCGCCGTCTGTACTTCAGTCACTCAACTGGACTGCACTTCTCACCCCAGCATTGTGGTGAGGTCTATACAATTCAAACAGACTCTCTCTCTCGCATTATATTTTACTAATACTATATTTAGTAAAATCATTTGTTCCACCTCAGATTAGTGCTGTTGTTTTCAAGTATTTTGGAGTCCCCTGCTTCCCCTTTCCCAGAGGCGTGGATCCGCAGATCCCTCCGCCCTGCTGGTCATGGAATTGGGCCGGACCAGCTCATAAACCGTTGACAGTAGGATAAACATAATCTTTAATCAAATGCTTTTCTTAACAGAAGCATTCTCAAAATAGCCTTCCAGTAATATGAAAAGGTGCTGAAATTTTTCAATTTTATTCACAGTATTTGTACATTAGTTATGTTTAAATACAGAAACAATTTTGCTCAAATAACTTACCAAAATTGCACTGTTCTCTTGTGGTCAGTAATAGCCCATACAAAAAGTTATTTCTCTATATTTTAGCGGTCACTCAGTAGAATAAATATGTGCAATAAGATGTGCTGCTTAGATAGGTTATCCCAAAGTGGCTAAAGTTAATCTATGTAATTTTAGAGTAAGACTCATTTGTGATATTTAATGGTACTTAAAAATTCATGAGAATCCTTTCTTTCATAAAAAAAAAATCAATTTCTCATATCTCAAGAATATAGAGGAAAAGAAAAAGAATTTGGAATTGTTCAAAATCCAAAAGTAAAAAAGTAGTACTACCAAATTAGTATTTTGAAATAAACAAGTAAACATAAAAACAGTTTATATGGTTAATATTTATATTATTATTATTTTCATTCTGATTACTAGAAATGTAACAAAAGTAATTTATTGGTTCCTATTGAAGAAATTGAAATTATGAAAAACAATAAATCATGTCTAACACTACACATGCATTTCAGATGTAGCCCAGATTCTACTAGTGAGTTTTAGCTGCCAGAAAATTTTGAAGTGTATGCATTGTTCATTTATCAAGAATTATTTGAGAAAATGGGAGCCAGGCGGAATCTACCTGAGGGTGCTGAGAGAGCTAGTGGAGGTGATTCCAAGCCACTTTTCATCATCTGTCAGTGGTTCTGGTAAACTGGACAGGTCCCAGAGAATCGGAGGCTTGCAATTGTGACTTCCATTTACAAGAAGTGTCACAAGGAGGGTCTGGGGAACAACAAGTGAGATCATGTGGCATGTGCAAAACAACCAGGGGATCAGGCTCAGCCAGCATGCATTCATAAAAGGTAGGTCCTGCATAACCAGTGTGATCTCCTTCTATGATCAAGTGACCCAGGAAGGCTGTGAATGTAGTCCACCTAGACTTTAGCAAAGCCTTTGGCAGTGTCTCCCACAGTATTCTGCAGAATCAGGCAACCTGTGGCTTGGACAGGTACACACTTGGCTGGGTTGGGAGCTGTCTGGATGGCCGGGCCCAGAGATTGGTGGTGAATAGAGTTAAATCCATCTGGTGACCGATCATGAGTGGTGTTCCCCAGAGATCTGCACTGGGGCCTGTTCTATTTAATATCTTTGTTGATGACCTGGACATTGAGGGAATTGAGTGTACTCTCAGTAAGTCTGCAGATGGCACCAAGGTGGGAGAAAGCATTGATCAGGCTGAGGGTAGTAACGCCCTTCCGAGAGATCTGCACAGACTGGATCATTGGGCTGAGGTCAGTGGGATGAGGTTCAACAAGACCATGTGCCAGGTCTTGCACTTTGGCCGCAGCAACTCCAGACAACACTATAGGCTTGGAGCAGAGTGGCTGAAGGAATGAGTGGAGGAAATGGATGTGGGGGTTATTGGTTGATGCTCTGCTAAACTCGAGCCAGGAGTGTGCCCAGGTAGCCAAGGTCAATTGCGTTCTGGCTTGTACCAGAAATAGTGTAGCTAGAATGAGCAAGGAAGTGATTGTTCCATTGTACTCACCTCTGATGAGGTGCATGAAGGCTGCATCTCGAATACTGTGTTCAGTTTTGTGTCCTTCATTACAAGTAAGTCATCAAGACCCTGGAGCATGTCTGGAGAATTGCAACAAAGCTGATGAGGGGTGTGGAGCACAAGCTTTATGAGGAGCGCTGAGGGAACTGGGATCATTTAGTCTGGAGAAGATGAGGCTCTGGGGAGGCCTTACTGGTCTCTACAACTACCTGGAGTTTGTGGTGAGGTGGGAGTCAGCCTCTTCTCCTGCATAACTATCAGTAGGACTAGAAGAAATGGCCTCAAATTGTGCCAGGGAAGGTTTGAGCTGAATGTTAGAAAAAATTCTTTTCCAAAACAGTAGTCAGGCACTGGAATGGGCTGACCAGGGAGATGATTGAGTTAGCATCCCTAAAGATGTTCAAGAAATGTGTGGATGCTGTACTAAGGGACATGGTTTAGCGGAAAAATATTGGTGGTGGTAGGTGGATGGTTGGACTGGATGGTCTTAGTTATCTTTTCCAACCTTAATAATTCAATGATTTTATGATTCTGTGAAAAATAAATTATCTGCCAAGAGTTATACAGTTTGGTAGAGGATGAATTTTCATGAAGTCCTAACCAAATTAACTTCTTCATCCACTGTTCAGAGAGAAACTGTTATAGTTTGTGCTCCATACTCGAAAATACAGCTGTGCACTTTCTGTGAAGAATTTTATTCTGAGATCACATGCTGTAACAACATAACATACAGCACTGTATGTGCAGATAATGTCAGCTGGAGCTGCTAAAGAGTTATTTCCTAATTCAGAGGCTACTGCTCATTTGCTTCGTCAGTCAAGATAACATCAAAGATGAGATAATGTGTATGACTTCCAAAGCTGAATTTTCCTGTCTCTGCCCAGCTGAATTTTGCACAGCAATCAAACCCGGTTGGGATGCCATCAGCAGGTAGTGTTTGACATCAGGGTGCTCTAGTTGGAGCCTTTCCCTGCTAGGGCTTCACAGCCTTGTTCCCCTTAATGCTCTTCAAAACCTCAATAGGGAGCAAAAGGAAAGCTACAGCTGGCAGATCGGGTACTTCAGAGGGATAAGGGAAATGATTACAAGGCTTGCATTTAAACTGCTGCTGGAATTCACATCCATGGCACACAGTGATAGATGGCTTAATGAGAGGGACTGGAGTCCAGGAGTAGAATCCATCAATTAGCTCTATAAAACTTCTATTAACATTTCAGGTCTACCAGAACTAGCCAAATCTTTCATTTGTTTTATAGTGGTAGGAAATGACCTAAACAGTAGAAGGCTGAAGTAGATTTTCCCACTTGTTATCTTTAATCAACACCCTTATATTTAACATGACACCGTACAGTTTGCACCACCTAGAACTACACATTACTGCTTGAAACCACACACACAGGTTATCATGTCAGCACACCAGACTTTTTATTGTTGCACTTCTCTTCACAATTTAAGTAGTTAACCTTTCCCTCTGAAATAGAAAACAATAAAAAATATAGATGTTTTGTTGTTATTCTAGATGGAAAAGAGCAGTTTCCACTTGAGATTGAGCATGTGCCACTGTATTTAAGAACTCAGATAACAGGGCAAAAATAGGGCCCCTTGAGTCATTAAGTCTAGCTTCATAGAATACTACATAATATAATAATTTTAAAAAAAGGTACCTTTAAACTGTCTAGAATTTTCATCTATATTCTCCCACATTAGCTCAAATTCTAACTGCTTTGACAGATTCTTCTCATTTCTGGCTTAAATAATTTTCTGTCTGTTTTGTCTGTTTTACACCAATTTTTTGTTTCTAAATAGCTTTTTTTTCTTTTCTTTTTTTTTCTTCTCTGCTTCACTAAGTCTTTCATATTAAATCATGACTGTGGTCCTTAAATTGAAACTCGTCAAGGATTTAGATTTTACAGGACATTCCCTTTGATTAAAGCTTGCAATACTTGCCCATTATCTGAAATTACTGTCAGATTCTCTCTTCTTTCCTCCCCACTGCCAGAGATTCTTTCTTTCCACTCAAGATATTGAAAATCCATTTAAGCTTCACACACTATATATAATTCGCCTCCTCCTTCCTCTACAACAAACAAACAAACAAACACACACACAAAAAAAAACAACACAAGGAGGAGCAAGGAGGTGTGGGGGGAAACACAAAATCTTGCTCCATCCCTACACACAGAGCCTGGCAGTTGTACCTGCAGGAGACATTAGGTTATCTCCCTTGTGTACTTCTGTGACTCATTTTCCTCATCTGCTTGTTCACTCTGAAAATGGAGAACAATAAGCATTAAGTAACAGTCTGATGAAGAACACGTACAGCATTATCAGGCAGCAGGTTTTACCTTAACTTATGTAATACTTCGCAATCGACAACATTTTTTTTTTCTGAAGAAACATCTTATGTCTTACATAATTGCTAATTAATCTTTTTTTCAAAGCTTGTGCTATTGGATATACAACAACTAGAGAAGCATGCGAGTACTGCATTGATCTGCACAACATCTACAAATAACTTTATTAGTGGCTTTTCTTGCAGGGTTTTCAAACCTCAGTTTTATTCTGAATATTGAAATTGTGTTGTTAGCTTCCTGGTTTTACTTTTTAGAGAGCACAATAGAACATCTTGCAACTATGTAAAAACATTGATTTATTTATTGTATTATAAGGAAGAGTATAGGAATGGGAAAAGAGAAAAAAAAACACAAAACAACTAGAAAGCAAACAAAAATGAATATTTCTTTTCACAATTCAGAGACTTTAATGAACTTGGCATTGAGTCTTTTCTTAATTCCCTTTATTTGTTCACTGTCCATTTCTGTATTCTAATGATGCTGTATTCTGACCATGCAGAAAAGAAGTTGCAACTCAAATCTGAAGGAAATCATTTAGGTCAACATATGCCTTTTGGTGAAACTCAAATGAAATTTCTCTTTCCCAGTAGTTTACTGCAACTCATTAGCATGATTTTTAACATCCTTGGCACAGGAGTCACTTGCCTAAGTTAAATGTCAGAAAGATAGATGTTTGAGCCTGAGCAAGTCATGTTAGAATCTCCTTATACTCAGTGGAGAGAAATACACTCTGCCAGGGAATGACTATTCAGACCATTTAAGCATCTAACTTACAGCTGAGGTACTGATGTGTGGAAATCAAACTCTATAACCACAGACTAGTTACAAAGCAGGTATGTTTAATCAGTGCTGCACACATGCCGGATGCAGAGGTGGTATTCCCACCTATCTTGCATAACAGAGGGCAAGAAAGGCACATGCTTAAAGAGCAAGCTGCTTACATATGCATTAGATGTCCAAGAAAAGGTTGGGTTATTACGAGTCCCAAGGATGATTGACATCCCCCCCTGCCCTGAGTGTCAGTTCATTTACACATGCATATCTCTTAGTTGTTGTTTGGTGGTCTTTCTGATAAAGGCCTGGGTAAGGTTGGAGGACACTTGGCCGGCTCTGTTTGATCGTCTCATTGGCTACAAAACTCCATCCACCAATCTGCATTTCTTTATTAATTTGTGGTTTACCATCCTAATTTGCTGTCACACATGAGATAGGGGAGCTAACGATGTTATTTGGAAAAAAAAGCAGGTGACCTGCTGTCTGTACTAACTTGTCTAAGTCTGTAGAAAAAGCATCAGTTATCAGCAGTGAGAACCTGGCCTAGCAAGGTCAAATCTACAATGACGATTCAGCACCCCTTGAAGGCATGTAACTTTTAACCTAACTAATTTTCCTTAATCCAGTATAATCTCAACTTCATAGAATCATAGAATCATAGAACGTCTTGGCTTGCAAGGCTCCCCAAGGATCACCAAGTTCCAACCTCCCTGCCACAGACAGGGCCACCAATGTCCAGCAATAGACCAGGTTGCCCTGGGCCTCATCTGACTTCATCTTGAACACTTCAAGGTTGTTTGGAACATCCACAAGCTCTCTGGGCAGCCTGTTCCAGCACCTCACCATTCTCTGTATAAAGAACTTCTCCAAGATATCCAATCTAAACTTTCCCTCCTTGAGCTTAGAATAATTTCCCCTTGTCCTACCACTGTCTATTCTTGTGAAAAGTTGATTCTCTTCCTATTCATAATCTCCTTTTAACAACTGGATGGCTGCAATGAAGTCTCATATCAGTCTTCTCTTCTCCAGCCTGAAAAAACCCAACTCCCTCAGCCTGTCTTCATAGCGGAGGTGCTCCAGCCCTCTGATCATCTTCATGTCCCTCCTCTGCATCCTCTCCAATAGCTGCACAACTTTCCCATATGGGGGGCTCCAGACATGGATGCAGTGCTCAAGATGGGATCTTATGTGGGTTTGTGGTGAATTTATATACACACTCAGTGCAATGCTATTTCATTTTTACAGCTGAGAATATGAAGCAGAAAGTCTACTAGGTTATATCTGGGGAAAATAAAGAAGGGCACTTTCAAAGGAACTGTGAACCCTTTAGGTCCCTGCACAGCACAAGCTATCTGTACAGCTTTTGCAAGTAGGCTGCACTCAGGTTTAGCTCCATTACCCACAGAGCCCATTTACCCCTCACAACATTGGTTCTTATGAAAACCAGCTCTTCTAGGCATCTCATCTTATGATTCACAAGGGCAATGGGAGTAGCTGTAGGTGGAGGGATGCTTGCACTTCAGATAAGTTTCAGTATTATGTTATATATTATCTCTTTTTGTGTCACTTTTTATTGTTTATTCTCTGATTTCCCGGTGTGCTCTCATGGTTTTTTTTTTTTGCAAATACCATGCATAAAGCATGTATTCCATCATGTATGCGATGTTACATCCTTTCAGTTTTCTAAACTGTTGATACTGATGAATGTCTTTTTTTTTTTTTTTTTTTTTTTTTGATTATGCAATAGAAATAGAATTGAAATAACCAAGAAGTAGTTTTCAGTAACTTTCTGACTCTTTCTTTACATGATGGACTCATAATGTTTTATTTTACTATATTGCCTTCTGTTGAATTTTCTTTTTCTTTTGTTTTGATTTTGTGTGGGGGGTGGTGGGTAGATCATTTTTAGGGTTTTTTGTTGATAACCTGAAGGGAGTAAGATGCTTGGAGAGGCTGTTCAATAAAATCGCTGTCTCCTCACAAAAGCACTCCTGCTGAGTTTTGTTACATTGATTTTCCTACATAGTGAAAGTAACTCTGCTTTCCCTTTACCATGCATCACTGCTCCCATTATTGTTGTTTCTCAGGTTTTCTGGATGCCAATAGCTGATAGTCATCTTAGTGTGGGTCATTTCTCTCACAGTAAATCATATGAGTCCCACATAATATGGGGAGCACAGTTAAAATATTTAAGTCAGGAACATACCTGCCTGTGATTCCCTGTATAGAGACAGGTAGCCTCTTATGCACTGCTAATCAAGTTGAATGGGTTGAATCCACAACTAGAGCTATTTTTTCTCGTTGAATGTATGGTAGCTGTTGATTCAGGCAAGTGGTGAAGGTTAGATGGGATGAATCTTAATCAACAATTAAAATGGTCTGAGCTGGAGTGTCAATTAATCTTATTAGGACATAAGGTAGAATAAATACTGCAAGGACAGAAGTCTTAGGTCTTGTTATTGAGATGGAGATGTGATTTTGAGGTTTCTACATACATGCAGGTCATATGCAGTTAATAATTTAGAAATATGTCTCTGCTAACTGCTCAAAGCCAGAGATGTGAAAGAGAGTATTTATGATGCTTTTATATGGTATTTGTATTTGTATAAACTAGCATGGTATTGCCATGCAAAGGACAGTGGGTTGATTAAGGCTGAAAAGACTTGTTAGTCTTCTTAACAGCAGACACAAAAAAGAATGCCATTTAAGTAAAGCCTGGAGCAAAAAGAAGAAAATGGAAATTAGGACTTAAAAGCCCAGTCATCAGGCTGGAGTCAACTCCAACTATCAAACAGTCTTTTGGAATTTCCCAGTCCCTCCCACACGGTTTCTTATTTTTGATAGGGCTAGAAGTGTTGGTCAAAAAAGTTATTTATGCTGCACAGAGTACAGATTTATCTCTGTGTGCTTTCTGCTTAAGCTTCTGATTTCAACATTTCATTTATTCTGAGGTCAAAGTGAGACTTCTCCACAGTGCTAAGTTCAGTTCTGTAGACCTTTGATGAATTTTTGTCCAAGAGAAGACCTGTTTCTCTAAATCTGGGTGAAGGGATAAATAGCTATCATAGACAGGAACATGAACCAGGATTAATTCCCTTACCTCCTGATCTATAATTTAAAAACTTAAATTAAATCCTCAAATTCAGAATTTACAACAGTTTGAAATTGCAGGGAATTCTGACTTCAGTAATAAAGCCAGCAGTACTCTCAGTAAGAGTTTTTATTTTTGAATGTTAGACTATTACAGATACAACAACAACAACAAAAAAAAAAGCAAAGAAAAAACAACTACAAACAGCAACAAAAAAGCCAAAAACTTCACGATCCTTTAAAAAAAAAAAAGAAAGAAAGAAAGAAAACCCATCACACTCAATTGCTTATGTCAGCTTTACAGTATTTGGAAATAGCTATTAACTTCTGAAGCAGTACATTAATCTATGAGGCAAATGCAAAGAAAATAACACTTGGTAGGGAAACAGAGCACTAGAGATAATACCAATCGAGAACCATTTCTGAATTTAACATTTAGGCTCTTAAATTCATTATGGATTTTAGAATGATAAATAATCCTATGTGATCCAGACTTAGAGTTCTAAAACCTGTTTTACTGGGAGAAAAGAAACTTAAATTACTTTATGGTGTCTTTTCAGATCTTAAAATATGATCAATTCTTAAGCATATCCTTTTTTTTTTTTTTTTTTTTTTTTATAGAGGGCATTGAGAACTTAAAATCAAAATAACATGTTGTCCTGCCAATAGTGACACAATAAAAAAAGACTAGCCATCTAAAATGTATGGATTTGCAATTAACCTGTTAAGAGGATAACCACCCTTCTACCTTAGTTCTCCATCACAGTCAAAAAAGTGTCAAGTTAAGTGCTATTATGTGCCAGCATCTGTTTGCCCTTGTGCTACAGGCTACAGAAAAAAAAAAAAACAGAAAAACTTTTCACAGTATTCTTTATCTTATGTCATTATCCTCATGCTGCCTTAGGTCATTAAAATAAATGTTTGGTACTTGGGTGCATTTATTCCATTGTCAGTGATAAATGTACCTGCTTGATTTAATTCTGTATGTATTTTATATCTCCCATTGCATGTTTTCAGGTTTATTAAATAAGTACTCAATCTTCTTTCAAAAGCTGTAAGCCTGATATCTTTTTTTATATTTTATTTTCAATAATCTTATTTTAAAGCCATGCCTTTTGCTTACTAAGTGTTAAATACTAAGTTAAACCTGAGTAAACTGCTTTGTTACTGCTTGTGCATAGTTTCTTATGCTCTCCTTGCAGAGGGGAAGGTCAAAATGTCCAACGTGTCAGGAAGTGCAAGCTTGGACTCATTCCTCCTTGTTCTCTGAAGTCTTTTCTGTCCTTCCCATAGCACTTGATTTGAGGAAACTTCTATCTTCCTTTTCATTTGTCCTAAATTCTACTCAATCTGTGCTTTTTCAGCCAAATATGTCATGAAATTTTGTCTTTTTCACTGATATCATTTTTTCTTCACATATTGTCAAGATGTATATAGAGGCAAGTTATTGTTAGAGGGAGAGTTAAGTTAGCTTTTGAAGTTCTTCAGAGGAAAAATAAGGTAGTAATCTGCTGACCCCCATGAAGCTAACTCTTTGGTTCACGTTCTCTCTAATAACATAAAATAACCATATAAGGCACGTTACCTAGGCAGCTCTAAGTGGTACCTGAGCAGGGAGATATGTATCACACACTTGGACTATTTACCACCTTCTCCCATCTTCCCATTTCCCAGCTACTTCCTTACATGCAGTATCCTTTTTTCTCTGTTAGATAGAAGGCATATATAATTTCCATTCTGGGCTTGGAAAACATTTGCATTAAACAGTAACACTGAAAATATTGAACCTTAAATACGGTTTATTTTACCAGAATGAAAATCAAATCAGTATCCCAGGATTCTGGTCTCCCCCTGGAGGCGTGGGTATGGATCCAAGTTGAAGGAGGGAAGATTTAGGTTGGATGTTAGGGGGAAGTTCTATACAAGGAGAGTGGTTAGGCCCTGGAACGGGCTGCCCAGGGAGGTTGTGGATGCCCCGTCCTTGGATGTGTTTAAGGCCAGGTTGGACGGGGTCCTGGGCAACCTGATCTGAATGTGTGTGTTTGGTGGCCCTGCTAGGCAGGGGGGTTGGAACTACATGATCCTTGAGGTCCCTTCCAACCCGGGTGATTCTGTGATTCTGTGATTCTGTGATTGCCACTGGAGTTGTACAGTCTTCTCTCTACAATCTATGAGAAAACCAGAGAGAGTTTTAAAATTATGCACTGCAGACCTCATATACCCCAAGCACATTAACACTTTAGAGATGCTCAGTAGTCATGTAGCTGTATATATACATGGTGTACACTGTACAGAAAATCAACTAGACCAACCATGTTTCTAGCTCATTGTCTAGGAAATTCTTCCTGATATTCACCCCAAGTTTCTCATATCTTGGAAGTATGTCTTTATACTTTATATACTCTATACATTGTTACACCTTTATAAAACACAGTGGTAATGACAACAGCTTCTAGTTAGGGTTTATGCTATCAGGAAGGAATTACTCTTCTTATCTTGTCCTAGAAGATCATTTCCTGATGTACTTTCATATATGTGAGCCTTTTTTCATGGTTCTATCTGACTCTGACATCTTCATTTAGTGCCATGTGATATGAAAAGGTTAGAAATAAGATAAGATCTCATTAAAAAAAAAAAAAAAAAAAAAAAAAAAAAAAAAGTATAAGATAATTCCTGTAGGAAAAATATCCTTAATCAGAATCACTCAAATGTAAGTAAGTTCCCTGAAAGCTGTGCTTCTCAGAAAGACCTAATATTGAACAGCATCTTGCATCTATCCTGGCAGAACATCGTGGTGAAAGCTAAATCAATTTCAAGCTGCATAAGCACAGCTATTGGAATAGCCAGCTGGGAAATTACGTTATTTCTATGTGATCCTTCTGAGATCACACCAGGAACACACTATATGCAGTTCCCATTAATAATGATATGAGCTCACCAACCAGGTAAAGAAGTGGATGATTCAAAATGTAACTCCAAACTTGAAGAGACTACGAAGTTTATTATGCTTTATCATGTTTTCAGAATCAAATATGCCTGCAATCCCTAGTCTTCTTTTCGCTTATCATTAAAAGCAAAAAGCAAAACTATTTGGGAGAAGTTATTGTTTTAATAAAAGCAGAAAGGTGAAAACTTTTGCTGTCAAATTTTCCATGCTCTTTTTCTGGCCCCATTTTAAATATATATGTATATATATGTATATATATATATATTTGAATGGAATTCAGCAATTCAATCCCAACACTTATTGGACATACAAACTGAACTGAAATTCTGATCTCCGAAATTCATTAATCTACCAAGTGGGTCACCTGCTGTCTTTACTGCTAGCTTTTTTCTCCATTTATTTTCATAGAATTGTTCTGAGAAGGCTATAACTCTTAAAAATTATTGTCCTAGATAACATTTCAGATATTTAATAATGTTTTGAAAAATTTCATTCCTAGTGGCTCCTGAAGAAACTTCAGATTTTTTTTGTTATTTACAGAAATATTTTAAACTCATTTACCAGCTGTGCTGCATGGTCACTTTATGCCACTTTATCTAGGAAAGTGACGACTTTGCTATTTCTGATTAGTAAGAACATCTTGCTTTGACTGGTGTTTGCATTTTATCTAAATTGCAAACATTTTGAGAAAACTGAAATCATATATTACCAGCAAACTATGTTGTGATTGGCAAACAATATGTGACATTTGCTCTGAACAAGGTATTGTTCTGATTTCTCATTTGAATAACACTCAGCTTAGTGCTAACAAAATAATAGGCAACTGCATGGGCAGTACTGAAAAAAAAAAAAGACTGTTTTTAAAACTGAAGGAAAGAATGTTATTTATACAAAATACAGGAGTACTGACTTTGAAAGAGAAATTAACATTAGAAAGGCTTGAAGTTATTTGGAGAGATCTGCAGGCTTACAGGTCTGAGGAGTACCTAGAAAACGTCTAATAGCTAGCCCACGCAATTTTTATGCGGTACGCAATTGATGTAAATTGTGAACATTTTATTGCTACCCCAGTCAGCAACTTGGATTAGACATCTATCCCATACAGTGCTGTGTGTGTCTGGATTACTCTCCAGATGAGGTGTTCAGACAGACTTACACTTTATCAGATCTGCAGGCACAACTCAAGAAGAAGGAAAAAGTAAAAACTGCTAGTTGTTTGGTCAGAGTCCAAGTTCTGCAAAAACTATGTTTTGCTGGACATTTCTGTCAGTGTGTCATAATGTGTCATGTCTCCTGATGAGGTGTAGCTACTGGGAGCCCTCACAAAGTGTCAAGGTTCAAATGGTAATTTTTTATTCTTTATCAGAAGAAATATCAGGTGGACACAAGTTATTGTACTGTAGGCTAAAAGACAGGTCAGTTTTCCAGTTAACAAGAAAGAATTTCTAGTTTCTGTGCATGAGCACTCCGACTTAACACAAAATATTTCATTTCTGCTGCTAACATCATTCAGAGATCACTAAAGCTGTCCTTCGCAGATGTCCCTTTCTGAGGATATTGAAAAGAGGTGAACAGGAGGCAGAAGTCTGTATTTGTACCATCTGAGTAGTCTTCTGCAGCTCATGGAGCAGGGTAATGGGAGGTTCAGGGTTAGGGTTTGCCACTGCTTTAACCAGGAGGATATTAAGGACAGGACCAACGCACTAGAACAATCTTGGTCGCTATAAGGAAAGGAGCAGTATTCTCACTAAGAAATACAGTGGCAATACATTTTCTGAGAGGTAATAACAAGGGAGCCTCAAGTTAAGGATATGGATGGCCTTTGAGGATATTTTTTTTAAGGTATGCTTACCTCTGTGTAGTTGGACTAGAAGAAGTTGAAATTCTAATTAAGATAAAAATTACAGGATTTCAGTTCAAGTTTAAAACAGGTTCTCACATAATGTCTTTTCTTAATCTTAAAAATAATACTAAGTAATTCATAATCTTAATAATAAACACAACAAAACCAAACTAGAAAGAAAAATAAACAAGCAAACAACACACAAACTAACAAAGCCGAGAACTTGTATCACAAGTTCCTAAAATGTTGGTCCAGTCAGACTACTCTCTGCCACTGTCTAATTACTTTATATCATCATCCTTAGTTTTTCCTGAGAGCTTTTCCTTCTAAAATCTGATTCAGTATTGCCTCATAAATTGGTGCAGACATTACCTTAGATCTATATAGACCAGCAGCAATTTTCTGAATCCACTTTGGGAATCAGAGTAATTCTTCATGGAAAAGATATGAATACTTTTCAAAATATTACTGCTACTTAGTTTGAGTGCTTTGTGTGCTTGACTATAGATCCTGTTCATACACATTCAGATGGAAGCTTAAGCAGTGAAACTCACGGTTGCATGGCCGTTCCCAGATCTGATTCTTCAGATCAGATCAGATAACTAAAACCAAACAAAACGAGAATGAAACTGGAGAATATGCAAAAAGGAGAAATAAAATCAGTGTTCATGGAGACATTTGTCCTATAGTCCACTCTGCTAGTCCTAGCAAAGCATATATAAGGCTAATCAGTCATCAATTCTTATGAGATTTAGTTAGTGAGAAATTATATCACATGAGAGAAGGACTTCCCAGGTCCGATCCCTTCCCCTTCCCTTTCCCTTCTCTTTCCCCTCTCTTCTGCTTCTCTTTCCCCTTAAGTCAAGGATCTACACGTTAGTTTAACATAACCCACTATATTTATTTATTAGAAGGTTTAATAACAGCAGATTGCATCCAGTCACACTCAAAGGAGAATCTTCTTCATGTTCATAGTTAGATTACTACCTTTATCAATAAGATGATTCATTTCACAGCAAGTGAATTACAACAAAAGAGAATAGTACTTCAGAAAGCTTTTTTTCCCAGTAATTCAAACTAATGTCTGTAGTGGAAATTACACTGTCACAAACATCTGATATCTCTGTCAGTTGTCAATGACATACTGTAGTTATAAGAAAAACATACTAAGCAAAGCACTTCAGATTCTCTTCTGTAAATCATATTGTATAAAATCATGAGATGCAAAATGTTTTTAGAACCTGTTCATCATCTAGCCTTTGGGGTTTGTTCTGCTGACAAAGGTTGATACTTTTTATTATTATTTTCTGCTATGGATTTTCAAGTGTTATTGTTGTCAAAGAAAATAATTGCTTGTAGTGAAATTTTAGAAAAAAAATCATTCAAAAATATTTTATTATTGAATATAAAGCATAATAAAATACAAACATCACATATTCTTAAATTTTGATTACTTGTTCTTTTTCTTTTGTTTTTCTTCTCAGTATATGAAACAGTGGAATGAGAAAAGCTGAAGTGACATTCAGAAAGTCTTTTATAGATTTATTTATTTCTAGTCTTTCAGTGGCATAGAGGATGGTGAGTTTTTTGCTTTTATATTGTATTTGTAGATGTCCATGAAGACAAAAATACAACCTAATAACCGCATAGCTAGTGTCTTGCATTGAACTGTTTATCTAATCTTGACACTTGAGAGATTTCTCCATGGGGAATCCCTCTGGCTTCAAATAAACTGTGTTACAGCAGTTCTGCATAAGAATGTATGAAACACTACAAACAAAACTAACATTAGCAATTGCTGACACAGACAAGCAGAAAAATTACTCGTATTATTCATAAGCCCCTGCTTTATTTTAGAAGTAATTGTCAGGCTCTGAGAAAACGAACAGAAGAAAAAACACTATATTTTGTGCCCATATTTTACAGCATACATACAATAGGATATGCCTACAGAGAGAGACAAAGAGAAGAAGGTTCCTCCTCACTCTCTGGAGAATGTATTGGGTTGACACTGAGATATGACACTATAGTCATGTAGCTCCTGGGTCAAACTGCATGTCTCTGATGAGTTTAAAATAGGATGGCATGTTTGCACCCATCCAGGCCCGTATATCCCAAGACTTGCACAGCATGCTAATTGTTCAGTGAAACACATTTATCACACTAATCCTACGGAAAAAGGAGATTTCTGTCTGGTAAAAATACAAGGCCATGGTAAAAGACTTTGGGAGGAACCTAATACAGATTCATGGCAAAAGTTTTCTTTCGTATCCACTCCGCTACAAAATAACATCAATCTCTCTGTTAACAAGAAAGAATAATGTCTTGATTTATTTTCCTACTAAAAGGCGTTTTGTGCCCTTTGAAACTTCCCAGGTTTTGAAGACATTCTTATGCAGACAGCAAATGCTATAGCCAAAGAAGACCTTTCTGGAGTCAAGCTTACAAACCTTTAGGTATTTTATGCTGCACAGACAACTTGCAAAGACATACACAATTTATGATTGCCAAACAATGACCTTATTTATTGGCTAGTAGAGCCAGCAAACAGTTGGACTGTAGTTGTAGGTTTAACTAGTATGTTCTTAATCTTGTAAGATAGACTTCTGATGACTCTGCTGATCAGGCATCAGACATATGTCAGCTGCGTGGGGAAGTGATAATCTCCATAGCATCCAGGCTAATCTTCCATCTTCCTGAATTGCCATCTTTCATATCTTTGTGGGATTTTGTTGTTGTTGTTTTTGTTTTTTTTCTCAGATGTTTTTCTCAGAGACCTTCAACTGGTTAACTGCTAATATTTAGGCCAACAATTTAACCTTGGTCTTCTATATGCCTCTGGACATTTAATGTTTAGGCAACTGAATTGATTGAGAATTCTCTTCCTTCATACTCTCATACTTCCTTATTTTCACATCACTAGCCCATGAAGCTCAGAGAACATATTTGAATTTGCATCTAACTTTGAAGCTTGAGAGGAAAGTGGAAGTTTTGAGCAGGGGGCTGGACCAAATGACCTCCAGAATTTCCTTCCAACCTAAATTACGATGAGTCTGATGCTTATGAGCTGCAGTGATCAAATGCTGAATTTGACTTTCCAAACTGCTATGATGTTCAAGCCCTGACTTAACCATGCTACAGCTGGCGCAGGCTATGTTTGGCACTGCTAGTTTGCCTCAGCAGCTACATGCAGCACAGTCAGTAAGACTGGGCCCCATAGCATGATCCCAGTAAATATCTGCCTGTGAACATTATACACCATTGGTCTAAAATGGCAGACTGGCCCTATGTTAGTGGACCTGTATATTCATTGTTCCAAGCACCTTGAAGTGATCCTTCAGAGTAAAGCACTTTGGCCCTCAACTTCAAAAGAGTCCTTTAATCAGTTCAGGACATGACACTCTTGTGTCGGTGTAGTAGCAACGGTGAAGTAACAAAGCCATTTTCTTGTTGATAGCTATCTATATAATTTTTAACCTCATGTTGAGTGAAATGAATTTGATAGCACCATGTCTAAAGTAACAGTGTCACCTTGCTCACACTGAGAACAATCTGGCTGTATATTTGCCAGTTAGCCATTTTTGAAAAATCTTATATATTTGTTGTTGTCTGGTATTATGTAATGTATTTTATGTTACAGGCCCCTGTGAGCAGGGATTCAGATAAACACCTGTGGAAATAATTACTACATCAGATACATCAGATTCCTGGCTTTAGTATTTAGATAGTTTAATTTCTTTAGGGACATGACTCCATAACATTAATATACCTTTGTCACAGAGTTAACTAGATCAATCTGTGCCCATGACAGAGGGGCAGTAGGCTCCTCCTTCCCCCACCCCCCGGCCCCAAAGTGGGAAGGGAAAAGGAAAAGGGATAGGGAGATGGGAACTGGGCTTATGGAAGGAAGAAAAGACAGTGGCAATGATCTATGGAGGAAAAAACTTACTTTACTATGATATAAGAATGCAAGATAACACAATGTAATACAATCTAATTGAAATTGAGACTAATAAATCAAATAAGATAGGAGAGAGAGAGAGTTCCTGAGACCGAGTCAAACCTGAAAAGCTTGGAATGGCTTGGAAAGCACCCTCCAGCACCCACTGCAAGGCAGTAAGAGACCGCCTCACCCGGAAAGGCCAAATCCCATTACTTATGTAAATGCATAGGGGAATAGGTACCCAGAATTGGAGCTTTAACACTTTAACTCCCAGTGCACTACATGATGTTATGATGTGGAATACTGAAAACCAAAAATCACAAAACCATGACAACCTTAATTGTCCTTAACTTCCAATTTCACTGAGGGTTGTAATCAAGCTGCATTATGCTGCTACAGAGATATACATAGCCAGGAAGACATAAATTAACATAAAGAGCAACTTTCAGTATCACATTTCTCTCAAAATATTGCACTATTCAGAACTATTTAGGATGAAGGTGTTTTGATTTTGATACTTTAGTTCAGTCCTGAGTTATGTAACTTGCCATTAACTTGAAAGCAAAGAACCACCTATAAAACATGGGATTTGAAGAATATTACAAGGGAGTAAGTGTTCTATGAAGATGTTTGTGTGTTGCTCATGGATGTAGTAATGATTTCCCACATTCAGAGACAGCATTAATGAACTATAAGGTAGATATTGTGAACAGAGTAAATTGCATTATGACCCTAAATTATGATATTTTTGGAGGGTTTCTCCTTTAATTTGAGACTCTGGGTGCTAAGAAATGTAATTAAATTCATCTGAATGTGTGTTTCAACATACTTATTTGACTTTGTACTATGGATCATTTTCCTGAGCAGATTAGGATAATAACATTTTTTAAAAATATTATACTTTCACACCATTAATTGTTCACTCTATTAGTAACATGTAATTGACTTTCCTGATAATATCGTCTTTTAATCACTGAGTACGTGTGATTTTTGTATTGGATGAATGTGAAGACAGTTGGTATAGCAGCATCCAAACAACAGTTTCCTTTGAAATGACAGAAATGTGTTCTTTTGACATTGGAATGCTTACAGTGATTCAGCACAAGTGATGCAGCATAAATTGGCAGTGAGTGCTCTTTTCAAACACATTCCCACCAAAACTACAGCTGTTACATGGCAAAATAAAGAAAAATAAGAAATATCAAAGGATTAAAGTATACTATTAAAAATTCAACAGCCCATCACAGAATCATAGAATGGCTTGTGTTGGAAGGGACCTCAAAGATTATCTGGTTCTATCTGCCAACCACTAGATCAAGCTCTAGATCAGGTTGCCCAGGTCCCCATCCAACCTGGCTTTGAACACCTCCAGGGATGGGGCATCCATAACTTCTCTGGGCAGCCTGTTCCAGTGCCTCACCACTCTCTCAGCGAACACTTTCCACTGACATATAATCTTCATCTCTTCTCTTTTAGTTTAAAAATATTCCCCCTTTTTCTATGACTACCTACCCATGTAGTAACATGATTTCCTTCCTTATAAGCTCCTTTTAAGAATTATAATTGCACTACCAGGTTTTCCAAGAGTCTTCTCCTCCAGATTGAACCCAGCTCAGCTCCCTCAGCTTTCCTTCATGGTTAGTGGTGCTGCAGTCCTCTGATCATCTTCATGGCCCTCCTCTGGATGTGTTTCACATTTTTCCAGGCCTGGAGGCATCAGTTTCCTAGTAACAGGATAACTATTTCCATCTTCAGTGAAATGCAGAGAAGTAATATTTACAATTTTCCAGCATTTCTTTTCTAACAATACCATCCTACACGTCATCTAAGAATGGACAAAAATATAATAGGGAAAGAAAAGGTAAAAGGAAAACTCCAGAATACTGTGCTGTACAACTAGCCACATCAGGTTTAAATCCTGTTCTTGATACCATGAGATTCTTCTCTTGACTTGTGAGAAGAAAACAGATACATATTCACAATGAAAGTGTAGAGAAGCCCATGGACTGAATTATGTGGATAAATATTTGGAACCGTTCTTTGGAAACTATATATTTATCTGTAAATTTTCTCAATTAATGAGAAATCTGCCTAGAAAAAAGCTATAAGACCAAGAAGGGCAAGAGTTGTGATCAGACACTTATTTCCCTTGGCCAAGAGAAATGTATTCAGGCACAGGAAACTGAATATTTCTCAGTGGAACAGAGGACAAAAAAAAAAAGTTACATCAGAATGGATATTAGCTGGGAATAGGAACACTTGCTAGAAGGACCTGCTCAAAGTTTCTCAACAACATGAGTTGAACTCTATGCGTGTACCAAAGCCTACTCCCATGTTAGAATGAGCAGTATCCTACAAGGAGATTCAAGGGCTTAAGACACTAGCATACTAGTTCAAAATAATGTGTGGCTGTGGCCTACGTCCAGTTTCATTTCTCTGCTGAACATCAGTACCGAGTCTGTCTGTGACAAAATATTCTTGATGGATAAGGAGGAGGCCCCAGAACAGCTTCTAGCCTGGACCTGATATGGCCTTCAGATATAGTCAAGTTCTTTTCAGTGGTGCCCAGTAACAGGTCAAGAGATAATAGGCACCAAGTGGAACTTGGGAGGCTCCATTTGGCTGTTAGGAAATATTTTTAAAGCTGAGAGTGACTGATTGCCCGGAGAGGCTTTGTAGTCTCCTGGAAATCTTGAAAAGCTATCTGGACACAGTCCTGTCTACCCTGCTCTGGGTGTCACTGCTGGAGGAAGAGTTGGCCTAGATGAACCCAGAGGTTGCTGCCAACCACAACCATTCTGTGACTGTGATGATAATTTAAGAGTAGTCTATTTTTCGTTTTAACTTAACTTCATTCTCATACAGTTATATGGTTATAGGGTTGTATAATTCCGTATAGCTAAATAGTTTGTTCTCATTCTGGACTTACCCGTTCAGTAAAGGAGGAGAGAAACTAGTGTTGTTACAGATTGTAGGGGTTGGAAGGGACTTCTGAAGAAGTCCAACCAACTTCTAAAGAAGATTTGCTAAATTTTTGAATATCTCCAAAGAAGTAAACTCCACAAGCTGCCTAGGCAGCTTGTTCCAGTGCTCTGTCACCCTCAAAGATGTTCTTCCTCATGTTCAAATGGAACTTCCCATGTTCTATTTTGTGTCCACTGACCCTTGTCTTCTTGCTGGCTACTACTAAAAAGAGCCTGGAACTATTCACTTCACTCCTCCACTTAAGATATTTGTAAGCATTGATAAGCACCCCTTCGGTCTTCTCTTATTCAGGCTGAACAGTCCCCAGTCTATCAGTTTTTCCTCATGAGGTGCCAGTCATCTCCAGATGTTCACTGTCTTTCCTGAACTATGGAGCCCAGAAGTGTACACAGTATGCCAGATGTGGCTTCATCAGAGCAGAGCAGAGAGGGAAATCCTTCGAATTTCTAGCCATGCTCCTTTTGATGCACTCCAGGAAAGTGTTTTTTAATTGTTTCATCTTTATCATTAAAATTTGTTTAGGAAGTCTGTGATAAGGAAAGAAGGATGGATGTAGGACAATTCTAGTAGCGCACCCAGGAATGAGATCATGTGTAGACAAAGATAAAACGGATGAGCTCAGAACTAAATGGAAGAATGGCTTTGTTTCTCAGAAGTTCATTTTCTGGGTGGCCTCCAAGGCTTTGAAGAGTATTTTTCTTGAAAATAAAAGATCTTTAGTGGTTTTTGACATTCCTAAGTCCTTGTACATCTCCAATGGAATTATGACAAAAAGTGAAATAATGCTTCTTAGGAGAGCAGCTGTGTTCTTATTGTCACACTTTTTCCATTCATCACTCAGAAATTTCAAGTAAAGCAACTTTCTGCTGGCCCTAACATCGGTAGCCTGTTGATACAACAACTTTCATTTGCAGTCTATTTAGACTATTAATTTATTCATGAGGATGATTTTTAGCTAATAGCAAGTTTGTATCTTTAAGAGTGTTTTATAAATTATATATATATGAATATAAATATGCAAGTTTGTGGGAAAATATTTTCCTGACTGCTCATCTACTTTTTGCTGTGTCCCATCACTCCCACCTGAACTTGGTCCCAAATCATTTTACATTGACTGTACTTAGAATCTAATACTTTGAGTTAAAAAAAATAAAATGAAAAAAAAAAACCAAAATCAATCCACAAAATAAAATAAAAAATGATGGAAAACATGCTCAGACAAAGACTTTGAGGCTGCAAAATAAAGGACATAAGTAACGACTTAGAAATAATGCAGTGTTTGCAGAATCAAATTAGAAAAGCAGTGAAATCTATTTCCTGTGTGAAAACATTTTGAGAAGAAATAAAGTGGCTCATGTGCGAAAATTGTAATAAAGAGAAGCATAATTAATTATTTAGACAAACCAAAAGAAAATCAAAGTAAAATATATGTAGTCCTTCAGTGTGATTAATTTACTTATAAATAGACATGTTCTGAGACTAAGTGTCCACATCAGATTTGTGAAGCCATGTCCTATTAAGTAAGATTTAGAGTATGAATAAAAAATGCATGCAGCAGTTTGATCTTGGTTCTGTGTAAGCAAACAGATGAATACAAAGATGTCTTGGCTTCACCTGATATTTCTGCCTATGCTTCGCTTTGGGACCAGGCTGTAAAGTCTCAGAGAGAGGCGTGGATTTTGTTTGTTTTGAAATTTAAGCACTTTGTAGTATTTCTATCCAGACATAAATTCTGAGACAAGGTAACATAATTGGAGATAGATTTGAATATATTTTCACAGATTATCGATGTTTGTTGAATATTTTAATAGTAGTCTGTAGGTTGTAAAATTAATTTTCCCTAGAATGTATACAACAGATGGAGTTCTTAGTATTTTCTTCAAAACTGACAATAAAATATGGAGGTTTTAATTTGAATGCTTCTTGATTATCCATTTTGATGATGAAATTGTACATTACATATAAAAATAGCAATATGGGAAGAGCCAATGGCCATGCCTTAACTAGCATGTGTTCAGAACCACTGATTCTACAGACAGCAAGGATGGATGCAAAGAGCAAGGGCTGCTAAAGGAAGACCAATATCCTCTGGGATTTCCATGGGGACTTAACTCCATGAAATCTGAGGGTGAGCTGGGAAGATCTTTTAGCCCATCTTCTGAGAACTTATATGATTAGCTGTTCTCTAAGTTGTGGTGAGTGCTGTGCTGCCTTCCAAATTGAGCAAAAGTCTGATAGCATGCAAATATAATGCAGAACATCTCTGGACTGCGATTTCCTCATCTCTCCTCTGCTCTCAGGACTGTTCATATCACATCTAACCCTATGACAAGGTAAAAGAGAATATTTCATTAGATGCATATGGCAAAATGTAAGTTGGGAAGGGAGCAGTAAACCCTTACTTCTTTCGATAGTGGAGAATAGGAAAGGTGAAAATTAGTTTGTTCTCTGATATAATTATTTATCTGTAGGAACAAGAGAGAAACTGTACTAATAAAAATATAATTGCTGGTATTTTTAAAAATCTTCTTGGTCTTTCTTTCCACCTCTTCCTTCTCTTCCATGATGAGCAGTCCTTTCTGAACTCACTTCTTCTGTTTTCCATGCTAATACCTTAAGCCCCATTCCTTAAAACTTACATTTCTGATGACAAACATTTAATTCAAGATACAGTTTAATAGAGATTCAAATTAACTTCTTTTGAGATTTTTTTTTTAATAAATCATTTAGGTAATCTGGCTTTTTATCCTATAGAATGTGGCAATCCTAGCTTGCTGTCTTCAATTTTATCTGTATCTATAACATTGGATGTTGAATTGGAATGAATTAGCAGAGATAACGTGCCTGTTAATAAGAGAATTAAAGGATCACTTTTCACAGAATACGGCATTTTACAACACTGTCATTTCCATTGTCATTACATTATCATTTTCAATTCCACATCTATTCTGACTTCGTAATATAGTTACAAGGAAAATTCCCCTTTCATCTGGAAGATTACAACTAAATGTATGTGCCTCAGTACTCATACAAAGGGTCTTGTTAAAGGTAGAGTAAGATCACATTTTATTCAGATCTATTTGATTAATGCATTCCCCTTAGCTCTGATATGTTCTGGTTTTGTGGATTTGTGCGACAAAATTTTATTATTTTAACATTGATTTTTGTTACTCAGTTGACTAAAACATTCTACCATTTTTCTAACTGTGAACAGTGATTTTTCAGGGATATTGTAATCATGCTTACTACAGACCAAGCTTATGACAAAATAATTGATTACCTGATTTTTATCAGACTGAGAGGCTATGGAAATATTCTGTTTTATTGATTAGAGACTTGGCTTTTCTGTACAACAGAGATTGTTCATGGGCTGCCTCCAGCCAGCACAAGGTACAGTAAGTAAGAGATAAATTAACAAAATTATTTTTAAAATTAAGTTGTATATTGATTTTGATTTGTCACAAGGACGGAAAAGCACGTGTGATGCACAATCGTACATGAGAAGATTGAGACACAGCAAGGATAAAAATAATCATTTCTGAACAAATTTTCAAAAGTATTTCTGGCTGACAAGTGGCTCACTCCTCTCTGACGTATGCTCTTTGCTTTGAAGAAGACAGTTGTAAATCACAAGCAATGTCAACTTAGAAGCCAGAGTGTTGGTTTCAGATTATTTTGTGCTGTTTTCTTTCTATCATGGAAACTGCTTTCATTCTTTTGTACTTTCTGGAAGTCCTTCATGCTTTGCTTACTCAGCTATAGTCAAATATAAATTTATGTAAACTGAGCAAGAGAACTGTTTTTCTAGGGTGTAAAAGATCTGCTGAAACCTAAGACAAGGTACCATTATTTTAAGTCAAGTCTTAGGGAAGAATAAATTGATTTACTCTCAATTTATTACATTTTGGTTGATTTTCAGCACAGTAATATCAGTTTGAAAATCCACTTGATGTACCTGTAACCTGATACCTTCATTACTCTGAATGACTCTGGGCCAAATTATTTGACGTTTCCCAGTATTTAATGGTTCTAAATGGCCTATGTAGGTCATGCCATTCCTGAGGTGATAAATGATCATATGAAGGATGAGGAGAAGTACTGTTGCATTAGGCAGCAGTTGACATCTGGTTTGGGGAAGATGCAATATCTGCAACAGCTTCAATGCTCCTTGGATTCCACACACTGGCGCTGGGAACTGAAATTGTGCAGGGAAAAGTCTGTCTCTGGCTCCACTGCAAATGCTTGAGATATTATTGCCACATTTGATAGGTAGGAAGGCGTTACCTGCCTTCATGTCATGCTGAGTGACACTTCATTGCTGGCACTCATTTTCCTAAAAACTACAAGGATCAGGGTTTTCTCTGTTCTGATGTATCTGGTTTAAAATCTGCTAAATATGTATATAAATAAAATCATAATCTTTTCAAACTAAGGCACTGAAAGCCTGGCATCTCTTCAAAATGGACCCTGCATCAGAATGCTTTAAAAAATAGATTTTTTTTTTTTTTAATGATATCTGTTTTATGTTATAGATTCAAATTAACAAGGCACCTAAGCTGGGGTATAACTTTAAGCATATTTAAAACGAGATATGTGTTTAAGTGCCTTCTGGCATTCAGGTCCTTCCAAAGAATTTGATAAAAAATATTATTATGACAATGTGGTACAGCATTAGAAACTGAATACACAGTATCAGCTTTAGAGTTGAAGCTATATCTGATTTCCAGCTCTTCATATTTCTAGTTCTGGTCCTTTCAGGAGAGATGAAATAAGGATCTCTGGATGTGTTCACTTCAGAACATTTCAGTCTATCCATGCTGTTAATGAATACATGATTATCCAAATACAATTCACAACAGAAAAAGTTCAGACTTTCCATAAATTTAGGATAAACTGCAGGTTTTTTTCCTTTTATTTTTTACTACCTGCTTATTTACATTCACAAGAAAGTGTTAATGTAGAACCAGTAAGGAAATAATGAATAACTGTTTTTACAAAACATCCTTGAAACGTTTCTTGAAATTGGTCTTCCAGACTTCTTCAATAGATTGATATAACATACAAACATAGAAATTGAAACTGCATGCTTGTCTTGGGAAAAGAAAAATAAAGAAAAAAGAGAAGGTGTGGCCATTTCTAGACATCTTCCTTCAACTTTGTGAGAAAAAAAATATAAACAGCAAGACAGACCGTATATTTGAAGATCTTTGTGACATAGAGGACTGCATAGTTTATAACTGAATCACTGTGATTGGAATTTGAAGGAATCATTCTTCTCATTACTGAAGAGACTGATGTATTATTCTCACTTGTATGAAAAGTATTTCTCCAATTAAAGCATAACCCCAGGGATATCAATGATGTATTGACTGACAGAACAGAAGTCCTACTTTCCAGCCAGAGCAATATGGGTATTTATTAGCCAAATAATATTTTTTTTTTTTTTTTTTTTTTTTTTTTTTTTTTTTTTTAATAATGGGTAACTTACTAGGAAGATGAATGATGAAATTATTATGTAACTGTATTCACAATTTGCTGCCCATTCAGGAACATTTCCAAGTACAATAAGAAAGTTTTACTCCTTGTTTTTTAGAGTAGAGTGAGGTGAAAATATCAGAGAAATAGCATTGAGATGTGATTCTGCAGATAATTTTATGTTCTGTTTGTTCTGGCATAGAAGAGGAATAAAACAGGAAATTTTTTTTCCCATAGAATTTCTTATGTATATAAATGCATAATTAAAAAATAATAATTCAAGAAGCACATCTACACTTCCTCTATGGATCACATTTAATGGAGAATTGATCCTGCTTTTTAGAAAGTCCTAAAATGAAAGCTTTGCCAATAAAAGCAAAATCTGTGGTCTTCCCCAGAATGGTAAACAATAGAGGCTGTAATGATTCATCCTCTCTTCAGTTTTATTATTGCCTTCCAGCTTCCAATCTAAAAGCTCTTAGCATCATAATTACCTCTTTTGGCTTTTGCAAAATGTCACAGCTCCTATTTAGCCAATAGATCACATCACACAGTCCTACAGATTCACTTTTAAACACTGTATTAATAGCTGAAATGTCTGACAGGCTGAATTATAAACCTGGCAACAAATCAGTCATCCTTTTGACCTTTTCTAGATTTGCTGTTATTTTGGAAAGTAAGAAAGAGATCTGAAGCCAGAGAGACCTGGACTCAAAAATATGCTTATCAAGAGCAGACTCAGTCTGAGTCTTTGGAGCCCTGTTCCAGGAATTTGAACACTGTAGTTAACCTGTCACTTTGTAACACTGTAATCAGGCTTAATCATTCACAGCTTTTGTACTCCGGTGGCCTCACCGGAGAAGTAGTACAGTTTGAAGGCAGAGGAAAATGGTATAAATGCTGTAGCTGAATCAGAAAGAAAATCTTTCAGTCACTGGCCTCATACAAGAACTCTAAATATGAATACACTTCCTATATTCTTCGAGATACATCAAGGAGAAATTTGTTTTTAGCCTATGAGAAGACATAGGCTAATCTTTTCTTATCCAACATTTCATTCCAGTAGGTTACTGGGGCATCTGCCTTTCACCCTCCTTCTTCTCTAACCTTGTGAAAGTTCTCAGCAGTCCCTAAAAAAGTAATATAACTTTGGTAAAATTAGCAGCCATACGAATGCAGCAGTGATGAAGCTAACATCATCTCACTTTAACACCTGCTGCTCAACCTTTGATCATGTGTTTGCATGTGGCTTGAAGTTCTTCTCTTCATCTGCTCCCAGGCAAGTTTCTTTGTTTGCCTTGAATAAACAAAGTGCCATCCTACAGTTACAGACAAACTGTATGAACTATCACTTTCTGTTAGCAGATAGCTCTTTTCCAAGATCAGAACATTTTCCATGTGCAGGATCTGTATTTCATCCCTGGGAAGTCTTCCAACATGAATACAATTATGTGATTTTGCTCTCCCATTCTTTTCATGGAACAGGACAATGTGTTGATGCAGTACATCAGACTCTCTATGGGACTGGCAACATGACAGACTGCTGTTATTTAGCATGAGCACACTGGGGGAGCAGAGAACAAAAACTGCTCATCAGTGTGTTGATGTGCTCCTCAATATGTCCAATGCTATGATCAAACAAAACCATAAGATTAGAACAGACTGAAAATTAATGTTTAAAAATTACTTTATGTATTGTGATCTGTACAAATGGACTAATTTTTTTTTTTGTCTACTATTTGAGAAAAAATAATTCCGATTAAATAATCTGAAGAAAAGAGCACTTATTGGAAGAATTAAACTAAAATCAGGCACACAGTTATAGACTAATATGAGGTGAAATAAAATTATATTATCTATGCATAAATTATAGACTGCAACTATCTGACAAGAAATTTAAATAGGATCAGGAATTTAACATTATATTAGAAAAAGGATCAGATGATTTATTAATGATTTTGATGTTTTGGGTGTATGATTTTTTCTAAGATTTAAAACAGCTATTTAAACAGTGCCTTGATGGTTAGGACTATAGTTCACAGTACAAAGAAATGTTACATACACTCCTGTGATTCTGTGATTCTATCCCCCTTAAAACCTTTTATTTTACCACTTGGATAAGTTTAATACAAATGTCTTGAAAATTCATACTCAGAAGTTGAATTCATCTTCCTAGCATCTCCAGGTTAGAGATCCACCTGAAAAATTATTTTGAGCAATTCTACACCTTTTATTTTAAAGGAAAAAAAAAAAAAAAAAAAAGTTAATATTCTCTTAAAAACAAACATGCAGACTTCCTATGCCTGCTTATGTTTTATTAATTTATGACAGATGACTTGTTGTTTAGAGAGTTTAAAAATGAATTAAAATAATTTTAAAAATGTATGAGTTAATTTACTATTTTGTATTTAGGTAGAAGAAGAACTTGTTGTAGTGTTTAAAGCTCCAACATTGCAGTATGAATTAACATGGACACACACACTAATATTATTGGTCTTCAGCAAGGAAGTGGTGCTCTGTTTCCTAAACTGCTCTTCCCAAAGTAAAGGTGCTAAATTCTGCAAAATCTTCACAACTGGAAAAGAAAGAGCAGCTCATCTGAATTATTCTGTTCACCCTCTCACGCTATGAAAAAATACAAAAGTATGATCATAGTGAAGCCTCTGTCTGAGTCATTAATTAGGATCTGTTTATTTGGGAACATACTAGCTCTGAGGTTTGAATTTGATGTGTAAGAAGGTGCAAGCCTAATACCAGGCTTTCTCTCCAAAACCCTGTAATAAGAAAGCAACAAATGACAAGTATCATGTTCCCATGTTTTACAGTGTCTATTCGGAAAGATAGACATTTTGGGGTCAGCAGGATATTTTCTCAAATGGCTGCAGTCTTACTCTCTTACCCTTTTTAGAGGATACTCTTCAGTTATATGTAAAATTTCATCCATTCTCTTCTCCCTATTTTTGGACTTGGATTTGTTACCTTCATGAGCACACTAGATGGCTACAATTGACCAAAATAAGGCTGCCTCTGTCACTCAGTGGAGGAAAATGAATTACTTTGGGTTCATCTTCAAGGTCTTGGGAATTTGCTGCAGATTGCATGAGCCAGATGATAAGGCTTGCTAAGTTCCTGTATATTTCTAGGTACTTTAATGCTCAACTCCTGCCCTCTGGTGCAGGAGGTTAGAGAGACATGAACAAATTGATTTGCACATTTATAATCAGCTGAATTAGAAAGGCAGATTCAGGAAATCCCATTTGTCTTCCTGTATTATTCAATATCTGCAATTTTTCACGAGGTCAGTGAATTCCAAATTGTAACTGAAATTAATTTACTGCCAAGTTTGAAAGTGATTACTCTGAAACCTCTTGAAATAGATGCCATAACAGTGAGAGAACTGATCTGAAATGTGTTGATATGCATCTAGCACTAAAATCTTCATAGACAAATGCTGGACAATGAATTATGAGTAAGCTTCCTTTCTCACAACATATTATTGCAATTGTTACTTCATACTAAAGATTTTGCATGTACTTGAAGTTGCATCATTGTTTTTTCAGAGTGTGTCAAAATGTGTTTTTTTTTAACCTTGCTTTCTGAACTTCCATCTGTCATACAGCTACAATCCTTAAACAACAGCTACCAAGAACAATAGTTCCATCTCTGTCCCTCCCGGCTAAAATGCTTCATATCTGTATCAGTTCTCAATTTATGTAGCAGAACACATATAATAATAATATATACATATAATAATTATCCTAGTTGAAAACTATATTCTTAACAATAGCCTCAAAACAATATAAATTATTCAATAGCAAAAATGTTTTGGCAGAAAATCCTGATTAAGATATAGCCTGAAAGTGCCAAAAGTTTTTTCAGAGACTTTGTGCGCTTGATAATATCACAGAATCACAGAATCACAGAATTGTAGGGGTTGGAAGGGACCTCCAGAGATCATCGAGTCCAACCCCCCCTGCCAAAGCAGGTTCCCTACAGTAGGTCACACAGGTAGGCATCCAGGCAGGTCTTGAACATCTCCAGAGAAGGAGACTCCACCACCTCCCTGGGCAGCCTGTTCCAGTGCTCCGTCACCTCACTGTAAAGAAGTTCTTGCGCACATTTGTGCGGAACTTCCTATGCTGCAGTTTCCAGCCGTTTCCCCTTGTCCTGTCTCCACTCACCACTGAAAACAGTCTGGCCTCGCCATTCTGCCCCCCACACCTCAGATATTTATAGACCTGGATCAGGTCCCCTCTCAGTCTCCTTTTCTCAAGGCTGAACAGACCCAGTTCACTCAGCCTTTCCTCGTAGGAGAGATGCTCCAGGCCCTTCACCATCTTCGTGGCCCTCCGCTGGACTCTTTCCAAGAGATCCTTGTCTTTTTTGTACTGGGGAGCCCAGAACTGGACGCAGTACTCCAGATGAGGTCTTACCAGGGCAGAGTAGAGGGGGAGGATCACCTCCTTCGACCTGCTGGCCACGCTCTTTTTAATGCACCCCAGGATGCCATTGGCCCTCTTGGCCACAAGGGCACACTGCTGGCTCATGGCCAACCTGTCATCCACCAGGACACCCAGGTCCCTCTCCGCAGAGCTCCCCTCCAGCAGCTCATCCCCCAACCTGTACTGGTGCATGGAATTATTCCTCCCCAGATGCAAGACTCTATACTTGCTTTTGTTAAACCTCATCCGATTTTTTTCTGCCCAGCTCTCCAGCCTATCCAGGTCTTGCTGAATGGCAACACAGCCTTCAGGCGTGTCAGCCAATCCTCCCAACTTCGTATCATCAGCAAACTTGCTGAGGGTGGCCATTATCCCCTCATCAAGGTCATTGATGAAGATGTTGAACAAGACCGGACCCAGTACAGACCCCTGAGGAACACCACTGCTTACAGGTCTCCAACCGGACTCTGCACCACCAACAACGACCCTCTGTGCTCTGCCAGTCAGCCAGTTCTCAACCCACCTCACTGTCCACTCATCTATCCCACATTTCCTCAGCTTTGTTATAAGGATGTCGTGGGGGACGGTATCAAATGCCTTGCTGAAATCAAGGTAGACTACATCCACTGCTTTCCCCCTATCCACCCAGCCAGAGACAACATCATAGAAGGCTACCAGGTTGGTCAAGCACGACCTCCCCCTTGTGAACCCGTGCTGACTACTCCTGATAACCTCCTCTTCTTCCAGTTGTCTGGAGATGACATCCAATACAAGCTGTTCCATCACCTTTCCAGGGACAGAGGTGAGGCTGACTGGCCTATAATTGCCTGGGTCTTCCTTCTTGCCTATTTTGAAGACCGGGGTGACGTTGGCTATCTTCCAGTCTTCAGGCACCTCCCCCGTCCTCCAAGACTTCTCAAAGATGACAGAAAGCGGTTCAGCAATCACCTCTGCCAGCTCCCTCAGCACCCGTGGATGAATCCCATCGGGTTTCATGATTCAATATGAACTTACACGTGTTAAGATGGAAACTGCAATAGTTTAATCTCTCTGGTTTCAAATGGAATTGAAATTCCACCCTAAAAGCTGTTAAACTCTTATCTCAGTAAGGTTAAGTAATGAAATTTGGCTTATTTTTCCATGTAATAGGCTGAAATATGGTATGAGGAATATACATGCTTGTTCTAAAGCTGATAGCAATCTAACCTTATTTTTCTTTCTTATTATCACTGCTAAGATTCCATATATACAGTTAATATAATTGCTGAGACTTAACTGAGGTCATTTACTGCAAAAAGAGTTCATATTACTGCTGCAATACATCTATTAGTAAAAAACTGATGTGGAAATTCTTGGTCCTGTAAATGACAAATCTTAACCTAGAGACATTTATAACTTTAAGAAATTAGAGCCTACAAAGTGGTGATATCATAAACGTAGGATGGTAAAAGTCTTGGAGATAGTTGTGATCTGCAGATGTTTCAGAAAACCACTTTTGTTTCTTTCTTTTTTTTTTTTTTTTTTTAAATAACTTTTTTATAGAAAGATTCTAAGTCTGAAGTACAGGTCTACTCAGGCAAAACTTAGATACTAGCTAACACTGGAGTTGCTTCAATTTCATAGAATGCTTACTCCAGGTCAAGAGGCAACGGGCTCTAGCCAAAACACAGGAGGTTCCTTCTGAACAAATATCAAGAAACACTTTCTACTGTGCAGGTGACCTAGCACTGGCACAGGCATCCCAGAGAGGTTGTGAAATCTCCCTTCTTGGAGATCTTCAAAACTCAACATGATTCTGGGTAACTCACTCAAGCAGGGATGCTGGACCAAACGAACATCATAGGGACCTTCCAGCATCGTCAATTTTGAGATTCTTCAATTACCAAATTATATTTCAAATGCCTAAATAATTTTTTTCTGAGTTTATCCACAACTACTCCTTTCTTGGAAGGGTAGAAAATGTATGTCCGTAACTAAAAGGTTAGTTTTAATTCTCTACTCTCACTGAAGGAATTTTAACTTTCGTATCTCTATTACGAGGCTAACTATAGACCACTTCCCATAGCACAATAGCATGCATATTAGAACAAATAATATTAAGAAGATGAAACAGAGAGAGCCTCAAAAACTAACTTAACAGTTTCAGTATTCATACTGCATATTTATATCCCTTCAGAATTGGGAGGGAGGTTCCTGTTGGATCTGGGAGCTACACTTGTGTCTTCAAGGCACATTGTGCTTTATCTATGTTTTCCTTGGCATTTCCATAATTTTGAAGGTTTATTGTTCTGTCTTTTGCACCCTACTATGCCAAGCTTGTCCTGCGTACTGTGGTGAGTCTGAATGACTGACCTAGAGACATGAATTTCACCAGACATTTAGTTGCCTAATAGGGTCTAGTTGCCGGGCTTAGAAACCCAGTGCACAAATTCTGTGAATTGAGCCTTTAGGTATAGCAGGAAGGACAGTAAAAAATCATAATAGATGCAGCTGGCCAAAACAGGCTACCACTATTCCAAGTTCAGTTCATTTTCTCATCTGAAAGCCAAGACATTTTCTATTATAGCACTACGCACAGTATCCCCAAATATTAAGTCATATCACCTATACATTTTTAAATGCCAAGTGAAAGTAGAAGCCTCTATATGAATAAATAATATCTTCAAAATATCTAGTAATAGGATACTCATCTAAGAAGTTTGTGTTACTTATTTTTTGTTTGTTTGCTTGACTGTTTTTGTTCTTTTTAAATAACCAAGTAGATCATTTAACATTGACTAGCTTCTTGTTGATTAAACTGAGCAACAAATCTAGAGAAGATGAGATGATAAAAACTTTAAATTCCTAGCAGAAGGTTGGATAAAATCCCTTTTATTTTCTGAGGCATACCTGTGAGTTAACTAATTGTGAAGCGATAATAAATGATTTAATTACTTCCCATCTGTTAGGAATTCAATTAGATGCTGCTCAGTTTGCATAACTGCAGTCCTTCCTTCACACTACTTTGCACTCCTTACTCAGTTTGAAGCCCCTATTGTTAAACTATGTTATTAACCCCTGAGGCAAAGATGGCAGAATGCTTTACTTTTAAGAGCACTCCTATTTTTCTTTTTCTCCTGAAATCCACCATGTTTGTAATCTTACCATTGCATTTACAGCATTGTTTCCTGAAAGTAAAAGTACTGCATATATTTAGTCTGAAAAAAAATATATTCAAAACAATTATATTATTATAGGAAAAAATACTGATGGCTTTGAGGCGAAGATGTGCAAAAAGTAAATTTTGAAATGCCGACCTTGTGATTCTCAGAGTGAGCATATAAACCCAGAAAATTAAAGGCAAAGAGTGCCTTGTCGTGCCCCATGTATATGGTGACTATATATGTATATTCTTTTACGTTGTAATAAGTACCTTATGCTCAGTTTTCTACTTATATACACCACTTCTACAACACTATCATTATTCCACATTCTGTGTTTTGTACTTGTAGGTGCTGGGATTCATATTTTCCTTACTAACTGGCATTTAAGGAGACATGGATAAGGACAGCTGCTTCAGTGATGATTTTCTAGGAGGCTAGGACACTGTTCTCCCTCCCACTTTCCCCTCTTCCCTGATGTAACAGCTAGAGTAATTTCTCACTCTTCAGCATCAGTGACGCCAAAAAGTATATCTATCCCAAACGTTTATTCCTTATGAACAGGAAACCCTAATTGAAGACCAGAGGAATACTCCGCTACTTATCTCCACAGCAATCTCATGCCTCTAGGGAAAAAAAATCATAAAGAAAACACTTTTCTAGGATGAAGGAAAGAAAGGAGAATGAGAAAGAGGAGATAAGAACTTTTAAGTACCAATATGGATGGGACAAATGTGACATTACAATCATAGAATCCTAGAATGGCCTGGGTTGAAAAGGACCATGATGATCATCTAGTTTCAACCCCCCTGCTACGTGCAGGTTGCCAACGACCAGACCAGGCTGCCCAGAGCCACTTCCACCCTGGCCTTGAATGCCTCCAGGGGTGGGGCATCCACAACCTCCTTGGGCAACCTGTTCCAATGCGTCACCACCCTCTATGTGAAAAACTTCTTCCTGATATCTAACCTAAACCTCCCCTGTCTCAGTTTAAAACCATTCCCCCTTGTCCTATCACTATTCACCCTCATAAAACAGAAATTCAGAACAAGATTCCACTGATACCTTGTAAAATGGATCAAATTAAGAAAATTCTCCACGGGCATTCATATCCTAAAGGCTCTTTAGAGAAAAAAAGCATTCCTAAAACATCCAATCTATAATCAGCTGCAGATCACTTGATACAAGTAGTGAATATCTTTGTGTTTTAATGTGGTTTAGGCAGTTAGTTTAACCTGTGTTTAGAAAATTGTCTTTAGAAAACTCCTCGATAAGGTACACTAATTAATTGGCCAACCTAACTGCATACACTATACAATCATATTCGCTCCTTGATTAATCTTTTAAGTATAACAAAAAGGGTTTTTACCTTTGTTTCAAGCTGTCTTTTGATGTTACATTTGCCTTCGAAAATATGCAGCAAGATCTCCTGGAAGAACACAAAGGGAAAAAGTTGTCATTACAGTCTTTTTCAACTCTGTGACTGCTCTTCAGTTAGATGTGAAGAGCCTCAGGTGACATGACTTAGGCCAATTGTTTCACTTATCAAAAACAGATAAAATAAGGCCCCAACAATTCTGTCTGCATGGTTGTTTTTTGACCTCTTATTGAACATTTGTCAATTGTCAGTTTGACTCACATTCCTACATAAAAGGTCTGAGAATAATTGCTTTCCCAATGTATATTCATATTGACACAGTTTTTTTTTTTCAGCACTATATCACCAACATTATGCTGTGCTGCTCTGATGATTTCAGCATGTAAAAATATAGTATAAAATAAAGGATAATTATAAGGAGCTTATTTTTTTTCCTGTTCTACATCAGTTTTTTTTTTATGCTGAACATGAAGGTTTAGACTCAGTTTTGGGAGTGTAAACCACACCACTGAAAGAGAATTTCTGTCTATGTGTATATCTGTGCAATGATGAAAATGTGTACACACATTTTCTGCTCTGTTAATCCCATTTTGCACTGTATAAAGTCACATCATATTGTCTGAAGATCCCTGATAGAGAATATTTCTTAAGCAGGAGCTTCAGAGTGTGTCTGGTGGACGTGCCAAAGCTATAATGTATTCAATTTCCTTTTCTTACCCCCAGAATGAAGAAGGAGAAGGCACATGAGATGATGGGTCAGAGTGGCTGCTAAAGAGTGACAGGAGCATGATAGGGGCCTTAGCCCAGTGGTATAAATTAGAGCAGAACCATCTCTGCTTTAACATGCACTGAGACTGATCAGTCATGGGTCACTGACCAGGGAATTGCAAATGGCTGTTTGCTATCAGTCTTTATCACAAAGGCAAAATAAAACTCAGATGCACTGGAAAATTGAGGTAAGACAGTACCTTTATAAAGACAAATATAATTCTACATTTACCAAAGAAAAATAAAATAAAAATTATTCACCCAATATTCAATCATGGCATACATTTTTATGCAAACAGACATATATTTTTAGGAGGTAAATTACCGAGTTATTTTGATTAACTCTTTACATAATGTGTCTTTGTCTATTTTACTTTTCTGTGTTTTATTCTCTCTAGATTAGTTTTCCAAAATCTATGATCCACCTCATGCAAACAAATTCCTGAAAACCACTGTTGAAAAATATATACACCCATTAATTTGTTGAGGAAAGGTTTACCATGTTCTTGAAATGTATTAAACTCTTTACCATTCTTTTGTCAGGAAAATATTTAAAATGCATCTTCACAAACAGCTTTTACTTGGAATTCTAATTGTGTCAAAAGGTGATTATTGGCATGTGTTGTGATTTTATTCTAATATATGTACTGGCTCTTTAGAGCTCACAGTTTGTATTGTGTCCTGTGCAAAGACAAAAGAGGACATGTCCAGAAAAATCACACATACTAACCAAAACCCCTCTTTTTAGGAACAATCCATGCTTTTCCCATGTACAAGAAAAATTCATTTAAAGGCATAAAAATGAAATAAAACAGCAAGCCACTGACTAAGTTAAATGGGAGATAGAGAGCAAGCCTTCAAGGTGGCATTTTTTTACTTTATTTTTCCTTGGGGTGCTGCAGGTGGTGACGTGCTGAGCTGAGAGCTGCAGCTGAGCATCCACCAGGTCTGCTGAGGAGCAGAACAAGTACTTCAGATGCATGGGGAACACAGCAGCAAAATCTAGTCTGTGAGTCTGTTTATTTTGTTTAATTTTATTCTTTTTATAGCATATATTATTTGAAATTTAAAGGGGGTTCATCCCTTGTCCATTTTTGAAAGAGAAAGCACCATCAAGAAATAATCAACAACTGTGAGTTTGTTCTATGAAAGAGGTTATTTATCATGAACAGCATTTTCTAGGAAAAGAATGTTCCTGCAATCTCTTAGTATCTTGTCTAAAACAAGCAAGCAAACAAAAAGCCAGAATGTCTTGACAAGAATTTTATGAGTTGTGCCAAACTCATCTAGTATTATATTTGCTATTAAGAAGTATAAGCAGCAAATTTCCATGCATGTGAACTTGAGTTCATTCCCTGATCCAGTCTAAATGCAACTTTACTTACACTGATTTAGTAGCTTTATGAGATAGCCTGGTTGCTTTCCTGAGTTCCCTCAGCAGGTGAAATTACTTGCTGAGCTGCACAAAATCATGCTAGGAAATAGCTGTGCCATGTAGATCCTACAAGTATTTATTTAATGTTATGTTACTGCTCAAAAATGAAAAGCAGTAGTATTTAAAATGCAGCCAATGTGATGATGACCCATAAAAGCAAAAGAAAAGGCTGGATAACAAATGAAACTGTAAGTTACATGCTGGTATTGATATTGCTTCTCCCCCTCAGCAGTAGTTCCCTTTGAGGTTCTGCAAACCAACCAACAGTACATTAGTTTGATACCTCTTTCTCTGAGTAATAGATCTCTCTGAAACCACTGGCATGCTGTCATATAGCCTGTGTACTCTGGGCTGCAGAAAGTAATGATTTTGAATTAGAAATGTAGAAGATTTCTGAAAAAATTCAGTTACCCTCCATAATAACTACATCTGGGGATCACACAAAAATTTTTAGAGGATTAATACAGCTCCTTTTTTCTCTGAAGATAATGATATGAAATTAATATACGCTGAAATCTTACCTGAACGATAACAGCCTTTTTAATTTTCTATAATTATCTGAAGCTGTTTTAGCGTTTGTGCATTCACTTCAAAACTGGCATCAATAGCAAGTATGTACTTTGTTAGTGTTGATACAGGGCAGCTATTAGGTGGCAGAAGAAGGGACAGAAAGACTAAAAGAAATTTGCTGTGTGCTTGAAAGTGAAAGAGCAGGTTTTGAGCACTGATTTTGTGCCTGGGGAACACTGCAAAGCAGCATTCCCTTTTTGCACTGCTAGCACAGCAGTCTTCATATTCCTCCTGCAAAACAGAGATCCTCTCCTTTCCAAAGCTGGTACTGCCAAGGCTGGCCCCTCCCACTTGGGAGTTCAGCACAAGCTGACAGCTCAAATATGTGCTGAAGACCCCAGAATTTTTTACAACTTTTTTTGACCTCCATATTTTCACAGCTATGCTCTTATTTGTAACTGCTTTTTGTTAATCAGCTTTGGTATGTAGATAAAAGCTGGTTCATTACTCTGAACCAAGGGTAATGTCATCTATAACCAAAGTGTGTCCTTAGGAACTGTACATCTCTTTGTGATGGGTGAAAAGAATGGTACAAAGGCTCGGCTGCCTGACTTCTGTATGTCTGTGAGGAATGAAGCTTGTTATGTATTGTTTGTGCTAACGTAGAAAATTCAAGCCCAGAATGTTTAATAAGAACATCTTTGCTCTCAGTCTTTTTAATTAGAAGCAAATACATAGGCTGGAAGTCTTGCTCAAAGCAGAGGTACTAAGAACAGCTATATATATTCTCATGTTGGCATTATTCCCACGAGCCTGGACTCTGCTGAATTTCCTATGTTCATTCCCACAACCTTGAGCATGATAAGGAATGAATGCTGTTTGTGAGTAAAACATTTTCAGCTGAGAATCTAGGCATTCTGCAGTACATTAAGTTTCAATCCACTTCTCTGCCTACTTATCTAGTCTGTACACCAGCTCAGCTATGAGGATGTTATGGGGGACAGTGTTGAAAGTTTTGTTAAAGCTGTGAGAAATGCTCACTGCCCTCTCCTCATTCACCAAGACAGTCATTCTAGGATGCTGTCAGGTTTGTCATATAGGATTTCCCTTTCATAAATCCATGCTGACTATTTGCTATTACCTTCTCTTCTTTCCTGGTTTGAAACTCAGCTCCATAATTATTTGCTCCATCACTCCAGCACTCTTCCATGATTGCCATGAGCTTTTGATAATAAAGAGTGGCCTTAGCATAATCTGCTAGATTCCTTCCAACCCAATGATCCTCTTAAGTGGATAAATCAGCATACTTACCAGTTTAATCTATTTTTTGTTTCTGTTGTCACTTTAAAAGTCCAGATCTCTCCTGAAAATTTGTGTACTTGTCAGGAGAGCTATCAGGAAAAACTGACAAAAGAAGAGTAGGCTAAGACCATTTCCAGTTTTCATACATTTGCAGCTGTTAGATTTAATTCAGTTAAGCATTTGTTTTTCCTGTGACAGTCAGGTGTGACATACAAAATGAGCTGGAATGAAACATGTAACAATCCAAAGTACTTTTTACTTTTCACTTTGCAGATGATAAGAAAAGAACGCTAATATTTTGACAGTATAAAGGAAGACCCTTACCAGTTATTTACTTAAGGGTACAGGTATTGGATTTTGATGTTAACCCTTTTGTCAATAACTCACTTTTATATCATATTTTTTTTATCAGTTTAAGGTTTAGATATGAATATCTTGTGAAATGAAATAGTAGGAGGCACTCAATCCTGTCAATCTGTAAGTTCTCTTTTGTAAGTTTATTCCTGAAAATCTAAATTTAGGATACCAGCGTCATCACCGATTCTCATTCTACATCTATCTATCTATCTATCTATCTATCTATCTATCTATCTATCTATCT